>NW_027507787.1:45412391-46124891 GCF_037356315.1 Lithobates pipiens
AATAGGCACTCTGCCGCACTTGAACTCGTCATAAAAACCAGGAGAATGAAAAGAAAAGAAAAAATAAATAAAAAATGAACATTTAATTGCTTTGGGACCCTCTTCCATAAATTTCACCATTCACCAACAAGTAAAATATATATATAGTTTTAATAAGAAATTTCATAAGCCCTTTGAAATAGGCTTTTAACGAGGCGAAGGCCCCAACCTTCAATTAGATTTCATTTTTATTCTTCCATTTACATTTTTCTTTAACAAAGGCTTTAAAAATCTAGGGGAGAGAAAAAAAAAAAAAAAAAAAAAAAAAAAAAAAAACAGGGGGGGGGGGGGGGGGGGTAATGATCACCCATCCCATTATCATATCCCAGCTACCACCTATAATGCTTTTATTTCAAAGGCAAGAGATATCCACAGGTTTTGCTGGGGATTTAAGAGTTGTACAATGATCAATCCTTAGCATCTTCAATTTGTTGGATTTGTTGGATTGGAAGATGTAGCTGCAGGGGGTCACGTAACCTCTTAAGGTCCAACTCCGCCTACGAGACAAAATAAATAAATGTATACATACACACACAAATATATAATTATCCAAGATTTCAATTACATGCTAAGCTACACCTTAAGTGTGTCACATATGTTTTGCAAATTAGGTTTTGGGAAGATTTATAATAGCGTAAGCAAAGGGAACAGCTGCAGATCGTTGAGCATACCGATAAAAACATAAAAAGATTGTACCCAATGCCTACGAGTGGTACATCTGCTTTTATGCATTCCTTTTAACTACCCATTGACAATTTGATGACTATCACAAAACGCACTTTATTCTAATAACTGTATGGTTGATTTATTCAAAGCATTTTTTTTCTTGCATGCCTTTAGCTATATTTTGCTAGTAGCCTGAGCGGTTCAACAAAAAAATAAAAATAAAAAAAAAATAAAACCCCACGAGTTTGGACAAAACAAAACAGTCAACAGAACTACTTGTTCTATTAGTAACCTAAAATGACTGGCTACCAGATCAGTTATAGCTACACAAGGCTGGAGAGGCTGAACGATACAGTCTGCCTTCTGTAACGATACACTCAAATGGACAAAAGAGTAGGCAAAATGACAACCTGCTCATCCAGCAGTTTGATTCTAGGTGATGAAACTAGAGTCAAGAAATGGTCAATCTATAATCCACTATTCAACCAAAAAAATTAAAATAAATGCAGAGGCAGCAATATTGAGGATCCAACCAGATGGCACTGGCAGGTAGAGTGCCAATCTGGAACCTTTTATTATACATAGGAAACTGACATGATACCAGGGGTGCTTGAGCAGCTACAGAAATAAAAATGTTCTTATTTAATAGATACAAGCCATATGAATAGAAAGGGGGACTGTGAAGGCATCCCTGTCAGTGGTACGACTTGACATTTAAGTCATGCAAAATGCAAATTAGGGCCTCTGTGGATTGGCCTTGTTTTTTTCATAATGAAGCACTAACCCCAGAAGGAGCTTTTATTGGGCTTAACGTTACCTCACCTGCTCACTGTGTCCGTCTTAGGGGTCCCGCTATAGAGTTGATTAAAGAGTAAGGCTCCGACACTTAGTTTTTTTTTTTTTGTTGGGTGTTTAACAAAAACACACACTTTTGCAATAGAGGGGTAGAGGGTAAAGGGAATTCAGGTATCTTCGTAGTTTTGCGGGTTATAGGTATTTCCTTGATCCAGAGGACAAACAATTTCCACAAGCTGGATCTAGCAATCACCGGATAGGGCTCTCACTGACCTAGCAGCCGGCGAGATGCTCAAACAAAATCTCTGCCACAGACTTGATAAGTTTAGCGATCTTGTCACGTAATCCTCTGCCACAGGAAGGCGCGATAAGCTTCTGGTTTCAAAGATTAAAGAGTTTCCCCACAGTACCCGATTCTTTCAGCTGACCCGACGATACTATATGGTAAGCAACTCAGGATGCATCCTCCAACTGAGTCTCCAGGCTTCTCCATGAGGCACCAGCCTTATTGCTCGGTCCTCCCCTGGATCCTCCAGTTGCTTGGCTTCTCCCCGCAGTTGCGGAGTCTCAGGCCAGGAGGGCCACGATGTCGGGGAAAAACGAACCCCCAAGAAGAGACCCCAGCAAATGGCGTTAGTACCTTAAGTACCCTTACCCAGAATGCACAGCGGGTAGACCACTCCCACCGGGCCGTTTCTGAGTAAAAGGGATACCCAATACATTTGGCTTGTTGTATTTCCAACACTTACCGGTGGTGACAGCGACACCCATGGTCAAGTGGAAATTAACACAAATCAGCCAAGCTAGTACAGAAGCCAGAACCTTAGCATAATTAGTCTGTCTGAAACTGCAGTTTGGTTCAAACTTCAATTTAGAAAAATACTAGCATCGGTATTGAAAATACCAGTGCTACAAACACACCCCACAGATGCTTTAACAGTTTGAGATCCAGAGAATTTGGAGGTCAACACCTTGGTACTTGTTCCTCAAACCAAACCATTCCTGAATTCATCAAAACTAGACAACCTTCTTCTAATGCTCTGTGGGACAGATCTAAAGCCTACATGCTCATTGCAGACACTTTCAGGTGAGGATACTTGTCAGGACGGGCACGCTGACTGTGTGCGGCTACATAGCCCCATACGCAACAAAATTTCCATCTGAACCAACGTTAACTATTTCAGCAGTTTGAGATACAATAGCTCCTCTATAGGATCAGACTACATGGGCCAGCCTTTGCTCCCTATGTGCATCAGTAAGCCTTGGCCACCCATGACCACATCACTGTTTTTTCTTCCTTAGACCACACCTTTGGTAGGTCCTGACCACTCGAAGCCAGGAATAGTTTCATAGTTAGTTAGGTTGAATAAAGACACCTGTCCATCCAGTTCAACCTGAGTGTCTACAATTGTCCCTATCCCTGTACATTGCACACTCATGTTGGTCCCTACCCTCAAGGAGACCACAATCCATGGTCTCCATTCATATACTAGGGCCAATTTTGAACCGAAGCCTATTAACCTACCTGCATGTCTTTGGACTGTGGGAGGAAACCGGAGTACCTGGAGGAAACCCACGCAGGCACAGGGAGAACATGCAAACTCCAGGCAGGAAGTGTCGTGGTTGGGATTTGAACCAGCGACCCTTCTTACTGCTAGGTGAGAGTGCCAACCACTACACCACTGTGCTGCCCACAATCCCACAATCTCTCACAAGAGCTACATTTGTGAGCATGCTCTTACCTAGTTTTCTAGCCATTACAATTTGGCCCTTGTCAAAGTCACTCAAATCCTTATGTTTGCCCATTTTTGTTTGCTTTCAACACATCAACTTCAGGGACAATATATTCACTTGCTACCAAATATATCCCACCCACTTGCAGGTACCATTGTGAATAGATCAATGTTCTTCACTTAACCCGTCAGTGGTCATAATGTTATGGTTGATAGGCGTAGGTTCTCTGTACTAAACGCAACATGCTAGGCAAAGAAGATTAACCATCATCAAATCATCCTAAATCATACCTGAGCAATGGCATCCTTGAGTCGATTATATTCCAAAACATCAAATTTTTCTTTTTGGGCCGCTTTATGGAAAAAATGTAAGAACTGTCTATCACTGGCATCTGCATACATATATTCCTACAAAGGAAAAAAAATAAATAATAAAAAAAAAGTTAAAGATTTAGCATTCATGTTACATATATTCATGTACTATGTGTTTTCTGTTAACTGCCCAATAAAAGTCAGTTTTTATTTTCCCTGTACAGGGATCAGTGTTAGTGAGCACGATTATGCCAGTACATGAGTTGGTCATATTTATGGCAGAATACTTTTCATACATAGGTTTTAAAATTACCATAAACTTAAGTTTTGTTTTTCTTCTGCTCTGAAATATATTTGATAAGAATACATATTAGAACAGAACTATGCTCTGCTATTAAACAAAAATATGTGCTGCAGCACTTTTGAACTTAGTTTTCTTCTAGCCCCCTGAAAAAGTCTAAAAATACATTATTGATCTTTTCAGGGAAATCTATTTAATGCAGCTTTCTATGGTCAACATAGCAATGTTGTCATATGTTAGTAAGCATATGACTACATTGGTCAAGTATATACAGTGCCTTGCAAAAGCATTCACCCCCCTTGGCATTTTTCATGTTTTGTTGCCTCACAACCTGGAATTAACATGGACTGTTGGGAGATTTGTATCATTTAATTTGCAGAACACGCCCACAACTTTGAAGATTTGTTTTTTATTGTGAAGCAAACAACAAACAGGACAAAACAGCAGAAAAAGTCAATGTGCATAACTATTAACCCCCTAAAGTCAATACTTTGTAGAACCACCTTTTTGCGGCTATCATAGCTCCAAGTCGCTTTGGATAAGTCTCTATGAGCTTGCCACATCTTGGTACTGGAATTATTGCCCATTTCTCCTTGCAAAACTGCTCCAGCTCCTTCAAGTTGAATGGTTTGCACTTGTGAACAGCAATCTTTAAGTCTGACCACAGATTTTCTATTAGATTGAGGTCTAGGCTTTGACTAGGCCATTCCAACACATTTTACATGTTTCCCCTTAAACCACTCAAATGTTGCTTTAGCAGTGTGTTTGGGGTCATTGTCCTGCTGGAAGGTGAACCTCCGTCCTAGCCTCAAATCACACACAGAGTGGTACAGATTTTGCTCAAGAATATCCCTGTATTTAGCACCATCCATCTTTCCCTCAACTCTGACCAGTTTCCCAGTCATGACTGCTGAAAAACATCCCCACAGCATGATGCTGCCACCACGTTTCACTGTGGGGATGGTGTTCTTTGGGTGATGTGATGGGTCTGCGCCAGACATAGCTTTTTATTTGATGGCCAAAAAGTTCAATTTTATTCTCACCAGACCAGAGCACCTTCCTCCATACATTTTGGGAGTCTCCCACATGCCTTTTCGCAAACACAAAATGTGCCATTTTGTTTTTTGTTCAAAGTAATGGCTTTCTTCTGGCCGCTCTGCCATAAAGTCCAACTCTATGGCGCGTACGGCTTATTGTCGTCCTATGTACAGATACTGCAGTCTCTGCTGTGGAACTCTGCAGCTCCCCAGGTTTACCTTAGGTCTCTGTGCTGCCTCTCCGATTAATGCCCTCCTTGCCCGGTTTGAGAGTTGGGTGTGTGGCTCTCTTGGCAGGTTTGCTGCTGTGCCATGTTCTTTCCATTTGGTTATGATAGATTTGATGGTGCTCCTAGGGATCAAAGATTTGGCTATTTTTTTTTTTTTTTATAACCTAACCCTGACTTGTACTTCTCAGCAACATAGTCCTTTACTGGTTTGGAAAGTTCCTTAGTATTCATGGCAATGTTTGGTTAGATGTGCTTCTTGCTTAGGTGTTACAGCCTCTGGGGGCCTTTCAAAAAAGGTGTGTATATGTAATGACAGTTCCTGTGACACTTAGATTGCACACAGGTGGACATCATTTCCCAAATTATGTGACTTCTGAAAGTAATTGGTTGCGCCGGAGCTTTTTATGGGCATCATAACAAAGGGGGTGAACACATATGGAAAAGGCCAATTATCAGTTTTTATTTCTGAAAAATAGTTTTATGTATATAGTTTTATAATTTTACTTAAACTATTGTGTTCTGATCCATCATATAATTAAGATTAAAGAAACAAACTAAAGGATGTAATGTAACAAAATAGGTAAAAAGCCAAAAGGGTGAATACTTTTGTACACACACACACACACACACACACACACACACACACACTTGTGTTTATAAGTTTACATAACCTGACAGAATTTATGACTTCTCAACTGTGTTTACCATTTTTAAATCATAATGAAGACAGAAACTACCCAAATGACTGACTAAAAGTTGACATACCAGAGTCCTCAATACTGTGCATTGCCCCCTTTTAACATCAATGACAGCTTCAAGTCTTTTGTGGCATTTGTGGATGAAGCTCTTTATCTTCTCAGCTGGTAAAGCTGCCCATTCCTCTTGGCAAAAAGCCTCCAGTTCCTGTAAATTCTAGGGGTGTCTTGCATGAACTGCACGTTTGAGATCTGCCCAGAGTGGCTCAATGATATTGAGGTCAGGAGACTGAGATGGCCACTCTAGAACCTTGACTTTATTCTGCTGTAGCCACTGACAGGTCTACTTGGTCTTGTGTTTTGGATCATTGTGATGTTAGAATGTCCAAGGACATCCCATGCACAGCTTCCTGGCTGATGAATGCAAATGTTCCTCCAGTATTTTTTGAGAACATACTGCATTCATCTTGCTATCAATTTTGATCACATTTACTGTGCCTTTGTAGCTCACACATCCCCAAAACATCAGCGATCCACCTCAGTGTTTCACAGTAGGAATGGTGTACCTTTCATCATAGTCCTTGTTGACTTCTCGCCAAATTAAGAGTTTATGGTTGTGGCCAAAAAATATAGACTTTGGTCTCATCCCTCCAAATGATTGTGCCAGGTTTGGGGTTCATTTCTGTGCTGTTTGGTGTATTGCAAGAGGGATCCTTTATGGCATTTGCATAAAAATGGCTTTCCTCTGGTAACTTGACTATGCAGCCTATCTTTCTTCAAGTGCCTCCTTACTGTATTGAAACAGCCACACCACATGTTTTCAGAGAGTCCTGTATTTCACCCGAAGTTATTTGTGGCTTTTTCTTTGCATTCCGAACAATTTTCCTGGCAGTTGTGGCTGAAATTTTAGTCTGTCTATCTGATCGTGGTTTGGTTTCAACAGAACCCCTCCTTTTCCACTTCTTAATTAGGGTTTGAACACTGCCGACTGGCATTCTCAATTCCTTGGATATCTTTTTATATCCCTTTCCTGTTGTATACAGTTCAACTAACATTTTCCGCAGATCCTTTGACAACTCTTGCTTTCCCCGTCACTCAGAATCCAGAAACGTCAGTGCAGCACTGGATGAAAGATGCAAGGGTCTGTCAGGAGTGCAGAAATTGACAGATTTTTTACACACACTAATTACAAGCAAACAGATCACAGGTGAGGGTGATTACCTTTAATAGCCATTCAAATCACTTTGTGTCAACTCGTGTGCATGTTATTAGGCCAAAATCACCAGGCTATGTAAACTTTTGATCAGGGTCACTGATTGATGCCATGAGTGAAAGAAAAGTTTTTTGTTTTCATAGTCTCTGAAAAATGGCAAAGTCGTCAAATTCTGCCAGGGTATGTAATTTATGAGCGTACGTACGTACGTGTGTGCAAGTGTAATATAAATATATACACAAAAATGTGGTTAGGGAAAGCTGCACCTGGTCCACAATTAGTGCAAAGCAATCAGGTCTTCCCACTGTCCATACATAAGCAAAAAAGTCCAAAGGATTGCTGCACTTAAAACTTTGTTTATTCGTTCAAAGATTTGTAAAGTTACATCTCAGAAAATGTTCAAAAAGAGCATGTGAGCCCCAAACAGAAATCTTTTGAACACACTGAGATGTAACTTTACAACAAATCTTTGAACGAACAAAGTTTTTAAGTGCAGATAGAGAGATATAGATAGACATACATCTATATACATGCACACACTTTTTTTTTTTTTTACACACACACACACACACACACACACACTTACTATCTATTAAACTTTGGCTGTTCTAAAGAAGCGGATGATCCGCAAAATGCGTTGACCTCCAAAGTCTTAATGCGTCTGTTACTGTAATGTGTTTTGTTGTTCGCAATATATACTTTTTTTAGATTTGTCTTTTATTTAACAATCTTTTTACATAAACCTTTGTATCTATTGTTTCATAATGACTATAGGAGGTATATGTAAAGTCTCAAACCCTACTTTTCTGTGCTTTTCATATAAGTTACCGGGATGATACAAATATGTAACCCTCATTAATTGAATGAGATTCCATTCCACAAACCCATACTCTCTTGATGTCACTCTTTGTGCATTACATAGTAACTGGATTTGGTACATTTTTAGATGGCCATTCAGGAGTCTTTAGTTGTACTTTACCAGACATCTACACCAGAAACAGATTCCATGAACAGCACAGTATTTATTACAGTTCCAGCTCTAGTAAAAGGCATGGCATGCTTACCCTGCCTGTTAGAATATAATAGGCACATCCTGCTATGCCTGTGCCATAAGTGACAAAGTATGTGACCGGCTCCATGATATCCCAGGAGTATTCCCACCATGTCAAACGAGCAAAGACTCCAAATTGTACAGACATATACGCCAACATTCCCCACTGAGCCCATCTCGTCTTCTTTGCTGCTCGTCGAGCAATCTGAAACCGAACCTACAATTGGCAAAAAAATAAAAATATTGTTATACATTTTTGGCTACATGTGTAGGCTGCTCATAGTTTTTTGTTGTGTGGACAGGGCTGAACATGCAAAAGTCACACGCATTTGGTGTATGCAAGTGAAAAATTCACAGGTTGCATTCAACATGTGGTTCAAAGGACAAGGTCCTTTAGCACCAGAGGCCAAAGGGCAGCCCCGTACATGACCTGCCATCTACTGTAACAGCACAGATTGCAAGTCATACCCTTGACATGTCTCCCTCTTGCAGTCAATGTAGCAGGGCACCACAAACAAACATGGTGTGTAATGCATTAAAGTCAGGTTTGATTTTCAGGCCCCATTTATTCTATTTGCAGTGCATTGTCATGATATAGGACACCCCAACTTGCTTAAAATTGCATACAACTTTTTCTAATAGCGCAATACCATGCATTGCGATGTGCCACAGCAAGCGCATAATCCTAGCGTGGGGATATGCCATTAAAAATTAGCACTCAAGGTGGGAGTCAGAGTGACATACAGGGGGAATTTGACCACTTTATGTCTGGAGGGCAGGGTCAAGCATTGGATTACTTGCTGGGGCACAGATATTCAGAAATACCTCTTCCTTTACTGTGGGGTGTTCTCTATGTGGTGATGGCAGATGATTGACAATAACACTATGCGGTCAGGAGCAATCATCACCTTACAATGAATGAACAGGTATTGTTGAATAGCAGTGCCTCAGCTAGTGAGAGAGTTCAAGACAAAGGCAAACAAATGCTTGACCCTGCCCAGTAAAGCGATCCCGAAATCCCCATTAACTGTTCTAATAACTCCCCTGGAATGCCAATTTTGAATGGCATGCCAATGCACTGAGTTAATGTGCCTGCTGTAACACAAAAGTACAAATCAGTCTGACCCGCAGATTCCCCAAACACTGCACAGCATCAAGCACCCCTCCCAAGGTGCTCAGCGCCAAGGTCCGACAAAGCCTGACTCGACAAGCAGCTCGCTGCTCAAGAACAGAGTACAGGCTTTTCTGGCTGTCTGTTGGGCACTCCTTATCACGGTTTAGATTTTTACATTTTAAAACTGTCCAGAGTACAGATTTTTAGTTGACCTTTTCAAGAGGATCCAGCTGCTCTCGAAGGACCTCTAACCGACGACAAAGTTCTTGTTCCTTGTCGAGCTGGTGTTCTTCAACTCGCATAGAGCTGTACAACTGCTGTACAAGGGTCTTCAAGTCATTCATTGTTGTTGCATCTTCGTGGCTTAAAAGTTCTGAACATGTAGGAAAACAAGGCAGAAAGCCAAGATTAATATATACTGTACGAAGGAAAAGCAAGCAAAAAGGTTCATTAACTGTTTAACACCCCATACCTCGTTTTGGCGGCCGCACATGGTAGCTTATATCATTAATAGTCAATTTAAAATCATCTAATAGAAGAACTTCTATACTTGTGGATGAGGATATACGTTCTCCATCTGTAAGTGGGGGAAGAAAAAAAAAAAAGGCTTTAGACCTTTAATAAACTAAATCCAAAATCACAATGAAATAGGCTCATTTCCCTTTATTCATCAGACTCTGTTACCTACATTTACTCACAATGTATACATTTTTACAGATTATTATATTTATTCAGACGAGAACCAAGTGGTCTGAATAACGTTTTTGCTATACCCATATTGAACACAAAATTTCCCCAGGAGATACATTTTTCTCCTTTATTAGTCCATCTAAAAAGCTGTTACAAGAGATCTCAAGTCACCTTGTTAGGTTTATTATTACTGTAAGACCAAATAGACTGCAGCAAGAGGAGTGCACATAGTCCAAGCCAAAAAGGAAAGATTTTAAGCAACGGTAAAAGGAATATTCCATCAAATGTGTTAGCAAAGGCCATGTTTGTTTTTTGTTGACTGTCTACCTACAGCCCTCCTGGGTAGTGTCAAACCTAGCAGCCCCATGCTAAACAAAATCAGGTGAGAAGTCACTGTGGACAGACATGGCACCAAAATGCCACGTTACGCTTAAAAATAAATTAAATTAAACATAAAACTGGGGAAATCTTTTAATTTTAAGAGAAGCTTGTTTGTATGCATTTAGCAGAGAAAACTGGCCAAAGTTGTACGCTGTATTCCGATTAAGCCAAGTTAAGGATGTTTCATATGCTGACCAGACCCAGCCCAAACACTCTCTGTACATACAGTAGGTGATCTAAAGAAACAAGTTGTGTGCGATACTTAAAATAATCAGTGAGTCTGGCATTTGATTAAAGATCTGCAATATAGATTTTACAAATACCCAGATATTATAATTCTCAAAAGCATTGCCTAATACGCCATTGAAAATAGCACCCCCTTCTCCCCCATTAAAGTTGGGAGCACTAAAGATCTTGCTTGTTGCTGGAAGACTGGGAAACAGGGGTAAGGGGGCTATGGTAAGAAATCAATGGGTAATTCTCCCCTCATTTATCACTATCCATCCAAGTAAAGCTGCACAATTAATCGTAGAGGTTGGCTATCATGAACTTGACTAGAGTGAATTCTCTCTGCTCTTCTGAAGCCACAGCCATCAAAATAAAGGAAGAGAAAAACCGGGCAGTCTGCCAAGAATCAAAACATTCTTTATCAGTTGAACTTAAGTATAAACATTGTAATAATTTGTCAATAGAATAGACTCTGCAAGTGAAAAGTTCAACCACTTAAACACTAAACTTTTCTGACATTTGTTGGTTTCGAGTTAAAAATAATTTTTTGCTAGAAAATGACCCACCCCAAACACACATCTCTCTCTCTCTCGGTGGCTGTTGCAATATTTTATGTCACACTGTATTTGTGCAGCAGGCTTTCAAATGCAATTTTTTTTTCTTCAAAAAAAAAAAAAAAACACACTAACCAGTAAAGTTAGCCCATTGTTATTTTTTGTATAATGTGAAAGATTTTACGTTGCAAGAATTGTGAGAGAATCATGATCTTTTATTCTAAGCAAAAAAAATAAAAAATAAAATCTCGATTCTCATTTTGGCCAGAATCGTGCAGCTCCACATCCAAGCATGGAAAAAACAAGAAAAAAAAATAAAAAAATAAAAAGAAAACCCACACGAGTACATTTTTGGTGATGCATGCACTGTGGATACACTCTGAAAATTTTTAAAAGCACCAAGCAACAGAACACAATTCAGAGAGAAAAACAAAAAATCACAGAGCGAGTTGAAGCCATCACAGATAAACATTTACATACCTATGGAGTAGATTGCCACCCTGTCTATTCCTCGGTCTTCTGCTTGAACCTGCTGCAGGAATACTCCTACTGTATCTGAAATAGGCTTTAGAGTGAATCTGCATTGCTCCCGCCGTGATGGAAGCGTAAAGGTGATCACTGGCAACCCGTTTTGGTAAATCACAGAAACATCTAGTAAGAAACAGAAAGAACAGAAATCAGCTGGACTGTTACACCTTACTATTTTTACCCAAAACTGCAAGTGAGGTTTGTCACATTATTTAACATAATAGGCAGCATATCATATGCACCTAAAAGTGAAGGTTTAGTGGTTTCTACACATTTTTGTTTGTCAGTGCAAAAAATAAAAATAAAATAGCAAATTAAAAAATGTTTTTTGTTAAAGCGCAACTCCCCTCTGGGTGATCTATGAACATTGCAAGGATTTTAACAACATTTGCTGCAAATTCCTGGGGAGTGGTCATTACACACTTTGTGTGCAGAACAACTGTGTAGCCATATTGCAATGCATTCTCAGAAAATTGCAGTGGCTGCAGATTGAAAAGGAAAGGCAATTTTTAATAACATTCAATTACAATGATTAGTGTCGCAATTATATGTGCTATATTTTATTTGCCATTTTTTCCCCCCACGAAAGTGGAGTTACCCTTTAAGTTAAATATAAAATGTTAACTGCGTTCGCTGGGCCTTTATAAATATTTCTAAATGTGAACTGCACCATCAAATACAGTGTTCTACAGTAGGCATTGAGTATAACAGGATAATACAGCAACACTGTATGTCACCTTTGCTTTCAGTATTTCACTGAAGACTTACTGAAGATAAAATCGGAAAAGTAGGGCATTGGTAGGACTACAACACTTATCTTCTTACTTTGAAATGGGCAGCAGCCTAGCTGCAGATCAGTCCGACTACTTGGAAGCATGTTTATGGAGTCTTAACACCTTTTGGCTCAATAGCCGACATGTTTCTGAGCAAGTAAGGTTTATTTAAATTTTTTTATTTCATTGGTGAATTCATATTTTCCCTGCTATTCAGCATAAAATGAAGATTGAATGCATTTACAAAGCATAACTAAATTTTCACTAGCAGTTCACTTTGTGGATATATTCCCCTACCTGCATGTGGCAAATATATAAAGTACATAAAGAATTATCTATGTGAATCAAAAAAATAAAAATAAAATAAAACCACACAAAAATGTGAACATTTTCTATTTTAAATAATTAAAATTATATTTGAAAAAAGTTTTACATGCTTCCACATGATCAAAGCTTGGGTAAAAATGTTAACTGCGGGTAAGGATCACCAGGCTTTGGAAGTAGAACTTCGTATACAAGGCCTAATGATCTGCTTTTATACAAAAATATAGGGAATTGTTTGTCATTTAGAGTCTTATGCAGATAAACCTGTTGTGAAGATTTGTGGACAGCCTTGGAAGATTGTTACCCATATGGATAGCTAGTGAAAAAATAAAAATAAGATGTAATTGTAAAAATAACGAACGTAGCAAAACAGAGGGATATATTTTACATAAAATAAAGACGTACATAAGTAACTGGAATTTAGCATCTTTAAAAATAAAAAAATGTACATAATGTAATTTTTACTATAAATTGTTCATTTATTGTTTGAAAGGATACTAGGATAGATCTCACTACATCTCTCTGGAAGAAAACACCAGCTACAATTCAACATGCAAATACATCTACTCACCATCAGAGGGCGATGCTGTACTGCAAAACACTACTCTTTGGCATGGCCATGCAGGAAACCTCTGGCGCACCTGAAAAAAATAAAAAATAAAAGAAACGTACTATTACTCATCAGGAAATTTAACACTGCAGCTGAGCTAATACAGTGTTGATAATATGACCATTTGACTTGATTTCTTCTTTTATGCTCACTACTGAATCACATGCTGGACACCGCATCATAAATAGTGATATAGGAAGGACACATCACATCATGCTTTTTATTCCCCACCATATGAAAAGATCAAGATCCAACCACTTAATTAAAGCACCATCATCCATTTGCAAAAGGTCAAAAACTAAATTTTATCATTGAAAACACAAACTATAATAAAGTTTGCCCTTGGCAAGTTCACACTCACTAAGTTTCTATTGAAATGACCACAACCAGATCTCAGTGTATGAAAAGGCTTTATATAATTTTTTTTTCCACTCAGATTTTCAAAGAATTTCATACCAAACTTATTATTTATTATATTCAGTGTAGTGAAACTAAAGAACTTTAAGGGTCGATTTACATCTATGCTTTGCCTCAATGATGTTATTGCAAAACACATTACAAGCACGGACACTGCAGTGCCTTGAATAGCTCTCTAATGCAACGTGCTGCAACACACAGTGATGCAAAACTTTGGACGTGTCCAATATTTGGGAAAGTTAGATTTGTCCAGTTCATGCTGGGTACTACAGTAAATTGATGGATGTCACCATCATACAAATCATTGGAAATAAGGATTGTTACCAGCATAGCTTGGTACACCGATAATCTGGTCCTTTATTTACATAGAGCAACAGGCATCTCAAGCCATTTTTTTTTTAAGCTTGCAGGATCCCCCTTTCAAAAGGTAGAATGATTTTAAAACCGATCCTGCAAAGTCGTGAACATATGCTTTGTGCTGCCTACTGCTCTATGTAAATTAAACCACTTCAGCCTAGAAGGTTTAAACCCCTTAATGACCAGGCCATTTTTTGCGATCCGGCCCTGTTACTTTAACAATTGCGTGGGCATGCGACGCTGTACCCATATAAAATGGACGTTCATTTCTCCCCACAAATAGAGTCGTCTTTTGGTGGCATTTGATCACCTCTGCGGTTTCTATTTTTTGCGCTATAAAACAATATGTATTCTTCTACATATTTTTGGTAAGCAAAGGAAAGAACAAAAACCAAAACCGCATATATGTATAGGTTTTTGCAAAACTCATAGCATCTACAAACTATAGGATAGATTTGGGGATTTTATTTTTTTTAATTGTTTTTACTGGTAATAGCAGGGATCAGCGATTTTTAGCGGGACTAACATTGTAGCGAACAAAACTGACCCCAAGTAACATTTTTTGGGGACCAGTGACTCCAATACAGTGATCAGTGCTAAAAAAAAAAAAAAAAAAAAAAAAAAAAGAAGAAGAATGCACGGATTACTGTATAAAGGACACTGGCAGGAAAGAGGTTATCAGGAGCAAAGGGTTAACCGTGATCACTGCTCTAGATTGTAAGCTCTAATGAGCAGGGCCCTCTGATCCCTCCTGTATTGATTTGTATTTTAAGTGTACTGTCTGCCCTCATATTGTAAAGCGCCGCACAAACTGTTGGTGCTGTATAAATCCTGAATAATAAATATAAAAGAGAAGTGCAATCATATAAAGAGTGGTGTATATACACCATAGAAAGAAAGGAGTCCTCCACTCCATGTCAAAACGACATCCAATCAACACAAATATTAAAGCTCCACTTATTGTGAACTGCTGCAAATGAACACCCATCCACCTAAGAATCCCCCATATGCACAAGAGGTTCTTACTGGATTGAAGTGACCATCAGCTTGTAAATGGTCAATGATCCTGGTCAGTTACGTCAGCTGACCATTATGCTGAAAAGTACTCATTCACTTGCAAGGATCATATAGAAGGAAAATAGGGCTCTCAGTGTAATAAAGTTAAAACCTGCAAATTTATTTAAATATTAGAATTCACAAATCGCATATATAGAAAGCTAAACACTTATTTCGCATTGATTGCCCGATCGGCAAGGACTCTTCTTCTGGTCCGACTTTCCTCAAAAGAAAGCATGACAAAGTCATGTCTGGTAGCCCCACCCAATGCCATGTCATCCGGGGGCATGGCTACTGTAAGTTGGATCTCAGGGCACTGACCTCTGACCAAGAGGTGTTTGGCTTTAAGGACCATTTCTAATTTTTACTTGTTTTCAATGAACCAGACCAGAAATAAAAAGATTAGAAAGTTAGAGTAAGGTCAAGTGACCTGCATACTATTTCCAAGTAAGTGCCTACGAAAGAACTGAAGTTCAGAGAAAGATAAGGGTGAGGCGCTAGACAAAGGACCTAGCCAATAACAAGGAATCAATTAATGCCCAATGGTTTGGCTTCAGCAGCTCTGCAAAAAAACGGGGGGCCCCTGGCAAAAACTACTGTCATCAAAATTGAGAGGTCCATTTGAAAAGGAAGAGAGAAAGTGCTAAACAATCGTCTTAAGAAGCCAAAAAAAAGTTACAGTTGATAATGCATTTTAGACTCAAGTTAAACTTAAGCCCCATACACACTACCAATTTTTCTGCTGATTTTTTCCTTCAGATTTACCAAAACCATGTAATATGAGGTCAAACCTTAGGAGTTTCAATGTGTATGCAATCAGGCAGGCCCTTTGCACTACATGGTTTTGGTAAATCTGAAGGAAAAACTCAGCTGAAAAACTGATAGTGTGTATGGGGCTTAAGGATGTGATAAAAATGTATAAAAACATAATTTAGCACCCACTTGTGAGCCTGTCAGAAGTAGTGCAATTAGTGACAAGCTGCATATAGGTGGCAGGTGACAGTGGCAAGTAATATGTTGCACCTGGGTGGCAGGTGACGGTGATGTACAGAATATTGTCACTTGTCATTGGCTATTGGCCTGAAAGGTGGCTGGAAATCAGAAATTGGCCCTGAAAAAACAAGATTAGTCGACCCCCAATTCAAAACTTTAGAAAAACTTAGACAAAAACGTCTTCTTTTAGAAGAACTTTAACCTAAAAATTAACTCCCAACACTATGATAATCCCTTTAGCAGAATACTTGCCTCATCTGCCTCCAACATTGGCATGGAAAAGAACCACTCCCATGTCTAAATGCCAAAGCACCAGTTTCACAGATTGAATCTACAGTGAGTGAACTGAAACTTAAACACTATGAAGATTATCCAGCTAAAGCATAAAGTGTATTTAGAAGACTTCGTACCCAATATTTCTCTAAATCATTTCCAAAGCCAACATGTATACACAAAACAGCCATATTTTGCGTCATATTTGATATATGTAGTGTGTGGGCTTACCTATATATCACCCATTTACAGTAAAATGTATATTCATCCTGGTAACTTTTAGACCACTTTCACACTGAGGTGCTTTTCAGGCGCTTTCACGCTAAAAACAGCGCCTAAAAAGCTCACGAACACTTCCATTAAAATCGATGAATGCTTTCACACTGGGGCAGTGTGCTGGCAGGGTGGTGAAAAACTCCCCTCTCCATTGAAATGGATGGAAAGCTTTTCAAAAGCGCCTGAAAAGCTCTTCAAAAGCGCTCAGTGTTTTTACTGGCAGTTTAGAAGCGCCTCAGTGTGAAAGTGGCCTTGCTAATCTTTCAGACTAAATCAGACAAAATATGACTGTCACTCATGTTTTCAGCAATTCACTAGCACACAAAAAAAAACCAAAAAAAAAAAAAAAAACCCCACACAAGCATTAAAAGTCCTTTATTGCCAAACATTTAATAAAAAAAAATGGATTCCTTTCCCATAACTTGGTGCAGAACACAACTACATTTCCAGGACAATATTTTACACTGGGTTTGGAGTTTTTTTTTTTTTTACTGTGGCTAATTAGTTAAAAGTTAACCCAAAAAAGTACAAGTGAACACATTTCATTTCACCCACTCTACCATTTAGGGTCACTGCATACTGTGTTTATCCACACAGCCAGCAAGACAGCTGTGCCGGGCTGGCGAGTTCCATAGGGGCCTACAGAACAGTCGTAAAACAGAGCAGAAGGACGTTAGATCATGATACGTGCATGATCCATGGAGATGAAAGAATATCATACAGATATGTTTATGTGCCAGAATGCAGTAAAACTTCCAAGAGGCATAACACACATCAAAGCCTAGCCTGTTATTTATAGTCTGAATGTGCATTATGCATATGAATGCAGACAGATCACCTTTGTCTACAACATATTAGAAGGAAATCTGATGACATAGTCGAAAATTAGAAAACATTTAATTCATGCTTACTTATTCTTTTCTTCTATAAAACCAATATTAACCATCATCACAAATCTCACTTTAAAAGCAGAATTTCGGGCAAACTGCTAGATACACAGATTAAATGCATTTAAAGAAGCAATCAAGGGACGGCTGGGTTCAGAGACACAGTGTACTGTATAGGGCAGATTCTTTATCGTGTGATCACTGTGATGACCAATTACAGCAATCAAAAATGTTAAGTGTTTATATTGTACAGCCCATCCTTTCTAACGTTGTAAGGCGGATTTAATGAATAAGTGAATGAATGGCCCATCGGGTCTCTGCCATGATCTTTATGTTGACTCCTTCAATTTCTTATGCTGCATTCACACTACAGCGTTTTAAATCGCAGGCAGATTTACCATGGACCTGCCCATGATTTGACAGGGCTGAGGTGTGAATGACAAAACGCTGAACTTGCATTTGAGATGCCATTCATTTAAACATCACCTTAAATCGTGGTGCAGGTCTGCCGCGATTGTTGCGTGATAAAACAGGCAGGCGGGATGCACGTCGGCCACAAATAGTTCAGGAACTACTTTGGAGAGACATGGTTTCCACGATTGCTGCACGTTTTATCGCGTGGCAGACCCACACCGCAATTTGAGGTGTCATTCAAATGAATGGCATCTCAAATGTGAGTTCTGCCATTCACACCTCGGTGCTGTCAAATCTTGGGCAGATCAGCAGCTAATCTGTCCGCAATTCAAAACGCTGTAGTGTGAATGCAGCCTTATTGTGCATATCTTTACCTTATCCCCTTCATCTCTATGCTTCCATTGTGTGTGACCTGTACATAAACCCTCTAGTGCATCTAGTGCATAATTACCAAGTTTCATAATTGAAACTTCTAACAGCCCATTTCTTAATTTACCAAAAATGGGTCAAAAAAAGGAAAATAAACTTGGGATGTCTAATGTCCAAAAAGGGATCATTTTCCCCCTTACTCAACTTATCAAGTCCTACTCTGTTGGTGTACATTCACTATCTGTAGGTACACTTGCACGCAGTTTTTGAAGGAACATAGGCAAGTTCGCCCAAACATCTTGGAGAACCACATGTGGATGTAGGCTGCCTCAAACCCATCTCTTCATGTAATCCCAGAAAGACTACATTGAGATAAGGAATCTGTAGGGGCCAAACCATCACTTCCAGGACTACTTATTTATGCTGAAAATAGTTCTTCAGGACAATGGCTGTATGTTTGGGGTCGATGTCCTGCAGAAGAATAAATTTGGGGCAAGTTGCATGTCTCCCTGATGTTATGCCATGATGGAGAAGTATATGCTTGTATGTTTCAGCATTGAGGGCATCACTCATCCAGACCAAATCGCCAACTCCATTTGCAGAAATGCAGCACGAAAATAAAAAGGAACACCACCATGCTTCATTTTTTCCTGCAGACACTCATAGTACCACTCTCCAGCCCTTTGGCAAACAAACTGTCTCCTGCTACAGCCAAAATATTCAAATATTTGACAAATCAGTCCAGAGTACCAGCTGCCATTTTTCTGCACCCCAATTCCTAGGATTGCGCATAGTTGAGGAATTTTCAAAACAAAAAGGGGCAGAGCTCTGAAATGTGTTGTTGCTATGGTGATGGAGCGATTATAACTGTGCAGAGGCAGTGGTGCTCTTATCCCAACAGCAGGTTTAGTCTGGCAACACTTATTGGTAGCAGCTCCAGGAGAGCTTCCTCCCAGTCAAGCACCTTTGGGGAGTTCCTGCGTTACCTTCTAAATGCCTTGGCCAGGAGACAGATCGCCGTCCTCTAATTTGAGACCGCTTCCACTGGCATTACAGTTCGAATGTGTAAATGGATACGACTTTAATAAAAGCAGTGGCTTTTCACCAATTTTAGTTCCTTGTTCTTCCTGTCAACTATCTACACAGTCTTGGATTAGTATCGGGAAGTCCATCTGTGTGGGTTCAGCTTTGGAAGATCGTTCTGGGGTCCTGGTTATTCACTTGCATAACACCTGCCTAAAACTTTTGCAGTACTGTATAAATATACATGCTTAATTTCAACAAAGTTTACTTCAAGGTTTTATTTTAAAATATTTTAAATTAATGACACTTGCTGTATATAAAGAGACTTGTCAGGAACTAAATATATTTAACAAATCCTCACAATAACTAATGCAAACATTTTGTGCAAAAGCTTTCCCCAGAAATGGTTACTTACTCTGATCACGTATGCGAAGTGATGTAGCAAATTTTACACAAAGGCCACTGGGATTCCAAGAGAAATTCAACCCCCCACCCCCCCCTAAAAAAGCAGACTGTATAAACAGATCAGAAATGAATGGCGGTTTACCCACGGCCTGCACATGGGAAACAGACCTGGTCACTGCTACTAAACTAAACTATTCACAGAAAACTAAGAAAGTTGCTAGTAATTTCCCAGGAAACATGGTGGAAAAAAAAAAAAAAAAGACAAAAAAAGGTCAACATTCCCATTTAAAATCCAGACAATTTTTTATAAGGAGATTAAATTACAACCACTGTTCACCAAGTGTTCAGCAAAGAATGGCACCATGAAGATGGGCACGATGACATGGATAATGAAAGCATAAGTGAAACACATCTGCATACACAGTATAAGAAAATCAGTGAATTACATTTCTGCTCGAAATATGGAATCGACCTAGCCCACACCTTCCCCTGCCAGGCACTACAGATAGGCCTGACTATTTACTGTCTCACATCTAAGCTAAAGCAATACAGCTTGGTCATGGTTGTGACTGGATAGTGATGACGAAGCTGGCACTCACTGATCAGGTCAGCTTTGTGACTTCCCTCCAATTAGCAAACTCAAATTGTAGCACAGCATAGATTATTATACTACCCTGTATTCTATTGTATATCAAACTGTGGCTTTATTTTAAAAGCGATATTATCAACACATATCCGGAAGATTTTTTTTTTTATCTACTTACATTAATCCCATGCAGGGTTCCAAATCACTGATCAGTTTATAAGGCAACACAAGCGCTATTCAAACTATACAGGGTCACGTTGCTCCCAGTAGCTATAGGGCAGGGGTAGGGAACCTATGACTCTCGAGCCAGATGTGGCTCTTGAGGGCTGCATCTGGCTCTCACCTCTCAATCCGCGGATTGCGTGGTGTGCCGATCCATGGATTGAGCCCATAGGAAAGGCCGCAGCTTCGGCCTAGCTCCGGAGCTGTGGCCATCTTGGTACACCCGGCGGCGGCCTAGGTGAGCAGCACGCTGACGTCATCGTCACCCGCCTCAACTGCTCGTGCATCTGCCTGCCTGTGTAGTGGTAAGCAAGCAGACAATCGTAGGGGAGATGTGGTTATAACTGAAATTAGTCGATTAAAAATAAAAAATTTGTTTTCCACATATAGTATGGCTCTCGCGGAATTACAATGTGGCATTCATGGCTCTCAGCCAAAACTGTTATTTAGTAAATCCACACATCACATAGTTTTCATATATGCCAACACACTCTTAATTGTAGTTGCTTAAACGTAGGACACGATTATTTGTAAAAATACATCTACAAAAAATAAAAAAATATAAACCCATAAAAGAAAACCTTAAGGGTTAAAAACAAAACAAAAAAACAACCCTACAGTTCATTAGTTTACCTTTGCCTGATTATTCCCTCCCTCATTAATATAAGCCATTTATATAAAATCAACAAGCATTTCAAAAGCCTAGAACAAAATAAATGATTCCAGCTGTGGGAAGATGAAGGAAAAGCATTTCTTTATAATAAGATTCAGAGAATTCTTACATGTACTAGTTGTGTACTCCAGGAAATCGCTGCATGGACAGGTTTGTCAGCTGTGCTTTATCAGGAACCCTAACAATTCATATGCTGTGAAAATTATTCGGTGCATACAATATGCAGAAACAGGAGTGTTTTTAACACAACGAGAAGTGAAATGCTATGGAAATATTTGTCTTTCTTTCTGCAAAAAGGTTAGCATTAATGCTTTCATGGTTAAACTGAACCTGTGCCCAGATTATGAAAAATAAAGTATGTATGTGAGCAAGCAGTAAAAGCACTTCAAAAAAACCAAGCCATCATTTATCTCTGTAGCTATAATCATTGTGAAGAAATAGTGATACATTTTAATCAATAAAACAGCATAAAGAGGAATATTCACTATTCATTTCCCACTAGAGTATAAAACGAACTATAATCTTGTATATTGCTGCTAATACATAGGTAGTGTGTAGAGTTTATTTTGCATATTCTACAATGCAAAGGGAACAAATTAAAGAGGAGGGCCAACTTTAAAAAAAACATTTTTTAAGTCAGCAGCTGCAAACACTGTAGCTGCTGACTTTTAATAAGCACTTACCTGTCCAGGGCAACCGCAATGTCGGTCGCCCAAGGCTGACCCATCCCTCGGCTCCCCCATTTCAACGAAGGGAAACAGGCAGTGGAGCCTTGCGGCTTCACTGCCCGTTTCCTACTGCGCATGCGCCAGTCGCGCAGCCCTTTGTGAATGGGGCACGCTGTGTTCTGGGACACACAGTTCCCAGAACACACAGTGCCCCATTACCCAGAAGATGCCGCACGGAGGAGAGAAGAGCGAAGATCACCATGGAGGAGGAAGAAGCAGATTAGGACGATATGCCTAGCAACAGGCATTTCTGGTAAGTTTAAAAAAAAAAAAAAAAAATTATACTGATTTTTTTTTTTATGTATTTTTGTTTTTCAGGATGGCCCTCCACTTTAAAGTGGTTCTAAAGCCTTAAAAGAGAAGTATGGGACACAGGGCTACTGCAGATTCAGATTTACCTAGGTGGATGCCGCATCGGTTCCTCTACACTGAGAATCGAGTGATCAAACCTCACAGATCCAAGCAGAAAGCCACTGCCTGTCAATTAGCAGCTCTCCTGCTCTGCTCCTCCACACTCACTGGAGCGCTGAGCTGTGGAGGGACGGGGAGCGGCAGTCTCAGCGGCTTGCTGAAAGGCTGTGATGACTATCAGTCCGGGCACCTGGCGGATCCAAACTCCGCGTTGGGAGGACGTTGTGCCTGGACCGATATTGGTGATATCAGTAGAGAGCGAACTTCAGACCACACTCTACTGCAAACGGGTCAAAGGAGTTCAAAAGAGCAAAAGCGTAAAACTAAAAAAATTATTTAAGTGCCCCTGTCCCCACAAGGAAAGCGAGAGCGAGAGCGATAACAGTTTAACTTAATCCATAGAATGCATGAATAATCAAACCTTCAGTCTTTAACTTTGGTCTTTGTTCCTGAAAGAAAAAATGACTTGCGTTTGCCAAGTCAAGGAGTTACGCCACCTATCCAATATCCATCCAGCCCAAAATCACATTTGGCAGTGCAGAGTGTGATTGACCTGACAAATTCTATCAACAACTCTAACTTTTTTTTTTTACATATTACAGAGCCGATTAATATGTGGAATTTCACTAACAACAAAAAGAATGCTAACATGTCTAGTTCTCTCAAGTGAAATAATTAGGTTTTCCGTGTTAAAATTAGGCATCCCTTTCATAAAGGCTAAGCTAACAAGCCTCTTATATCGGTGTCTCTTATACTTAATTCTGCCAATTTAGGATATAATTGCAGTAACCAATCCTATGAAATCCATCCCTACAAAGGGGATTAGTCATTTCCTGCTACTTGAAGGGTATGAAGCTTGGGTGAACTTTCAAGTGAGACTCCAGGTAAAAAAAAAAAAGAAAAAGGCGGACAGAAGAAAAAGGAAGGAAGAAGCAAGAAGAGGAAATTTAGCTCCATGTTAACAGATTTTTTTTTTTTTTGTATTTAAAAACACATAATTAGGACCTTGATACACCATAAATCTTGCTGAAGGTGTATTTTCAGACAATTTAGCTTCCATCAAACCCATACACTTGTCACCCTGAAAGGTTTCAGGCACTGGCTTATAGAAAGAGCATGGAGGCCACATCAACAGCGTGGCAATATACTTAATCTTAATAGGGGTGTGGAAGGAACACAGAAACTGATGATAGTAAATATTTTTTCTTTGTATTTAGCTACTCAAGCTGGGGTTCTTCAAGTGTGGACAGTGTGATTCAAGAACTAAAATTCATATGCTATGGGGCATTGGTCTCCACTGTAGCCCTTTGCTTGCCTTCATCTGGCCCTTGTATCAGTGAGAGGAACCACTGCCCCAAGACACTATTCCTCCCACTGGCACCAACGATGAGGACACCAGGCCTCCCACTGGCACCAATGTCTGGCCCCCCCTAATGTCTGAACAATAAACTGGTCCTTTGTTAAGAAAGTATGGACACCCCTGCTATGGGAGATATGCACTTTGCCTTTTGTTCACTCAATCGATAGAGGGACATTTTAAAGCCTTCACCAAGACTAAAAGGAACAATTTGATGATTTGAGAGATCAAATTGTTCATTTAGTCTTCGTGAAGGCTTTAAAATGTCCCTCTACCGCTTGAGTGAACAAAAGGTGAAGTGCATATCTCCCACAGCAGGGGTGGCCATACTTTCTAAACAAAGGACCATGAGTAGTAACAGTTACTAGAGACAAGTCTCCAGAGTAAGGATGGAGGGTGGTGTCCCCAGGTGCCCAGTGAGTAAACAAAGACTTATGTGAAGAGGACAGAAAAAGTCTCCTCGATAACCTGTAAGGATAAATCATGCAAACATTGGACTACATCTAAAATCTATCACCAAATTTGGACTTTGCAATTCCCATGTATGTGATTTTTATACAGTCAATATGGTCTAGAAATACCCAAGGGGGAAATACAAGACCAGTACATGTGTGATCCCCAACAATTCCAGGCAACTTTTTGATTTTTTTCCCCCTTCTCATTTAATTGCTGTCCATTTCCATCAGTGCGTCAACATCACACTGAACATTCGGGTTTGTTTATGTCTCGTGCTTTCCTAGTGTCTAAACAAAAACAGCTGATTTCTATAAATCCTAAACACAGAGTTGTAAATCCAGTCACAACACAGCGCCTAACACATAGATCTAATATAGCTCTGTAAAAATATTTACTGGAAGTGGGATTACGGAACCTCCCTTTCAGAAATTACCATTTAATTACAGTGTGTGAAAGAACTCTGCAGAGGCTTTCACAGCTGTGTACACCGGGTCATATGTATCAGAAAGAAGTCCACCAAAAAGTGAAGACATACTGGCTCAAGACACATTGGCTAAAAAGCACAATTAAAGTAACAGACACTTAGCAAAGTAAGGGCTTCGGCCTGTCTGTACAGAGGGTGTTTTGTACCCCAGAGTGAAAGGTGTTCTGTGCCGACACCCAAGATGTTTGCCGAGAATCGAAGAAAAAGTGTCTGTATGGACCTTGTCGCACAGAGAGACGGGGACACGTGGCCCCCTTCACAGTTAATCTGCATCCAGGGCTGTCCCTGTACAGATGGAAATGCTCAGATGTGTGGGTCTGTTCTGTACATCCACTGTCAGCTTGTCAATAACCTGTCATTCCTGGCCTCATACCCATGTGAACGAGCCCTAAATATCCACTTTAGAAAACGTTTGTTGACATAGTTTAGGCGACAAGATGAAGTGGTGTTGTATTCAGATAGTGGCACTTCACCACCCCCCTCCCCTCTATTTTTCCAGGAGGACCCTGCTTAAAGAGGACGTAAACTCTCTCTACCTCCACTACCTTTTTTCCTTCCCTGCAAAGTAAAGGCATAATGTGCTAGTATACATCACATACTAGCACATTATGTGACACCTACCTGCAAACGAAGTCAGCGCTGTATCCGCTGGAGGTCGCATCTCTGCCTGTTTTCCTCCCAGAGCTGCGGACTCTAGCTGTGTGACTGGCCGGAGCCGCGTGACGCCACTGCCACATACGGGCCTGGGTGCCGCCGGTAACGGCACCAACATTTGAAGAAACAGCACGGGCAGCCGTTCCTTCAGAGCGCATGCACCAATTACATTGGTGCACTATACAGTAAATATCTCCTAAACGGCACACGTTTAGGAGATATTTACAATACCTATAGGTAAGCCTTATTATAGGCTTACCTATAGGTACAACGTATAGAGGAAGGTCTACAACCTCTTTAAGGCTGCTTAACATGGTGTACCTTTTCAAAATGTAAGCATGGCTAATCATCTGGACTAGGGTTTACTATTATAAAGCAAAAAAAGAGGCAGAAGAGAAGATGGTAGAGAATTAAGTTTTACCTCACTTGGGACAATCCTACCAGTACACAAGGCACAATGGGGTCAATTTACTAAAGGTCACCACATGTGATATGAAGGTCCAGGGTGGATTGAATTCAAATCAAGTCGATTTAAATATCAATTGAAATCACTAGGAAAAAGGCTCGATTTAAAATCAACTCAATATATCATTTTTAAAGAGCAACTGTCATCTTTGTCCTGCAGAGGCTCCTCCCCTGACCGCTGTTGACTCACCGACAGGTTATCTCAGCTTGGATACTTGAAGTTTACCAAAAATATAAAATGTTGAACATACAACCTCGTGCTACACAACTAAGCTCCAGTTCATGCTGAATAAACTAAATTACTGTATCTTAAATAGAAAACTATTTTGATGTATATTTACTCCAGAACCATTTTTTTTAAATAAATCCTATAAAAAAAAAAATAAAAATAAAAAAAATATCAATTTTTATTCACCCTGTGAATGTCACATTACTAATTTTTTAGAAATCTTGCACAAGAAAAAAGAAAATTGATCAAAGTTAAATATTTAATGTGAGATAAATACCGCAAAAAAATAAGATAACTCGTTAAAGTCAAGTTACTAAAGAACACACACATTCATTATGCATCAGTTGCCAGTAGGAAGGCGGTATTTTAGCAAAGTACAAAACAATGAGGGGAGCGCCGCACTGGTCAGTAAATTAAAAGTATACAATGCATCAGTGTGGATATGTTCTCCTCTGAGCTCCAAAAAAATAAAAAAAAATTATGCCAAAAAGCCCCCAAAAAACCCCAAAGCTTTTAGTGATTAATATCGCAAAAACATATTTAGTGAATTGACTAGTTTTGATGCGGTATTTATCGCTTAGTGAATTGACCCCAATATTGTGTTATGAGAGCTGTTTTTGTTAAACAAAAGCTTTGTCCAGATTTGAAAAATAAGACAGTTTTAGGTTTCAGACCTTAAAGATGAACTGCAGTCTGCTCACATAATTTGTAATAAAAACCATCTGCCATTCTGAAGCTTCCCTCCAACCACTTTGCATATTATTTTATATATACTGCGATTCTGTACTTGCCAAATATGCTGCAGAAATCTCCCTCCACTGAGTCTGGCTGCAGCCATTTTAACTGTAGGCAGCTGAAGCTGCTGCCTGTTAACTTCTTGGATTTACACCGACACCTCGGCTCTGCAACCCTGCAGCTTTCATTGGCCCTCTTATGACTCATCCCTCCTCCCTTCCTGGCAAACTCTCTCAAGAGAGAGCACGAGAGAGCGAGAGCACACTGCGCATGATGTCATAAGCCTAGGCTAATGACCAAACAGTGGGCTGAATAAGGTGGAAAAAAATGTTTGGCTATCCAAAGTTAAAACAAGGGCAGAATATTAAAAAAATGTAAAGCTGAAAAAATGACTGAAGGTCTGCTTTAAGTCATTTACATTAAAAAGGATGCGATTCTGGTGACTTTTGGGATTAAAAGCACAAGTAAATTAAAACGGTCTACACACATCATAATCTAAATGTACAAAAATTGCACAAATCACCTTTAAATTGACCAACTAAGCAGATCCTCCAATGTGACCTCAATATGGTAATAAAATAAAAAATAAAAATCTCTGCTCCTGAGCATTTAAATTACACTCATCCAACACAAGAAAACATTCAGCAGGGCTCACTGACGATCTTTAAATAAGCACAAAGGCAGAGATGGTATGAACCACTATGCTCCTAAACTACTGAAGCGGGCCATGTAGGATTCTCTATACAAGGTCTTAATTCATTGAATTTCTATTCAATCAGGCAGACCTTGTTGTGGGTAAATCAAAAGGCAATGGTACAGATCGATCAGACTGACCTAGGTCAGCAGGTTAAAGGACACTGGACAAGGACATACGCCCATGCACTTTTAATTACCATCATGCACCTGCATGGTCAGTCAATAATTGTTCCATTTATCATAGTGATGTACACAGAAATGCTGGCAGGCGAGTTCCTGTGCCCGATGGGGCTCATCTGCAAGCCCAAGTCAGCCATACATCCAAACATTTTTGGATGCTTTCCATCAACTTCAGTGCAATCTTTCTTTAGAGACTAGGCCAGTCACACTATCACAAAAATCATTAAAACTGCTACAAATGGCAAGTGACCTACATTTTACAACAGGTTGGCTTTTTGTCACCAAGAAATTTTATTTTTAAAGATGTAATGCAAGACACACTTGAAATTTCTATTTCCAGTATGTTCACAAATATTCTGTAGATTAAAACATATCCTAAATCGTTCCTTTTGCATAATGCAGATTTAAAAGTACCGTCATTTTGCATTCAAGGGAAAAAAAATAAAAGTATACCAATTTTTTGTTTCATAAATTTTCACAAATTGTATTACAGTGTGTTCAACAGAAGACTCCTGTAGTTCCCATAATAGCAAGCTATTAAAGAAAAAAATTAATATGCAGCTTTGTCAGGCTGAGTACTCTGCATGAAATCCCTGTAGCCTCATTGTATTGCAGCACCAAAGAATTTGATAAAAGTCAGCTGCAACAGGGGGCAGTTGTAGCAACTACCTGCATGGACAGACATCAGCAAGAGCCATTCTAAAGACTGAACAGCCATAAAACCACACAAAGAGCTGCCAGAGCCCCTGCAGAACCCAGATACAAAAAAAAAAAAAAATCCAACTGCTAAGTGGCTTAAGGAGTTCAGACCGCTGTGGTAGCAGCCAAAGCCATCACCACATTAGGAGCGGCTCCCACATAGCATTGGATGCCAGTAAATCCGCAGTGAAGAAAGGCTGCATCAGGGAAACCCTAGGAGCTTGCCCTGGAACAGGTAAACTCACAAGTCTTGGCAGCCATTAAAGCATCTAATACATATTTATCTGAGAAAATGGGGAACTTGAAGCAGAACTTAAAACTCAAAACTTAAATTTTTCATTTTGGATAGGATTTTTTTTTTTTTAATCTGTCTCCCATTAGGAAGCGTTTCCTTAATTTCCTCTCACTTCCTGTTTTGGCTATGGAACAGGAAATCTATGGTTGTCACTGGGGTCAACAGAACTAGTAGGGTCACCAGAACTCCCCATTGGAAGATTTCCCCTATATTTTTGTTAACCACTTGACATCCGCGCTATGGCCGAATGGAATAAGGGCCACAGCGCGGATGTGAATTCCCGGGAGGACGTCATGACAGCCTTCCCTGTGCATGCTCCCTGCGAGCGCCCTACGATCACCAAGTCACTGAGACTCGGGTGATGACCGATCTGAGTAAGGGGCCGGTCCATTATTTCCCCCCCCCCATGTTAAATGTAATTTTAATGCAAAGAAAGGAAAAAAAAAAAACACAGGCTATAGAGCTCCACAAAGCACAAATGTAAATGGTGCACTACATTGCCAAAAATAGCGCAAGTGCATTCTTTTCATGCAATGAGGCCAATTGTTTAAAAAGGCATTAGATGAGTTAATTCAATGTGCTTTAATGCAAACAGGAATGTGTCAATAGGCCTTAAAGCGGAACGTCCCTCTCAATCAAAATGGACTAATTTTATTCCTTATGCTGCCAGCATTGGTAAATCAATAGGAAATGATATCATATTTGCTTTTTTTAAACTTTTTTTTTTACATTTCAGTTGCTTCCCGTTTCCATGCCTAGGCATTTCATGTCATACATCCCAGAAGTCTTCAGTGGGCACTTTCTCAGCTAAGCACACCCTCTCCTGCTTGCATGACTGAGATAAGGGCAGGTGGATCCCAGTAAGTAAATGCTACATGATTCGGCTGCCCCTACGCAAGATGGCCATGACAAGAAATGCTGGGGGCGTTTCTCAGCAAAATTAAGCATGGAGACATGGATGGCTGGATGAAGGAGTTGGATTTTAAATTAAAAATGAATTAAATAGAATTTTATGGTTAGCGGTGCTCAGATGAAGTGTAGTTCCACTTTAAGATCTTTGCCTCCCTACCAGCATAGATTGAAGTCTCCATTTATGGGCGTTATACTGGCTGTTTCAAAGTTCCTCTCCTATTCCCACTGCCTACTATTCTATAGTTAGTTAATAGTAAAAATAAACGCCTTTATATACAAACACTGAACAGTGTACAAAGAATTTTATTTTAGTAAATTAAAAAACTGCAGCCATCTTAGCCAACAGAGTGATGTAACCTGTGAAGTGCATTAAAGAAGGATAGAATTGCAGTTCTAGCAATATACAAAAATCATACAATGGTGGCTCATATCGCAAAGAAAGTAGTTCTGTATGAGATTGCATACCAAGCTCCAGGAAGTGTGTATTCTTGCCAGTGCCTAATCTCTTATCACAGACAAACACACTGCCGTTTTGGATCCAGCTCTCAACCACAGGAGTGATCGACAGCAAAAGACAAAATAAGCGATAAACATGAAAATGATACACAACAGCACACTCAGAACGAATATTGTAGCCCGACGAAATGTAGACAACCATTGATAAAATTCAACAGTGAAGGTGCTGGGCTACTTTAATATGGAAATTTACGTATACTACTACATTGTCAGGATCCTGGCAGAAACTGGACCTGCTGTGACATCAGCGTGCTTCCGCTGTCTGCCGAATCCGGGTCACTGGAGCGTAGGACTAAGGGAACGCCTGTGACCCACAGGAGAAGCACGTCCAAAAGATCTTTACCCATACTTCTATCAACATTCTCCTTCTGAGAGGACATTATGGTAGGAGGTCACCTGCTCCTTCATCAAGAGGAACAAAGGAAAGGCTCCAACAAAGCGACAGAGGAATGCACAAAAGGAAAGTTTAAAGGGGGGGTCTATTTTTACAAGATAACATGTCGCTTGTCCTGAATGGGATAACTGTCTCCTTAACACTACAATTAAGGGAAAGGCTGCAGGGAGCTGGCACTCTATAGACACAAATCACGCATTCCTTTAAAATGTTTGCCTTACAGCAGACCTAAAGTTAAAAGAATAAAAATTGCTAGCAAGTTTTTTTTAACTTTAAAAATAACTTTCAATGTCTCCTTTACCCAACTTTTTAATGGCATTATTTGACAAAAAGTGAACAGTCACAGATTGTAGATAGCATATGTCACATAGAAACTGGTTTATCTATATGAGCAATACCATAAACTGCACAAATATGTGAAAAAACAACAACAAAAAACTGTATATAAAGTTGAAGGCAGACTTTACTAGGAGGGAACATCAATTTACTATTGAGATCTTTAGGAAACTGTTCTTTGGCCAGACCAATTAAACCTTTATGATCAGCCAACACATGTTGTAGGCATCATAGTTTTTCATTTTAGAACATAGTGTGAAGAGATGGAATATATAAAAGCAAAGATTAGAGAGTTTAGACCAGCCTCTCAACCTTGTTAACATGGAGGAACCCTTGAAACAACCTTCAGATCTCAAGGAATCCTCTGCTAATAATTAATCTATCTACAGCTCATGATACTTTAGTGTGATGATGGCAATAGAAAGAATGCTCCTTGTATTGGTGGTCTTTGGGAAGAATCCCCCCTTGCGGATTGCTAAAAAGTTCAATGCGTTCAGTGGTGATGTTATTGGAAAGGCAGAAATTGCTCAAGGAAGCCCTGGCAACTTCTGGAAAAAAGCTAGGGTGTTCCACAGAACCCAGATTGAGAAAGGTTCATCTAGAGTAGACAGAGTCAGAGAGGGTAAGGGAAAGTAAAAGTGGGGAGATGCAGAAGACTATGTAGGACAAATGCAGCAGGGTATACAGATCAGCTCTCAGATATACTCACACTTCAGTCCACTTTCCAACCATAGATTGACGTGGTTATGCCCGGAATATCCCTGGAGCTACAGGCATTATCTTTTCTCAGCCAGCATTTTTTTTAAGCTATTCAAGCAGCTGATTAGCTATTAGAATGCTTTTACAGGCAGCAGGAAGGGACATACCGGCGCCCACTGGTAGCCCCTCCAGGCTCTCCTGTGTGAACAGAGAGCCTGATGTACAATCTGGCGCTGCCACCGGGCTACCACAGACCAATAGTGGACCATCTCTGCTCCTGGGATGCCAGAAGTGTCATTGTGACATCACTTTGTTTTAGCAGGTGTAAACACAAGCAATGTTTGGGAGTTCTGATTAATTTTCTAGCAGAAAAATTATGATTTTTACATGGAGGGAAATGCCAGAATTGGCTCTGTAGGGAAGTAGTTAAAAGATAACATCTATATCTCATCAGTAGGTTTGGTCATGTGTGAGTGGTAGGAACTTTGAGTTATTGCAAATGACACACTTGACTGATGGACATACCTGTAAAGCATGGTTGTTCAAACTACTTTTACCTTTACTAGTTCATTAATTCTACCATGCTATTCGGTGATGGTAAGGGGTATTGTGCTCTTCCAGTTTATGTGGATAACAGATTTGAGCGTGTCAAGGTGTAACTAAAGTCTGCAAATAGAACTGATTCAGTATGATGTCCACAAGCTCACTCCCCCTATGCATCTTCTACCCAACTTCTTTTAAAGGGTTACTAAACCCAAAACAGTAAAATTAGTCTGTATATGCAGTAAAGCATGCTTTTTATCACTGTGGAACCTAAGGTATTAATCCTCTGCATTGTATAAAAAGGCGGTTTGATCCGGTCCTCTCTGATCCTCCCCATCTTCCACTGTTCCCAAACCATCTCCTGATACAACAGCCCTTGGATTCACTCTGCACATGATTAGTTTAGTGTGTATTGCTAGAGAGATTTTTTTTCTTCTTAGGAGGGTGCATGTGATCAGCACAGGGCCAATCAGCACTGTCCAGACAGAGGCTTAGGGATCATGCAGCTCAGACGAATCACAGCGGCGAAGCCGCGATGACGTCACTCCCGCGCATGCACACGGGAGTCGCGTCTCGCAGCTCCGCCGCTGCCATTCGGCGAAGCCGCGATGACGTCACTCCCGCGCATGCGCACGGGGAGTCGACAAATTAGGCAAATCCATTCTTGGACTTGCCGCATTTAGTGCGCCTGCGCGCCGCTGTCTACGACGCATGCGCCGTAGACAGCGGTGCCCATTTTCGGGCAAATATCTCCTAAACCATATAGGTTTAGGAGATATTGCTTGGACCTACAGGTAAGCCTTAATCTAGGCTTACCTGTAGGTTAAAGTGGTTTGAAAGGGTTTACTTCCTCTTTAAGTGCAGGATCCTCATCCAGAGGGGAATGATGGAACTCCTGCCAACGCGCACAAGTGTTTGTCAATTTCTGAACCAAGGCATGCTAAAAACGGACGCAGAGCTGCGCATGTACATTCTGCCAATGTTAGACTAATGTCCCAGCAGGGGGATTCCTCCATCCACCTCATTTGTGTGGATAGAAGAAACATTTTTTTTTTCTTTGTTTAGAAAAACTATGCATGCCCAGTGTTATTTGGACTTGCTTAACAGATTGTAGCACTCCTCTCACATTTGTTATGTGTTCTGCCAGATGGGCATTGTGTATGGTTGATGCACATTGGAGAGAGAGGATACTGCCTGACCTTTCTTCCTGTGCATCTTAACCACCCCCATTAAATTTTATGGATATAGCCATTAGATACAAAGAAGGCTGGGTGTTACCTTTCTGAGGCCATTAGGATAATGCCAGTCAAGGTAGGTAGTTGGTTAGTAGGGGGGTGTCTTCCAGGGGTTGCAGATGTTGCTAGAGGTTGCCGCTTGACTGAGCAGCCTACATCACTCTGGCCTCTTGCTATTGGGAGTGTGCTTGCTCGGAACGAAACAGCCAAGTAATAGCTTTGCTATTTTGAGTCCTTTGTGGTTTGGGGTTTGTGGCAGAATAGCTGTCATTTCCCATTTCTACTTTGGAACATGACACAGAAAGCAGGCCCCCCGATAGCAATATTTTTATGACTGAATGAGGCATATGCACACACGTAGCTCATGTGCCACCATCTGCAAAGTGTAGAGTAGAAGCCAGGTGTCATGACAATTTAAACTTGACTGAGCATGTGCAGGGTGTTACACTATCAAATGGTGGCAAATATCTGAAGATTCTATTTACCCAGTCCCACAGAAGAATAGAAGATGACAGCAGCAGTTGTGGGGAACAGAGATTGCATATCTGGAGGAGGCAAACTCAAGATTAAAAATTCTACTATTAGACGTATGCGCCCACAAAAAATAGCACAGAGTAAACCACTTTTTTTGGGGGTAAACTGGAGAAAAAAGTAAATCCATCTGTCAAGCTGTTTGAGATCAATTTGTTTCAGTTACAAAGAAGTCTAGGGAAATCTCCCCAATTGGGACCCAGGCCAAATAAAGACCCGAGAGACACTCTTGCTCACTTTAACAAAGACCAAATATTTAGGCTGCAGTTGGGCTTTAAGAACATCAGCATGAATGATAAGTGCAACAGTCAATTTGCTGAGGATTATTAATTCAAGGAAAGCCAATTTATTTTTTGCAGACTACACAATTTTAAATACAAAAAGACATAAGAAATATAGTGTAATGATTGGAAGTGCACGAATTACTCTGCCAATATATTTTTGGCACATACACAAAGGAACTAGAGGGCTTTTACACTTCAGTGAAGCATTAGTAAAGTATCAAATTAACATAATCCTCAGGTTGACACGAATAAGGAAACAAGGAACAAAGTTAATTTCTGGGAGTCGTTTTTTTACTGTGCCACTCTGGGACTTACAAATCCAGATGAACTCACCTTCAGATGGTTACACTTAACATTCTAATTAGTGTAGGTTCTCTCAGAGTCTCCATAGCTATTGGGCATTTTTTACAAATGCTTGCTTTAACCACTACAGATCCACGCTATAACCGAATGACGGCTACAGAGCGGACCTGCTTTGCCTGGACTACGTCTATTGACGTTGTCCCGTGCACGAGTGGCCTGCGCGCCCCCTGAGGGGCACGCGGCATGTTCTGTGATTAGCGAGTCTGAGACTCGCCTGATCACAGATCGGAGCAAGGGGTCGATCCCGACCCCTTACCACATGATCAGCTGTCAGCCAATGACAGCTGATCATGTGATGACAACAGAGCCGGTAATCAGGTGGCTGTGAGAGGGACTTCAGTCCCAATCACGGTGAGCTGGGGCCAGCTCATCAGTGCCCACCTGCCCCCTGCCAGTGCCATCTAAGTATAGGCAAAAATGCCACACATCAGTGCCCAGTGCCATGCATCAGTGCCCACAATCTGCCTCAACAACAGTGCTGCACCTCAGTGCCACATATCCGTGCCCACCAGCGTCATCTACCAGTGCCCACCAGCGTGGCCCATCAGTGCCCACCAGCGTGGCCCATCAGTGCCCACCAGCGTGGCCCATCAGTGCCCACCAGCGTGGCCCATCAGTGCCCACCAGCGTGGCCCATCAGTGCCCACCAGCGTGGCCCATCAGTGCCCACCAGCGTGGCCCATCAGTGCATTTCAATGAAGGAGAAAAATTACCTGTTTGCAAAATTTTATAAAACTACTAAACCTAATTTTTTATTTTGCATTTTTTTTGTTTGTTTAGCAAAAAATAAAACTCCCAGCTGTAATTAAATAGCACCAAAAGAAAGCTCCATTTGTGGGGGAAAAAAAATGATAAATATTTAAATTTGGGTACAGTGTTGTATGGCCGCGCAATTGTCATTCAAAGTGCATCAGCGCTGAAAGCTGAAAATTGGTCTGGGCAGGAGGGGGGTTTAAGTGCCCAGTAAGCAAGTGGTTAAAGGGAACCGGTTACAAACCTGAGCAATTCAGAGTATATGATGAAGATACACATAAGCAAGATGTGCAAATTACATTAAGCCTATGTTCACATTGGCGTGATCGATCATGTGATCGAGAAATCAAATCGCTTGACAAGTCAAAGCCTATTGGTGTCAATGGCACTGTTCCAATCGGTTTGACACAGATTTTGCCAGAGACCCATTTGCAAAATTAGTTCCTGCACTACTTTTGCCGATTCCAGGTGCAACGTCAATAGACATCTGTGTATGAAGCCACACAGATGTATATCAAATAGCACCTGAAATTGCGCTACTTCACTTGAATTTCAAAGAAGCATCTATGTGAACCAGGGCTAAAAGTCAAGTCTGACCTCCTCCTTTCCTGTCACAGTCCCATCACAGAGATCCAGCTGTCACTGACAGCTCCAAGTCTGGTACTAACGATCAGGACCTGGGAGGACTGGCTATTAATCACAGTGATAAGTATGTGTACAGCCTGCTGCTGTACTAGTTCTCCTCTTGAAGGGATTTTTTTCTCCTTGCTAGATAAAAAAAAAAAAAAATAATGTTAGATCAGGATTTGATCCAAGTCAATGTCGGTGTCAAGGTTGGTTCCATGGTGCTTTAGATATGGTTTAAAGAAAAAAAAGAAAAAAGAAAAAGAAAAAAAAGGAGTAGCAGAATCTTTTTGGTTACACCAAGTTACAATAATATGTACTGTACAGTTTTACTAATACATGCCAAAGTTATAAATCTGGTTTCAGGAACAAAGATTTGTTTTACCTTCCATCAAAGGGCCAACGCTATTGCTTGGCCAAACCAGTGCTGTTAAAGGATGGGGTGAGGACAGTACTCACTATTGGTTGTAAAGGTGAATAAAGCAGTACAGTATATGCTACATGGGACTGCATGAAAGTGAACCCGCAAATTTGTGTTGCATAGCACAGGTTCTAAAAGAATAGTATTAATGGATGCACAACAGGAAAAATGGGTGCATTTTATATCTAATAGATCTATTCTACTTTTAAAATTTATAAAGGTACACTTCTAAATTACATTTTATCCTGGAGTAGTTTCTATTTTACTGTATTTATGAGAGCTGCATCGGCCATAACTATTCATCAACAATCATTGTCCAGCTGTTATTTTTAGAGATTTCAGTATGACATTTGACAGATTGGTTGCTATGGAAAACACTAAACCTCTCCAGTTTTCATAGATCACCCCCAATATGCATTCTCGGGTGTATGAAAACACTTCTACATATTTGAAAACTGGTGTGACAAAGATGAAACCAAATCAAAACAAAGCCACAAAAATCAAACATCATAAAGCACTCTACTCAATCAATACTGCACAAGGAAGGGCTGGATAGGGGCCAGAAACCAGCAAAGGTGTTTCCTGCCAGTCAAATTAAAGCTCTGCAGTGATGCCAGCTAAGCAGAGTTACGTTTGCTTCTTCATTTTACATGGAGGATTCTGTCCAACTTGAAAAGGCATTTCCTTTGACACATAAAAAGCAAAAGAAAGCAGAGCAGGGATGTGAACCTTGGTACCCCAGATGTTTTGCAACTACATTTCCCATGATGCTAACGCACTATGCAGTGTAGTGGAGCATCATGGGAAATGTAGTTCCAAAACATCTGGGGTGCCAAGGTTCGCCACTGAAATAAGAGGATTTATTGAGCAAGACACCAACACGTCTATCTAGTACAAACACAGATGCCTTCCAGCCATTTTTTGTTTGGCAAATACTGAGGTAGGATTAAAACACCTGTACGTTTTTGACTAGTATACAGGGTTCCCTTAGGCCCCTTTCGCGTGTGTGGCAAGTCTCAGATAAAAACTGGATATCAGTTTCATCTGTTTAACTGCAGTAAAGCTGCCAGTTGATTGAAAAAAAAAAAAAAGTGTATATAATAAATATATAATTTTTTTTTTTTTATTATTATATATATAGCCGTTTCAAGATGCACAATAAGGAGGCACTTGAAGAAAGATGGGCTGCATGGTTGAGTAGCCAGAAGAAAGCCAGTTCCATGCAAATGCCACAAAGTATCCTGCTTACAATACGCCAAACAGCACAGAGACAAGCCTCAAACCTTCTGGCACAAAGTAATTTGGAGTCATGAGACCAAAATTTAGCTGTTTGGCCACAACCATAAGTGCTTTGGAGAGGCATCAACAAAGCCTATGATGAAAGGTACACCATGCCTACTGTGAAACACCGAGGTGCCCAGTGACAACGTCCTATTGATGACAAAACGCGTAGGAAGAAGGAGAGACGTTCTGACGTCACCGCTGTACGTTTGGTCCCGGAAGCTACAGCCTGTGTATCAAGGTTGGGCGGCTCGCATGTTTTATGCTGGATACATTTGATTTCTTTTTTTTTATAATTTAATCTTTATTAAATTTTCACAATATACAAACACCATTTTAATATAACATTGCCAACAATTCAATACATATTCCTTCCATTCAGGAGTCTGAGTTTTAAAGTTCTATAAAGGAGAGGGCCATAAAAATACATCCATACATCGAATATAATTAAAAAAAGGAAATACAAACAATATCTAGACTGTGCCATATCCCCCTTTATCCCTCCTCGACTATTCTTACACTTCCTACCTTTTTCCTATCAATATAACCCCCCCCCTTCTTCCCTCCCTTTCTATCCTTACAACCCCCCCCCCCCCTCCAGTGTATATATTTGTGCTTTTATCCTTCAATGTAACATAATTGTGTTATAATAAATCCAATACCTTTAGTATACTCTAGCCTACTCCCCCCCAGTACACATCCCCCCCTCCCTTCTCTACTCCCTTTACCTATTGAGTTTTAGACTGGGGTATGCATCTCCACTATCCAATCTCGCCAGTTTCTGTTAAACTCTTTTAAGTTATTTCGTTTTGCATAGACTGCTCTCTCCTTACATAGATATTCATTTACAGCACTCACCCAATCCTCTACTGTAGGGGCTAGGTTTGATTGCCATCTCTTAGCAATCATTCTTCTAGCTTGGAATAGACATCTTAGAATTACGATAGTTACTCCCTTTCTCTCTGCTTCCTCATCTCTATATCCTAAAATACACACTATGGGATTTGATTCTATCATCGTCCCAAAGACTCTACTTAGTATCTCTACCACTCCTTCCCAGTATCTAAATAATTTGGGACATCTCCAGAGCATATGTATTAAGTTTCCTGTCCCCCCACACCTGGGGCAACAGTCCTCTGCTCTCTTACCAAATCTGAATAATCTCTGGGGAGTATAGTATGCTCTATTAATTACCATCAAGTGAGAAATCTTATGGGGGGGGGAGATACTGAGACCTTTGGGCATGCCTCTAAGATGTTTTTCCACTGTGCTCGTGTTATATTACCTATGTCTTGCTCCCATTTCCCCTTCTCGACCCTCCCTTTCCTCTCACAATTATCTGTTCACCTAGCTGGGCATAGAATTTCGATATTAATCCTTTGGTGGGTCCTACTTGTGCTACTGGATGTAATAAGGGCAGTTCTTCCCATGTTAATATTAAGTTTCCAAACTGGGTCTTTAAAGCGTGCCTTACTTGTATATAAGCATAAAATGAGTTTTGTGATATCTTGAATTCTTTTTGTAATTGCTCAAAAGATTTAATACCCCTGCCTCCATATAGCTGACTCAACCTTACAATACCACATTTTTCCCATTCTAAAATTTTTCCAACCCGCCATATTTCATGTAGCTTCTTATTGTTCCAGAGGGGTGTAAACTTTGTTATTTCCCTATATCCCATTTTTTTTTTAACTATATCCCATAGTTTTAACATCATTTTTACTGTGGGGCATCTACACTGAAATGAGTCCGCTTCCAGGGTCTCAATCATCGTACTATGTGGGGAGCCTGTTAATACTAACCTCCCATTTGGGGTTCCACCATACACCTCTTCCATCCCCCCTAACTGTTGTAATTGGGATGACCAAAAATAGCACTCTGGATATGGAACTGCGAATCCACCTTCCTCTCCCGGTAGCTGGAGCATCCGCAATCTCAATCTGGCCTGTCCTCCCTTCCATATTAATTCCCTAAACAGCATCTCGATCTTATTAAACCAGCTTCTATTGATCCATACTGGGGTATTATGCAATATGTATAAAAGTTGGGGCATCCAGATCATTTTTATCAGATTACATCTACCAGCCACCGAGAGAGGCATTCGCTTCCATATAGCAATTTTTTGTTTAAACTTAACCAATAATGGTACTAAATTATAATTTATATATTGCTTAGGATCCCTTGTCAAGGTTACTCCCAGATACTTCAACTTATCCACTATTGACATTTGGGGGATTTCCAGGGCTGTTTGCTGACCAGTTGGGTCCAACGGGAGACATTCCGACTTTTCCCAATTAATCTCCAGCCCTGTAAAGCCTCCAAACCCTTGCACCAATCCTATTGCTTTTAACAATGAGTACCTCATATCCCCCAGAAATAACAGAATATCATCTGCATATAGTGAGATTTTTTCCTCCCCCGTTTTTCTCAGAAATCCAACTATTTCCCGGTTTGCTCTGATTGCACAGGCCAAAGGCTCTATAGCCAGCGCGAAGAGCAGGGGCGACAATGGGCACCCCTGCCTCGTCCCTCTCCCCAGCTCTATTTTATCGGAGAACTCGTTATTAATTTTTAGTCTCGCGCTAGGTTTATCGTATAGCATCCTAATCCAGCCTGTAAAGAAAGGGCCCAGGCCAAATTTCTCCAAGACTTTCCATATATATCCCCATTCTATGCTATCGAATGCTTTCATTACATCCAATGCCACAACTGCACCCGGAGTATCATTATCCGTTGGGATCTGTAAATTCAAGAATGCTCTTCTAATATTTACACTCGTTGACCTATTAGCTATGAACCCTGTTTGGTCCGTATGGACTAATCTTGCTATAACTCGGTTGAGCCTACTCGCTAATACCTTGGCCAGTATCTTTGTATCAGTACACAGGAGAGAGATTGGTCTATATGCTGCCACATCTAATGAATCCTTTCCTTCTTTGTACAACAAAATTATCACTGCCTCCATCATTGATGGTGGCAATTTACCCTCCCCATATGCTCCTCTTAGCGTCTCCAGAAGTTCAGGAAGCAGTATCTCGCCGAAGTTTTTGTATACTTCAATCGGTAGCCCGTCCGGCCCGGGCGATTTCTGATTTGGCACTCGCAACTGCTTCCTGAAGTTCCTTCAAAGTTATTGGGGCTTCCAATTCTTCTCTTTCTTCTTGTGTCAGACATGGTACCTCTAAATGGCCTAAAAATGTTTCCATCTGCTCATCCATCCCCACTTTCTGTGCAGTATATAGTTTTTTATAGTATCCTCCAAATACTTGACATATACTCCCAGTTTCTGTTGTAACCTCTCCCTCAGTTGTCCTAATCGCCGGGATTGAGGAGGGGCCAGTGTTGTTCTTCACCAGTTGTGCCAACATTTTCCCATACTTTCCCCTTCAGCAAAGGAGGCTTGCCGTTGGAGCATATGTTGTATCTCCGCTTTCTTCAGGGTTATTAGCCTAAGTTCTTCTTGTTTGTCTAACCAGATTTTTCCTTTACCCTGGACGGGGTCACTGATAAAATCTCTTTCAGCCTCTAACACTTCTCTCCCTATTCTTAGCTCCTGCTCCCTGGACTTTCTATTTATTTTTGCTATTGATTGGATCAGAAGACCCCTCAGAAAAGCTTTCAGAGTATCCCATAGGATCCCTGACATTACTGTACCCCGGTTATTTTTTAGAAATTTTTAATTCCCACTGGATTCTCTCAGGGCGTTCTTCTGCCTCTTTTTATTAGTTCCAACCAGAGCGGGTTCAATTTCCACACCCTCTGTACCCTACATTCTCTCATTTTTAATGCTACTATCACTGGAGAATGATCTGAAATCCCCCTGGGCTGGTATTCAATCTTTTCCACCATTTGTAGGGCCAGGTCATTCCCCAGTATCATATCTATCCTGGATAACGTGGAATGCGCTGCCGAATGACAACTATACTGCCGGGCTCCCGGGTTCCCAGTTCTCCATAAATCCAGTAGTCCTACTTCTTCCAGGTACTGACCCAATCTCCCCTGCCCGGCCGGTTCCACCAGTGTTTTTTCTGGGAATCTATCAATTTTAATATCTAAGACCGTATTGAAATCCCCTACTATTATTATAGGAACACCGTCTATCCCCACTAAAAATTCCTGTAATTTGAAAAGCACTTCCATTTTGAACGGTGGAGGGATATAAATATTTGCCAGCATACATTCTCTATTCTCAATTAAACAGTCTAAGAAAATGTATCTACCCTTTTCATCTAGGCTAACCCGCTTACATACAAAATTCACCCCCGTTCTTACCAAGACACTCACCCCTCTACTATATGTCGAGTAAACAGAATGGTATTGAGATTGATATTTTCTACTCTGCATCCGGTATATATTGTGTCTCTGTTTAAATGGGTCTCCTGCAGGCATAACAACCCCACTCCATATCCCTCCAACATGGATAGCACAGCTTTTTGTTTCACCTGCGTCCCCAGGCCCCTCACATTCCAGGAGCCTATCTTAATTTTCCCATCCTGCATTAACATAAATAGATGGGAAAAAATGGAGCAGGGAGGAGAAAGAACAAGATGAACAGTCTAATGGGGACACTACTGGGGTCCACTTGTCCCCCAATACCCTCCAGCTCCCCCCTACCTTTATTAAATTATACCGGACTCCCCCGCTATTAATCCCCAAAATAACAAATTTACTAAACATCACCATTATTCCATTTATTATGTGTCTCTTAACGTGAATCATACTATATAGTTGTTTATTACAATTTTTCCCCGTGAAACCAACAGATTTTCCTTGTTTTTTACCACCCCAAATTTTTCCACCCCGAACTTTGTATCCTTTCTTTGTTTGGGTTATCTCCTGAACCTCTTTTAGTGCAATCATATTTTTTTTCCCCCCTCAACCTCCCCCATATTCTTCCCACCCCTCCCATTCTACCTCCCTCCCAACCCTCCCCCACCTTCCCAGGTGTTGCCCAAGGGGCTATTAGTGACCTTATACCACTCTCTTCACAGCCTATTCACCACCCACACCTACTACACTCGCCGTGTGTTACCTCCCTCCCGCCCCCCCTTTCACACAAAACCAAAAAAAAAAAAAAAAAAAAAACCCACCATACATACTTCACCACCCCAGCTCTTTCTATCTTCCTAGCACTCTCCTGACCAGGATCCCCAGGGGCTAAAATTTTTCTTTATTTTCTTCTATCCATTGGGGAGCAAAAAACCTGAGTATGCCCTAGCGCATTAATCCGTAACTTTGCAGGATAAAGAAGAGCATACGACACCCTAAGCTTCAGTAGCCTGCGTTTCACCTGAAAGAACTCTGCCCTTTTTCTCTGCAGTTCTGGGGAAAAGTCAGAATAAAATGAGATTCTAACACCCTTATACATTACATTCCCCATTTCCCTTGCTTTCCGTAACAACACCACTTTATCTTTATAATTGAGTAATTTCATCAGTAGTGGCCTGGGGTGCCCCCCCCTCAGGTGGGGCTCTAAAGGGTACCCTATGTGCCCTCTCTATAGAGAATGTCGTTGAAAAAACCTCCCTTCCAAACAGATCAACCAAAAGATGCTCCATAAATTCAGCAGGGTTTACACCCTCGCTTCTTTCAGGAAGTCCCACTATTCGCACATTGTCTCTCCGGAGCCTATTTTCCATTTCGTCCATTCTTGTTCTGTATCCACTGAACTGCTCCTTCAGGCTTTCTACTTCTTTAATTAGGAAGGTTGTATCATCTTCTAATCTACTAGTCCTTATCTCAAGTTCTGTCGTCCTTTCCACCACTTTCTGTAGGTCCTGCCTTACCACCAGTAGATCCTCCTTCACTCCCTTCATTTGATTACAAAGTTCTTTCAGTGAGATGTTGCATGCATTTACGGCCAATAGCACGTCCTTTATAGTTGGCTCTTTATCTAACGGGGGGGAGTCGCCTGCTGTAGTTTCTATATACTGTTCCCCTGCGTCCGCATTTTTATTTACTGAGGATTTTGCCACTGCTCCAACCTGTGTGTTAATATTAATGTTTGACTGTCCCATACTTTTCCTTTCGGTCATTACACCTTGCTGCCCCTTTGACTGTCCTTTTTTTGGAGGGGTCTGAGATGACTGTACCGGGTTATGAGCATACTGTTCTAACTTAGCTGCTGTGGCGGACTGTTGCGAGCTTTTTTTCCCCCCTTTCTTTTGCAGAGCGCAGGTGTTGCATCTTACTTTCCCCTTCTCACCTCTTACTTCAGAACAGTCAGAACAGAACAGTCCTGGTTATAGCGTGTTTTAAGAGGATTTTGACCCAGCCGCACACCACACAATAATCACTGAATGCAGTAGTAGCCGAGTTCCAATGTTCATTTCAAGTATCACAGACACTTCCTATTTCTTAGTTTTTCTTGGTTTCATAACACCCCAGACTTTATTTTGCTCACATTAACTCAGGTACCGTTTAGCCTGTTAATAATTAGCACAAACACCATCCCTCAGTTGATAAATTAATGATGCACTGAGCTAGCCTTATAGTCAATCCACAGGCCACAGAGTCAGATATTCCTGGACACTGCTTACAAAAATGTTCGGGTTTTTTTTTTTTTTCCAGGAGGTATTCCTTTACGTGTATTACCCAGGCTAATAGATTAGTTTAGCAGACTCATACACAAGGCGAAGGGATCCGGGCATCCAGACATCCAGAGGAGAAAAACTGACAGGGGAATATAAATCTTTCTTACCCCCTTCGGTGCCCTCCTGATTAAGTATTACCAGTGCACAGGCATCACTGTGTCCCAGCTTTCTCCACCAGATCAACGCCTACAATGCCCCTCAGACTGCCGGTTTCTTCCTCCCCTCAATCCCGCCGCTTACCTCCTTCCTCCTGTTGCGGCTTGCCGGGGAGCGGGGGAACCTTCGGTGGTTTGATGTAAGCGATGTCTTCTCGGTAGATGGCTCGGCATTGGTCGGAGGTACTCGTGAGCTCGTACTTCACTTCGGCCGTCGGGACACGGAACCCGGAAGTCAGCGGGGATCCCCGAGAGCTTGGCACGATAGGGTAGTGTAACGCCGTCGCTCCTCCTCCCATCCAGCATCCAGCTATGCTGCTATGCTGCTATGCTGCTCAACTCCAGCCCTCCTCGCACTGCACCCGGCCGTAATTTTAAGCGCTCCACGCTTTCGCCATGGGGGCCTGGGAGGGAGACACACACGGCATCTTCCACACACACTCACTCACTCCACTCCACCCATCCGGCCACGCCCAAGGCGTTCTATATATGTGCGCATTTTTAATTTTAAGATTAACATTTAAAAGTTTTTATGCTATGTGAGTCTATTTAAATTTTTGGGAACTTTTCCATATACCACATATATTATGGATTAACCTGTGGGTGCTTGGATACCTTTTCCTCATTGGAGCGCAAATGTGACCCCTTGTGGTGGATGGTTTAAATCACCTATAGGAGTCCCTCGTTGATAATATTCTTCATCCTCGGCTGTGGTCAAAATCCAATTAGTTGTGTGGCCCCCTGCAATAAGGGACCATTGATTTACCATTGGTAAGCGTCAGTGTGTTTATACGTGGTAGAGGTGGCTTCACAGACGACTTTGGGTGGAAGTTTGATCGTCACATTGGTGTTTAAGATCTACAGCGGACTATTATATAGCGGGTACATTTATTCATTTACATGTGCTAGTTACACATGGTCACGTTTCCTTTTTTTGGATTTATTATTGTTTATGTGCTATTGACACACGAATTAAGCATCTCTATTTGTTTTCATTTGTTACTGCCGATTTGCAATTTATGTATTTGATCATTTTTAAGCACTTTATGCATAATTTGCACGTTATAAAGTGCAAAAAGTGACAAAGTGCTCTGAAAATATAGTCAATTTTGAGTGTGATTATGGTATATTTTTTGCACTACATTGAATTGACAAGTGCTGTCATGTTTAGCATATATCATGTTATATAATCCCCAACATAACTACTTATGGCAAGATGATATGTAGACTGGACTAAAGTTCCCATTTCATCTACTTCTTGATGTAACAATTTTGCTGCAGGATTTTCTGTCTTGGGGAAAGTGATGCATATTTTTACATTCATATTGTTCCACATTTAAAATTTAGATTTTGCAATATTAAAATTTTCGTACAGATTTGCAAATTCTCCTACAGAAGTGGTAACAAATGTATTAGAAAAAGAAATTGAAGATTTTCTTATTACTGTAGAAATAGCTGAGAGAATCTGCTATTTCCAAATCAGTTTCGACCTGCAGAGCTGCAAAAAGCGAGGTCAAGGGACCAGTGCAAATATTACTAGAATCACCCGGGATTTTGTAAGCTTTACCAAAACTGATGGGAGACTATTTTAAAGAAACACTAAAAAGTGAAGAATGTATGGGGCTGCCATTGTGGACTTTTTCTCCTTAATCTGCTAGCTCTCTGTCTAATCGTTACCCAATGGTTTCAGTATTTTCTTGACTTGAAAACAAGTATGCAGACCAAAAGTTAAGATCTCATTCTGCATGTTTGTTCCAAGTCAGATAGCCAGGCAGCATATACTAGTATTTCTTGCAGTGCAACTGCCCTTTAAACCCTGTATGTTCATTCCTGTTTGATCTGGCAAAAAAAAAAAAAAAAAAAAAAATGAACATTGTCCTCCTGAGCCTATTGATTTTACAACCAATACATGAGAAGTCACCAAGCTTAAGAATGTCAGGAGCATTTGACCCTGAAATCAAATTTTCTCTCTCAGCTCTGATGTGAAATTGGTTATTGTCATTTCACATGGCTGTCTAAACAGAAAATGGGAAACCCAATAGTGAAATGTATAGGATGAAAAGACTGTTTGTAGACTGGCTATATAGGCGATTGCTTGCCAACAGACCGCTAGAAAAACTGCTACTATAATTACTGCAACTATTAGACTCTCTCTGATAAAACAAATCAACAGAAAATATGATTTCATCTCTTCCACAGCATCAAAAAAAGGGCAATAGGGACTGTGGCGTTTACTGAGGCCCAGGGTGGCTGAGATTTAGGGAATTTGAGTACTTCTACTGGTTGGTCGGCATAATTTAGGCTCAAACTATTGTCAATCAAGCTATACATTTTCCCTCTGGCCCCATTACTGTACAGTATATACACAAGATATGCATTATTCACCATGTTTTTTACAGCATAGTCACTTGGTAAGCTGGTGGGCTATATGACGGTCCACCTCTTATCCTCCAGTTAGGAAAAAAAAGACAAAATAAAAAAACATAATTAGTTCAAGTATCTGACCAGGATTTAATTTTCAGGTCATACAGCCTGATTCAGGAACGGCCTGACATTCGGATATAAAATGAATGGTTTCCTAACCTTTCATGCATGTCTAATCTATCTCGATGCAGTTAAAGATTGACATAGTGAAGATGCAGTACTTTGCACTTCTGAAATGTCATCAGAACTGGGACATTTCAATAACCATTAAGTAGGTGCAGCACTGTATCCCTTCCCAAGTAAGTCCCTTTCCTTCTACAATTTGCTTTAGCTCATATGACATGAACGATGTAGGAAGTAAATATGAAACTAGCCTATTGTATATATGCCTATCATTTTGTATCATTATTGATCGATCTGTTTCACTGTCTTAGGTAGTGCAAGCATCATCTTAGCCTCTTTCACACGGTGATGATCCGCCCTGTGAACATCCGCTTGCTCAGCTGGGATTGCTCCATGGATCCTGCTGAGCAGGAAGAATGACAGGTCCATCTCTGCACACTGTGCAGGGACGGACCTGTCAGAGCGCCGCTCTCCCCTATGGGATATCAGATGAGGACGGACCGCAGAGTTCGTCATCACCCGATCCGATGACAGATGGAAAAATAGGTTTTTTCCTCCGTCACACTTTTTCCGATCGGAGTGGGTCGGATGTCAGCTGACAGGTCAACGCTGACATCCGACGCTCCATAGGGGTCTATGGAGCATCCGTTCAACAACACAACGCGGACAGGCAGACCTGAACGGATCGTTCATGTGAAAGAGGCCTTAGACCAAACACCACGTTTTGTTTTTAAAAGGTTATGTCAATTTGAATTTTAAACATAAAATAAAAGTTTTTTATTTCAACGCTACAGATGTGCCTCTAAAGTCCATGTTTCCATCTTTTGAATAAATATTGCAATATTATTTAGGACGTTGGCACACTTATACCCATCTGTATCCACAACACCATCTTGTGGTGATACATTTAAGGCCCCTTTCACACATGTGGACAGTATGTCCGTATTTCATCCATCCGTTTGCGGATGAAATACGGACATACATGCATCTCTATGGGATAGCGGGTGTCTGTGGATGAACATCCGCAGACACCCGCTATTGTCCGCCTCCGCTACTGTCCGATTCTGCAGACTGAGGAAAATCCTATTTTTCTATCCATCTGCAGAGCGGATCGGATGAACACGGACAGACGGGCCGTGCTCATCTGATCCCCATAGAGGAGAATGGAGAGCTGACAGGGCGGTTCCCTGCACAGTGTGCTGAGACCGCCCTGTCCGCCGCCCGCTCAGCGGGGACAACTGATCGATCCCCGCTGAGCAAGCGGATCATCACGGGGTGGATCATTACTGATCTACCCCGTGTGAAAGGGGCCTTCAGCAGAAGCAAACTATTTAAAATTTTCTTAAATAGAATAGTTGACCTTTTATTAAACCTCTGTGTATTCACTTTTGCTCATTTAGACAAAATCAAAAAGGAGAGTCTTTATATAAATCATGATTAATGGCCTGCTCACATGAGCTTTGCTCTCTGAAAACCCACATCACCTCGGTGCAGAATTTTAACCTTGAACCACACACTAGAGTGCATTGCACGATGTTGCAGGATGGTTGCAGCAGACCAATTTGCTTGAATTGATCATGCTTGCAGAGCAGTTCCATTCATTTGAATTAAGTCCTGCTTCCTTGGCTGAAAACGATAGGGGAGTTAACTTCCACTTTAAGGCTATTGATATTGAATCAACCAGTTTCATGGGACACCAACTAGGTTTGCCACCTCATCCGTTTAAAACCAAACACATATTACACAGATTCAGAGGCTAACTAAAAGCACATAAGGCACAGAGCTTAATTAGCACCTTATATCAGCCACAGAAAATGTAAATAATATATTTTCAGTTTTAAAGGGATGGAGGTGGCAATCCCAATGAGAACCTATACACTTGTATTACAAAGATGCACTTGGGCTTAGTTTACACTTGTGGTCAGCGGGGGACAGTAAAACAGGCCGTTTAAAAGCATTTTTATGGTCTCCTACCAAAGGCTGCAAGGCAGTTGGATAAGGGTTGTACACATGCCACAACTGCAATGCTTTGCGGCATGGCCTTCCCAGTCTCTTCGGTGGGCAATGCAGATGCCAAAGCAACCCATTCAAGTGACTGGGGCCACGCTACAACAGCAAGATAAAAAGCTAGGTTGTGGTTGCAGCACAGTAATCCCAAAAGCTCAGTTTGGGGTCAAAAAGAAGCATTCGTGAGGTGACAGTATCAACTCAAATGATTTTCAGCTGCGCCTGCACCACTCTCTGAAATTCTATCCATCAACGAGCTCACTTTAGGGACCACTGCAGGTGTAAACCTGCACATAATCTTTAAAACATATCTAGTAGTATTCAAGCAGGAAAGGTTTAAGATTTATGATTCTAGTAAAGAAAAAAAAAAAAAAAAAATCATGATCAAAGATTTCAGTAATGCCTATAGTTATCTCCTATCTTTTGCTTGCAGAGAATGACAAAATTGGATTTGCCATTGTAAAAGTGCTTACTGGCCATTCTTGCTTTTAAAGCAAGGCACAGTAAAATGATAAATTATTAAAAGCATTACATCTGAAGTACAGACAGATATAGGTTAATGTCTTCCCACTTCCATAACATGGCATTTCAGGTTATAAAATACCATGATCTAAAAATTTGATACAACATGCAGTGGCTACATAAATCCATAAACCATTAATATGATCAGATTAACATATTTAGTAAATAATCGTTTTAAAAACGTATTTAAAAAGTACCAAGACACTAATCTGTCCTGCACAAAGCAGTGCTCGGTGTAGGCTCGGATTCCCTATTAAGTTATTAACAAGGATGGATTCACACTGTTCAGTGGTAATGCATCATATGTAGATGTGAACCAGCTCTATAGGAAACATGGGTTTCTGTCTGAAATGCATTTCTATGAAGCGAAATGCATATGTTTTGCTGACAGCAACGTCATTGAAACTGATGCAAATGATTGCCTGAATCTGATGCAGGGCCAACTCCAAGAAAATAGTCTTTGAAGCTTTCTGGGATTTCTCCCACCTATGCCTTTGTTTGTTGAATGGTTAAACAGAGGGATGGGGCAGAGGCACACTATGGATTTGGTGTTGGTAATAGACCCAGTTCTGATGCAGCTGGAAGCCGGAAGTGCAACTCCCGTTGTAAAGCCTGCCAGCACTTAGTAGAGATAATAGAAAAGCATTATATAACAAAAACAAACCGCTGACTGTTCTATTGGAGTTCAGACAAGATATTAATCGTCTAAAAATGTAAGAATCAATGAGCTGGGAGTTGGACTTTACAAGTTTAAAAGAAAATAAGTCAGCAAGGGCAGAAATGGTTAAATAATTTATATACTATGGATCTTCCAGGCCAGGGGACTGAACATTCAATTCTGTACATAACAGGTATGCTGTGAGTGCAGTGCTTTGTAAGGAAGTTTTGAATGCATGATCATTAAACTATATGCAACGTGTGAATGTGTGACCATTGACCACTTAAAGTGGTTGTAAACCCTTACAACACACTTTGACCTACAGATAAGCATAGATTAAGGCTTACCTGTAGGTCCAAGAAATATCTCCTAAACCTACATGGTTTAGGAGATATTTACCGAAAGAAAGGCACCGCTGTCAACTGCGATATGCCGCGCGTGGCGGCTCCCGTGCGCATGCGTGGAAGTGATGTCATCGCGGCTTCGCTGAATGACAGCGGCAGAGCGGCAAGACCCACCGAGAAGATGGATGCGCCCGACTACAGGGGACAGCGGCGACTTCGCTGGCTCATGTGTCAAGTAAGCGACACATAATGGACTACATGCAATGCATAGTAGTCCATTATGCTTTAGCTTTGCAGGAAATTAAAGAGGAAGTAAACTCATCAGGGTTTACTTCCTCTTTAGGGACCGAGCATCTGAGATTTGGTCTTTACAAGTTAAAAACTTTTTTTGCTAGAAAACTGCTTAGAACCCCCAAACATTAAATATTTTTATTTCTAACACTCTAGAGAATAAAATGGTGGTTGTTTCAATATATTCTGTCACACCGTAGTGATCTTCAAGCACACATTTTTGGGAAAATTATTATTTTTTTTTTTTTTTATTAAAAAAGTAAAAAAGTTAACCCAAATTTTTTATTGTGAAAGAAAACGTTCTGCCAAGTAAAATTGAAACTCAACATGTCACACTTCAAAATTGTGCTCGCTTGTGGAATGGCAACAAACCTTTTCCCTTAAAAATCTCCATAGGCGACGTTTAAAAAAAATTCTACAGGTTGCATGTTTTCAGTTAGAAGAGGTCTAGGGCTAGAATTATTGTTCTCACTCTAACTCCAACGATCGCGGCGATACCTCACGTGTGGTTTGAGCACAGTTATATGCGGGTGCTGCTCACATATGCGTTTGCTTTGGCACACAAGATTGGTGGGATGGGGCGTAAAAAAAATTAAAAAGTAAAATGAGGAATTGCGTTTTTTTTTTCTTTGATCTATAAAAAAAAAAAAAAAAAAAATTGTGTCACTTTTATTCCCATTACAAGGAATATATATATATATATATATATATATATATATATATATATATATATATATATATATATATATATATATATATATATATATATATATATATATATATATATATATATCTATCTATCTATCTATCTATCTATCTATCTATCTATATCTTCCCCTCACTTGTCTCCATACCCAAAAGGACACAGGACCCAATCGCCTCCACTGCCAATATAAAAAGTGATCTTGTGGTGAAGCCGCCGCAGAGACCACTTATCTGAAAGCGGACTGCCCACTGAAGGGGATACTGGGGGTTATGGCAGCTTGCTGCTGCCTTAAAGATACCCCTCTTCAAAGAACGGACGTATAGCAATGGCGGGCAATCCTTAAGTGGCTAAACTACACATTTAAACTAGAAAATGCATTTCTTGGAGAAAATGTGTGGGAATGCTGAATAGCATCAAAACTGCCCCACATTCCTCTTATTAATCAGTACATGGTGTGTCTGTGCTCTCCCCCGGGCTCTGTAAGCTGAGATGCTCCAGCCGCCTCCCCCCACTGCCCATCACTGTGTTTAAGAAGCTTTGGTAACCATGGAAACAAAAACAGACAACAAAAGCCTGAATGCCATAAATTTCATGAAATTTTCTGAAATGATCACTAAACTTAAACAGCTTTTTCACGAAAACTGTAAAAGATATCAAACTGAAAAGATCTAGCCAGATAGTTGAATGTTTTGTGAACATTTTAAAGTTTGTTTGGCGTCTGTTAGTGAAAGTATGAAGGAGCTGAAACTTTTGGTAGGGGAAGAAGATTTTAAAGGATTTTAAGCATGCACTCATTGACTTCATTGAAAAAAAGTCTTAAAAAGCTTAATATTTTAAAAAGTATAAATAGAAAAAAAAGTTGAAGAAGTCCTCACATCAGCTGAACATTTTAAAAGTTGAATGGCTTTAATAGCTGAAAGTATGCAGAAGTTACGCAGAGCCAAAAAACTTACGGAATAAAAAGATTAATAAAAAAAATAAAAAATAAAAAAGCATACAATAGTGGGACTGCTAAAGCAGTCTCACTAAAAAAGGAACTAAACCCATATCAGTTTCAAAAAACTGATTCCGAGCATACCGGGAACGCCAACCGTCCCTTTTTATTGTGCTTTTCTTTAAACTGTCACACCATCAAATAGCTGGACTCATAACTGATCACCTGTGCAGCAACATAGCAGTTGGCCAAATCAAAGGCTGAAATGGCAGCTTCCTCAGCTAAAAAGGATGTGCAGGTTTAGTTCCACTTTAATCTTCCTCACTCAGTCAATATACAGATACATACTACAGGCACAACGCAATGATCATCTCCTTTTCCATAGAGATTGACGGTCACTCACTCAGGTTTTTCCAACTTAAAAACATGCAAAGATTACTTTTTATTCTCAGAAAATATTCAAGGGCAAACCAGCATGAAAACCTGCAAAAAATAAATAAAAAAGTCTTTAAAACAATTCATGTTGAAAACATTGTTAACATGAATTAAACCAGAGCGATTTTTTTTTTTGCAGGCTGGCAAGTGTGCTGGGAAATTTTTGTTCATTTGTGACGTGCGTTTTTGCCATGTCCACCTTACTGCAAAGGCTAGTTATAAATTGAAAGAATGAAGGTAATAGGTTGCGCTAAGGAACTTATGTAGAAAATACAAAATATAAAATATATAAATTATGGAGGAAGAAAAAATAGGTAAGAGCTGCCTCTATTAATATCCACCTGGTGGGGTGGAGAATGTTAGATAAGGGAGTACTATGAATAGATCTGGCGCTATACCTATATATCAAAAACTAAAATTACAAGTGTTACCTCAATCCGGTGTATGAGTGCCAATGTGCAATATATTAGTGTTGAAATAAAATATAAACTATAAGCAAAAAATATGTGTATATAAAATGTCACATAGTAAATAATTGCCAGCGTGCTGGCTAAAAAGTAAGATTTAACTCAGGTGCAATAAAAACCTAAATAAGTGATCACCTTATAAACTCTAGATCATATGAATACCTTAAACATGTGAACTACTTGATATATTGGTGATGAATTAGGTAAAAATTATACATGTAAAATATAAACCACAAAATTAACACAGTTGTTGGGTTTAAAGTGCACAAATGTGACAAATGAAGTCTATGCGTGCAATGCTAAAATGTACAATAAATCTGTGATGAATATCAATACTTCACGTAAAACATGCCAAATGTTGGGAGTGAAAAAATAAAAATAAAGGTGAATATAAATATAAAAATGAAAATAAAATAAAAATAAAGATAAAAATAAAATAAAAATAAAGATGAATTAAAAATTCCCAGGAAAATAAAATTGAAAATATTAGATATTTGTCCCAAAAAATATAAAAATATAAAAATGTATACAAAGAGAAGATGAACGATAAAAAAGTAAAAAAGATAAAAAAGCAAGCAGTCTCTGGTGCAGTGCAATTAGTGGGGGATTTCCCGTGGGTAAAGGAGGGGATGTGATGGATCCAAACAACTATTCTTCATGCATTGTGAACACTTCTAGGTTGTACTCTCACCAGAAAAAAAATAACCCCATCCGGGGTGGATCAGCCTTCACAGTATGAGCTACTGTGTCGCTCTCTGGCTTGCTTCAAATAGGCTGCTGAGGATCCCTCGTTATTTCCAGGTGGAGTATGTCCCAGTGTATATATATTGAAAGAGAGGACCATACATAGTGTGATACTGTATAAATCAATTTATTAAGAAGATACTTAAAACTACTCACACTTTTGGTAGAAATAATGGCTTAAATAGATGCAGTATAAAGGTGCAATGTGAAAGGTATGGAAGCTGCTGGGAGCGTTCCGTTCGTCTTCCACGCCGTCTGTATTGGAAGTGTGTATTCGATAGGCCACGCCCGTGGCCTATCGAATACACACTTCCAATACAAACGGCGTGGAAGACGAACGGAACGCTCCCAGCAGCTTCCATACCTTTCACATTGCACCTTTATACTGCATCTATTTAAGCCATTATTTCTACCAAAAGTGTGAGTAGTTTTAAGTATCTTCTTAATAAATTGATTTATACAGTATCACACTATGTATGGTCCTCTCTTTCAATATATATACACTGGGACATACTCCACCTGGAAATAACGAGGGATCCTCAGCAGCCTATTTGAAGCAAGCCAGAGAGCGACACAGTAGCTCATACTGTGAAGGCTGATCCACCCCGGATGGGGTTATTTTTTTTCTGGTGAGAGTACAACCTAGAAGTGTTCACAATGCATGAAGAATAGTTGTTTGGATCCATCACATCCCCTCCTTTACCCACGGGAAATCCCCCACTAATTGCACTGCACCAGAGACTGCTTGCTTTTTTATCTTTTTTACTTTTTTATCGTTCATCTTCTCTTTGTATACATTTTTATATTTTTATATTTTTTGGGACAAATATCTAATATTTTCAATTTTATTTTCCTGGGAATTTTTAATTCATCTTTATTTTTATTTTATTTTTATCTTTATTTTTATTTTATTTTCATTTTTATATTTATATTCACCTTTATTTTTATTTTTTCACTCCCAACATTTGGCATGTTTTACGTGAAGTATTGATATTCATCACAGATTTATTGTACATTTTAGCATTGCACGCATAGACTTCATTTGTCACATTTGTGCACTTTAAACCCAACAACTGTGTTAATTTTGTGGTTTATATTTTACATGTATAATTTTTACCTAATTCATCACCAATATATCAAGTAGTTCACATGTTTAAGGTATTCATATGATCTAGAGTTTATAAGGTGATCACTTATTTAGGTTTTTATTGCACCTGAGTTAAATCTTACTTTTTAGCCAGCACGCTGGCAATTATTTACTATGTGACATTTTATATACACATTTTTTGCTTATAGTTTATATTTTATTTCAACACTAATATATTGCACATTGGCACTCATACACCGGATTGATGTAACACTTGTAATTTTAGTTTTTGATATATAGGTATAGCGCCAGATCTATTCATAGTACTCCCTTATCTAGTTATAAATTGAGGTGGTTGCCACATTGTTTGTACAATTGGTTATATTTGATGTGGGAATGTACTGGATGCCTTCAGCTGCCATTGTTCTCTTGCTGAGCACCCCTGTGCTTTTGAGGGGGGTGATCTCCCTCCAGGCAAACCTGCTTCTTAATCTATCCACTGCTATATATGCTCCAACCTGGACTCTCAAAACGTTATAGTTAGGACCACAGTATACAGAGAAGCCTTGATATAGGCACTACAGCTTACACATATATTCACAAATGTGTGCAAATGAACATGAATGTTAGATGGCATCAATTTTTTATTTTTTTTGCAGGCTAGCTGTTAAGTGCGCTGGCAAGTTTTCGTTCATTTGTGAGATTCAGGAGATCTAATTGGGTGTAGTGATAGCACCATTTTGTAAAAGTAGCTTTATTAAGTCCCTTTCACACAAGCAGACCATTCAGGTCCGCCTGTCAGATGCATGTAGCGTCTGTTCAGGTCTGCCTGAAAAAAACATGGAGTGACAGATGTCAGTGGTAACATGACCGCCGACATCCGCTTCACTAAATCCAGACTGATGATGGTCCTATTTTCCATCCGATCTCCCCATAGAGGAGAGCAGGGATCTGACAGGCCCATCTCTGCACAGTGAGTGGAAATGGACCTGTCATCCGCATGCTTATCGGGGATCAATCCCTGCTGTGCAAGTGGAATCCATATAATGGATCCGCGTGTGTGAAATGGGCCTTAAGAAGTACCTCCAATTTGGAGGTAATGAAGAACAACTTCAAGGCAGATTGCCTGTCTGTACACCGTGTATCAGGTAGCACATTTGTAGCTGCCATCTCCTCTCCTCCCCATATGTTAATGATGCTTCAGAGCAGACAGCTTCCTAGCAACCATTAATGCTAATGGTGGGTGGAGCCTGATGAGGATGCTGATACACTAGTTGCCCATTAGATCCACTCTTTCTTTGTAATGGACAGTGGGCAGATACCATAGCCAACAACAGACTATCTTTGGCTATGGATCAGCCCGCTGTCAATCACAAGAGGAGCGAGCCTCATGAGCATCTGTGTATCCTCATGAGGTTCCCCCAATCAAGCTTCAAAAATCCTCCAATGCTTCACTTTTCACACCAAGCCGCGGGGGGGGGGGGGGGGGGGTCGTCGGCAGTAAAGCATTTTTTTGTGCCGCTTTACCGTCATTTTAGCTGCGCTATTCGGCCGTTTTAACCCCCCCCCCCGCTAGCGGCCGAAAAGGTGTTAAATCCGCCCGTAAAATGCAGCCGGAGTGGTGTTTTGCTGGCAGTATCACAGCGCTGCCCCATTGATTTCAATCTGGAGCAGCGTTGGAGGATCAGAAAGTTCTACTCTCCAAAGAAGCTACTGGCAGAACTTTTTGCAACGCCCCACAATGGAGTGCATGGAGCAGCTTTTTTCAGGCGCTATAACTCCTGAAAAATGCTGGCAGTGTGAAAGGGTTGGTGAGAGCTGCAGTGGCAAGAAAAACAAAAACAAAACTCAGCTGCACTGTGAATGGAATGTCCTTATGAACGGGCCAATCTTAGCGCACATCTGTAGGCAGCGCTTGCCTCCAATTCATGTACGTTTACAACAGCATTCTAAAGCTTGGCATCCTACAAAAAAAAATTAAGCGTCACTAAGTAGACACCATGCAATCCCCTGTCAGTGTATAAATACTGAGTCAAAAGGTAGACAACTTCATAAAAATAATTCTATCAAGGACCCATCGGGATCATCTGTTTCGACCTGTGCCCTCTATTCATGCAGTCCATCGTGAGTTAAATGTGCATTTAATCTACCCCACATTAACAGTTTCCATTGGCAGCAATGTCTATTACCCTCAAACAAGATTCAACAAAAAATCCGCAGCTTTTACACCAGCGATAACCTTGGTTGAAATGGCTGCAAGGTTACAGCATTGCCATTACTCTCATTTTATCCTGCTCATCTGTGAGCGAGGATCGCTGGGGAAAGAAGAGCGACTTCTGCAGAACAAGGCTCTCTCTGCATGCTGAGCACAACAGAAAAAATAGAGCCAGGCGAGAGGGAAAGGAGGGGGGGGGGGGGGGAATAAAAAAAAGCTGCTCACGTCTCAGGAATCCCTGTATGACGAAGAGAGGATTCCACCAAGTAAAAAATGCAAATGAGCCGTGCTCAACGTTCCATCCGCATACCATGTGTGCAAACTGACTTTCTGTAGACTGAAAGCTGTAGAATCACATTTACTTACACCAAATAACACTTTTTGCAGCAGGACAATTTACAAGCAGTTTAAATATATCAATGCATGCAAGTAAACCGGAGCACCTGGTTACCATAAGTCATCCCTGCCAAGCCAAAGAGCAAACAGTGAGTCAATTCTCCTGTAGCCTAGTCTCCGGGGGACCGGGGGCACAAAGCAAACACAGTTAATGCTTGCAAATGCTTAAGAGTAATATTTAACCACCTCCTGCCAACTGCAATGTGAACACTTCCTTCATTAATATGCCAAATCTGATCACTGGGACACCAGAGACAGTACATTTTATTCTACTGCACATATAAAATGTTATTTCCTTGAGTAATGCCAAATAAATAGATTGAATGAGGTAAAGCCAAGCCCTGGCTGTCAGAACAAATCTGTTTACTCAGCCATTTCATACTCCCCGCTACTCACTAAACCAGATTGCTCTTATAGCTGCCATAACAGCTGTCCCATTTCTAATATGGTTCTATTAGTTATTAGGATAAAAAGAACTACAAAGATTAGCAAAATACTAGTATGGTGCATAAAATGTGCAGTTTCCTTTGGGCAGTTAAACATTCAAGTTAGCTTAAAGTTTTTATAGTCCAACTAAAATTAACAATTGGACTAGTAACCATGCATGCTATAATTAAATATATATTTGTACTATAAAAAAGGGTCTTATTTAATGCTCAACTCAACATTTGCTATGTGCAAAATCTACCCCTAATGACGTGTGCCTCATTGGTGGATGCTGCACTGGGGAAAAAAAAAATGGTTATTCTGATAACGCTTTAAGTGTTGAACCTTTTGGTTTTGAAAAAGTCTTTCCAGGCCTTCGTACACTACATAGAGATTGTTCACACTCCACCTTCACCCTTACGTAAAACATCTTGTATTCTAATTTCAAACCAAAAATGTGATTCTTCGATGTGGTGGATCTTGTTTTTCTAGGTTTTTTTATCACCTGGTGACCAGACCAAGAAGTCCAAACAAAGTAGCAGAGGGTTGAGACAAACCATTTTCCACTGACAAGGGTGCCCTCAATGGTTAGCTTTTAGTTATGTAAAACCTTTATCCCAGAAGGAATAAAATGTTGCTATAACCGCTTAATAAGTGTTAGTGGGAATTGTGTTAGATGTACTTACAAAGGCAAACTCAAGCTAACAAGATTGGCAATGCTAATGTCCAAGGGTTCCTTAGTTGCTCCTCCAGTGGAGTGGAGGCACCATGAAGACAAGTGTGGTACTAGCCTGATAACTGAGTGGAAATTAAAGCGGTATTAAACTCTTAATAAAAAAAAAAAATTCCCCCCTGCAAGGTAAAGCCATAATGTGCTAATATACATCACATACTAGTATATTATGAAGGACTTTCCTAAAAGCGAAGCCCTCCAGTGGCACGCTGTAACTGCTGTAGGCGCTTCCATCTACACCCAGTATTCCTGCCAGGTTAGTCTGCTTGACTGGTCCGAGGCGCAAGGACGTCAATTCCACACATGCACACGGAGTTCCGGCATGGGTATGTCTTTCTTTCAGAGTGCATAAACGGAGTAGGTTTCGGAGATATTAATTTTACCTACAGGTAAACTTTATTATAAGTACCTGTGGGTAAAAATAATGAATCAGAGTTTACTACCACTTTAAAAAGGAGTGTGCACCAGCCTAGCCAATATGGCTTGATGAAGAGGGGGCTGTCTCTCGAAACACGCAGGCCATATTGGATGCCGACGGGTCTTCCCATGTTTCAAGTTGAGCAGTGTGGCTCTGGCGGCTGTCTAAATTTGTATACTTTGATACACATGGTTACCATGTGCTTGCGAGTATATCACATGGTTTTAAAGTAAGTATTGTGGTAATACGCTAGGCTGGTGCACCCTCTCTCTGCTTTGAGTTTTATGGGATGGGGAAGGAATGCCTACAGTCCCAAGAGGGCCTCAAGGCAAGTCAGCAACATTTCCAAAGGCTGGAGAGGTAGAAAATCTGTCAGTCTTTAAGCACCACATTCAAGTGCAGGAGGTTATTCTGGAAATGAAGGGGGAGAACGATGAAAAAACAAAACCAATGAAGCCACCACTTTTAAGAATCGGCAAGCTACAACATGACTTTTTTTTTAGCACTTTGGAAATTAAATGTTGCAGCTTAAAACATTTCAATTTCATCTACAGCACCCTAGTGAACCAGTACAGGGTAAATTACTAAACCCAAGATAATATCCGTGCGCTTACAAACTGTATACCTTAGTGACAAAACAACAAAATACAATAAAAACTCAATTAAATCAAAAGGGAAAGCAAAATCTAAATCACTAATCTGAGTAGGATGTTTAACAAGCTCCAACCAAACATCAATTAAAACACGTGCAATCCTTGTGCTAGGTATAGGTTAATAAATTACATAAAAGAGACCCAATAAAAGAGACCCAATAAAAGTGAACTCATCCTAAATTGATATAAATGTGGTCCATACAAAAATGTGCAAAATTATAAAACATACATAAGGTGCAAAAAGGTGTTTAGATTTACTAAGCATAAATCTTCCTCTTTCCCGAGAAGCAATGATAATGTGCACAACCGAAGAAAACGTGCTCCCAAAAGGAACCACCACAAGCAATAAAAGATCCTTAACAGCTGCTCTGATCCCACAATGAAACCATCAGACATCTTGCTGCATAGCAGCCGTATATACACCACGATATTGCATGCAAAGTTTACACAATCTTAAGTTAAAAAGTATGCGTTACGAACTAGCAGGCCCAAGCGGTCAGGCCGACTTTAATAACGTCACGTGTGAGGCCCCTCCCAACATGTTTCCCTGTAACCAGTGTCTGGGGATATCACACTTTTAAATATTGTTTGGCTGGCATACAGGGTAATTGGCATTATATTGGAAGTGAAAAGGTTAGGTTACAGATTGTAAAGGAACACAACCACACAGTCATAAACTGAGAAGATTGGCTCAGTCCTATTGGTTACATAGAATCTGTTAATTTGTTTTCATTGACTTGTAAAACACATATCAGCCTGAGCAACAAAGCATGAGGAATGTAAATCAATAGACAAGCCTTTCCAAATAGAAAATAATAAACCAAATTGTTTCTATGAGAGGAGCCACGATGCATCTGAAATTTTGGCAAGGGCTATTTTATACCTTTCAAAAAAGATTAGATAGAAAGCTTGGTCACAAGTTATTCCAAATAGGAGATAAAAAATAAAATGGAGAAAGTATTAAAAGCACACACGTCATTTGATTACACTGACATGCGATATTGATTTGCATCTTGCATTTTACTATAGATAAAAAAAAAACCACACACACTGTTAACCTTCAAAATCTATATTTCTGATTTATTAATCAGAAGATATGATATGGGTTGAAAAGAGAATTCTTATTGACAAAGGAAAGGAAGGTTTAACATAACACCATTTATTAGAGTACGTTACAGGTTTATCTAATACACAGAAAATATCTATAGTCTAAGTGAGGGAGTAAAATATTAGTTTAAAATACAACAAGAGTACAATACATTCATTACAATACAAAACAGGACATATGACAATTCGGTATACCTTGTAAGTGCTGGGAGATGATCTGATATGTTACCTAATATTGGTCCATAGCTCTGGTCAGTTCTCATCTGCCATTATCCTAGGGTTGGGGTCCCCTTAAAAAGGGCCATCTCTCATTGACTTGCATAGGACCACACTGATTGGTTAGCCCTCTCCTCCCCTCAATAGCACCTCCTCTTTTGGGTTTATAATTAGTCTGAAGCCCACTTAATTAAAGAGGAAGTTTGCTCTTGAATAGGACACTTAACTATGCATAGTCCCAGCCGGGGTAAATTGTCCATTCCTGAACAGATCAAAGAAATATTTTAAGCATATCAACCACCCTTTGAAAATGGATAAATGGTTGATTAGCACGGAAGAATACACAAGCCTTTATCTAGCAAATGACTTCGGCTCCGTACCGACTACACACCCCAAATGGTATCTGTTCGTGGGTTTTGATTATTACATTAGGTAAACAGCAGGACATCTCCCTCACACCCACACTTAGCATACCTGTGAGACAAAGGTATTGTTAATTGAATTATATACGCTGACCAGACGTCTGTTCCTGTACATCAAACCATCTGGGCAGGTTAAGCTAAACTACTTCTTTATTTCTTATACTAATATCTACATCTATAATACAAATATTCCCAGTTGCTAATGGAGATTACTCATAAACTCCTCATAAGGCAACACACACACACACACACACACCTTTACTCCAAAATTGTGCTGCATAAGCATTAGGGCCTACTCACACTTTAACACTTGGAAAATAACAGTTTTTAAGCAGGGTTAAGACATACATTTTGCTCATACATACTGCAATTGAATGCATGTTTTACAAATGTGTCCTTTCCTTTAACTCTTCCGTGGTTAGGGACCGACTGCTTTTGTCCAGAAATAATATAATTCAAAATCAATACTATTACGCAAAAATTATTAAATGCGTATTGTATGCGATTGCCTCTGTAGCGGTGCCCCGTGAATTGGCTGAGTTTAACAGTTCCACCTGTCACCCTGCTCAGCCCAGCATTCACTTCCAGACACTCCTTACTGAACAATCCCATCAGCTTGTTTTTGTGGTTTTATTGAGGGATTTAACTTTGATGGGGTAAAGGGAACATGGGATGCCCAGATAATTGACTTTAAACGAATTATAGATATTTGGAATCTGCATTTGCAGTCTCTAAAGCTCCATACTAAAGCACATCACGTATGTGTCATCTTTGCTTCCTCTACTACACAATGCTTGATTCCTGGCACAGCTAGCAACATGAGGCCCCACGCTTAAGGCCCAAAAGTTCTGGATTTCCCATTTGCTGGCAGGGATCCGCAGTTCCCTCTGGTGTAGCAACCAATAGCAACTGAAAAGAGTCAGTTCTAGGCATGTTCCAAGTGGACTACTGGTCCCAGTCTCTGCAGACTCTGCCAACCCTCCTGGCTGCAGCAGCCTGTCTCTAAGCCCGGTGACATCACAGTCTCTCCCTCTGGCTCTACATCCATTCCTCGCATGTCTCTCCCAGATTCTCACTGACCCTGGATAGATCCCTCCTGATGACTTGCCCAGCAAAGTTACCCACTGTCCTTCTCCTGTTCAGAACACCCCTCATATGTAGGGGTTCCTTCCAAGCTCTATGAGCCCTAGGCCAAGGTCACCCCCCCCCAGAAAGGGGCTCCCTCAAAAGGCCACGACAGCCTATGTATACACACATACAAATGCTTCCCCCTGTGACTCCTAGATGGGGATTGGTCAGGGCTCTCAGATACACCTCATGCCACCCCAATCCTCTCCCCACCTCTTTTCTAGAACCTTTCAGAAACCAGAGCGAGGCACCAGAGATGAAGCCACATATCAGTCAACTGCTGCTGCTCTAAACCACTCCCAGCTCAAAAACAAAAAACAGACCTAGCTTTTTAGCTAGGCCTCCCTAAATTTACCTGCACTGGCTGAAAAAATAAATACATACCTCTAGTAACCTACCCAAGGAAGAGGGTGCTACAACGCTACTAAGAGGAAGAGGGAAAGTCAAGAGTCATTCAGCCAACTCATTCAGGTAACAAGATATGCTATTCAGGTCAGTATTCACAGCACAGTAGTAAACCAGCTATCTGAAATCCTAAAATACTTTACTATATGAATATTTTAGGGTTTCCAAAATAAAAATGGGATTTTTGACTTACCGTAAAATCTATTTCTCTGGAGTTCACTGACAGACACAGAGCTCCATTATTCAGAACCATAGGGTTATACCTCCCACTACAGGAGTAGGACACCAGGAAAAAAAAAAAAAAAAAAAAAAAAAAAAAAAAAAAAAAAAAAAGAAGAAGAAGACTTGGCTATGCCTATGGGCAGTCCTAGGTGGTATACAACCCTCTGTTCTATAGGCTTTCAGTTTAGTAACAAGCAGTGTCATAAGTATTAAAACTCCTTAGCGGGGTGGGTGCTTTGTGTCAATGAACTCAGAGAAATGGATTTTACGGCAAGTCAAAAATCCCATTTTCTCTTACGTTCATTGACACAGTGCTCCATTATTCAGAACCATGGGGATGTCTCAAAGCAGCGCCAAAAACTTGAGGGGTGGGACAACGAAAAATCCCAAGGCTAAAAACAAAAGCCAACCAGGTATCAGGAGCTCAACACAGAACAAGGTGAAGAACATGAACAATACCCCTTCAAGAGGGAATAGACCCGCTAAACAGTAGCCTGCAAAACCTTTCGGCCAAAAGAGGCATTCGCAGATGCCAACTTCGTAGCTTGTTGCGAAAGTGTACCCCCATGACCAGTGGCCTCCTTGCAAACTTGCGCAATGGACACTAGATGACAAAGCCCAAGAAGCACTAAGCGCCCGAGAAGAATGCACTGTAACAGGGAAAGCAGAAACTCCATCCCCGACAGGAAAAGCCAGAGTAATCATCCTTCTGATCCATCCAGAAACGGTTGCAGAAGAAGCAGACAGCCCCCTTTCTTGGCACGTCCGTGATCAGCGAGTCTGACCTCCAAAAAGACTCAAAAGGCTGCCAAATGCACCCGAATACCCCAAGCCACATCCAGCGCAGATAAGGCAAATGCAATAGGATGTGTTGACCAGGGACACAAGGAAGGCAACACAATTTCCTTATTCAAAAGGAAATCCGAGGAAGGAACGATGGAAAAGGGCAAAGAACCACTTTAACCTAGTGTAACCCTGGTTAGGGTGTACGACAAGATAACGGCAACATTTGACACCCTGCGAGCAGAGGTGATAACCACCAAGAGGTCACCTTCTGAGACCAAGTAAGCAGAGCAATCTTCAGAATATTTCAGAGGCCCCGCACAGGGGGCACCACTGAGGCCCCTCGCAAGGAGCCCCTTTTGAGGTGAGGCCCCTCACCAGAAGCGACAGGCACACCCAAACCAGGCCCACCTGAAGGACCCCAAAAAAAAAAACGCTCTCAGATCAATTCGAGCAGCTGAACGGAGCGCGGACACCCAGAAAACAGAAAGCGGTGACCCCCGGTGCTGCCCATTCAGCACCCAGGCAGCTGCCTGCCGTGATTGTGTGGCCGATGGGGGGACAGAGGGCAGACACCTAAACATGGAAAGCTCCAGCCTTCGCCACCCGCCCTGGGGCTGCCAACCCAGTGCCCGGTTGGTAGACTGGACACTGATCGGGGACGTCTGGTCACCCGCCTCCCAGGCCCAACCACTGCAGCAGGTGGACCCAAGTGATACACCCCCGTAGCAATGCCGAGGGTGGAGGGGGGGCAGTGTGACCCAAAAGCACCTAGGCCAGAAGCCTGGGCCTCACCTGGGAAGGAAGGGAGAGAGGGGGTGAAGGAGAACCCCGGAGGGAACGACCACCCCAGGGAGTACCCGCGCCCCACACCACGAAAGGAGAGGAGAGGAGGGGAGGGGGCCCCATAACGATCCAGCGAAGCGTGCGGGTAATGCTCCCAGACAGATGCCCTCGCCACTGAAGTGGGGGGAGCTGTCGGCAATGAGGCACACTGACCCAGACCTAGGCAACCTTGCGAGACAATTAACTGACAAGGCCAGCCCCCATCCAGTGGGATTATGGCGTGGCCAAGTTCGTGCAAAGCTTTAGTCTGCACAAGCTCGCTGGCCAGACTGGGGAGACCACTGGATATTAGTGTCCAGCCTGTAGCCCCCAGCCTGGCAGTTAAATTTAGATCTCACTGGAGAAAAATCCAGGAAAAAACAAAACAAAAAAAAAAAAAAAAAAAAAACACACATCTCAGGATTAGAGATCCCAGCATTGAACTACCGCAAGTCCTTACTCCTGACTAGGGAGAAAAAAAAAAAAAAAAAAAAAACTGAAGGCCTATAGCAGTGAGGGGGTTGCATACCCACTAGGACTGAATAATGGAGGGCTGTGTGTCAAAAAACATAAGAGAAACATTTTTTTCTCCAACACATAAAAAATGAACAGCTAACATATACACCTCCAGTTTAAAAGTGAATGAGACTCCACTATCCTACCTATAAAGCTAGCTGGCTTTTTAACTCTGAATCATGCGTTTCAAATCGCAATAACATAGGCACTAAAGTGTGCCTGCCAGTAACTTTGAGGGCCCGTTTAGACTTGTGCACTGCAGGAATGTGTGCGTTCCAGCAAACTACTCGCTCTATGTTCAGTATAGTGATTTTACAGCTTTATGGAACAGGCCCCCGGTATTACAGGTCTTTGAATAGCTGTAAAACAAAGACCAGGAAGCCCTTAAAAAGGGGTTGTAAACAACCCTTGTTCTTTTAAGCTTAATGCATCCTATGCATTAAGGTGAAAACCTCTAGCAGTAACCGCCCCCCATTTTACTTAGATGAGCCCCTTCATTCCCTTGGCGGTGACACGCTCTCCCTCTGCACAGGGTCCAGACTCTTGATTGGATAGATTGATGGCAGCACAGCCATTGGCTCCTGCTGCTGTCAATCAAATCCAATGCCATGGGTGGGGGTCGAGTCTGGCATTCATGTCTATGGACGCAAATGCTGGACTCGGGAGTGCACCTGCAAGGTAACCCCCCCCCCCCCCCAGGGAAGCACTTCTCCTAGGGGGGGGATTATCTGATGGGAGGAGGAGCTGCGAGAGCTGTCGAGGGACCCTAGAAGAGGATGAGCAAAGCTACTCTGTGCAAAACAAGCTGCATAGTGGAGGCAAGTATGACAGGTTTGTTATTTAACAAAAAATAAAACACAAAAGGTTTATAATCACTAAGTTCTCATTTACACGAGGTGCTTTGAAACTGCACTGGACACCCTTGCCAGTCCAGTCTCCAATGTAAGAAAAGACCAAAAGACTTGTTCCCCATGAGGCCATGTCCTTTATGAGGGAGTAATGTGCAACGCAGTCCAAGGCTTTGCATTGTGCTGGTGGCAATATAACTTATCAAATGGTCCCTTGTGACATTTTAAGTTAAAGTGTGATGCCCTAAGATAAACAAACCTCAAGGTTTCCTGTTGGCGGTTAGTGTGAAAGAACTCTAAAAACAGAGGCACAAATTCAGGAGTCTTGATGGATAAGATCTGACTGGCCTGCTCCTCCCACTCCAAATGTACTGTATTAAAGAACTTTGGACATTTAAAAACCACTACAAAAGCGCTTCTGCGGATTGTGACACCTTGCCCATTAACCGGCAAGTGAAGCTTCTCTCAATTAAGACTGCTTAGATGCCAACAAGGCCCATATATAGCATGGTGAAGCTCAGCTCTGCCTTTACTCAGCCACAAATTGGGAGGTCTAAATGCACGCCATGTGGATCACATCGCCACCTGCCTGTGGTCTGTACAATCAGCTAACCAACCAAAGCCCTCTTCACATTTTTTCTTCTTGACCTCTAAATTGCCTTTGATACATGTGGCTTTGTTTCATAACCTTCTACTGACAAACCTGGACCCACAACCAGCCACTTCACTAAAGACCTTGTACATGTCAGCCTTTATGAAAATTATAAGGACGGCTCAGTGACATACTTCTAGTTGCTGTCAGCGTGAAAGATTTACATCTTATAGAGGCTTCCTCCATAAGCCCACTCAACTGTTCCCATCCTAGTTCCAGTCTGCTGAGGATTGCTTTTTTTCTCTCAGTAGAGAAAAAAAACAAAATACAAAAAAAGGAACCCAGGATGCCTATGCTTCCCTTAGATCCTTAAAACAAGAAAATGGTAAACTTCCAGGTGCAAAGAACAACTTTTCCATCTTCATAGGAATTAATGCACAAAACCTTTGAGACCTGGAGCTTACAGCAGGCTGTAGGTGCATGAGCAAGGTTTTAATCCCCAGTCACCCAGCTGCCTTATCCCTTTCACTAGCCTACCCCTGACTGCTCAAATCCTGAATGAGTACAATTCAAAATGGCTGGGTTTAGATTGGCCTGCAAAATGGAAAGCTTTTCCCCCCCATACTGTATAATGCCTAGCCTAAGGCCGGTATGCATGTGCAGGCTGAATGTACCAAAGTTGATCAGTCAACTAGGGCACAAACAGCCTGCTGGATTCTACATATGATTATTGATAGTGGCGGGTTAACCCGCTAGCAATAATCAATAGCTCGGCGAGAGGTATTGCCCGGTTAACACGCTTTGTGTTGATAAAGGAAGCGAGTGAATTTCTTTCCTACAACTTGGTTATAGGAAAGAAATTTGCTCCGTGTATGGCCTGCCTTTAAAGCCTTTCATTTGTTACTGCACCCATGTTTTCTCGCACACCCTTAACCACTCCATATCATCCCAATCTCCACTCCAGAGTCGCAAATCCTCATTGCGCTGCCCGCTGATCAAGCTGCACCATCTTAGTCCTTCCATGTGCCCGGTAACAGCAGCGGTCAGCATGCAGACAAGAACCTGCCTCTGCCATGGAAACAAATGCTGTCGGGACCCTCAGCCTTAAGACTTCAACCTGATCAGCTACCTGCTCTCACATGGCCAATTGAGACAGCTGTGGACTTTAAACATTTGAATATTTCAAGTTTTTTTTTTTTAAAGCATTACTAAAATTGCAATGTCTCGAGGGGGGAAAAACAACTAATCAATTAAAGGTTTAGCCAAATTAATTCTATGCATGCTAAACCTTACAAAAGCCAGAGATTTTATTACAGCACAAATTATATTTACTAAACACAATTTGTCAAATCCCTTTCATTTATCATACACGACAGAGTCCCTTCTCATCTGTCTTCCCATACATATTTCCATGGCTGAGTGGAAGAGTTAATGTCCCAGAGATCCCATACTAAACAATAAATACAAATTTCATTAAAAAAATCCTACATTAGGAGGGGAAAGCCCTCTCTAGGGCAGTTGGATCCATACACTGCCCATAGCAAAATATTGATTAACTATTCTGAATGTGTTTAACGTGTAGTCCATTTCTAATGCTCATGGTTTAATAGAGATTGAAAATGCTTCGTTTTAAAGCCCTAAACAATTTTGTCCTTGTGTCTTGGCAGCAGAAATAATCAATTGATTTCAGGATCAAGCAGAAAGTGCTTTATTAGCAGTCACAAATAAGCAAAGTGATAAACAAGTTTTACTTCAACAGCAGCACCAAGGACACATCTGATACTGTATAGCCAAGCAGGAATAGCAGTAAGTAGGTTCAGACTAGTGCTGCTGCATAATCATGCATTTCCAGTGCATTTTGAACATCCTTATGTACTTTATGCATGAAGCAGCAGCTGGTTGTTGGGGGGGGGGGGGGGGGGGGACCCAACACACAATGCATGCTTTTTTCATTAGTTCACATTGAAGGCAAAAAATGTGCAGCAACAAAAGAAGCACCTGCATCTTTTCAAAATTCACACTCCACATCTACTATATGCAGAAAGATGGTGGCAGGCTCCATGATTAGCTTATAAAACCTGAAGAACATCCCTTTTAAATTGTCTATGCTGGTGTTCAATTCATTGCTGTAACAATTCATTGTTGGAGGCTTTTCTAAACTAGCTGGGTTTATGGTTCTGAAAACGATTTTTACCTAGGGAAATCATAACGCCATTGGCTATGGATGGGGCTCTCTGCTGACGTCACAGCAGTTTGTCCAGGCTCCACGTCATCACAACCATGGAGTCTGGAACCACCAGATGCCTGGACCGACATGTGGCTCAGCCTCAGCAAGCTGCCGTGAGCCTGAGCTGGTCGCTCCCACCCCTCCACAACCTAGCGCTCCTGTAAACAAGGTGGGGATCAGAACAGTCTACAGCTCTCTGCTCACTGAGCTGTGAGAACCGAGTGATCGGTGGTGTTCGATCGCTCGGGTCTCAGTGCAGAGGCACCAGGGGACAGGTGCAGAATCAGACTGATGCTGCATCCACCCAAGTATAAAAAAATAAAATAAAAAACAGAAACCCATACCTCTTATGATTGTAAAATGATCACCTTGTAAAATAACCCAGTTTAACCACTTGCCGACCGCCGCACGACGATATACGTCGGCAGAATGGCACGGGCAGGCATATGGGCGTATATATAAGTCCCTGCCTGCCCGCGGGTGGGGGGCCCGATCGGGCCCCCCCCCGGTGCCTGCGGCGGTCGGCATTTCTTCGAGAGCGATCCGGGATGAGGGGGCGGCCATTCATTCATGGCCACCCCCTCGCGATCGCTCTCGACGAATGGAAATCCCCCGTGACATCACTTCCTCTCCTGTAATGTAAACACAGGAGAGGAAGTGATGTATTCTCTCCTCCGTGTCGGTATTTTCCGTTCCGACACGGAGGAGAGCGGATCGGTGAGTTGCACCAACACTCTACACACACAGTAGAACATGCCAGGCACACTCACACCCCCCCTTTACCCCCCGATCACCCCCCCAATTACCCCTGCCCCCCAGTCACAGTGACACCAATGTCATTTTTTTTTTTTTTTTTTTTTTTTGCATTGGTGTCATTTGTGACTGTAATAACTGTTAGGGCAGTTAGAGTTAGCCCCCTTTAGTTCTAATGTACCCCCCTAACCCCCCCAATAAAGGTTTAACCCCGTGATCACCCCCCGTCGCCAGTGTCACTAAGGCTGGGTTCACATTGCAGCGGTTTATGAGAACGAATGTGATTCGCACCGCACTGCAGTGCAAATCACATCCGATCTCTGTGCGATTCGAGTTCAGCCATTCGCCGCACCCGCCGCACCCGCCGCACCCGCCGCAAATTCGCACGGGACCCTTTTTTTGGCCCGCAGCAGAATCGGATCGCATGGGTGTTCACACCATGCGATCCGAGTTTGCAGATCGCACTGCGATATGCGAACTGATCTGGGGGTGTCAGTAACATTTCACTGACACTCCCAGCAGTTCGCATAGGGCAGTGTGAACTGCCGCCGGGAGGCATGCGATGCGGGAACCCGCCGCGGATTCGCGGCGTTTCCGCATCGCTCCAGTGTGAACCCAGCCTAATAAGTGATCATTTTTCTGATCGCCGTATTAGTGTCACAGGTGACGCTAGTTAGGCAGGTAGGTATTTAGGTTCGCCGCAGCTTTTTATAGCGCCAGGGACCCCCATATACTACCGCATAAAGCCCCCTGATTGCCCCCTAGTTAACCCTTTCACCAGTGATCACCATATAACTGTTACAGGTGACGCTGGTTGGTTAGTTATTTTTTTATAGTTTCAGGGCACCCGCCATTTATTACCTAATAAAGGTTTAACCCCCTGATCACCCGGCGGGTGTCATTTGTGACTAATAACTGTTAGGGCAGTTAGGGTTAGCCCCCTTTAGTTCTAAGGTACCCCCCTAACCCCCCCAATAAAGGTTTAACCCCGTGATCACCCCCCGTCGCCAGTGTCACTAAGGCTGGGTTCAGATTGCAGCGGTTTGAGAACGGATGTGATTCGCACCGCACTGCAGTGCAAATCACATCCGATCTCTGTGCGATTCGAGTTCAGCCATTCGCCGCACCCGCCGCACCCGCCACACCCGCCGCACCCGCCGCAAATTCGCACGGGACCCTTTTTTTGGCCCGCAGCAGAATCGGATCGCATGGGTGTTCACACCATGCGATCCGAGTTTGCAGATCGCACTGCGATATGCGAACTGATCTGGGGGTGTCAGTAACATTTCACTGACACTCCCAGCAGTTCGCATAGGGCAGTGTGAACTGCCGCCGGGAGGCATGCGATGCGGGAACCCGCCGCGCATTCGTGGCGTTCCCGCATCGCTCCAGTGTGAACCCAGCCTAATAAGCGATCGTTTTTCTGATCGCTGTATTAGTGTCACAGGTGACGCTAGTTAGGCAAGTAGGTATTTAGGTTCGCCGCAGCTTTTTATAGCGCCAGGGACCCCCATATACTACCGCATAAAGCCCCCTGATTGCCCCCTAGTTAACCCTTTCACCAGTGATCACCATATAACTGTTACAGGTGACGCTGGTTGGTTAGTTATTTTTTTATAGTTTCAGGGCACCCGCCATTTATTACCTAGTCTCACTAGTGTACCCCTAAATTTAGGGGTGTCTACTTTCCAAAATGGGGTCATTTGGGGGGGGTTTGTGCCATCTTGGCATTTTATGGCCTTCAAAACTGTAACGCCCTTAGAAAGCCTGAAGGCGGTGCTTGGTTTTCGGGGCCCCGTACGCGGCTAGGCTCCCAAAAAGTCCCACATATGTGGTATCCCCGTACTCAGGAGAAGCAGCAGAATTTATTTTGGGGTGTCATTTCACATATGCCCATGGCATGCGTGAGCAATATATCATTTAGTGACAACTTTGTGAAAAAAAAAAAAAAAAAAAAAGTTTGTAATTTTCCCGCAACTTGTGGCAAAATATAAAATATTCCATGGACTCAACATGCCTCTCAGCAAATAGCTTGGGGTGTCTACTTTCTAAAATGGGGTCATTTGTGGGGGTTTTGTGCCATCTTGGCATTTTATGGCCTTCAAAACTGTAATAGGTAGTGAGGAGTGAAGTCAAATATTTACGCCCTTAGAAAGCCTGAAGGCGGTGCTTGGTTTTCGGGGCCCCGTACGCGGCTAGGCTCCCAAAAAGTCCCACATATGTGGTATCCCCGTACTCAGGAGAAGCAGCAGAATTTATTTTGGGGTGTCATTTCACATATGCCCATGGTATGTGTGAGCAATATATCATTTAGTGACAACTTTGTGAAAAAAAAAAAAAAAAAAAAAAAGTTTGTAATTTTCCCGCAACTTGTGGCAAAATATAAAATATTCCATGAACTCAACATGCCTCTCAGCAAATAGCTTGGGGTGTCTACTTTCTAAAATGGGGTCATTTGTGGGGGTTTTGTGCCATCTTGGCATTTTATGGCCTTCAAAACTGTAATAGGTAGTGAGAAGTGAACTCAAAAATTTACGCCCTTAGAAAGCCTGAAGGCGGTGCTTGGTTTTCGGGGCCCCGTACGCGGCTAGGCTCCCAAAAAGTCCCACATATGTGGTATCCCCGTACTCAGGAGAAGCAGCAGAATTTATTTTGGGGTGTCATTTCACATACGCCCATAGCATGTGTGAGCAATATATCATTTAGTGACAACTTTGTGTAAAAAAAAAAAAAAAATTTTTTTTTTGTCATTATTCAATCGCTTGAGGCAAAAAAATAAAATATTCAATGGGCTCAACATGCCTCTTATCAATTTCCTTAGGGGGTCTACTTTCCAAAATGGGGTCATTTGGGGGGGGTTTTGTACTGCCCTGCCATTTTAGCACCTCAAGAAATGAGATAGGCAGTCGTAAACTAAAAGCTGCGTAAATTCCAGAAAACGTACCTTAGTTTGTAGATGTGACAACTTTTGCGCAAACCAATAAATATACAATTATTGACTTTTTTTTTACCAAAGACATGTGGCTGAATACATTTTGGCCTAAATGTATGACTAAAATTGAGTTTATTGGATTTTTCTAATAACAAAAAGTAGAAAATATCATTTTTTTTCAAAATTTGCGGTCTTTTTACGTTTATATCGCAAAAAATAAAAATCGCAGAGGCAATCAAATACCATCAAAAGAAAGCTCTATTTGTGGGAAGAAAAGGACGCAAATTTTGTTTGGGTACAACATTGCATGACCGCGCAATTACCAGTTAAAGCAGCGCAGTGCCAAAGTGTAAAAAGACCTCTGGTCATTTACCAGCAAAATGGTCCGGTCTGAAAGTGGTTAAAATAGAAATTAAAGACAAAACATTTTTGCTGAGATATATCAATCTATAGTGCAGTGGGGGCGTATCCATCCATTTTTTTTAGAACACATTATAAATACATTTTATTTTTTTATTTTTATTTTTTTATATACACAAGTGAGCACATGCCCTCTGTTCTCAGCTGCATAAGAGCTGGGGGAGGAGAAGCAGCAGTACACCGAGCTTCCCAGCAAATGGCTGTGCAGTAGGGGCGTGTCAGGACAAGTGCTCATTGGAAGAGTACACAGAGTTCCCAGCATAGCTAGAAAACAGACCTCACTGCGCTCTCCTGCTTGGTGTGGTCAGTTTTTAATAGAAAAGCAGAGAGACTGACAGGAATACCAGGGATTTCACACAAAGGAAGCAATACAAAGAACAGGATACTTTCTCATACAAGTACATGGTACACCAGGCACATATCAGGAATATGAAGTTGGGGGTAGCAAACGCTTTAATACTACTATTTCCTCCCAACACTAAAAAATTTTCAAAGGATTTACAACACACACACACACACACACACACACACACACACACACACACAATAGGCTGCCCACATTTGTTAAACAGCAGTAGTGCTCACAGGCTTTGCACAACCAGGATTCACTCCCATCAGTTTAAAGCAGTGGTCTCCAAACTGCAGGCCTTTGCTCGACTTAATCCAGCCCTTGGGGCACTATTCCTCCCAATGACACGAGACACTATTTTGCTAACTGAAACCAACAATGGGGCACCATTTTGACCAATGACACCAATTATGGGGCACCATGTATCCCTATAATACCAACCATGGAGCACAATTCCTCCCTCCCAATTCCAAATGTGACAATGTTTACTCCCACTGATGACATTATTATTTTCACTCCCACAATCCTAACCCCATAACGTCTGAAGGGCAATAAACTGGCTCTTGGCTTATAAAGTTTGGAGACCCCCGATTTAAAGTGATTGTAAAGCTGATTTTTTTTTTATAAAGAATGAACCTCCTCTTCCTGGGTCCCCAGCTGGCACACCTGGCTACTCCCCCTCTGGTGAGTATCCCCATGTAAAAGCTATGGGAGTACTCGTTCCTGAGCCGCGCTGTCCGTTTCTATTAACAAAGAAAGCAGGACTCAGTGTCGCCCCTCAGTGCATTTTGAACACGGTGCTGGAAACACATGGAACGCGCGTTTCCTGCATTGCATTCTGGTGTGAACTGGCCCTCAACAGCATTAAATCTGGATTGGTTTCCAAAGATTAGTAATTTTTGTCTTCCTGAAAAGAGGCCAAAAAGGGGTTAACAAGCTTCTAAGCATTCCACACACTAGAGTAAAAAAAATGAGAAATACATATTTACAAGCAGTAGACGTAACCATGATAAATGGCTGCAGCAATGTAACCTCAGCATGTTCATCCAAGTAGTAATTACTTGTTTACTCGGGAAACCTCAATATTTCAGCTGCGTGAGGTTAGAGCTGGACATGGATACAGACACAAGCTTAGATGACATAGCTTGTTCAGTACTCTTTTAGCCATAAGCAGCATCAGTCATCTGATATGTTACAGGATGAGACAAGTCTGGTTTTCTCCTCTCTATCACATCACATCTAGAGTCGAGCAGTGCGTAGGAAGAAGGGTGAGCTGAAGCAGTACACAGTAATGATTATCACACTCTGCCGCAACATGGCTCTGCAGTCAGCGCTGATGCCCCTTGTACATAAAAAAGGGAGCAGACACCTGCCTCCAGGATTCCAGGAGGATAAAAAGACCCCGAAGGTTCTGTTAAGAAAAAAAAAAACCCCACACGGTATTCCTTGTAATTTATCAAATTATGCTTGTGCAAAAAAAAAAAAAAAGAAAAAAATTAAATAAAAAAAGTTATAAAAAAATTAAATAGATTATAGATGGATATAGAAATTTATTTATCTACAATATACAGCAACAGATTTTTTTTATTTTATTTTTTTACATAGAATATATGTAAATAGTAGTTATTTCCTAAGGGCAAAAGTAGGCTTAATAGGCAGCAGGTGTGTTCTGCTAGAAACTGAGCATTTCCTGCAATGCGAGTGTCATTGCCAAGCTACCACCAGAGAGTGGCATGTATATACAACAGGACTGGAGGACTAGAGTCACACACAATTGAGCTCTGACAGAGGTTAAATGAAATAATGTGTATGGCCCAAAGTGTAGAGTAGAGAGTAGAGAGAATGAAGGGCTATACAACACTGGAAAAGCAGGTCAGGATATTAATGGATACCAAAATATACACGGGGAGGGAAAGGGAAAAAAATAAAAATAAATAAAGCACGCAAGCACACGATACCAAGGCTCTAAATGACAGATCGGCACATAAAAGACTTGTCAGTGCTCTGCAGACTGCTGTATTTTAGACAACTGCGTCTGTTGGAGAGACGGAACATTTTAAATAGGGTTGTTTGCCAAGGAAGGATTACTAGCCAAGTTGTTTTTCAGGGCTCAATACATCAGCACATCACAATAGTGTGGCCAGCCACAGACAATCAATTTAAATAAAAATGATCTGCTAATTTTTTTAAGTGAAAAAGTGATTCAAACTTTTTTTTTAAACCAACAGGTTATAATTATTTGCTTTGTGCAGCAGTTTTGCACAGGGCATCCTCAATCCAACTCTTCTCAGGTCACCCACCAGCACTTATAACCCCTCTTCTAGGTGGGCCACCATAGGAAGACACTTCCTATTCTGGCACACCTGCAGGCTCAACCCCAAGCTGCGCTGTCTGCATCTCTAGATAGAGAAAGCCAGGCCTGGCCCCACCTTCCACATCACATGATTTGATTGACAGCAGCTGTAGTCACTTTCTTCTGCTGTTGCCTCTCTGACCTGTGAGGAGGGAGAGAGCACAGAAAGCCATTGTTTTCGGGTACAGCACTGGAATGGGAATGGTCTCAGGCAGGTCGACCGATTATCGGTGCAGCCGATTTTTGGGGTCAGATACCAATTTGAAATTTTTTTAAATATCGGTCAGAAACTTAACAATTTTGGTCATCCTTGCCTTCCCAGTCCCCACACGGCAGTCTCTGGCATCCTGTCAGAGGTGGGGAGTAGATAGGACATTAACCCTCACTGTCCACCTCGCATTACCGCTATTCTACCCCTACAGCAGTGCCATGAAGGCTGCTCTTGAAAGAGCTGCAGCCATGGGAGAGCAGAGAGAGAGATAGTCAACATCTTTACCCACTTGGATACCGCTGAGGAGAGGCTGCCAGATGTGTAGTGACAAACTGCATCTGGGTGGCAGGCGACTGGGACAAGCTGCATCTGGGTGGCAGGTGACTGGGACAAGCGACACACTGAATCTGGCAAGAGACAGTGGCAAGGGACATGTTACATCTGCTAGCAGGTGATGGTGATGTAAAGAATATCGGCACCTGTTATCTGCCTGAAAAGGCAACCTGGAAATCGGTATCGGCCCTGAAAAAAACTAGATTGGTCGACCCCTAGTATAAAGGAGATGGGGAGGGGCTGGTGGTGAATAATGTGCACAGCAGTTTTTGTACCTTAAATGCATAGAACGCAATAAAGGTAGAAAGCCTTCTTACCTTCTTCGCCACTTTAAATACATTTGAAGCCTGCTATATCTAGAACAGCCTTTTCTGAGCCACACAGCACCCAAACCAGGAAAGAATGACCTAACCCACATTTTAGAGGCAGCTTTCTGTCAGCCAAGGTACTCTTGGGGTTCTCAAGAAGAGTCTGAAGCAGCCTTTCAACATTTTTACCCCAGAGGAACATTTGAAATAATCTTTCAGGGATCTTTTGGCAACATTGGTCTATCTAGGGTGATTAGGAAAATGCCCCTTACATTGGTGGAAGGTGGGAAAAAGTAAGCCCCCTTACAGGGGTGGCCAGAATTACATCCTTGTGGTCATGTTGCTGGTTCTGCCAAGTGGCATTGGTACTGTGGTCTGAGGTCAGTAAGCCACAGCTCAAGGAACCCCATTATTCCATAGAATTCTCATGGAGAATGGCTGATCTAAAGAATGAGAGGATAAAAGTGGCAAAGATATAATGCAAGTCCAGTAAACATTTCTTTATTGCATAGGACAGGTCGGTCACATAAAAAAGCCAACATGTTTAGGGGCTCAATACCCCTCCATTAGGAGAGAACATAAAATCACATGAGAGAAAGGCTTAAGAAGGTGAATGCCAAGATGTCCTAGTACATAGGAGGCAAGGCTGAAAAAAACACAATAGTCCATCCAGTTCAACCTGTGTAAGCCCTTGTACACACGGTCGGACTAAGTTGCCAAAAAATCCGATCTTTCAGAACGTGATGACGTAATTTCGTTACGATGGGACTACATTCAGGCTAGTAGCCAATAGCTTTGATGTAGGAATTTGATCTGAGCATGCGTGGCACTTGGTCCGATCAAAATTCTCTACACATGATCGGAGTATGTCCGACCGGCCCAGTTGGTCGGGAAATATTTCCAACATGTTGGAAAATTGGGTCCGACGGATATTCCGACGGAATCAGTCTGATGCATACCACACACAGTCGGATTATCAGACGACACGGTCCGATAGGACACATTCCGACGCATTCGCCGACCATGTGTACAAGGCTTAAGAGTGTTGGTGTCTATAATAAAATTGCCCATATCCCTGTACGTTTTGTTTAAGATATTTATCCAAGAGTCTTTTAAATATCCATACTTCCCGCAGCCAACAATTTTGAGAGAGTTCCACATCCCAATTGTCCTGACAGTAAAGAAAACCCAGCACAAGTTAAGGTTAAACCGCTGCTCCTCCAGTCTCAATTGTATGACCCCGTAGCCTCACACCCTTGGGACTAAATAGTTTTTTCCTATGCTAGGATCCACACTGAAGTATTTGTAGATCGACATGTCCACCCTCAAGCGTCGCATCTCCAGCGAGAATTAATTTTATGTTTGCAGCCAGTCCTCATAATTGAGGTCCTCCAATCCGCTTCTTAATTACATTGCCCTCCTTTGGACACACCCCAGCTCATCCCTTTTGGAGGACCGGTGACCAGAACTGGACAGAATACTCCAGATGTGGCCTAACCAGAGTTTTAAAAACGTGGCAGAATTATAGTTTTATCCCTGGGAGTAGATTCCTTTTTTATGCATGCCGACATTCTGCCTGCTTTGGTAGCCACCATTTGACATTGCATGCGATTACTCAATATGTTATTTATTAGGACCCCTAGAGCCTTCTCCATTCTTTATTCTCCCAGAGGTTTTCCAACTAGTGAATAATTAGCATTTATGTTTTTTGACCCACAAGTGCATTACTTTACATTTCGTAATATTAAACCTCATTTGTACATAATATAAATGCAAGGTTTAAAAGGCCAAGTTCACCTTTGGAACCCCCTTCAGGGTGGAACATAAAACATGTTCCAGCCCCTGCACCCTCTTATCCCAATCCCCCCTTCCTGTGACAGTGGACAAGCAATCTTCTCCCTAAACCCACTGTAAATATAAAAACAAATGCAATCATGCAGGGCTTGCCCACATGGCCAGAATTCTGTGCATGAATGAACTACAACTAACATCAGCCACTACAACCAATGGATGGCAATTGTCAATAAACCAAGGATGCTGGTGAGTGTCCTTGTAGTTTATTGATTCTGGCTGAAAATCAGTAACTGCCTGCCCATATCGGAGGTATGGGCAGACAGTGTACTGAGAGTGTGCAGAATTCTGGCATTGCACCCATGATCTGCAGAAAAATACTACACAAAAATTTACCTGCAAAAAGTTGTGCATATTTCATATAAAAAAAAAAAAACACAAACACACACATACACCCCAACTTAATGTAAAAAGGTCATAATTCAGGTTGATACTAAGCAATGATTGAGATCACCAAAGTCAGAGATAACAAGTTGATAGAATAAAAACCATGACCAGATGCATCAAATTATAATACAAAGGTGGTTGGAGTATAAATGATCATAACTGAATATTAGAAGCCCAATGAGTGTCTCCATCATATAGTAATTTGCCTAGTTAAAGTTCAAGTACATTTGTTCTGTGTATATGGGGCAAAGATGAATATTAGGCTAGTTTCTGTGATGATGGAATGTTTTTCAAGGATTTAAAATGGGCAAGGTTCATTTGGCCACTAGATGGGCACCAAGTATACTTTGCACCATGTAGAGGCAAAATGCTGTACTTGCCATTTTAAAATGTATGTAAAACATTTGAGAAGCAAAAGGAAATAGCCCAATCATTTGCCCTATTCAGAATAATTGTACTGTCAAGTGAGTGAATGGTTTTGCCACATTTTTACAAAAAACACCTCCTTGTATTGCTGTAACTAGTGGTTAAAATGTTTGCTCTGTACTTTAGATACCGACAGTAAATATGGAGAATACTGGACAACAGATTGCAAATAAAAAAAGGTTTTTTTGTTTACCATACCATTTTTAATCATCACACTATCTTTTAGTAAATTTTGTAATCTCATATTTTACTATGCTTCGTGATTATTATGTTGTGGCTAGGTTATATACTACGTGTACCATGATGATTACATAAAACTTCTGGCGTTTTCTTGTGACCCATTGTTGGCCAAAAATAAAAAAAAAAAAATAAAAAAAAAAAAAGTCATGCGCTGCACATCACTGCATAACCACCTGGATAAGTGAAATGACAGCCTCAGTCCAGGCTCCAGCCAAGCAACAAACGCGTTTCACTACACCCCAGAGCTTAAATGGCAACTCCACTTTTTTCTGAACACCACACCCCTGGGTGATCGATGTACATTGCAAGGATTATAACAACCTTTGTTGTAGATTCCTACCTTTTGTTATTATTAAGAAATCCCTGTGCGTTTGTTTGTGCCTCTGTTCTGAGTGGGTCCAATGGGAGTGGTTTCATAAATATGTCAGCTGTGGCAGTTGCAGAGCGCCAATAAGGACAGCTGATGGGCCTGCATCCCTTTAGACGTGTTTCTATTGGAGATGTATTACACAAAAAAAAGCCATTTTTGTTGCAGGGGATGCCTGAAATCTGGCTTGCATCTGAAACAGACTTCTGGGCAAATTGGTGAGCCAATCACACAAGGAGGAAGTGATGTTTCTGGGGAGTGAGCAGTACACACTCTGTACAGAAGAACTCCAGGTAGCCATATTGCATTTATAGAAAATTACAGCAGCTGCAGATTGAAAAGGAGAGGCAATTTATAAAAACCATTCAATTACAATATGACTTTTATTCACAATTGTATTGGCTATATTTTTCTTTGCCTTTTTTTACCCCCACGAAAGTGGAGTTACCCTTTCATCATGGGGATCATGAATAAGCGCTGGGGGTGGAGTGAAAAGCGTTGGGTGTGTGGCTTGGCTGTAACTCAGGCTGAAGCTGCCATTTTACATATCCACTTGGTCTTGCAGTGATGTGCAGCACATAAAACCCTTTTTGTTTCTTGTATTATTGGAGGTGGAATGAGCTCCGTCCTTGCCAGCAGGGTACTACAGGCGAGGACTCGGCTGGAGTCAGAACCTTTAAGTGTGCACAGCTCTTATAACTGGGGATATAGCCATGTTCAGAATTAAGCAATCACATTCAAACCCTTGGTAAATAGGAGACGGTACACACCTGTCATCGCTTAAAGTGCCTCTGATTAACCCCAAAAAATGTATTTCCTGAAATTTTTAGTCGCATCCTACAGCAAAAGCGATGGCGCAGAGAGCTCCAAAGCATTAGTGGGATCTCATGATTAAAAGATAACAGTCAGGAGAAGGGTACAAAATTTCCAGGGCATTAGATATACCATGGAACATATTGAAGACAGTCAGCAAGAAAATATGGAACAGTGACATTACCAAGAACTGGACATGCAGCCAAAATTGATGAAAAGACCAGAAGAAAACTGGTCAGGGAGACTGCCAAGAGGCCTACAGCAATATTAAAAAAGGAGCTGCAGGAATATCTGGCTTTGTGGTACATGTGACAACAATCTCCCATATTCTTCATATGTCTAGGCTATGGGGTAGAGTGGCAAGATGGAAGATTTTTCCTACAAAAGAACATTCAAGCCCAGCTAAATGTTGCAAAAGTCTCCCAAAAGCATGTGGGAAAAATGTGTTCTGGTAAAAACCAAGGTTGAACGTATTGGACACATTTCCAAAAGATATGTTTGACACAAAACCACCACTGCATATCACCAAAAGAACACCATATCCACAGTGAAGCATGGTGGTGGCAGCATCATGTTTTGGGGCCGCTTTTCTTCAGCTGGAACAAGGAGGGAATTATGAACAGTTCCAAATACCAGTCAATATTGGTACAAAACCTTCATTCAGGCTTCTGCTAGAAAGCTGAACACGAAGAGGAACTTCATCCTTCAGCATGACAATGACCCAAAGCATACATTCACAACAAAGGAATGGCTTCACCAGAAGAAGATTAAAAGGGGTTGTAAAGAGAATTTTTTTTTTTTTTTAAATAACCTGTTATACTTAACGCCACTGTGCAGCTCGTTTTGCACAGAGTGGCCCCGGACCTGGTCTACTGGGGTCCCTCTGCGGCTGTCTCTGGTTCCCCCCGCAAGTACTTCTCACGTTCATGCGAGCTCCCTCACATGGCGAGAAGCACTTGCGAGCGCGCTCCTGCAATACAGCCAGCGGCTATAGCCGCTCACTGTATCACTCGGCCCCGCCCCCTGGTGCGCCGCGTCATTGGATGTGATTGACAGCAGCGCAAGCCAATGGCTGCGCTGCTTTCAATCCATCTACTGCAGCCAATCAACGGCCAGGCTGAGCGGCGAAGAGGACATTTGGGGGCGAGCGCGAGACTTTCGAGGGGTCAGTTAAGTAAAACAGGGGGGCTGGCACTGTCAGATGTTTTTTCACCTTAATGCATAGAATGCATTAAGGTGAATAAACTTTTACCTTTACAACTCCTTTAACCACTTTCAGACCGGACCATTTTGCTGGTCAAAGACCAGACCACTTTTTGCAATTCGGCACTGCGTCGCTTTAACCAAGTCAAAATTTACGTCCTTTTTTTCCCCACAAATAGAGCTTTCTTTTGGTGGTATTTGATCACCCCTGCGGTTTTTATTTTTTGCGCTACAAACAAAAATAGAACGCTAATTTTGAAAAAAAGGCATTTTTTACTTTTTGTTATAATAAATATCCCCCAAAAATATATCTAAAAATTTTTTTCCCTCAGTTTAGGCCGATAAGTATTCTTCTACATATTTTTGGTAAAAAAAAAAAAAAATAAATAAAATCGCAATAAGCGATTATTGATTGGTTTGCGCAAAAGTTATAGCGTTTACAAAATAGGGATAGTTTTATAGCATTTTTATTAATAATTTTTTTTTTTTTACTAGTAATGGCGGCGATCAGCGATTTTTATTGTGACTGCGACATTGTGGGGGACCCATCGGACATTTTTGACACATTTTTGGGACCATTGTCATTTATACAGTAATCACTGCTATATAAATGCAGTGATTCCTGTGTAAATGACACTGGCAGTGAAAGGGTTAACCAGTGGGTGGCAGTGTAGGGGTTAAGTGTTCCTAGGGGTGTGTTACTAACTGTGTGGGGGTTGGGCTTTCATTTAGTGAACACTGATCTCTGCTCCAATCACATGGAGCAGAGATCAGTGTCACTAGTTGCTAGGCAGAATGGAGAAATGCTGTTTACACGGCATTTCCTCCATTCAGCCATCCCGTGAGAGGATCGCGGGTCACGCAACCAGACTCACGGGGGTCCCGACCAGCGCGGGAGATGGCAGGGCGGCATTGAAGATTGGACGTACATGTACGCCAATATGCCTGCCCGTGCCATTCTGTCGACATACATCGTCGTGCGCTGGTTGGGAAGTGGTTCAAGTATTGGAATAGCCCAATGTATCATGCTGATAGACTCATAACCAAGAAGAATGAGTGCTGTAATAAAATCAAAAGGTGCTTCAAAGTATTAGTTTGAGGGTGTGCACTTATGTAAACATATTAGTATTTTTATTTTTTTAGTTTTACTTCCCTCCACCTAAGAGTTCAGTTTGTTATTTGTTGTTAGACTCAATTGTACAGTATATAGGTCACGTTAAAAAGGTGGGAAAAGCTCTGAAATGATTTCTTAGTCTCATTTTTTTACATCACTGAAACCTGACAAAAAAAAAAAAAAAAGAAGGAGTGAGTGTGTAGACTTTATATCCGCTGTAGATCATTGACTTCTTACACCCTTTTGCTATCGCTCATGTATAGCGAACAGAAGCTTCACTTTCCTAAGGAGAAAGGGCAATGGCAGTGTTTTTTTTGGGGGGGGGGCTGCCAACAACCCCCCCTCCTCCAGGCCGACGGTGAAGCAGCACTAGCACAACTGCCACACACCACCCCTCCACCACCCGCTGTCCTTATTGTGGCTGCGGGCAGTGAGAGCAACAGTCGGAGTTGCTGTGGCCATCTCCCAGCAGGCTCCAGCGTCCTCTCCTGGAGTCATCTTCTCTCTGCTCCTCCCAGCACTAGGCGTCCAATAGGATCACCTGACATTTTGGCCAATCAGGAAGAGAGAGTTGCATAGCTGCTTCCCGATTGGCCGGGAGGAGGATTTGTCTTGCAATGGCGAATATTCATTCGCCGTTGCAATACACCTGGGTGGGCTCAGGACACATGTTCTGCAACCCAAGCCCATGCTATTTTGAAGACCATTAGAGCTTATGGCTCTAATCAGGTGGTAAAAAAAAAAAAACCTGGCTGCTGTAATTCATGTGCCCAGTGACCCATAAGGGGCCAAACACATGAATAGGGCTGAATCTATCCACTGCATATATGGGGTAGAGAAGACGAGGCAGTGCCTGAGCGCCCCTAATGGACTGAGAAAAGGTAATAGTCCCTATTTAGTCACAGAGATTTTTAAAAATACTTTAACATTTTGCAATCAATGCGGTTTGCCTAACACACTCTAGAATGCTCATTCATCATTACATCAGACCACTGCAAGATCAGTCAACACAGCATTGCAGTTTAAAAAGCATAAAACACAGCTTGGACTGCTGAAGAGTCAACAAAAAATACAATGTTACATTTTTTTTTTTTTATAACAAAAAAACGCAGAAAATTTCTTTGTGGACAACTTTAGTAGGCCATAGATTTTTGTGGCAAATGCAGCACAGTGGATAACTAAACCCACACGTGAATCCAGGACAAGAATAAAGCAATAGTTCTTAAAATATTTAAAAAAAATAAAAAAAAGATTACAAGCACGTTTATACTTCTCCGCTCTGTGCTCAGGACTGTATTATTTTCGATTTAAGGTCCCGTTCACACTTGAGTGATTTTTTGCTTGAAGCACTAAAAATGCTCAACAAGCCAAATCCTATTCATTTCAATGGTCATTGTTCACATCTGAGTGCTGTCACCTAAAGCTCAAAAAAGTACATGAGCTTCTTTTTGGCAGATTACAAGCATTTCGTTTTTGGCCCCATAAACGTAAAAAAAAAAAAAAAAAAAAAAAAAAAAAAAAAAAAAACAAACACACGACTGACTTAAGCATTTTACAAGCATCAGCTGAATAAAAAAAAAAAAAAAAAAAAAAAAATAACTATGGCGTCCCTAGACCCAAAGGGCCTAGTATGGACTTGGGAGGGGGGGGGGGGGTGGGGGATGCGGATGAAACCCGGCAACTGCAAATCAATTTAAATGTGATTAGACCCATTTTGCTGCAGCATGTGCTATACAGATACCAGAGGGGGACCAACCTCCACCCCCTCCCCCTCGGGCACTATATTTAAAAATAATTTTTAATCACGTTTTGCCTCGATACATGGTCCCTCAGGGCACATACCCCTTTTATGGCCAATTACTTTCATACAAGCCAGGCACTTTTGATTTTTCCTGTTCAGCTCCTATTGACAACAGGGTTCGCCCTTAGTGTTAGAGCTATTCCCTGTTTGGGAGTTCTGCTGCAAACCCAACGTGGGTGTTCGGCCCATCTCTACTTACTGAAAAGAGATAGAAAAACACATATTTCTAACTGCACATTTGCAAGCCCAATAGAGAGTGAAAAAGGCATTTTCCAACAAATCATGTCCCTACCTGTGCATCTAACAAATATTCTAGAGAATACATTTTCTCAAGGGAAGGAAGAATGCAGCCCTATTGTAGTTCTAGCAGTCCCCTCTGAACAAGGGATGCCAGCAACCATTACCATTTTGAGAAGAGCACTGACATATGTACAGAGTGCATGCTGTAAGAGCACGTGACGCTTCACTTTACAGAATGCCAAACAAGGAAATTCTGTTCACTTATTTCCATACCACTGAAGGGTTAACATGTAAAAACCACGCACAATTTTATCTAGGTATTCCTGACGTAACTACAACAATCAAGAATCACCACACAAGTTCAAACCTGACCATATGACCAACGCACATCCCTAAATAGGATTCTCTATGGTAACGATAGCAACAAAAATCACAGTAACCACTTCCAGCTGTACAGCCAGACTGTGCGATCTGGATGCTGTTGGAAAGAATAGCTTGCATTGCCATTTATGGAAACTATATAGACAGAAGGAAATCTTTATATACAGCACCAGCTGGATACGAAAATCATGAAAACCGCAAGGGCTTGTTTGCACCACAATCCCAGTTCTCATTGGGGAGTTTCTGCTGTGTGTGCATTCACATGCCGTTGCAATGCGTTTTCAGTGTATTAACATGCTTTTGTAGGGCATTTTTTACATGCGCTTGAGGGTGCATTTACGCGTTTATTTATTTATTTATTTTTTTAAACGCACATGAAAGCACTGCAATGATGTAAACTAGGCTCACTGAAATACATTCCTCTTGCATATGTGTTTGCACTGCATCTGCAAATGCACCCCATGAATCTGCTGTAAAGCCAAAAGCTCAGGCATGTGACAAAGGAGTCCTGCGCGGGTCCGAAATATTGCACTTTTCCTTTGTGATGCGATTCTATTCATTAAACCTTTTGGACGAAAATATATCGATCCATGGTGTGCTGGCGAATATGTACGCTTGTTTGATGCTTCCAGGACCCAACTGGTAATCGCTGCAGCACCCGCTACTATATGAGCCATTGATACCAGGAGCGTGTGCGATAGGAATATCAATTTCACAGTGCATTGCAACACATTCAGTCTTCCACCATTTCAGAGAGAGATTACTTTTTTTTGAAGGGGAGGGGGTACACAGAGCACAATTCTTATTAATGGGTGGCTACTGTTGGGATGAATCATGCATTGAAACTTTATATATCCTTGGGACACTCCAGTGGTCAGATCGCCCCTCACAACAAATAATTTCTAAAGCCTCCACTAATGTTAAAATGTCAAAACAAGAGATGCTTGTTCCTTTTTTTTTTCTCCATAAAAACAAAAAACAGTCAGAGAAAGATATTGCTGAGGGCTCATTCCCACCGGAAGAAAGTTAGTGCGGTACGGACGTGTTCTGCATTTTTGAAAGCCTACATTTGAAATGATAAACAGAACATTAACACACTAAATGCAGCATGCTGAACTGAAAACCCATCACATAGAAACAGGCTACTGAAAACAATGTTTTTATTGCTTATGGTGCAATATGCAGAAAATGCCTCATTACACATGGTGGGACTGACCCCCTAAAGTACCATTAGGAAGACTGACAATGGTAATTTCCTCAAGCAGAGTGACTTTTTTCCTTAGTTTTGGACAGGAGGAAGCAAACTAACCCATCAGAATTTTTCATTGCTGTTCATGTCACCACTAGATAGACCACCCACTCTACATTTATCTTGGTGACCACCGTCTTCGGTACAGTTGATGTGAAATCCAAAAATTGTACAGTTGTCACAGGTTGAGAACGTTGAATGGGGAACTTAGTTTGCAGCATCAACTACGTACAAGCACGTCTCAACTTATTATAAAGCCTTTGGGTTGGCAGTAATGTTTTGACCCATTGGCATTTCCTTTGCTCTTCATCAGGGGTCGCCAAACTTTCTGAACAATGGGAAAGGCTTAAGGAGGCCTGGACTGCGGGCATAGGGAGTGGAATAGGTCCACCTGTCAGTGGGACTAAAGAATGCCCCATAGTTGGTGTCAGTGTGAGGAATAGCAGCCCATCGTTCATGTCATTGGAAGGAATTGTACCCCATTGTTGGCATCATTGGGAGGAATTCTGCCCCTTCATTGGTGTCGGGGGAAGGGGTGGTATATACCCCATTGTTGGTATCAGTGGATGAAAATAGTTCCAAAGGCTTTATAAAAAAAAGCAAACAAAGGGCCACATCTGGCCTCCAGGCCGCAGTTTGGAGACCACTGTGCTGTGAATACTGCCATGTAGCCTGTGAGTTACTTGCCTTACTTAATTATTGTCTTTTTGGATAATCAAAAATGTAGAATGGCAGTACTATTGACCATTAGCCAGACACTTTTACATGATCGCTTGGATATTGAAAAACTTTATGGTTGTATAAAAGAATCCTATATATGGGCGAGGGATATCTTAACATTTTTTATGTGCATCGGATGTGTCAAGTTATCCGCCATATTGCTTTATCTTTGTATTTGATTAAGGGGGGGGGGGGGGGGGGTATGAATAATCCAGAGACATGAAAGAACTACTGATATGGTTTTAGTTACTGGATAGACCAAGTATCTTATATCTAGGGCACCATCAAAACCAACCATTCTGCAGGAAACGCTGAGAAATACGTTTCTGAAATCCTTATCCTATCACCATTGATATGAACTCCAAAATATTTCCCCCACGCTGGTCAGATCATGTCCACTCATCTGACCACCTTCTAAAGCCTCTGGGCGGCCCATTATATTTTATTCTTCAGATAAAAATCAAGCAATTCGGCCTTACTGAGCTTCACAATCCTCCACAGCTGGGCCTCAATATTGTTCACACCATACAAGTACACTTCACAGAAACTCATTCTACTACTAAGCGTCTGACAAATCGAGAAAGCAATACCAGCTTCACACATTTAAAAATATTCTGTGAAAAAAATAAATAAAAAAAAATAAACTCCTTTTGTAAAAGGGTTGGCTCTTTATTCTGCACACCAGTTTGTCCTGTATTTGAGAATCTGGTGTTTTAAAAAGAGACAGTTTAACACAAGCAGGACTTCAATAATTTAAAAGCATTCACAACATTTCCTCGAGCATTTTAGGGAATTTCCACTACGCCATATGGTGTGCAATTAGAAAACAACTCAACTGTATCAAAATAGGACACATTTAAATATAATCAAAAAAGTTTCTATGGCTACATAAAGCAGCTTGCACTATCTGCAAGCGAAAAACGGCCATAATGTACATCTTATTACAACTTAATAAACAAGCTCAAAAGTCACTGGATTGATTCTTTATTACTATGTATTACGCCACTTATCTCTTTCCAATACTCTACAAATTAGCTTGTTCAGAAGACAAAAATTAATGGAATTAAACATCCTTTTCAAAAATTAAAGCCAGTAAGCTTTTTTGCTGTAAGCTATGAGTGATCTATTAACATTCTTAACATAGCAATACCTCTAAAGAGAAGACAGAGTCTTTCCAAAGTTTATTTTAAATGTGCATGTGAAATATCATCTTGATGTACAATTATCCACAAGTTAAAAACCTGTTTGCATTGTTAAAAGTTATCTGCATGAAGTAAGCCAACCATATATTCCCATACCATACACAGACTTAATATGCCATAGCAGTTTTGCTCTACTTCTTTCAATATTTAAGTTATGTTGTCAGCTGACAAACTGAAAGTGCGTTATGTGGCCGATATATCTACAGCTGTTACAAAGGAAGGTAGAGTTCTTATTAGTTGCCAAGAATTCCAAAGCATTTAAAGTGTTAAAGTCGCAACAAGAAGCTGCTTTAGGCCATGTTCAGACTAATCTGACACGAAAGTCGTACGACTTCTGACCTGGCTTTGCCCTGCAACTTTATGTCCGACTTCAATGAACCGGATCAACCGATACCAGGCCCCTGGAGTCTGGTATGAATCTTGGTGGAACCCCATGCTAAAATATAACCCTCCCCCCCCCCCCCCCCCACACACACACACACACACACACGGCGTGGGTACCCCCCAGAATCCGTACCAAACAGTATGCAGCCCGGCAAGTCAGGAAAGGGGTGGTGGGCGATTTGGAGTGGGGGACTGCCTCTTCCCGACAACCCTTAGTACGAGCGAGTGAACAACCGCCCTTTCCCGACCTGCATGCTCAGACAAGGGTCTGGAATGGCCTGGGGGGGGGGGGGGTTCAATTTTGCCATGGGGTTCCCCTCAAGATCCTCAGAGCAGAAGTCAGCCCAGTTAAGATGATGATGATAACTTGCATTCAAATCAATGGGCTGAAATCGAGTCGGTCCAAAGTAACACAGGAGGCATTTTCAAAATCAGGGCCAGTTCACACTTGTGCGATGCGAGAACCCTGTAAATCCACTGTGGGTTGCCGCATCGCACCCGACACGCACGGCAGTTCACACTGCCATATGCGAACTGCTGGGTGCTGGGGAGTGTTATGTTCACGACACCATTTCAGCTCGCGTATTGCACTGCCAACTGACAGTTCACACATGCAATCCGATTTATGTCCGAACACACATGCAATCCAATTCTTGTCTGAACAGAAAAAAAAGGTCCTGTGCATGTTTGGATCAAATGCGTTGCAATATCAGCCATACTATCTGTATGGCTGATATCGCAGTGCGCTGCGAATTACGTGTGAACCGGCCCTCAGACTGACAAGTCAGACCAGTTAAAATGTCTCTCATAGGGAACCATTTATTATGACATGTCATGCCACCTGTGCTCTGGAAGTCAGCACGTCAGACCAGAATGAACCAGACCTTAAAGCGGAGCGCCAGGCTCCTTCAAAAAAAATACAAATACTGTAGCTGCTGACTCATTAGGTCACTTAACTGTCCACTTTCCTTGTGTCTTCACAGCCGGATCCCCAATGCGCAAAAAACGCACTGCTCTTTGTGAATGGCCTGGGGGAGGGGGCCAAACTTCGAGGAGAGTTTGCCATGGCAGTCAGCTGTAAATAGGAGCGGGTACCTGTCAAAACCAGGTACCCATCCCCCCACCCCTAAAAACAGCCAAATGTGGCAGCGGGGGGGGGGGGGGGGGGTTCAATCAAAAACAATTGGCCCTGAAGCCAAAAATAAAACGATTGCGAAATATATACACATCTAAAATGTCAGAACTATTTCTTCAAAATAATCTTCTACAGTCATAGCAAAACCAGCCATAAAAAAAAAAAAAAAAAAAAAAAAGGAACCAGGCGGAAAACAGTCAGCCGACTGTAGTGTATCCAATGCAGACACTGTTCAAGTACGCAGATAGTTGCGGGTGCTGAAGCTGTCTAAATGCAATAGCCAGCAGGGGAGATCTCTTGATCCACACGGTTTAGCAGGGGAAATTGATTTCTCTTGTTCAGTCTGTGTGTTAGCCTTACCAGTTATTGTCTTAGATTTCATTTGTTGAATGAACACAATTTACGAAACACTCAAAATAGTATGAGGTCCTATCAGAACGGACAATCTATGAAAGGTTTAGGTAGGCCTTGAAACTACAATGCTATTGGTACATTTTTGGAACCCAACAGATGAAATTAAGGAAAACCCAAGGCCAGGTTTAGAAACACTACTATTCTCTTCTGCATCACACAGCAGATACGAGAAACCCCATTGTTATTGGAGAATTTGTTTCCATTGACAACTATTATTTGATAGCATCATGTTCACATGTTTGATGTGCAGACTTTCTAGAAATACAAGAAGCTCCTCATCAGCATTCAAGGTCTACCTATTCATTACTGAACATCCTCCCACGCTCAGTGCCATGCATCGTGAGAAAAGAAAATCGATAACTAGTATGGCACTCATCTACGCAAAAGGAGGCCGAGCACTGCACACATCCCATCTGGAAAGAGGTCACCCTAGATTTACTTCCCAGTAGTGGAACGTCTGTGCAGCTACGAGACAGACTCCTTTTCATTTACTAAGTTCTGTATATGTGAATTACAAAGCAAATTGAATTAATTTAAATTGGTTGCAAAAAGGGAGGAATCTGCATTAGGGCATTTTAAATTAGGACTTAGACAGACAAAAGGGAGTTTTTGTTGAAGTTCTTTATAGAGTAGGAAAAAGATGGAACTGCCATGTGTATTGGCATTTAAAATATTTTGTCTACTTGTAGCTGTAGGAGATTTATAAACTATACATTACATAGGGCTAGCTTTGGCACCTTTGTCCTTGCAAGAAAAAGCAAGAAGTTCACTTCAATGGCAGCCTTGCTGTTAGCAAAGACATATCCTTCGACTCCTGGTAAAGGGTGAATCATTCGCTTTTGCCATGTGACAGTACTTGACCATTCAGGCATCCTGTGCTGTCACATGGGGCAATAAGTCTCCAGACTTGTGCAAGCTCCAAACTGCTAATAGGAGCTTACGTAAGGCTTTCTAGCTCCACTCCTGGCAGCTCAAAAGTGCACTAGAGTAAAAAAAGCCATGTATATGTGGTTGGTTGGGCTGCAAACAAGCAAGGTGAACCAAAGTGAGCGGATTAACCCATCCATGTCATCCAGAGACAACAAAGCATGAAACGCGCACAAGGACTAGGTGGGTGCTGATCGTCCATATCATTAGGGGACACCAACAGCAATCATTAAAGTGGTGTTCCAAATCAATTGTTTGCACAATTGATTTTAGGCTCCTGGAGGCAAAATGCAGAGACACTTCGTTCTTCTTGATTTTTGCTATAGTCACATGCATAGTTGTAGTGCTGCTGCAGGGGGGGAAAAAAAATAAAATAAAACACACACACACACACACACCTGCTGGAGAAAGTAAATAAGAAAAAGTTTTCTAGAAGTCTGTACACATTCCAGGTATCACATTTACAGAGAAGGGACAGCTCTGTCCAGTGAGTACAACTGGTCTAGGAAGGAGAATGGGGATCTTCCTAAGGAGAGAGGTATGTGCATCACAAACATGGCTCACCAAAATTGCAACTACTGTAAACATACTGTCTGTATTTCAGCCGTGTATATAGCAGTTTACCTGGAGTTCAATATAGATCACAATGAGGTACACGATTTTGCAGAAATTTTACATACAGGCCCAAGTTGAAGCCATTTGGATATGTTGCTGTCTTGGTTTATGTGCTTCATCAATGCTACCCGATGATTATGGAAGAACTAAACCAGCCTCACAGAGGAGCCCTTGAAATAACTTTGTGGTCTCAGTGAGCCTCCGCTAAAAATGACTATCTACAACTCATGATACATCAGTGTGATGTCAGTGGGAAGAATGCCGCTTAACCACTTCAGCCCTGGAAGATTTTACCCCCTTCCTGACCAGAGCACTTTTTGCAATTCAGCACTGCTTCGCTAAACAAACCAAAAAAAATAAAAATTATAATACACACACACACACACACACATTTCTGGAAAAAGCAAAAAAATAAATAAAAAATTACGTAATAAGCGTTTGATAGAATTGAGCAAAAAATTATAGCTCCTCCAAAAGAGGGGACAGTTTTATGGCATTTTTATAATTGCCTTTTTACTAGTAATGGTGGTGAGCTGCGATTTTTATCGTGGCTGCGACATTATGGTGGACACTTTACACTATTTTGGGACCAGACATTTATACAGCAATCAGTGCTATAAAAATGCATTAATTACTGTGTAAATGACGCTGGCATGGAAGGGGTTAACCACTAGGGGGTGATCAAGGAGCTAAGCGTGTTCTAAGGAGTGATTCTAACTAGGGGGTTAATGGGCTTCTACTCACATGACAGCGGTCACTGCTCCCGATGACAGGGAGCATTGATCCGTCATGTCACTAGGCAGAACAGGGAAATGCCTTTTTTACATAGTCACTTCCCCGTTTAGCGGTTCCGTGACACGATCACCGGTAGACTAGCGGACATAGAGTCTGCCGGTCCCTCAAGCATGGTCACCATGTACATGGCACGCACGAGTCCGCCCTCTAGCCTCGCCAATTAAAGGGGACATACAGGTACGCCCAGTTGCCCACTGCTGCCATTGTGCCAATGTACATCGGCGAGCAGTGGTTGGAAAGTGGTTAAACTTGTGGTCATTAAGAAAAATTACCCCCTTATACATAGCTAAAAAGATCAATAGTATCTGTCAGAGCTCATATAAGTTGCTCATTGCTCAAGGAACCCTCAACAACCTGGGAGGAAACCCTGGCTGAGAGATCCTGAACTAGACCGATATTTCAGGAATGTTGAAATATTTTCAAGCAGAGCTACCCTTTACACGCATACATTTATTAACAAGAACTGCGTGGGGTAAAGAGAGCCACAAATTGAAAACCCACAGTTTATCAAACCATTACATTGGTATACACATTGCACAAAGAACAAATAACGTAGACGGCTTATCGATTGTTTTTTTATCACTTTAGCATTCCCCTCCACAACAGGCCAATGTCCAAAGCCTGTCTCTCATTTAATTGTGTTCTGAGATAAGAGCAGGGAAGAAGAAGACTAAAGAATCATTGGTCTAAAGACACTTGTAAAGCTCACCGTGGTGAGAACACAGCATTTTGTATACAGAATAAGGCCTCTTGCACACACAAATAAAAAATACTTTTTACTAATCTGAAAGATGCATTGTTGTCTATGGAACCATGCTTACAGCTATGTAAAGATCAGTATTCCAGCGTTAGAGTAATACTAAAACCACAACCGTAAAAATCAGCCTGTATATGCAGTAAAACATGCTTGTTATACTCACTGTGGAACCCAAGAGGTTAATCCTCTGCATTGTGTAAAAAGACTATTTGATCCTGTATTCTCTGAACCTCCCCTTCTTCCATTGTCCCCAATATATTTGATGATACAGAGTCAGGGGACAGGCTGTACATGCTCAGTTTGGTGTGTATTGCTAGAGGGTTCTTTTTCTTGGGAGGGTGCGTGTGATTAGCACAGGGCCAAATCAGAACTGTCCAGAGAGAAGAAGGTCAGGGGACCTGCATTCTGATAGGACAGTCAGTGCAAAATGATAACTTCTCCTACAAGCTTTAACGAGGCACAAGACTGCTAACAAGAAAAGGTATTTAGCAGTTTATTTACTAAAATAATTGCATTTCCATGTTCCATGTACTGTGTGAGGCCAGATAAAGTGAATGCAAGGTCCTGGGTTTAAAAGCAGAGCAGAAAAACAAAAATAGAAAAAGATTTTAATTTGAGTGCGTGTTTATGCAAGCTTAAATGAGAAAATTTACAACGTTGGCAATGAAGAGGAATTGTACTCGTCTGTAAGTTTACACACCTTTACTCACCTATACTGAACATTACTCAGGTTTTTACACACATTTAGACTCTTGCACAAAGGCGTCACAAGTTCCTGAGTAAACATCAGTAAGGCTGGGTTCACACCGCTGCGGCTGGGAGACCCGGATGTGATTCGCACCGCACTGCAGTGCAAATTACATCCGATCTCTGTGCCATGCGAGTTCAGCCATACAGATAGCATCGCATCCACCGCAAACTCGCACAGGACCCTTTTTTTGGTCCGCAGCAGAATCGGATCACATGGGTTTTCACACCATGCGATCCGATTGCTGTCCGAGTTTGCAGATCGCACTGCGATATGCGAACTGATCTGGGGGTGTCATTAAGGTTTCACTGACACTCCCAGCAGTCCGCATAGGGCAGTGTGAACTGCCGGCGGGAGGCATGCGATGAGAGAAAACGCCACGAATTCGCGGCATTCCCTCATCGCTCCAGTGTGAACCTAGCCTAAAGGACGCCTGTGTGCAGGGTGCCTAAAAACACAAACATGGGAAAATAAAAAGTAACACCAATTTAACATCCAAATACACAAACCCGAAAGATAATGTTTGAGCAGAAGGAGTCAACCTGCATACCATTAAGCAATCGATATACAAAATCAGTTTTGCAAGAGACTTTCGTAAATATCAACTTGCACACATTGATAAAGGCTGGCAATTATTGCCAATTTTTGGGACTGAAGACAGACAAGATCTAAAAAGAAGACATAAAATCGCATTAAAAAACGCTGCACTATCAAAAGATATAAGCATACAGCCTCTGAACTGGTAATCAGACCCTGTGACCTGTTTATTTTTCTTTCAATAAATTGCATAAGCATACTACACTATGAGATCCTTTTTTTCTCCATTGATTTACTGAGGCACATTGGCGATTGATCCAGGATCTCAAACGCACTATCAAACCCTGTAGTGGTTCCAAAGTGTGTATTGACCAAGCTTAACAGCAAGGTTACACACCTTAAGGTGAGCCTTCATTACATTGGGGGGGGGGGGGGGTGCACCTGAGTGGACAACACAGCGACTGCTTATCGCAACACTTTCACAGCATACCGAATCACATTGAGCACCTGTAAATTGGATCAGTTTGAACTTTGCACAGTGCACTTGAGCACTTTTTTTAATAATTCCAGTATTTGGATCTATTTCGATTTCCACCGACTTATTTGCTTTAATATTTTTCATCACCATGTGTATGCACATGATCACTATTATTTGGCGAGATAGAGAGATAGATAGAGAGATAGATAGAGAGATAGATAGAGAGATAGATAGAGAGAGATAGATAGATAGATAGAGAGAGATAGATAGATAGATAGAGAGATAGAGATAGATAGATAGAGAGATATATATATATATATATATATATATATATATATATATATATATATATATATATATATTTTTTTTTTTTTAACTATATTGTATACATTATTACCACATGTAGAGGATATATTTTTACCAGTTCAGATGCTGTATGCTTATACCTTTGATAGCGCAAGGTATGCGATTTTAGTACTTTTACGCGGTTTATAAGACATGTTTAGCGCTTGCAGCCGATTCAAAAAAGAGGATTTATTGGTTTATTATTGTTAGTGGAGGCTCACAGAACGTTCTATATAATTTTAACCTAAAAAGATATATCTGGTACATTTAAGACCAAAAAAGAAGAAATTCATGATATTCACAAAGGAAATGAGGGATAAGGAGCCTAAAGCATTGATAATCTCAGCATCTAAAGTGTAATCCATTCAAACACAGTGCAGGCTGCCAGTAGCACTGCGGTCCCTTAGCCTTGCCTTGGCACATTCAGCCAAGACTTGGAACAGAAGCACATTCATTAGAAATGAGTGGTGGGGAATGTCTCACCAGCCAGGTATGAGATGAAGGTCATAAAAAGGAACACGTAAACTAAATGGCACTGGCATCTGCTACACCACAGCATTATTATTAGACACTCTTATACAGAAGCATTCTAAACATAGAAAAACTCAACTTCTTACAGCTCTGCTACAAATTTAAAACCATTAATAGTTTTACTTTAAAAATAAAATTAAAGATCAAATATTCTATTTAAGATCTTTAAGGATTAGCCTGCTTAACTATAAGGACAAATTGAAAAAAAAAAAGCCCAATATTTACTTTCTGCTATAATACATATCCAAAAAAACAAAACAAAAAACTAACAAAAAACACAAAAATGTATTCATCAGTTTAGGCCAATATATTATTCTACTACAAAAAAAACAAACAAAAAAACCCCATAACCGTTTGATTTGCTTGCGAAAAAGTTATACCGTCTACAAAACAGGGGAAAGATTCAGGGAGTTTTTTTTGTTATTGGTTTTTACTAGTAATGGCGGGGACCAGCGATTTTTAACGTGACTGACATTGCAGCGCAATCTGACCCCAAGTGACACTTTTTGGTGACCAGCAACACCAATACAGTGATCAGTGCTATAAAAATGCACTGATTACTGTATAAAGGTCCCTAGCAGGGAAGGGACTGGTGTAGGTGCTGGGGTTGGTCTGACCCACATCCCAGAAAACCATGTATACAGGGGAGATATTCCTCAATGAGACTTTCAAGGGAGTAGACAACTACGAAATGTAATGATGCGAAGATAAGTGTTTATTAAGGTAAAAAGTGAAGTATGTAGGTGAACAGCCTACATGTATGTGAAAAAGATAGCATTTTTATATTGTATAAAGTACACAGGATGCAAACACTTAAGCACACAGATCACATATACAGCTATAGCAAATCTGACACGTTTCGAGTGTATACTCTTCATCAGGGATTGAGGATCAGCATATGTATCCTGTGATGTATCAGGCAAAGGTCAAAGCGCATCCAAAACTAAAAGCAGAAAGTACAAAGTGCAGGGAGCATAAGGGAAAGGAGAGAATCACTGCTCGGCACAGAGGACCCAACCTGAGACTGGAGGTGATGTCCGGCAGATCCCCACCCCCCCCCCCCCCCAACACACAAATCCCCAGCAGAGGGCGTCAATCAGGTTTCCCCTACGGGACCCCCCACAGGCCGGTATGCGGTGAAGGCGTGTGCTGAGAAGAGCAGGGAATCAGTTCAGCACGACAAATCTGATTGACGCCCTCTGCTGGGGATTTGTCTGGCGTGTGTAAAACTAAATTATTAATGCATCTTATATAGATTTACACCAAAAGCATATTTAAAAATAAACAAAAAAAATAGATAGATCCATCTATCTATCCCATTGATTTTTATCCACCCTGACAAACATGCATAAATATAAGACACTTTTTCTTTAACTGGAAACCTAATAAAAAAAAAAATGAAAAAAAGAAAACAAACATGATTGATAGGCTAAAGCCTTATGGTGCAACAATTACATGAAAGCTGATCTCATGGGAACATGCCAACTGCAGCACTGCCGTTTTAAAAGAAACCTGAGAGAAACATGTAGGCCCCATTGGTGACTGCCAATGGTTACAGTATTTTAATGTCACCGACTCAGACCCAGCATTCACCAAATGATTCCAACAGCAAAAATACAACTCCTGATCTGCAGATTTGTTCCTTGTCCAGAACGGCAAGAGATTTAGAGACGCTGGGTTAGTATGGCAGCAAGGTAGCGAGAATTTTTAGAGACTGACCTACTTATTTCCTTCAGTACAGTTTTCATTCCACTAGTGAAGGAGGATTTAATATTAGGGAATTCAAAACAACCATAATTGTCTGGCAGCATTTTCCTTAAAGCGGGGGTCCACTCAAAAAACTAAAAAATAAAAGCCAGCTGCTACAAACTCTGCAGCTGCTGACTTAATAAATGGACACACACAACATTCCAGGGTAGCCGCGATGTCGGCAGCAGAAGCCGAGCAAATCGCTCATCTCTCAGATGCCCCCTCCACTTCCTGATTCCCTCAGAGAGGATGGCGAAGCATTGCTGCCTCCCTTTCCGGTTCCCTACTGAGCATGTCGTGCTCTGCATCCTCACTAGTCCCCGCTGTGTTCTGGGACGCGCGTTTCCCAGAACACAGTGGGGGGGGGGGGGGGTGACTCCCGGAGGAGTAGATTCCCGGAAGTGGGTGCAGAAACCTGTATTATACACGTGTGAACCTCAGCTTTAATACCTGAGCCTAATTCAGGCCACCATTTGCACCAGTTTTGGCAACTGTAAATGACTTATGTGGCAAATTCAGGTAGTTTCTCACCGTCGCTACTTGATGAACCTGTTACTACAGCCCCCTCATACCATTGTGATTAGTGTAATGGCCGAGGAGATAGCAGGGGCACAAGAGTGACTGAGGAAGGAGCATCCAGTCTGAATGAATCCGGTGCCACCACAGAATTCTAAAGACCATCTGCAAAGCTGTTTGTAAATTACCCTGATGGGTTTACAAGAGTCCACTGCTGCCACTAAAACAGAACAGGTAACCACATAGAAGACATTAAACAAAAGCCTTCATCTACAACCATGCCGCCCCCCACCTTTACATTCTCCCTCTGGTGTGCTTGTGGACGTTAACAAAAGGGCTCATCCTAGACAGGCCAAGATGTCTGAGTACAGAGCAGAGTAGGACAGCCATCCCACAGATCGCGCATTTTAGAGCGCATGAGCAATAATAATAATAAAAAAAAAAAAAAAAACACCCACAAACAACCTAATGCTTTCAAACTATGAAAATGAGAAAAATCGAAGGATCACCCTGATCTCAAAGACAAAAAATGGACACAATTCCTCTCATGGAGCCAATGCATACGATGTTTATGAAGCCGTATCTGCAAATTGTCTAGAGTTCTACTCCATGTCAGCGTTTTCCTTTCAGTCAGAAGATCCTGCTCTCCACACCACATGTCTAATGTGCTGTCTGTGAGGTCATGCATTTACAATCCAATGTCAACTTTGCACACCTGTTGTATGTAGCAGGTGCAGTCACAATCAGAGGATTAGTCTTCACCACAACGGAGCTTAGATGGAAGCACTCTCAGTCATGGACAAATATGAACATTTGCACTTTTCCCCTTTTTGTGTGCAAAATCTACACAGCTATTTGCTTAAAGCAGAACAAATAAGAATAAAAAAAGACCCTTGCTTTCCATATTTGTTGAGAATAAATGAATGGAATTTTTGTTTAACATAGTGCAATTAGTGCCAAAACCTCTAAAAACAATTCTGTGCTCAAGATAAAAATAAAAAATAGGGCCAGTTCACACCATAGACACTTTTGATGTGTTCCAGTGAATTTTTGATGCAGTCCAGTGCATTTCCCCTCCCTCCTTTTTTCCCCTTAACCAAGAACATGGGTGTTACAGTGTGTTTAGATGCATTCCTCTGAGTTTTTGATGCTTTTTACAGCATTCCGGTACAGTCCAGCATAGGAAAAATGCAGGATGTTCCATTTTTTTTTTTTTTTACCCCAAGAACTGCAAGCACTGGTGTGAACTATGCCATTGAAAACCATATAAACCTACTTTCTATGAGTATTTGATGCAGGAAAAAAAAAAAAAAATAACGCACTGGACTGCATGTGGCATTAACTGGCCGTTAAATGATCATTAACCATTACAAGCTTTTTGAACTAAAAAGGAACTTTTAGTTCACACTGGTGCGACATACATTCCAACTTTGGGAGCACATGTTGCATGACGTGTAAAAAAAAAAATCAATGGTTCCCTATGAGAGCCGTCCCACACAATTCGGTCCAACTTTGAAAAAAGGTTCCTGCACTACTTTGGTCGCATCATCCTCTTACATTCCAATGCAAAAAAAAAAAAACCCAAACACACACACACACCATGGGGTCCCTCCCAAAATCCATACCAGATCCTCATCTGAGGGACTTTGTCAAAAACCTGTGTGCGGTTTTTAAATTTGACACTTTTTGGGGTGAATGCGTAGGAGTACAGTGCACCCCATGCTCATTCATATAGGGTGGGGGGGCCAGGATCTGGGGGCTTCCTGATAAGCCCCAGCCCCCAACAGCCTCCCAGGGTTGTTGGGAAGAAGCCCTCATCAGGGCACATCCCCCCCCCCCCCCCCATCTCAAAGCATCCACCCCCTGTCAAGGGCATGTAGCCTGGTATAGTTCGGGGGGGGGGGGGGGTGCTTGATCGAGCCTCCTGACCTGCGTGCTCGGATAAGGGTCTAGTATGGATTTTAGGGGGGCCAATGCAGTTTTTAATTTTTCCATGGGTGTTCACCAGCACCACCCATCACCCCAGGCTGAACTGGATGACATTTTTGTTTGCAGTTAAAACAGTTGCCATATACAGTAGGCATTTACAAGTGTATTCTGTTTTCTGGCTGAAGTGCTACTTGAAAAACCAAGATAGGTCTCAACAAGAAGACACGGACAGACCGATGTTCTCCAGCATGACGTGCCTTCTGACCACATGAAACCAAACCCAGGTACACATTCTCAGGCAGTTATTTGAGGACAACACATGCCTGCTGCTCATTATCAGGTTTCATACCGGCTCTGAGAAACATTTCATATGTAAACCAAAAATACAACCAGTCAATGAGAACAGGTCAAGCCAAGAGGATTGTTGCATCACAATATATTAAAACACCCCCACACACCACCAAGCCTGGGTTCATAATTGCACGATCTCAGAGATGGCATGCGATTGGCATCTGCACTGCCAACCACATGCGACTTCTGAGCAATGAGAGTATAGTTGTATTTTTTGTTAAATTAGAACACCCCTACAATATACCATTTCCACAACACAAACTTTATTGCTAAATAATCAGCATCTGCTTCCCTACTCCTATTGTCAACATTATATCTAGTCTAGTAATTAGAAATCTCCACGCTGGCCTATTCATGCAGTCGGTCTTCCCAGATGAAGAAATACAGTGCCAAATGACAACATAAAGTCATCAAAGAACAAGTCAAACGTTTCTTCAAGAAACTCAACGTTTTTACACCCATTTGTATTTCACAGCCTTCGATTAAATCTATTTTACTATATCAGCCGGCTGCCAATTATGTAACAATTCTGCCGAACAGCGCCCTTTGTGGAAATAAATAAAAAGCATTCTTCATCTCAGACTAAGAGCTAAAGCTTTAGATCTGCATAAATTGAACAACAGATCTTGTAGAATAGATTTTTTTTCTTAGGGGGCCGAGCAGCAGAGCATAATAAAATTGAGAAGCAAAGAAATAAAAATGTACAAGGGCATGAAATAAACCGCGATGAGCGGCTGTAATGTTCCATTACATTTTACGTTTTCAAACTGCGCCAATTTACACATGAGAGGTTTTTGCACGCAACTGAGCTTGCAATCTATTTTTGGTAAATTATGTACAGACAATAAATGGAAATCTACAAAATCATTTGGATTTGAATCCGTGTCTCCTTCAGTGACATTGCTAGACTACATAACTTGGCCTCCTTTCAATAAACGTACAAATCTGCTTGAGCTTTATAAACAGGAAGTAAAATTGCATTATCTTGAAAAATTAAATATCATATTAATTACGCAAAATCAGTGTACATATTTGAATTAGAAATAATTCAATTAACTTCCTTTCATGCTACTTGTATTTATATTGGAAGCCATTCACAGACTGAAGAAATCCAGTCCCAAAAAAAAAACAAAAACAAACAAAAAAAAACGCATTGTGTAGAAGTTGTAGCAATTCAAAAACAATCAGTTAACCCCCAATTACATTGAAATGGGACTATAGCTAGCATACAATACAGTATGAAGCCCTGCCAAACTTTGCCCGTGTTCCACTTTCTCCATCCAAATAAAAAGCACACATCTGAGAATTACCGCCATAGAAATAGCTACCCTGCTTTGAAGAGAAGCTCCACCACCAGGTCATGCCGAAATATGTGGATGATGGATTAAGCATGCATACCTTCCAACTTTTAATGATAAGAAAGGAGATCTTCATTTAGTACAATTTAAAGCCTTACTTTGGCACAGCTTTCATAAAAACTGGTTATTAACCCCCCCCCCCCCCCAAATTCTAACTAGGATATGCCTGTAGTCACCCAAGCTCCAAAGCTGATAAAATATGGATATATTACATAAACTGAAATATAGGTACCTGGGTGTTCAACAAACCCTCCATTTTTCCTTTCCCCTTTTCTATGTGGGTGGGCATACCTAGTTTATAAGAAAGTGCATTCTGCGTGAAACGCGTTAACTGCTGTTCCCCTGGTTGAAGCTGTGATGTTGTGGTTTTTTTATTGAAGACTTCAATAAACTGTTGAATTTTCTTATTGTCTGGAGAACAGTCAACCTGTAATTTTCTCTTTGATGTCCTGTTTCCTTTTCTCTCTCCTTGACACCAGTAAACTACACAACCCACGTTTCCTGGTTGGGCATTACTTGGGTGGTTCTATGAGGGGTGTCATGGGGAGTAGTGTCCTCAATCACTACCCACAATACCTGTACACCACTGGTAAACCACCTGCAAACGACTTGGCAACCACTGTTCAACACAGAAGTTGGCCAAAGAGGCAATTGGTCACCCTGATAATTAAACAGGAACCACTAGTGTCTGAAGTAAATGAAGGCGTCATTAAAAATGATCAATAAAATCCTGTATTACATACTGTTCATATTCAGTCGCTGTGGAATTCGTTTTTCTGCAAAAATAAAAACAAACCGATTGATCCTGTTGTTCAGCCTCCCCCTACTGTCCCCACTGCAGTTGGGGGATTTTGCAGAGGAGTGTTGACAGCTAGAACACATGCTCAGTTTTCAGTGTAGTTTCAACCCTGAGCATCAACTCCCCATCACATCTGAGCAGCCCATGTGACCATATCGTCACATGTGGGTGTATACATAACAGTAAAGGATAGCCCACCTACCCCTATGCCCACTAACCAGCTAAACACAATGGGGGTGGGATATTACATGTAGATTAGGAGGGAGGTGAAGACTCCATCAATCTAAGACACAGGCTGGAGGGGTGTGACAGGCAGACATTTGCCCACACCATGTTATTGCCAAAAAGTAATAAAGATTTTATTTCAAACATATATTTGTATATGGATTTAAAAAAACAGTTTGATATTTTTACTCTGCATTCCAAAGGCAGTTTTTTAAATTTATTTATTTATTTTTTTAACGTATGACCAGCAGCAGAGGACTAGAAACTCCTCCTGCCAAAATAAAGACAGTGCCATCATCCACATACAGAAAGAGAAGGGATAATGTAAATTAAACATTGTGCATCTATTATTACTTTAAGACCCCCTTTCACACTAGGGCGGCGGGCCCGTTAGCGGTAAAGCACCGCTAGTTTTTTAGCTATGCTTTACGCAGCCACTTGCAGGGGTTAAAAGCACTGCAATAACAGCTGTAAAGGTTTAACACCACATGTTACTTTGTATACCTGGGCATATGAATATTTTGCTCCAATTGAGGCTTTAAGTAGGCAAAGAGCAAATCACTACTGTGAATATTACTTTCACTGTTCTACAGTTAAAATAAATAAATAAATGAACCCCTTATAGTAGTGATTATCTGCATTTTCTACTATAAAGGGCTAAATTTTAGTTTGTTTCGGGAGTCCGCCGTTTTTTTTTTTGTTTTTTTTTTTTAAAAGCCAGCAGCTACAAATACTGCAGCTGCTGACTTTTAAAATAGTGACACTTAGCCGCCCAGCGCGCCCGCGATGTTGTCACCCGAAGCTAATCTCTCGATAGTCTCTCGGGTGCTGCCGCCGCCATCTTGGGTATGGGAATCAGGAAGTGGAGCCTTTCGGCTTCATTTCCCGGTTCCCTACTGCGCATGCGCGAGGCGCGCAATAAGGATGGTCCCCGCTGTCTCTGGGATCCGTGCGTTTCCCCAGCAGGCAGCGGGGGACTTTCGGAAAGGGGCGTAGATTCTGCATAAAGGGGCGTACCTTCTGCAGAATCTACGACCCCCCCTCCCCCCTGAAAGGTGCCAATTGTGGCGCCGGAGGGGGGGGGGGAGGATTCCAATGAGCGGAAGGTCCATTTTAGGGTGGACCTCCGCTTTAACTCCATTATGTTACTAAACACTTTTTGCAGAAATGCACTGCAGTTCATTTACATAATTTCCTATGGGACACGGTCACATCTGAAAGGGTTAGGGACTTTTAATGCAAAATGGTGCTTTATTGGTTCAATATACTTCAATGGAGAAGCTGCAGAAAAGCATGTAATATGTTTTTGCAGCAATTTGTGTTTAATCTGCCCAAAAAAAATGCACAAATGCAAATTGCAGTAAAATCACGTGCGCAGAAATCACAACGCACAGCAAAAGGCACTGCAGAAACAGATCAAAAGCAAGCTGTATAGGTGTGTACCGAGCCTTATGCTGGTCACACAGATCAATTTTCGGATGAGAATTTTCAGACAAAAAATCCTTGTACATTCGCTGAATGAAAGAATTTTGTTTGAAATTTACTTGTTTTTAAAATGAATGTAATATCTGAACGAAAACCACATACACGGTCTGAAAATTCCTTTGACTAAGATGTTATCTATTATTTCTAAATAAATACCTTACTACTGATACATCAATGCAAATGGGCCTTTCATCGGGGAGGATGTTACTCCTTGCCATGGACCCAGTGGGGGATGGGAGGGTTCGTGAGGCGCAGCTTGTTGCATCCCTCCCCTTCTGGTCTCTGTTCCCATCTGGGGGGTTGGCAGGTGGTGTCGTGCGTTGTCTCAGGAAAAAAAAAAAGCGATGTCTTCCATCGGACTTAGAGCGGCCTCTTGACTTGTCACCGTGAGCGGTATAAATTGATGGCCCTTCACCTGCATGACATTGGCAGGATCGCCCCACCGCTGTGGGGGTACATCAGCTGGGTTAGTCATGACCTCCATTAGCACATTGCTCCTTGTGAGGTGGTCATGTGGATTATATTCAGCACTTGCTACCTATTCACGGGTATTACCCTGCAAAGTTATTTGTTTTTACTCCTCAGTCTTTCCACTCAGCTTTAGTCTGCATTCTCCATGCCACTATTCACGGGTTCACATATGTGTTCACTTTCCACTTTGACTGAGACCCATTTACTCATCAATTTTGTATGCAATGCACTCACACATTTTTTCTTCTGATTATCTGGTCTGCTGTGTTCATGCACCCCAATAACCGCACATGGGTTCTTAGCCATTTTTGGGTGGTTTATCCTTGCCTCAACCCCATGGTCTCGGTGCCCCCCTCTCCCCCCCGATGCTGGGCTCACTAATTGAGTTGATGTATAAGTAGTAAGGCATTTATCCATTCATTTTATTTATTTTTTTATAGCAGAATTGCTGCAAACTCCTGATGAGTGGACCCAAAAGATCCATAGATGCAACAATACATTTATGGACCAATTGCGCATTTTGTTGTGATCTCTTCACGATTATTATATAAGAATTTTTTTTTTTTATGGTTAATGTTTATACGACTTTTTGCATAGATGTATAACAACTTATTATAAATTCATTATATACAAAAATATCAATTGTAACCTAGTTGTGCCTTGTCTGTGACCTACCTCATTTAAAGTGCCACAACCACGCTTTGTCTTTATATGTATAATCCGCGACGGAGGTCGGCCTCGGTGTATGGTCTAGATCATTTTTTTCTTGTTTCTGTCATTTTAGGGATTCAAACTTCACAAAGAACACATTCATAAACAGACATTCTCTAAAGGAATGAAATGCTAAACAGGTAAGGCACACCCCTGCAAGGAATGCAGCTTTCTAGGTCATTGGGTTACAAATAGTAAACTCGTTTAAAGCACTTTGATCTTCCAGTCGATCAACTTAATATTTTATTTCAAAGCTGCACCTCAAGATATACAATTGCAACCTGCAATCCAATCTTTTTCTATTTGAAATATGTAATGAGCTTTTTTGCCAATTAGGGCCTGCTCAGTTTTGAGTTAGAAAAAGCAGTAAATTTGGCCACACACGGGAACAAACATTCAAATCCCTGCAAGCATAAATGGCAGAAGCACAACTACGAGGCCTCGAGCACAGTGGACGTTTTTTTTACAGCAGCCGTTTTGGCTTCAGACTTTTTTTTATCTACAGTCAATAAACTTGCCATCATGTTATCCAATGTGTCCATGCACACATAGACACATCAGCAGTGTTTGGCTGGGGCGGTTTTTGTTTTTTTTGCCCAAAAAGTGGGTTCTGAGGAAAAAAATGCAGATAAAAACGCTAAAAAAATGGCTTACAAGCATTTAACATTGTTGATACATTGCCCACAGCTTTTAAAGAGGGATTTCCCTGTAAAAAAAAAAAAAAAAAAAAAAAAAAAAAAAAAAAATTACTAAAAGCCAGCAGCTATAAATACTGCAGCTGCTGACTTAATAAATTAACACTCACCTGTCCCAGGGTCCAGCGATGTTGGCAGCCGAGGCCGACCGATCGGCTCTCGGATGCTGCCACCATTCTAGGTGAGGGAATCAGGAAGTGAAGCGTTATGGCTTCACTTCCCGGTTCCCTACTGCGCATGCGTGATTCGCGCAGAGCAATAGGAATGGTCCGCAGTGTCTCTGGGACCCGTGTGTCTCCCAGCAGACAGCATGCCGGGACAAGAAGAGGCATAGACTCCCGTGGGAGTCTATGCCCGGAAGTGGGTGCAAATACCTGTCTTAGACAGCTATCTTCACCCCCCTCCCCCCTGAAAGGTGCCAACTGTACCACCGGAGGGGGGGGGGGGGGGGAGGGGTTTCCGATGAACGCAAGTTCCACTTTAGGGTGGAACCCCGCTTTAAGGGCCTTTCTTAAATTACATTTTAGTGTAAATATTTTTTTGAGCCCAGATCTCCCATTTAAGAGGTCCTGTTATGCTTTTTTTCTATTGCAAGGGATGTTTACATTGCTTGTAATAGGAATAAAAGTGACTTTTTTTTTTAAAGAACAGTGTAAAAAAATAAAAATAAAAAAAATAAATTATAAAAGTTAACTTTTTTTAATGCTAAAAATAAAAGCCATTGCAAAAACGTTAAGTAAAAAGTCACTGCAAAACTACTGGAGTTTAGAAAACATTTTAACGTCCAGTGTATATGAGGCCTAATAGAAACTCAGTTGTCTGTTCATAATATGCTCAGTCATGATCTTAAAAAAGCGACCTGAACATCAGTGAATAAACTTGATTCCAATTCTAACAAAGATTATATTCTTTACTACTGCCGGAAACTACCAATAAAACAAGGGACACCTAACAATAGTTTAGTGTTGGCTATGGTATGGAACCAGTTTTCATATCCAAACTCCTCCAACCAGCCTTCCAGAAGTATTTTAAAACACATAACCATAGGCTTGGTTACTTTTTAATCATCTTGCATCAGGTTTTAGACATTAATGTTAATATTTGGTGCAGAGAGACAGATTTAGGCTCAGTTCACACCTATGCATTTTTTAGTGCATTTTCAGTTTTGCAGAAACGCACTACAATCCATTTAACATGGTTTCCTATGGATGTAGTTCACATCTATGTATTTTATGTTAAGGGCCAGGGACTTCTGGTTTTTGGTTCCATAGACTTTAATGGATCCAAAATGTGTATTGAAAAACGCAAGAGACATCTGGAATATACAAACTGCAAACAGGCCTTAGCCAATTCTCTTTACGTATATAGCCTTTAGAACAATGGTCTCCAAACTGCAGCTCCAGGGACGGATGCAGCCCTTTGCTTGTTTTTAACTGGCCCTTAAGGCACCATTTCATTCATTGATACCAAGGAAGGGGCATAATTCCTCCCAATGATGCCAGCAATAGGGCCTTATTTACTCCAATGATGTGGTACAATTCCTTCCAAAGACAAACAACGAAACTCAAGTCCTCTCACCAAAACCAAAGATGGGGCATTGTTTACTACCTCTGATGGGACATTTTCTACTCATGCTGGCCGCTTGCCCCCCTAAAGTCTGAGGGACAGTAAACTGGCCCTTTGTTTGAAGAGCCCTGCTTTAGCATCCCGTTTGTATTAGACGCGTGCTGCTGGAAAAAATTAAAATTTCATATACTAACTGGAAAAAGTTCAGGCTACACCCTGCAGTGTTTAATGCCTGTCGACTGACTGGGGTCAGTCCACTCAAAACTGTATTTGGGAGCTATTGGATAGTGGTGCTCCCATTTCCAGGTCTGCAAACGTTCCATTAGTTAGTAGGAGAGAGTAGCAGCAATTCTGCAGGAGCTAAGATATGGTAAATGCAACAAGGTGAGTGGGAATAGTCCATATATGAAAGGAACAAAGCAAGAAATTCCAGGGAAAAAAGAAATAAGAAACCAGTGGGTTATTCACCAGTTAAGTTAGGATGGGCTGTCATCTTAATTTGCAGGTTATGTTTGTCAGTGAATGATGTGGAGGTTAAACACTGAGCTTGCGGGAAATCTCTATCTCTATCTTGCTAAAACATAGCATTTAATACTAAACCTGGATTGCGAGCACAGAAGGCGCAGCCCTTAGGCCAAAACCAACTCATGCCTAGTGGCTTGCCCTTTCGAAGAAAAATAAAAGTAGTCACTGTCCACACTGCTAGTCCTGCTAAATATATGGAGACAGCATTTCTAAAAGGCTTTAAATTATTTAGGATACATCAGGCAGAAACAAATAGCTAAAGTATATATTGTACTTGTGCTGTGAAGGTACAATTTAGCAATAATCTAGAAGTGGTCTGAAAACTGCATCAAGAGTTGGCCTGTAATGGAACTAGCATTGATCTGTGTGTTAACATTACTAGGCTGATATAGGAAGGCAACACTTTTTTAAAAACGAAATGAAAGAAGCACGAGACCAACTGTGGTTGTTTAAGAGTCAGAGACCATGTCCCAAGCTGGACTCAAACTGTCCCATAAAACCCATCATGATATTAAAAAATGCAAGTGCGAACACTGTGTCTGAACTAGAAGAAGTTGAACAATCAGGAAGGACAAACAGGAAACGTTCTTGAAATAAAACTGCCTTAAACTCGACCGTGTACAACTCTGGCACCAACTACTGCAAAAGACATGTAGCACCCACTACCTTTACAACCACATATTTATCAAGTTGAAGCAGAGTCTTGATATCCATTACGTTAAAAAGAACAAAGTGAACAAAATTAAAGTGTTAAACCTCCCCCCCCATATCAGATCCTGGCCCCTTAAAGTGATTTTAAAGGATTCTTTATTTTTCTAAAACCTATCAGGCTTGCCTCCACTGCGTAGTTTGTTTTGCACAGAGTGGCCCTGAACATCCTCTTCTGGGGTCCCCCGGCGGCTCCTCCTCTAATCAGATAACCCCCTCTGGGGAAGTGCTCTCCCGGGAGGGTTACCTTGTGCACTCCCAAGTCCAACATTTGCGTCCGCAGTCACGAATGCCGGACTCGGCCCCGCCCCCACAATTTGATTGGCAGCAGTCATGGCTGCACTAGGTATCTAATCAAGAGCCGGGACCCCATGGAGAGCGGGACAGCACGTCTGCCCCAAGGAGATGAAGGGGCTCAGCTAAGTAAAAAACGGGGGGGGCTGGGCGAGGTGGTGACCACCAGGCGTTTTTTCACCTTGATGTTTCAGAATCCTGCTGTGGGGGTGCTTTTCTTCAGCAGGGACAGGCAAGCTGGTGAGAGTTGAAGGGAAGATGGATGGAGCCAAATACAGGGCAATTCTATTAGAAAACCTGCTAGAGTCTGCAAAGACTTAAGACGGCAGGACAACAACCCTAAACATACAGCCAGAGCTACAATGGAATGGTTTAGATCAAAGCATATTCATGTGTTAGAATGGCCCAGTCAAAGTACAGACCTAAATCCAATTGAGTACCGTAGAAAGACTTGAAAATTGCTGTTCAGACGCCCTTCATCCAATCTGTCAGAGCTTGAGCCATTTTGCAAAAATGTCTCTAGATGTGCAAAGCTACTAGAGAAATACCCAAAAAGACTTGCAGCTGTAATAGCAGCTAAGGGTGGGTTCAACAAGGTACTGGCTTCAGGGGGCGATATAGACGATATAGATTTATCTCCTCAGTGGCATTTAGGTTGTAACCACAGAACCCGGTTATTTGATTTTCTGGGTACCCAGGATTTTGCAAAAATAAGCTAATAAAAACAGTGAACACAGATTGCTAGGGAACTGTTCATAATAGTCAATGGTTTTGTTTCTGAAGTAAAGAAGAAATAGAACTAGTTTTGACAAGCTAAAAAGAAGACACCTGAAAGAATACGGATGCAACCATTCCTGACAGGGCTGATCCTACAACCTCAATCCTTTGAGACAAGTTCTAAAAGGTTGCCTACCCCTGGTCTAGAGGTGGAGATCTACCTGAACATGGGATAAGTCAAAGATCACTGGGCATTCACACCTGATTTAAACCTCCAATTGCAGTACTAACGTGTCGCAAACGTGTGCATTGCATGGCAATCATAGATTTAAATCAGGTGGCGATAAGGAAACATATCACCTTCTCACCACCCATCAACACGCTCGGATCAATTTTCAGAGGATTTTTGGATCAATTTTCAGAGGAGCAGCACCTGAGTGAGTCCTTCGTTGCATTCAGCAGCTACACCTTAGGGCTTGTTCACATGTAAATTTAAGGGTGTTAGAACAGCAGGATATAATAGACGTCTATGGCTAAGCGCAGAAAACCCGCAGGAAAGCTGCAGGTACACTGCACCCACAGTGTGGGTAAACCACAGCACATTGGTGTGAAAGCAGCCCCATACTATTATGCCCGGTATATATTGCTTCACACTGACCTTTTCTCTTTCCTGCTGCTGGTACCACTCTTGAGACCGCTAACTGGCATAAGAGGAGTGCAATTGGTATCACTCTACATGGGACAGGAGCCAGTACTACAGAGGAGGCATAAGATTATACAGCTCTTGCTCCCTTCTACAGCTACAAATTTACAAGTAGTTCCTTTGCATTGAACTCTGAAGCTTTGGAATGGCAGGTCAGCAAACCCAGATATACCCGTCGCCTGCTGACACCCGTTCTAGACCAAGTATGCAGATCAGTTTGTTATCTACACTCCTAACCCACCCCAGCAGGTCAGCAAAGTCAGCTTGTGTATTTCTCCGATACAGTTGTCCTTTATATGCAAGCACTACAACCCACGCATAGTAGCTTCTGTAAATATTGGCACTACCATCTGTATAGAGACAGTTTGCTACTATACAATTTCACTGTTCCCAATGCTGAATGAAAGATGTTGCATGACAGCCAAGTGTACAAAATGGTCACTGTGAAGGTTCAAAGTATAATAAGCCAAGTAGTGCATACAAAGTGGTTTTAGCCCTAATTCACATTGCAGAGATTTGGCATGCGATTTGACATAGCATCTATTGCCGGCAATAGCACTGTCCGAATCTGTGCCATACCGATTCCCAAAAGTAGTTTCTGTACTACTTTTGGCAACTTCGGGGTGCAATTTCCATAGACATCTGTGCAGAAACCCACACAGACTACTCTTATATCGCCACGAAGTAGGGACTGACATGAGGGAATGAAATCTTGCAAGTTCAGCTGAATTTGCACGATTTCATTCCCATTGTCAGTGTGAACCTAGGCTAAATACGTACTGAATGAGAGAAAAAAAAAAAATGACTGTGTGCAAGTTTTCCCTGTTCACACCCAACAGTGGCGGTAGATGCAGCCGTTGGTGTGTGATGTTAAGGCTGTGGCGACGATGCACTGAAACCAATGCATCAAAACGACTAAGTAACTAGTAATTTTAGGACTTGTAAAGATTCTACTGTCTGCAACATTGGACAATGCAGTGGATTGCACAAAAAAAAAAAAAAAATTGCACTCTGCTTTTTTTTGTCATACATCAGCTCATCAGTGGTGCGAACTTAGCTGACTGATTAACAAGGCAAATTGCCTCCTGTCAAAATGGAACTGCACTGGTCAAGGCTGCCCAGAGCAGTCCCAATGCACCTGGCATGAACAGCCACTAAGAAAGCATGCATGTAGCAGCTAGGGCTGTAAAGAGTAAAGAACATCTCTTTATACCCCCATGCTCCCTATCGGTTAACCTAAAAAGGTCATATAGAGATTCTCTCCCCCCACCCTCCCAAGGCCAAGAACAGCCACTTTCAGCAACCTACCTCAGTCTCCAGAAGATTCCCCATAGCTTGAATATGAACCTGTCAAGCCATGGGCAATATAAAATATATAATATATAAAATGGGGCCTTGTACAGCCTTCCTGACAGGGCCCCCCCAAGCCTGCCTACACCCCACCCAAAACAGCAGCACCGACTTAATACACCCCCCCTCCCCCATGCAAAAACTTTTTTTAAATCCCTATTCCTGGGCCCCTGACATGAGACTCAGGGAAATGCAATTTAGGCCCTGGTGAACATCTACAAGCTGGGGGTGGTCTAGTAAAAATCCATTTAGGAAGATAGTTACCCTGGGCCCCGCTGTTTAGCCGATGAGGTCTGGGTCAGTACAACAGGACCAGTTGTACTACCTCAGCGGCCCCACCACCTCGACAGCCTAGATCAGTGATGGCGAACCTTGGCACCCCAGATGTTTTGGAACTACATTTCCCATGATGCTTAACTACACTGCAGAGTGCATGAGCATCATGGGAAATGTAGTTCCAAAACATCTGAGGTGCCAAGGTTCGCCATCACTGGCCTAGATAATGCATAAAGACATGAATGGCTGTCTGTGGCTGCACTCTAGGCATACGACAGAATTCACATAAACACGAGTACAGCATACAGGCATCTTGGGGGGGGAAAAAAAAATTCAGAATTACACTGCATGGGCTCAGGTGTGACCCCTACTTCAGTGCTTTTGCTGAAAATGTGGAAGACCTTGTGGGTGTTCGATCATTTTTAGCAAAAAAAGGTAAGCATTGCTGAGTGTAGTTCCCCTTTAACACTGAAAAAGACGTTTTGGATGCCGTACTCTTACATGAACTAATCAGTTAATATGGAAGAGAAGGTGAACACAACCAATTTACTCATTTCATGAGTATTAACCAAAATCTAGACCAAGCGTTAGTGAATCAGACAAGAGGCTGTGGGGGGGGGGGGGGGGGGGGGGGATTTCTTGGTTACATAGGAAATAGTCCATAACTGGACTAAATTGGTTGAAGGAACTATGTTAATGTAGCATTATGCAGTTATGTTTAAAACTGGGGTTGCAAACCTTCGTGTTTTTTCACCTTAATGCAAGCCTGTTTTACCGGGTTCTTGGCTCTCGGTTGGATAGCAGCACAGCCATTGGCTCCTGCTGCTGTCAATCAACTCATGATGCGGGGGCCGAATGCTGGTCTTGGAGCATGCCCACAAGGTAACCCCCTTAGAAGAGCACCTCTCCTAGGGGGTAATATGATGTGGGGAGGAGCCGCGAGAGCCATCAGGGGACCCCAGAAGATGAGGATCGGGGCCAATCTGTGCAAAATGAGCCGCACAGTGGATGCAAGTATGATTTTTAATTTCCTTTTTTTGAAATAACGAACACTTAATCACTTTAAAGTAGTAATATACCCAAAACCCAAATTTGTTTTATATATGCCGCAGCTTACCAATCATTAGATGTGGTGGCTGCAGCCTTTTGAGAAAAAAAAAAATATATATACAAATATGATCCCTGTAAACACCTTTGCCAATTTTGAATTGTTTGCCTTCTCCCTCTAATCTGCAAGAGAGCTTGTTCTTTTGAAAAAAAACAAAAAAAAAAAAAAAACAAACAGACTTCATAAACAGATAAAAAAAACAAAAAAAATAAAATAAATAAAATAAATAAAAAAAAAAACACACACACCTAAGAATTGGTAAGCCGCCCCATAATAAAAGGTTAGCTTTTGGGTTTAATGCCACTCTAGAGACTGCCATTCAATGAAATAAAGAATTTTTTTTTAAAAGGACCACCAGTATTAAAAAAATAAATAAATAAAAAAAAATAATAAATAAAAAAACAGAAGAGGGAGACAGTACAAATACAGTCAGCATTATACTGTAAAACATTACACAGCAACCCCTCCCCCAACATCCAGAGAAGACCAGCAAACAAGCTATATCAATGACTGGATCAATAACTGGGTAAATCCACATTCACTGCATGTAGGATAGAGAAATCGCATAACCTCAGTTAGGTCTCCTTTGCTAGGAAAGCATCAAAATATCATCTTAAATATTCAGACGCGGCTCATACATCAGAGTTTGGAAATTGTCTGGTGGGCAGTTTTCCATCTTACTTGCTAATAGCGCTGTCCTCACGGAGACATGAAAAATGCATTGATCTTGGCTGAAGATGGATGGTAGACCACTCAAAAACCAAAGCATGCAATATGATCCTATCTATAGGACACACATTCTAATGTCCCACATACAAACCCAGATGTAACCGATACTTTGACAAGCTTGTAAAAGGATATTCTGTAAATGAAAAAAAAAAATTGATAAAGACCGTTCAAACATACTCAGCAGAATGGAATATAAACAGGGTTACCCCAAATGGACTTCCTCAGTGCATTTTGCCAGACTATTGATGGGTAAAGATCCATTTTAGCAAGCTGGTACAAAACATGTGCCAATTACAAATTACACAAGAAAAAGTTCAAATAAAAAAAAAAACCTGACAAACCATATAAACCGATATTTTAATGCCATGTAGCGCAACTTTTTCTAGTTTATAATGAAGTTCATAGTTTATGAGTTACTTTGAAACTGCTTAAATTAAGTTGATTCAGGAATCATACCAAGAAATAAAGTTGCTGGAGATTAATAATTAATAATTAAATAGGAAGTATCCAACTGCTGAAGAAAAGATGGCCCCCTATAGTGTAAGCTACAGAAGCAGCATGGAAGAACGCCGTCAGATCAAATAATCGCTACTGCATGCTGCTTAGTAATCAATCACTACACTTTGTAACTGATTCTCATCGATTTTAGTAGTCTGATTAAGTTAATGATCACCCATGCAGCTCTATCCTTTTAAGAACTGTACAAAAGAAAAAAACTGAACATATTTCTCGTTAACAAGATTACATTTCGCAGTGTCGGCTGTAGAGCAAAAGGCAAGCACTGGTTGTCAGTGTTGATTTGGACACCAAAATTCCAAATTTCGTTTTGGTCATAGTCTTAACTAAAAAGCCATTTTAGTTTTAGCTGCCTAAAATAGTGAGTCATATTTTAGTCGCTAAAATCGAATGGGATTCGTCAAATGAATGCATTATTTAAAGGGGTTGTAAAGGCTTGTGTTTTTACCCTAATGCATCAAGGACAAAAAAAATAAATAAAAAACCCACCTTGCAGTCACCGCCCCCCTAACCCTCCGTTCTCCTTAGCAGAGCCCCGCATTTCTGTTGGCGAGTCCCCACCGTCCCTCTCTCCACCGGTTCCTGGCTCTTGATTGGATAGATTGATAGCAGCACAGCCATTGGCTCCCACTGCTGTCAATCAAATCCACTGACATGAGCACCGGGGCCGAAACCGGCATTCGTGTCTGTGGACGCAAATACTGGACTCAGGAACATTCCCACAAGGTAGCCCCCTTGGGAGAGCGCATCTCCAAGGGGGGTTATCTAATGCAGGGAGGAGCTGCCGAGGAACCCCAGAAATGAATGATCAGGGCCGCTCTGCAAAACGGGTTGCACAGTGGAGGCAAGTATGACATTTTTATTTTATTTTTTTTTTAATATGATCCTTTAGTGTCACTTTAAGCATTTCTCTAGAATTGCCAAACTCATACTCCTGGAGTAAAAATCCACGTTATTTATGGTATTAAAGGATTGGACAGGCACGAAGAAGAAGAAGAAGAAGAAGAAGAAGATTTAGCCTCCGATATATAAAATCTTCATAAACAAAAATATTGCCTTTTGGCAAACAGAAGTGCAATTTAAAAAAAAACAAAAAACAAACACACACAAACTATTGGCTGTGATACCATTGCACATATTACCAACATTAAAGATAATAATAATAATAATAAATATTGATAATAAAATAAAGAAAGCTTTTCTTTCTCCCCCCCTTTCAGCAGCTTAGTAGATGGCCCCTACTTCTTATGCGTTAGTACAGTGTTCATTTTGGCAATAAATTTTGATCTAGTTTTAGTCCTAGTTGACTAAGAAAACAATTTTAGTTTTTAGTTATATGTTATAGTCATCTAAAAATAGTTTTGGTCCACTAAAATGGCTGTAATTTATTAGACGAAAATATTTTCATCAATGAAATTAAATACTGGCTGCCAATAGGTGACAAATCTACATTTCCAAAATCGGATTTAAACTCCAAGCTAACCGGCAAGAAGCGATATAGCTGGAACAGAATGCAACTTCCAGCAAAACATTTACTAGATTTAATCCCACCACATCCTGCGTGTTTTACACCATTGAAAAAGAAATAAACAGCGCTGCTAACAGCTGAAAGAACACATACTGGAGATTTGTTGCCAAAGGCTGATTACGACACAACATATAAAAGTGACATGCTTTTAAATCCATTTTAGAGTTTTAGATCTGTTCTTCTGTACATAAAAAAAATCTGCCTATTTGTGTGTAATGTGCGTAACTAAATGGTATCTGCTCCTTAAAGCCTAAAAGATTTGAAAGTCAAGCAAGCTGGGTTAATAGCAAAAAGCTGCACAGAGCCAATCAAAGCAAAAAAACACCACGTCTTCAGCCCTGGGCTTCTCTGGCAGAGTTCACTGCAAAGTCATCGAACTAAATTAACTTGCTAATACAGCATGAACCACCTTAGATAAGCAGCCTGTAGCTTCTTTGTACGAGGCTCTTGTAGCCTCTGTATTTCACAAGGAGGACCCTAGGTAAACCGTCAATGACTCTAGACCACACTGTGACCACTTCTCCAGCTCTGACATGCAATTCCCATACATGGTTATGCTAAAAGGGAAGTTCAACTCCACAAAAGTAGCACATTTTAATAAAGCAGATCATCATAGCAATGACTTCCTACTGAACGACGTTTCACCATCTACAAGAGCAGCAGCAAGTGCAGCCTCTTCCTATTTTTAACTGAAAAGGTCAAACCCTCAGCAAACCCTTCCCATGACAGATGCGATTCAAGAATTACTTGTTGGAAGGCAATCGTGAGAAGAAAAACGTGCTCTAAACTATCCAAAACTACTTTCCCTACACACTCAGCTAGATACATCCGAGTCATGACATGATCATTGACTCATTTTAAAACCACAAAACCATCATGCCTTAGCTAGTAAAACTACGAGCATAAAGTCTACATCATTTAAATATACACTATATTACCAAAAGTATTAGGATAACTGCCTTTACACGCACATGAACTTTGACGGCATACCAGTCTTAGTCATAAGGTTCCATATGGAGTTGGCCCACCCTTTACAGCTTTAACAGCTTCAGCTCTTCTGGGAAGGCCGTCTACAAGGTTTAGGAGTGTGTCTATGGGAATGATAGACCATTCTTCCAGAAGCTTATTTATGAGGTCAGGCACTGATGGTTGAGAAGGTCTGGCTCACAGTCTTCACTGTAATTCATCCTAAAAAAGTCTAAGATTGGGTTGAGGTCTGGACTCTGTGCAGGCCAGTCAAGTTCCTCCACACCAAACTTGCTCATCCAGGTCTTTACGGACCTTGCCTTGTGCACTGGTCCAAATCATTTGCTGGGGGGGGGAATAATGGTGTGGGGTTGTTTTTCCAGTGGTTGGGCTTGGCCCCTTAGTTCCAGTGAAGTGAACTCTTAGAGCCGGCTCACACAGGGGTGACGCAGATCTGACTTCAGGTCGCCCCTAGTCGGCCAGCATGTAAAAATCAATGTAAGTGAATGAGAGCCGTCTTAATGCACACTACTGAAGTCGCTCCGACTTCAGAAAAGGTTCCTGCACTATTTCAATCCGACTTGTAGGCGACCGGTACCCATTGATTTCAATGGAGGTTGCCTACAAGTCGCATCTCCGTCTATACGGAGGCGACTCTCACGGAATTATCAGCTCTGAAGAGGGAAGTCCACTCCAAATAAAAAAAAAATTTTTTTTTAAAAAAATGGCGTGGGTTCCCCCTCCGGGAGCATACCAGGCCCTTAGGTCTGGTATGGATTCTAAGGGGAACCCCCTACGTCGAAAAACGGCCCCCAGATCCATACCAGACCCTTATCCGAGCACGCTACCCGGCCAGCCAGGAAAGGGGGTGAGGACAAGCGAGTACAATGTACCCCTACCCTATTCACCTGTTATAAAAAAACAAACAAACACACACAAGGGTTAAAATACTTTATTGCACAGCTCCAGAGAGGGGGACAAGGCTCCCGAAATCGGAAGCAGAGGGTGGCGATGAAGAAGAAAGCCAGGCTCCTCCGCTAGTAAAAGAGTTAGCAGAAGATAGCGGAGAAGTCCGGCGAGAAGACCCCCGAAGACAGACAGAAGACCCCCAGAGCTGTGCAATAAACAATTTTAACCCTTGTGTTTTTTTTGGACATTTTTTTTTTTTTTTTAACAGGTGAATGGGCAGGGGTACATTGTACCCCATACTCACATAAGGTGGGGGGCCCGGGATCTGGGGGCCCCCTTATTAAAGGGGAATCCCAGATGCCGATAAGCCCCCCGCCCGCAGACCCCGACAACCAACAGCCAGGGTTGTCGGGAAGAGGCCGTTGTCCTCATCAACATGGGGACAAGGTGCTTTGGCGTGGGGTTGGTGCAGGGCCCCCCTTCCCCAAGGCACCCCCCATGTTGAGGGCACACGGCCTGGTACGGCTCAGGAGGGGGGTGCTCGCTCGTCCCCACCCCCTTTCCTGGCCGGCCGGGTAGCGTGTTCAGATTAGGGTCTGGTATGGATCTGGGCCTCCCCCCCCCCCCCCCATGTCGTTTTTTTAGCGTAGGGGGTTCCCCTTAGAATCCATACCAGACCTAAGGGCCTGTTATGCTCTCGGAGGGGGAACCCACGCCATTTTTTTTTTTAAATTTGGCGTGGAGTTCCCCCTTCAGAGCCCATTCTCTGGCCACGGCAAAAGTCGCCTAGCCTGGGGCGACTTAAAGTCGTGTTGCAAGTCGCCCCAGGTCGTGTTCAAGTCGTCTCCAAGTTGCCTCACAAAGTCGTCCTGGAAGTGGTGTCGCCCCTGTGTGAACCGGCTCTTAAGGTGTCAGCATTTTCAGGCTCCCAACTTGGTGGGAACAGTTTGGGGATAGCCCTTCCTGTTCCAATATGACTGCGCACCAGTGCACAAAGAGGTCCATAAAGACATGGATGAGGGAGTTATATACATTTTCAATACAGACACTGTATTCGCTGCGTATGCATGAGATTTCAGATAGGGTAAAACAAAGGGTGGAAGCCCAAAGCGCTGTGGATACAAAAGAGTAATCAACATGGGGCTGGCTTCGGACAGAGGAGAACAAATTCTCAACTGCACCAAACACAAAGAAAACCCTAAGTAGTCATCAACTGGGCAGAATGTATTAAAAACCTTGAACATGCTGATTGCATAAGGAAAGCTGGAGGGGAAAAGATGACTACCGCTTTAGTCTGCCGAATGGTAAAATTTATTTTGTAACCAGAAATCAGGTTAATTGTAGTACACGAATGATAACTCCCAAGCCAAAACTAGAATTTATATTGTGCTATAGAAAAAAAAAAAAAAAAAAAAAAAAAAAAAAAAACACACAAGAGCTAAAGAAATTTATTTTTCTCATGTCTCAAATCATAAAATGCATCTTCCTATATAGTCCATTAAGGATATCCTGTCACTATTCCTAAGAGACCAATGTAGTGCCTGCTTGTGCCTGGACTTTTGATCAGCTGCCTTATATTATTCCCAATTTAAACATTGGTCAAACAGCTATGCAGACGAAATTACATATATGTGCAGTGTTTACTTCAAGATCGCATTCTATTCAGCCATTCTAATGCAAACTCCCCTGTTACACTGAACAGCCTATTGACTGGACAGTAAAAAGAGTAGTAGTGCATGTCTAGGGCTACACTTAAAGTGGTTGTAAAGGCAGAAGGTGCACCGCTGAGGGCCCGGAGAAGAGGATCGGGGCTGCTGTGTGCAAAACCACTGTACAGAGCAGGAAAGTATAACTTTTTTTTTTTTTTTTTTTTATTAAATAGAAAAAACAAGACTTTAGTATCACTTTAAAGCATTGTGCAAAATGGCTTGCTTGGGGCTGGCACTGACAGTTCGTCTCTTCATCTGTCTATCTTCCACTGTGCAAGAGAACCATTTGCTGAGTGACAGAAGTGGACAACCAATACCGATCTCATTCTAAAGGCCTAAAGCCTCATACAGTTGATGAGAACATCAGACAAATGATGGGGTTTGTTTTTTGCATGTTAGTCGCTTATCGAAAATGAAGAGGTTACTAAATTTACAAAAATGTTCGTACGACAGAACACAACTTCAGAAGTTGTATTATAATGTATTCTTTCATTTGAGCATGCATGGTCTTGGTCTTCCGATTCTTATTCGGATGAATACGGTGCTGATCGAAAATGGTTTATTAGTTATCGTATGAATTTTTTTTTCCGGATTTGTCACTTCGGATCATTTCGGATGAACTGTCAGAATCAGCTTTCGAAAACTATGTAGTAATGATCAGATTATCGTACGATCGATTTGAAAGTGTTTTTTCCGTATTGGGCAGATCAGTTAATAAAATAAAAAAATAATAACACAACAGCACAATGAGCATTACTTACCATTAATGTTAAGTGCCCCTTGTGCTGCTGGCTCATGCTTTAGTTGAAATCTTCGGGAGAGGAAGATTTCGGGAGAGGAAGATTTCGGTTGAGCAGCAGGCAGTAGCGCAAGGGAATTTACATTCATAATAACGAACAATTTGATTTTTACGAGCCATAGACCTTATCAGCTACATATTTATCCTTTTTACCTGGAGTTTTGCTTTAATGGAATGGGCAAGTACTATTACTAAAAAAAAACAAATTAAAATAAAATGCCAAATAACTGCTTTTCAAATAAGTGAAAAATACAAATTACTTATCACTCAAATCAGCTACAATGCCAAAAAATTATATAAAAAGAAACCTATGCGATCAATTCATTCTTCTTTGGATTAGATAAAAATACCTTCTGCTTTGTGGTTTCCCCGCTTACATCTACAATCGCTACTTCAAAAGCCAGGGTAAGACAGGCTGGCAGAAGCGCACATCTCCGCTGAATGCCTTCCACAGCATTGACACTAATGAGAACCTGAGTGAAGATGATGAGGTGCACACAATGTGATAGACGACCTCACACACACACCAAGGGTCACCTACAAGTTTGCACATCTTCCTTTAGGGAAAATCTGCAAAATTTTACACTTGGCAAAAACCAGTATACCAGAAACTGTCAAAGTACTGGGGATTTCGTCAAAATTCATCTTTGCATTTGCACTAAACATCACTTTTCGGAAACAAAACTTGCGCTGTAAAAGCTCCATCACAAACCACGCTAAGACCTTGTATATGGCTGTCAGCCCGGTCACATTACTTGCGCCAAATGTTCGGCTTATATTTACATACTGTGAAGCCAGCTGCCCCTTGCAGGGATAATCTCCGTTTCATTCATGTTGAAAGAACGGAAATCTTTTTGAACTTTCGGCATCGGCACTTCACAGCTCACTGATAGAAATTACGACAGCACTTACATTTCATTTTCCTAAAATTTTCAAACCTGAAGACCTGGGAATCAAAAAAAAATATATAATATAAATACACACACACACACACACTTATTTTATTAACAAAGCCCTTTTACTCTGAAGTTGAATTATTTTTTTTTTTAACCCAAGAAGTTACCTTTAGGCACTGTTTACATCTAGGCATTGCTATTTTTGAGTTTTTGTACAGGCGTTTTGACAATCCACCAATGAAAGCAGTAAAATGCTTGTAAGCCTGCCAAAAAAGAAGAAGCTCATGTACTTTGAGCGACGGTCATTTTGCTTCAGGCGATAGAACGCTCAGATTTTAACAGGGGCCATTGAAATTAATGGGATTTGCCTTGTTGGGCCATTTTTTAGAGCGGAGGCTTGGAGCAGAAAAAATTGCCCAAACACCTAGAACGGAGCCTTAAAAAATAGAAAAAAAAAATAAACACAAATATTATATTCTATATATCAGAATGAGATCCTGAAGAGCTGTTCTGGTAAAAATATTGAAGGACTTGGTGTCTCGTTTCTAAAAAAGGCTGTGGAACCAGATTCTGTAGGAAGAAAAGAAAAGAAAGAAAAAAAAAAAAAAAAAAAAAACCTCAACAAGGTTCACACATAAACCACCAACACAAGATTTTCTCTTGTTCTCACTTTCCTTTAACCACTGGCATACTGGGTACATTTAGCCCACTTTCTGCCCAGGCCAGTTTTCAGTGCTGCCACACTTTGATGATTGCACGGTCATGCAATACTGTACTCATGACATTTTTGTCATTTTGTTCACACAAATAGAGCTTTTTGTTAGTGTATTATCACCACCAGGGTTCATATTTTTGGCTAAAACGAAAAAAAGCAGAAAATTAAAAAAAAAAAAAAAAAAAAAAAAAAAAAAACCAAGTCTGTTTTTCATAATTTTTCTCCTTCACCGATGAGCCTGTAGTGATGGGCACTGCACTGTTGATCAGGACACTGATCATTAGTGCCCTGATTATCAGTGCCCATGTCCCCTTAACAAAAGCTTGTTGTCGGGTTTCTTCTGCTCTCTTCACAGTCAGCGTGAGGAAAAAAAAGCCAATAAACAGCTCGTATTTACAGCCTCTAATCAGCTGTCATTGGACACAATGGATCACGTGGTAAAGGGCTGCTGTGATAGGCCCTTTACCCGATCTGTGATCAGCTGAATTCAAATGCTCAATCACTGAAGGACTTCCATGGATGCCCTTCTGGCAAACTAAGCTACAAAGTGGGCAGGAAGTAGTTAAAATCAGAACAAAGTTCACCAGTAAAAGTACAAGCTCATCTCTGATTTAATGAACTTCAGTGGTCTCCTACTACTCGATTTTAAGGGGGTTTAACATTTTACCTGCTCCAACAGGACTTTCATCTTCACCCGGTTGCTCTTCAGGGTTCGCAGGCTCCAGCTGTTTGAATGGGTGAACCTCAATGATGTCGTGGTCGCAGCACTGCCATCTTAAATGGACAACATGCCATCTTCTGAGTGCTGTGCGCCGCTGACATCAGCTACACAATTAAATAAATCCCCCCCAAAAGAAAAAAAAAAAAAAAGATATTGACAGTAACTACTGGTAAACTGTATTAGGCAAGCCTTATTAAAGGCTTACCTATAGATACAAGATAAACAAAGAGGTCTTAACTACCCCTTTAAGATGAATAATTGCATCTAAGGTGTCTGATTTTACTTTTAGCAACATCCATAAAATATCTGGCACAAAACATCCCAACATTGGGTGATTATCCACGAAGGGACAGGTGAACCAGGAAGAACGGTCAATGACCTTAGTAGATTGACAGAAGGTTAACCAAAACTCAGCCAAGCTACTGTATTGTGTGGGTAATTACAATTTCACAGGTCATAAAAAAAATAATCTTGGCCACGCTATTCAAAATATCCTAACCGTAACAGTGTATTTAGAAAAAGGATGTGAACTTTAAAAGTAACATACTAAAGAAAAATAGTGTCCTAATGTTCGAGTTCAAAAAGTAACAGATAATTATGTCTCAGTGCTCAAAAACCTTGAACAGCTAAAAAATAAAAAAAAATAAAAAATAAAAAATCGGGAACGATCTGGTTTTGTGCCACAGACTAAATATATATATATATATATATATATATATATATATATATATATATATATATATATATATATATATATATATATATATATATATATATATATATATATATATATATATATATTACTATGCAAATTATTAAAGAGAATTGGCCCATGAAGTCTTGCAAGTGTAATGCATTTAAGGCCCCCGATCTGGCATAGCGCCATACATAAAATTAGGCAAAAACTACAGGCACTGAAAGCAGCATGCAACTATACTTTTAGCTACGCTATAAGGTTTCTCCAGAGGTTGCTCCTTGAGCCATGGCAGATTGACCTTCCATCTGATGGTTCCTGCACTAGTTCCTAATCCAACGCCACTTGGCAGAACCAGCAGCATGGCATTCATCAATTTTTTTACCCACCGACTACTTGAGGCTGGGTTCACACTTAAGGAGTCCAGTGCGTCTTCCTTCCAAGTTTCAGGTCTGATTTCAGGCCAAATTTTGGGCTGAAGTCAAACCTGAAACAGACCAAAAGACGCACATAGCTCCTGTACAAGTCGCAACCAAGGCGCTGCAGAGATGTGTGAAACTACTCCATAGAGAGCCTGTCAATCTCCTGCTATGCGAATTGGACCACATCCAATTCGCAATAGTGTGAACCCAGCCCAGGGATTTTTCTTCCCTCGGATGTCTATTTCAGGTGGGGTTCTCCAATACTTAAAATTATTGCAAGGGTCCCTCTGCAATAAAAAGGTTAAGAAAGGCCAATTAACACAGTCGCTGGTTCGAATCCAAACCACGACACTACCTGCCTGGAGTTTACATGTTCTCCCTGTGCCTACGCGTGTTTCCTCCCACACTCCAAAGACATGCCGGTAGGTTAATTGGCTTCTGTCCAAAATTTACCCTAGTATATGAATGGGGACCTTGGATTGTGGGCTCCTTGAGGGTAGGGACCGATGCGAGTGTGCAATGTACAAGGATAGGGACAATTCTAGACACTCACTCAGGTTGAACTGGATGGACCGATGTCTTTATTCAACCTACTATGTAACATGGTGGTTCAATTACATGCAAAAATCATTTTCAACTTAGAACTGATGCCATGCAGTCCTAAAGTCTTGCTCTCAATTTCCACCACTGCCATCTGAAAACAGTTTAAAGAGCTAAAATAAAAAACAATTAATTAATTAGCTTTACTATGCACAATTGATGTTATTTTGGGCTAATGCAAAATGAGTCTTTCCTACGTAAAACAAGAATACTAAGTTAGATGGAGTTATGCAATCCTTAAAACTAATAAAGAATAAATAAATAAATAAATGCCAGCCAAACTTAAGTCATCCTGATTTTATAATAAATGTCAGATTCTTCGTTACTTGAAACATACATAGAAAACTTGTTTAGTCACCGTACAGGCAAATCAACATGCCTCCAACAACGAGCAGGTTTTATTAGCACACGTCATGAACATTGGAGCCAAGCCTACTCATAAGTTTCTTCTGAGGAATTTACAACACCCCCAAATTTAGCCAGCTACCGAGAACTGATTTACACACCGACAGCTGTTATTTTAATGATCAGTTTTGACGTGAGCAGAACATAAAAAATACACGATCAGATTTTCTGAGTTTAGCAAGTCACACCAAAAGCAAAGAGAACACCACCTGCAATTCTATTGAGGAACTAGTATTCGACCATTTTAATGGGAGTAAAAAAGGTCTACTAAAGCTGCAGGTTCATAGGTGGATTACAGCAGGGCCCTAGGATTCCTACTCTGTATTGTAACTGTACTGTTTGCCGTAATGTTGTAAAGCACTGTGCAAACTGTTGGCACTATGTAAATCCTTAATAAAAATAATAATGTATGAAATGATTTGCAGTTTTATTGTAGATGCCACCTGGAAGAATAGCTCACTCTCAAATGATTTCAGTGGTAAGACTGATACAACCCATTTGTTTGATTTTCTATTATATGTAGAAAGACAAAAAAAAAAAAAAAAAAAAAAAAAAAAGAAGGAGAAGAATTCACCAACTACAAAAAGGCAAAGGAATGGCCTAGTACACAAAAACCAGCAAACATTTTGCGCCGTGTGTATGGCAGCCAGTCTGACAGAAGCCGTTTGGCCAGCTTCTGCTAGACAGGAAAGCTGGAAAAAGCAGCAGCTGACCGGCTCCCGATCAACGATCTCAGCCAATAACAGAGATTGCTGATCTGTTCTGGGGGGAACGTCCCCGTCAGAACACAGCGTCAGATCATTAGTACAGCTGCTCCGAGCTGAGCTGTCAGACCAGATTGTGTGTGCTAGGCTTTACATTGCAATGTTACGCTACAATCACGTGTATCAAGCAGGCCACAGATACTAAAGGGCAGTTGGTTGTGCAGACATGATCCAACTACCTTGAAGCATCTGTGCCAGTCAAACATGAAAAACGTTTTCAGCTTGATGCAAAGAGTTCTTTAGACAGCGGCAAAGCTCCATACAGAATAAAAGTTGTTACAGTCCAGTGAAAAAGCAAAGCCAATATTTATCCTGACATTAATCTTCCTTAAAGTAGATAACTTTAAAAATAAGCCAAAAAAAAATGTGTATTGTATTGATCATTACTGTCATTAATAGATTTCTTCACACTGTATCGGACGCAATTAAGGGACGCCAGGCTTTATAAAGACAGTCTTTGATATCTGCAGTCCAGTGTGCATATGCACTAGCTAATAAGCTTTATTTGCATCTTTAAACTGCACTTAAAGGATAGGATATACAGTAAATGATGGCAACTCACCAGATAAGTATTCCTGCATTAATGTGAAAAGAAAACAACGTATATAAACTGCGGGCTGGTAGTTTGTTAATTAATGCTCACACCACTGAAATACTAAAAACATATGGTTATGCACAACAATGCACCCACAACAGTGGACCAGTCATGTTGAATTTCAGTTCTTAAACATAAAAACCCTTAAAACTGTCAGCAATAACCTTGATTGCATGAACTGCATTTATTCAATTGGGGTGACATTCAAGTGTTTAAAGTAGGAAGTCGGAAGTAGGATCCCTACGAGATCCTCTCACAATCAAAATGTAACTTTTGGGAACCATGTCATCAAGTATAAGAGAGGAGAAGGCCCTTCTATCTTGTGATCAGCTCTCAATTCAAAAGCCTGTGTCTGATAGTATGGTGGTGTGTTGGGGCAAAGGGAATTGGTAGCTTGCACATCTGGAAAGGCACCATCAATGCTGAAATATATATCCAAGTTTTAGAGTAGCATATGCTCCCATCCAGGTGATATCTTTTTCAGGGAAGGCCTTGCATATTTCAGTAGAACAATGCTAAACTGCATACTAAATCATATTAGAGTCCACGTGCTTAAAGTGGAAGTAAACCCATCTATTTAAACAGTTAAAAAAAAAGGCACGCCGGGAATGCCAATTGCACATTGGCTGTGCTCTCAGCCAAACTATCAAACTATCCAATGGCTGGTGTCCTAACGAATCACATGTGCAGCACCATAGCAGTTGAAGATTAAACAGAGGCAAAGATGGCAGCTTCCTTGGCTGAAAACGATAGGGGAGTTTACTTCCACTTTAAAGCGGAGGTCCACCCTAAAGTGGACCTTCCGCTCATCGGAACCCTCCCCCCTCCAAAGCCACAATTGGCACCTTTCAGGGGGGAGGGGGGGTGCAGATACCTGTACAGTACAGGTATCTGCACCCACTTCCGGGATAGCCCTCTGCGGAAAGGGGCGTAGATTACGCCCCTTTCCGCAAGTGCCCCGCTGCCTGCTGGGAAACATACAGATCCCAGAGGCAGCGGGGACCGTCCTTATTGCGCAGCACGACTCGCGCATGCGCAATAGGGAACCAGGAAATGAAACCGAAAGGCTCCATTTCCTGATTCCCATACCCAAGTAGGCGGCGGCAGGACCCGAGAGACGATCTAGAGATAGGCTTCGGGTGCCGACATCGCGGGCGCGCTGGACAGGTAAGTGTCCTTATTTTACAAGTCAGCAGCTGCAGTATTTGTAGCTGCTGGCTTTTAAAAAAAAAAAAAAAAAAAAAAAAAAACGTGGAGTCCCGGTGGACTCCCGCTTTAACTGTCTTGCCTGTGTTGTGTCAGATTAGGCGACCCGTCAGATTTTTTTAATGCAAGTAACATTCCATCATGGCCACCTTGTTGTTACACCCCACACTCGGTCACACTAAGCCTGTGTCAAGTCACCCAGCGGACATCTTTACACCCACTGAAGTCTTGCATTTCACACTTAACTGAGCTTAAATCGTCAAAAACAGTATTTACAAGTCCGTGACACTGTTTTGATTAATTTTAAAAGCAGCGGACTTCTAAATACTGTGTTTCATGACATAAGCTCACTTTGGTGGTAACAAAAATGTGAAATGCAAGACGTCGGTGGGTGTAAAGAGATGTCCACTTGGTGACGGAGTGTGGGGTGTACCAAGATGGCCATCGTGGACCATCACAAGTTTTGACGGGTCGCCTCATCTATTGGACATCTATTGACGGCCTCCTGGCAATTAAGGCCTGTGCTGTAGCAGTCATTCAGCTATAGCGCAGGCAGGTGGTGGTTAAACCTACTCCCACACCCATTGTAAAGCCTGGTGCACATTAATCTTTTTGAAAAAAAAAAAAAAAAAATCAATCCATGACAGCTCTGGTCAGAATCGATGTACTAATGATCCAACGTTAGTACAGAGATCTCCCCCGCTGGGCTGTTGCGTTTTGACAGGAGGACAGCCCCACCGCATGAACATTCTAATCAGGGAGCCAGTTGGCTGCTGTTTTTTCCCAGCATGCTTGGCCAGCTTCTGTTGAACCAGTGGACACACACGGCCCGAACCAGACAAAGTCTCCCTATAGTGTGCCTTTGTGTACTAGGCATATATGTCTTATGTCAACAACCCTGGAAAGAGGTGTATACTTAAATCAAAGGGTGCTCCGGTTTATATGATGTGATCAGGTTCCAGCATCAGCTTTAAAAAGGTAGAGGAGGGACAAGCGTCTGAATGTCCCAAAGTAAATCTATGGGTGGCGTTACAGTCCAGGCTCTGCAGCTGTTACTGTTCTCTCCTCTCCCCTGAAGCCGGTTGCTGAGAAGATCATAAAACCAGACCGGAGTGCCCTTAGATTTGGCAAGTAAAGACATCTCTTTTTTACAGGGTAGTTAGAACAGGGCTTAAAATGGGGTTAGGAGTAGGTTTAGGCTTAGTTAGGTTTTAACCAGCCTTCTACTTTAAAGCTCATCTTGGTGCATGAATTCATTGCACAGTTGCAGCTCACCCAGGACACATCCTGCCCAGAAGATTTGTTTGGCCACCAGAGGAAGAAAACAGAAAAAAAAAAAAAAAAATAAAAGATCTAGAACCCTCTACAAAACTAGAAAGATATCAATTCTAATTAGTTGCAATATAGTTAAAATTATCTACTCGACATTTTTGCCACAAAATAAAATTACGTCAGAACAGCACACGTGAAAGCAGAAGTATGCATTTAAATAAGAAATTTGGTAGAACATACATTCAGGCATTGATTTTAACAGTGTTAACACAGTAAATTCTCCAATAATTTACTTTTGGTGGCACAAACTAACATACTGTTTAAGGCCTTGCACTGTGATGGCGACTGTGCCAGCTCATTATGCACACTGCCAGCACAGATTACATTTAACAGAGTAAGTACAGTAGCTAGCACTGCAATACCAAAGTTGGGCCTTTTCCTGTTCCAGACCTTCTTAGCCATGTCCTGCTAAAGAAAGTTACACACACACGAATACAAATTGGAATCCCTTCAAATGTAGACGTCAGAAAAACGCAGCAAATGCAATAAACAGAAGACAGCTTTGCAGAGAACGTTGATAAAACATGCAGCCATTTCAAAACACAACATAGATTTGGTAACATTTCTTAAATTAAAAAAAAAAAAAAAAAAAGAAGCAGAAGATCAGTTTAACGAGGACAAGAGCTAAAAAAAAAAAAAAAAAAAAAAAAAAAAAGGAGGGACTTCAGGCTATGAGAAAACAAAGTCAGCAGCTCAAATACTTAAGCTGCTGACTTTTGATGCATACATGACAGCCAATGATTGTCAACAAACCTTCAGATCTTCTGCGCCACCATCTTGAATTTAGGACCTAGCTGCCACTTCCTTAGTCACTGATGGGCTCCTATTGCACATGTGCGAGATCAGACAGCAGGGAGCCTAGTCCTGCAACCTCCTGGGATGTGTGACTTGTATCCCAGTAGGCTGTGGGCAGACCAAGGGTACATCAACCTGCCCTAGGCATGAATGAGGAAGTAGGAGTGATTACAACCAAAAAAATAAAATAAAAATTGTATAAACAAGCTGGCGGTAGAAAAGAATGATACTGAAGGTTAAATTATCAGGGGAAGCTCCACTTTAAAGCGGGAGTCCGCCGGGGGTTCCGCTGTTTTTTTTTTAAAGCCAGCAGCTACAAATACTGCAGCTGCTGACTTTTAAAATAATGACACTTACCCGCCCAGCGCGCCCACGATGTCGGCACCCGAAGACGATCTCTCAATCGTCTCTCGGGTGCTGCCACCGCCATCTTGGGTATGGGAATCAGGAAGTGGAGCCTTTCGGCTTCATTTCCCGGTTTCCCTACTGCGCTCGCGCGAGTCACGCTGCGCAATAAGGATGGTCCCCGCTGTCTCTGGGATCCGTGTGTTTCCCAGCAGGCGACCTTCGGAAAGGGGCGTACCTTCTGCAGAACCTACGCCGGAAGTGGGTGCAGATACCTGTACTGTACAGGTACCTGCACCCCCCTCCGCCCTGAAAGGTGCCAATTGTGGCGCCGGAGGGGGGGGAGGATTCCAATGAGCGGAAGGTCAACTTTAGGGTGGACCTCCGATTTAAATTAAGGCAGCTAGTGATGCATGCAACACCCGTTTACTTGGCAGGCCATTTGGGTAACTCCCAAACCCAGGTTATAGGTATGGCAGGGCTCGACAAAACCCGGGCGCCCGGTCGCATTTGCGACTAGAATTCCAGACCTGGCGCCTGGGGCAGCACAGCTGGGGGTATGCTGTCTCCGCGGCCCCCCCCGGCGCGATCGCGTCGGGCCGCGCCGCCGCCGGCCGGTAATTTAGCCCCCGGCTTTGAGGCCTTCTACGATCCTATGGTTCCTTCTGTAATCTGGCGCCCTCTTGTGGTGGCCGTTGGAATTACAACCAGCAATGCTAATGGATGCAATGCTAATTTTCCCTGCCTGCCAGCCTATCTTCCTTCCCTTTACTCAGAACCCCTAAAAATTATATATATATATATATATATATATATTTTATTCTAACACCCTAGAGAATAAAATGGTGGTCGTTGCAATACTGTCTGTCACACCGTATTTGCACAGCGGACTTACAAGCGCACTTTTTTGGGGAAAATGTATTTAATAAAAAAAAATAAAAAATAAGACAACAGTAAAGTTAGCCCAATTTTTTTTAATATTGTGAAAGATAATGTTGCGTAGAGTAAATCGATACCAAACATGTCATGCTTCAAAATTGCGCCCGCTCATCGAACGGCGACAAACTTTTACCCTTTAAAATCTCCATAGGCGACATTTAAAAAATTCTACAGGTTGCACTTTTTAAGTTACAGAGGAGGTCTCTATTTTTTTTTTATTTTAACTTTTATTTTTATTTTTTTCACTGTTCTTTAAAAAAAAAAAAATGTGTCACTTTTGTTCCTATTACAAGGAATGTAAAAATCCCTTGTAATAGAAAAAAGCATGACAGGTCCTCTTGTATATGAGATCTGGGGTCAGAGAGACCTCACATCTCAATTTACACTAAAATGCAATTTTAAAAAAAAATTGTCATTTGAAAAAAATAAATAAAATGTCCCTCTAAGAGCTATGGGGGGCAATGACTTGGAGACAGGTGAGGGGCTTGGGGCTATCTTCCCCTCACTTGTCTCCATGTCAGGCCAGGGACAGGTCCAGATCGCCGTCACGGACCCGGCTCCTAACTTTTTTAGCTGGCTCCTAGATTCCAAGCAAATTTGTCAACCCCTGAGGTATGGAAATATCAACTTCCACCTGCATAGACAGTTCTCTGGCACACCTACCCTCCCCTGGTGAAAGAGCTACAATAGATTTCATAGAGTGGACTTCACCACTTACCTATTGGGCACTTGAATTCTTTTTCTGCCAAGTCCAATTCAGCACTGTCACACTTATGGTGGCATTTAGTCAACACTGTTTCTCCCCCCCCCCCTTTTTTTAGCAAAAAATAAACCCCCACGCATTTTAGTTATAAAATTTTGCTCAAACAGGTAGTTTTGCTTCTTCACTCATGGGCACCAATGAGGCAGCACAGATAATCAGGACACTGATGATCAGTGCCCCGATTATCAGAATAGATGTCCACTTTCACACTAGCCGGTTACCGGTTTACCCTGATCAACTGTGTCTAAAGGACATAGCAATCACAGAGCATGCAGAGGGTACGCTGCAGCGGGTGGTGCTATCACAGGAGGAAGTCATATGAGGCCCTCCCAGAACTGACAGACCGCGCTGTAGCCGTCATTTTACTAGAACGCTGTGGTTAAAGCGAAGCTTCACTGCATCTGAGCACCAAAACCACCATTTTAATATTAAAAGCCAACGCCCTCATCCATCCTGGGTCTCTATGCTTTATTTTGTTAAGCAATAACAAACCCCTATCATTTCTAGCCGTGGGCCATCTTAAGTAAGGGCAAATGATTCATGTAGCCTTTACTTCCTGGAATTTATCTGCTCTCATCTCAGGCATGCAGGAGTGTGCGCTTAGAGAAAAATCCTCGCCCTCTCCTGAGATGTATGAAGTCAGGCAAGAAACAAGATCGTGTAAAAAAAAAAAAAAAAAAAAAAAAAAAAAAAAAAAAAAAGTTTATGGCAATTGGTAAAGTTCCACTTTAAGAGCAGAAGACCCTGGCTGCAGAGATTACTTGTTCTCTATATATTTTGTAATTTACCAGAATGACTCAAAAAAGAGAATTAGTCGTTAGTCAAGAATCCTAATTTAATCTGTCTGAGACAGATAAGAAAATAATGGAGTGTTTAGCTCCTATTAGTGCTGTGAAAAGGATCTCACCAATAGCTAAAATATGTAGCACAAGAAGCCATTTTCCAACTGGTACACAAACATGGAGGTTTTATAAAAGTGAAAGTTCTTACATCACCACAATTAGATATACATGCTCTTAAAAGCGCTATAAAAAAAAAAAAAAAGGGAAGAAAAATCACTGGACAACAATGACATCATTTACAGGAAATTTGAAGACTAAAACCACACTGTTGAAGTAATTAGCAAAAGTCTAAACTGCAATCAGCACTCTGCCAGCCATCTGGATCAATCAATCATTTATATGACCCGTATGTTTTGTCAGTGAAATCCACTTTGCGTGTTAAGTGAGAACACTCATGTGATAATAATACGACACTAAGAAGCCCTGCACTGAAATCCAAAATGCACAATCTCAAACGTTTCATTTCACTTTCTAGACATCTGACAAACCTGATAAACTCCAAATTCTAGACTGATTATAAAGCCAGGTACAACCCAAACATGCTGTATATCTATAGAATTAACAAAGCCAACAGCTAGAGGCCATTCCTACAGAAAGGTCGTCCTTGACATTTTGGTTACAAAGTATACTGCATGCTTCATCCACACACCCCGTCACACTTTTCATTTTTGAAAGGTAAATACATTTTTCACATGTGGGGTGCAGAGAAAAAGCTACAGGGCAAACGTCCAGCTGTCTGGCAGGTTTCAGAATTTTGATCACAAAAGTTTTTACATTTAAAAGCATAACCAAGCCCAACTTAACAGTTTTCCAAAAGAAAGCTCACGTTAGAAGACGGTCAATAGACGCTATTAATTCCCGAACAGACCATTGTTTTCTGTACTAATACATGCTACATTACAGTTACAGGTCAGGAAAAAAAAAACAAAAAAAAAAAAAACACACATTTAAAAACACAAGTAGATAATGTATTTCCCCATTTAATAATGCTACAGGCACAAATATAAATCCCCCCCACCCCCACTTGCATGATCCTTATCCCCTAGAAAGCACATTTTACAGCCCTTACTGTGAAGAATCCTTTTCACATGCAGGTTTACTCTTTTCTTCCAGGTGCAAAAGGGTCCTATGTAAAGACCCAATAGTACATTTTGAACAAAGCTTACTAGATAGACAATGTATTAATACAGCTCGATAACATCCCATTGTAGGCCTGATTCACACCTATGCATTTTTAGTGCTTTTTTGCAGATTTGCACTATAGTCCATTTACCATGTTTTCCTATGGAACACGTTCTGTAGTACAAAGCTGCAAATGCAAAAAGCACTAAAAAATGCATAGGTGTGAATCAGGCCTTAAATTCCCGGTTCTCAAAAGCAGAATAAAAATTTAGATCAGCTGATTCTTCTCCATAGCGAAGGTCCTCCATGCCTCATATCAGTTAAGCTGACCTGCATTTAAGTTCCAACATCCTTTTTACACACAAGGTTGTCTGCATTGGAAATTGTCCTAGTTGCCTGTGTACTTAAGTTAGATCTCAACTGATCTTTGAACCCCTTAAAATGGCTGGAGTCATTCAGTGCCTTGAAAAATAGGGATGCACCGAAATTTCGGCCGCCGAAACATATCGGCCGAAAATGCCCTTTTCGGCAATTTGCCAAAAGGAAAAAAAAAAACGGCCAATAATTGAGCCGAAAATGGGGCGGGCCTGTGGGCGGAACTCCACCCCTGCCCATGATGGGGGGTGTATAGCGCAGGAGAACATCACAACTTTAATTTCATTAGCTGTGTGTAACCCGTGGGGGGAGGGGCTGTATGTGACTGCGCGACGGGGAACACAGCTATTGAAATTCAAGCTGTGATGTTCCCGGCCCTCTGTTCAACCAGATGGCTCCCTTTGCTGCACAGGGGCATAGCTGGCTGCACTTATCTCTTTTACCATGTCCCCAGTCTGACCACCTCCTGCACCATGTCCCCAGTCTCTGACCACCTCCTGCACCATGTCCCCAGTCTGACCACCTCCTGTATAAAAATATTTTTTAAAAACAGTCATTTTCGGTATCGGTGCTGTTTCGGTATCGGTTTTCGGCCTAGTGCATTTTTCATTTTCGATAACGGTTTCAGCACCAAAAAAACCCCATTCGGTGCATCCCTATTGAAAAAGTATTCATACCCCCTGTAACTTTCCCACATTTTGTCATGTTACAAACAGAAATGTAAAATGTATTTTTTGGGGATTTTATGTGATAGACCAACACAAAGTGGCATATAAAATTGTGAAATGGAAGGAAAATTATAAAATCATTTTCAAAGTTATTTACAAATATGGGAAAAGTGTAAGGTACATTTGTATTCAGCCCCCCTTTACTCCGATATCCCCAACTAAAATTTAGTGGAACCAATGACCTTTAGCAGTCACCCAATTAGTAAATAGAGTCAACCTGTGTGTAATTTAATCTCAGTATAAACACAGCTGTTCTGTGAAGCCCTAAGAGGTTTGTTAGAGAACCTTAGTGAACAAACAGCATCATGACGGCCTAGGAAAAAAAAAAAAAAAAAAAAATCTTCCAAGCTTTGAACATCTCACGGAGCACTGTTCAATCAATCATCCAAAAATTCAAATAGTATGGCAGAACTGAAAACCTACTATAACATGGCCAAGCACCTTAAAAAAAAATAAATAAATAAAAGAAAAAAAAAAAAAAGAAAAAAAAAAAAAAAAATGGACAGGCCAGGCAAGGAAAGCATTCAGAGAAGCAGCAAAGAGCCCTATGACAGCCCCTGGAGGATCTGCAAAACATCCACAGCTCAGGCGGGAGAATCTGTCCAAAGGACACACTATGTGTGGCGAAAAAGTAACAGCACACATCACCCTGAACACACCATCCCCACTGTGAAACACAGCGGTGGCAGCATAATGTTTAAGGAAGCTGGATGGAGCCAAATACAGGGCAATCTTAGAAGAAAACCTGTTAGCGTCTGCAAAAGACTTAGAGACTGGGGCAGAGGTTGGAGCAAGACAACGACCCCACAACATACAGACAGACCTACAATGTAATGTTTTATATCAAAGCAGATTTATGCGTTAGTCTAACAATATCACATACTGGACATGAAACGCTGTAGCTAGTTGCCATGTTTGGAACTTTAGGGCAGCCATGACAGCTTGGACAACCATATAACATTATAGAAAAATCTGAACTCCCTCCTCCCTTGTCATGGCTTTTAAAAATTTCAAAGAAAAGGTTATCTCAACAGAGAAAGCAGAACCAGACTAGGTCAGTAAAAACAAAACAAAAAAAAACAAAAAACAAACAAACAGCTGATGATGGCCTGGCAGGATGTCTGCGTAGTGCTGTGAAAAACTGTCACCCTCAATTCAGAGAACCAGCAGACAGACATTGGTCGTAAATACCTGAATGCACGTGAAGCTTAAACACAGTGGAATAAGTATGAAATTTCAGTATATTTCTTAACTCCCAAAGTAATAATAGCACAGCCATAATGTGGACATATTTCCTTTCCTCAGATAATGTCGAACATTTCAAGTCCAGACACCCCTATGCCAGGTCATAGGGGGAAACCACTGGTACCCCTTATTACTCCTAAGTAGTAGTAGTAGACACGAGATATGGCATGTTTATTTGTTCAAAGAAGGGGAAGGCGCACTGACCTAGTGCATTACCATAAAACAGCTTTATTTAAAATTGAATCAAATAGCAAAATGGCTACTCACAAACGAGTATTGATCACAGGCAAAATCAATACAATAAATCCATCGCACCAAACGTTTGGCGACTCCAGACCAGATGTCCGAGGAATTTGATGAGTACCTCTACGGAAATGGCTAACGCGTTTCGGGAGTGACCCCCTTTCTTCAGAGCCAAAGAGGGCTATGGTCTCTCGCTGGAGGCTGCCAGTAAATATATATAAAAAGGCCTCTAAGCCCATGAGGTATTTATTTGTTCTGAAGCAAATCCCATGCTGAACAATATGGATATTTGGAGTGTGTAAACACTATAGATGCAGAGATATGAATATGTATCACAAGTTGTACCTGGGCCATGGTCTTGAGTGTAGACACCTCACAGCAACCAACCCCTAAACAAGATGACCAGATGAGTGGTCACTGGTCGCTGTCAACAACCCCTTTGATTTGACAGAAAGAGGAGATGCAAAGACAATAGTCAGTTCTCCTTTTACCATCCAAGCAGGAACATCTGCCAAGTTTGAGAACCGATTACCTTTGCTCATCGATTGAACTCTGGTCAACCCTTGGACAATTCCAAGTATTCTTCCTTCCCAATTCTATCTTATTTCTTTGTGGCTGTATACGGCCATCTCTTTGAAACATTTTCTTTCTGGAAACGTTTTATTTGTACCAACTTGACCTTTTCATAATAAACCCTTATGTAGGAGAAGAAAAAAAAAAAAAAAGTGTTAACCTTGTCTCTTAAGCTCTTAAAGAGGAAGTAAACTCTACCACTCTGATGCTTCTTTTCATTAGGCCATTATAATAAGTCATTATCAGACTATAGCCACTGTAATCCAGCCCAAATTTCATATTACTTACTGTTTAAAGAAACTTAAAAAAACTTGTTAGGCAGCGCCATCTTAAGTATTGTTTTCTTAGTCCACAGTGGAGTGCATTTCCGCCCTTACATTGAGCACTTCCTGTAGTGTTAACCAAGCCTCCTTCTCAATCCAACATTTCTATGGCAACCCTGCTTCCCTGTTCATAGCTTATTTGTTTATTTCATAGTATTTACTTGTGCCGATGTCTAATGTTTGCCTTTGTCAGACTAAAGCTGATAAGACTGCAGTAATGGCTGCAGTTTAAACTGTATGTGAGGTCACATGGTGTGTAGGCGGAAGCTCTGAGTGATGAGCAGAGTTCAGTGTTGTGCGTAGGAAGTCCTGATAACAGATAGATAAGACAGAGTGTGCCTTAAATTAGGGGAGATCTGGGCATGCTCAGTGACTTCATTCTACAGAACAACAAGGATTACAATACTAAGCAAGTAAGGAGATATCTACAGGCAGTGTTCATTAGGGTTTTTATGCTGATTTACATGGGACAAAGTTGTGGGGGAGGTTTTACAACCACTTTAATGCAAGCTATAAACTAACCTGCCTCTTACAAGAGTGCTACTGTTTTAGGGTAAGGCCTCTGAGCAGATCTGTCTGTAGAGCCAGTGTATGTTGCAGACACCGCTTCTGAAAACATCATTGGTATTGCTTAACTTACGAGTCTCCCCCAGATCAGTCTTAAAATGGGGGTGGCAGCAGTTAAAGGGTTAATTGCATAATTAGCACAGTGACAATAACCCTCAGGCTGCTTGCACCTAGATTGCGGTCCCGCAAGCTAGAAAATATTTGTGCTGGGCGCAGCTGAGAGTGGCATGGTTACGCAAGTGACAGCATGGTGTGAGGTTGGCCGGTCCTTTGTCGAGAGTTAACGAGGAGGGCAGGGACATTCACGTTAGTCACAGCTAGAATGGCCCAGTCAAAGTCCAGACATAAATACAATTGAGAATCTGTGGCAAGACTTGAAAATTGCTGTTCAGACAGACATTCTCTATCCAAACTGACAGAGCTTCAGCTATTTTGCAAATTAGAATGATGTGCAAAGCTGGCAGAGACATCCCCAAAAGGACTTGCAGCTGTAATTGCAGCAAAAGGTGTTTCTACAAAGTATTGAATGGGGGGGGCTGAATGCAAATGCATGTCACGCTTTCATATTTATATATAAAAAAAAAAAAAAAAAACACACTTATTTTCCTTCACTTCACAATTATGTGCCACTTTTGCCACGTACAAATGACCGGACTTTGAGGGAATAGGTCCGACGGTCTTTCCAACGTACTTTCGGCAGAGTTCCGACTGACTTTTTGAATGAACAGACGTGGCCACACACAATCACACCAAAGTCTGACGGATTTGAACGTGATGACGTATGACTGGACTAGAAGGAATTTCATAGCCAGTAGCCAATAGCTGCCTTAGCGTTGGTTTTTGTCCATTGGACTAGCATACACACGAACGGATTTCTCGGTCCGGCGGAAAAAAATTAAAAACAGGTTATACTTCTAAAGTTAGCTGGATTTTTGTCAAGCAAAGGTCCGATGGAGCCCACACAAGATCGAATTGTCCGACGGACTCGTTCCGTCGGACCTTTGCTGTCAAAAAGTCCGGTCGTGTGTACGCGGCATTAGTGTTGGTCTATCACAAAATCCTAATAAAAATACATTTACATTTTTGGTTGCAACATGATAAAATGTGGAAAATTTCAAGGCGGTATGAATACTTTTTCAAGGCACTAACTGGACACGTGCAGCACCATGAAGACCACAAATCGAAATAGAGTTGGCACCACCCACACACCAGAGAGCACAGCACCCCCACTTCCAATTTCCATCAATATATTGCACCCAGATTCCTTGTGTGTAATGTAAGGATCCAGAAACGCATCTGCTGGCGATACTGCACAGTCTCATACATAGAAAGCCTGACAAAGCCACTTCTAATAGGAATGCCACAGACAACAATCGGAGCCAAAACTTTAAAATTAAGAAAGCGTACAATTATAGAGACGCACAAAAGCAGAAGGAATAGAAAAAAAAAAAAAAAAAAAAAAAGTGTTACACATCACACAGGCTTTAAATAATACATTTGTTGCTTGACCATCTATGGAGATTTCACAGCACTACACAGAACTAAACTAAACTTTCTTAATTTAGTAGCCTTGTTGAATTAATGGATAGCTTTGGCAGCTCACGCAATTCTTTTGTTTGTTGCCTGGAACTGCTCACTATAATCACCTTCTTCACCAGGCTGGCTTAAAGCGTTACAGAAGGCTTATTTAGCAGTCCATAACACCCATCATTAAATTTGTTAACCAGATTAGGTGCACCACACTGAAAGCCGATCGAGTTTCATCTGAAACTGTACTTTGACATTCCTGAAAGCCCAACTGCAAAGTTATTTTTTAAATAAATGAGAAAAAAAAAACAAAAAAAAAAAAAAAAAAATGGGAGTTCCACCCAAAAGTGGACGCTCTGCTCATCTGTCTCCTCCCCCTCTGGTGGCACCTTCCGGGGGGAGTAAGCGGGTACTTGTTTGACAGGTACTCGCCCTTAGTTACGAGAGATCTTGCCGTGGCTTGCACATCGATGCAAAAACTAAAATCCCTGCATTTATAGCCACCAACATTCTAACACTAACCTACCTCTCTAGCCCTGAAAGGAAAAGACAAAAAAAAATAAAATAAAAAAACACACACACACACACACACACGTTTTCCGCAGGCGATCCGACCCCATCTCCAGCGGCTGAAGCTCTGCTGAGTACATGTCAGACAACAGCTGTGAAGTGATTGGGAAGTAACGGAAGCCTCATAGTAAGTGTATGGGTTACGTTAGCAGATATATGCTCTGCACCCACCTACACAGCGAAGCCGCGGCTGGCAGCTCAACATGGGATCGGAGCTTCCGCCGCTGTAGATCGGGTCGGATCACCTGTAGGAAAAAAAAAAAAAAAAAAAAGTGTATGGATACCGATTCCCCCCAAGCTAGATAGGTTAGTGTTAGAATGTTGGTGGCTATAGATGCAGGGATTTTAGTTTTGCATGGACTTCCAATTGAAGTGTGCATTGTTGTGCAAGCCATGTAGAGATCTCTCATAAGTGGAGACGGATACCTGCCAAAAACCAAGTACCCGCTCCCCCAAGTCTGATAACGAGGCCTTAGTCTAATGCAACTGTTACATATAGAAGAAACCCTACCATACCACAAAACATCAACAAATTGCTCCAATAATGAGAACATGTTTTACTGAGCAGACTACAGTAAACATATCTTATAGGCTTCTATGGGGGGGAGGGTGTAATACAGATAATCTTTACTCCTAGTAGAGAGCCTGCATTAAACACAGTATTTGGAGGAAGATGAACTTTTTTTTTTTTTTTTTTTTTTCCGGGAGGCAGTAATAAAAGACTAAAATTCCCACTCTCACTACTTATGTCACAATACATGTGTGATTGTCTCTAAAAAGTTGGCAGCAACCCAAATAGAGCAGAAAATACGAAATTCAGGGAAGCTACAGCTTCTTATACTAGAATATGTAATCCCAATCACTAAAATCCCATTTTAATATTAAATTTAATATTAGCGAATTTCAATTGATTTAAATCTGCAGTTTTCAGTTAAATACTTAATGATCCTACTCTGAAGATCCTTGTGCAGGCATTTATTTGGTTTTTGTTATCAAGTGACATCCCTCTATCCCCATCCCTCAGTTGTGGTAAAGGGGAAGTGCAGCCAAAATTTATTTGGCTGAAGTTCTGTGGATCACAGGAGTGCAGATCACTTTGCACTTCTGTGACCCGTTTTCAAACAGCTGAGGCTGCTGTTGGCTGACGTCACAAAAGCCAGTCGGGAAAGATAGCGACCATATGGTCAGTATCCACCCACAGGCCTGGACCAGTTCCTGTCTCCACAACCCAGAGCTCTAGTGAGGGGGGGGGGGGGGGGGCAGCGACAGAGACTGACAGTCGCCAGCTCTGTCTTCAGGACGCACCAAGAAGCAATCGATCAGCGGTGTTTGATCACTCGATTCTCAGCCTTAGAGCCAGAAGGGAATATTTTTCTTTTACCATCCTATCACGCTCCCTAAAGCAGTGCCCATGCACAATGCACAGCGTGTCTTGTGCACCCCTAGGTTGAGCATGGTCCCAGATCTTGGCCCCCAATGGACACTAGGCACCCGTCATCCTGAAAGAGTCGGTGCTGAATGAAGATATGTAGTATCTGGGGCAGAAAGCTGGGTTTTTTTTTTAACTCAAAAAAGTATGTATTCGCCATGTTTTCACACAGCAAAAATGAACACTTCAGCAAAGGTGATATATAAAGATTTAATATCCAGACATGGTCAGCTTGTTCATGTAAATCACACAGGAAGTGGAAAAATAAAAAAAAATAAAAAATAAAATCAGGAAGCAAATAAATGCCAATAGGAAGAAAGAACTAACCAACTAACTAACATGGTGCTCAACACTGTGGTAGTTCATTGAAAACTACAGCCTTTGCGGCGGCTTGCCCTGTCGTTTTTCATTCACAGAGCGCTGTGAATGAAGGAGGCCCGATTCACACCTATGCATTTAATGCTTTTGCAGATTTGCACTACAGAAAGTGTTCCATAGGAAACCATGTTAAATGGACTGTAGTGCAAATCTGCAAAAGGCACTAAAAATGCATAGGTGTGAATCAGGCATAAAGCAGCCAGCCAGGTGGGCAGAGCCCGCACAGATTTTTATTTATTTTTTTTAAATTTTGAAAGCTAGCAGGTGGAGAAGAATGCCGACTAGCTGGCAAAGTGGGGATTGAGGAGGTGCATTTATAATTTTACACCCCAAATATGTGGGTAACTTAACATGTTATGAACTTAACCTTTAAGTAGCACAATGCCATAGGCTCCATTTACTCAGCATTACACATTGACATATTGTTTATACCAGTCACAATCCCTCATGAACGAGGGTTGGCTACAGACGAGCAGATCTCTCAGAGAATGGAAAAAAGGATTCAATTCATTTGGGCCCACTTTTCATGGGCTTGCGGCTGCTTTCCCATAACTTAAAATGGCAACAGCATTTTGCCTCCGCATCAGTGTATTTTAGATTACCCCTTCAAGTATGCCTTCTAATGCTTAAGGCTGCAACAATTACGGCCTTAGTTGTACCATTTTATTGCCCTTTTAGGAAAGTTCTAGTTTCTTCCAGAATCTTGAAACCCCCTATAAAAATGTTTCTCTCAGCAGTCTTCACTCAGTGGTCAGCAGCAACACTGCAAACTTCCCTCCCGCCCTTCGTCGCTGGCACTTTAAGAGTATTGTCATCTTGTTTTAAAGCGATTGTAAACGCAAAGGTTATTTTTTTTTTTTTAACTCACCAGTAAAGGAAAAGGCATAATGAGCTAGTAAATACTTACCTTAGAATGAGGCCCCGACATCTGGCCCGATCGACACCAAGGGAGCTGACATGTTCCCTCTGCGTTTCTTCTGGGTATCGCGGCTCTGGCGCTGCGAGTGGCCAGAGCCGCGATATAGTCACCCCCGTGCCTTTCTTTCTGGCAGGGTCTGGCGTCTGCCGGACTTTCAGCCAAGAATCCCCTGTGCGCAGTCAGCGGCACATTGCGAGGGGAATATCTCCTAAACCGTATAGGTTTAGGAGAGATTTTTTTTTATTACCTACAGGTAATCCTTATCATAAGCTTTCCTGTAGGTAAAAGTCCCAAAATTGACTATACCACCACTTTAAGGGGTGCCGTTTAATAAACTTTCATTAATTTATGCCTGCTTCATAAGGACTGAGCAGATTTATTGCTTCAAATGCATTTCTTGAAAGATTTTATAAAATTTAGTTAATTATTTAAACCAATAAAGGGCCGTGGCCATGTTTACTCCATTTCCTTTGGTGTTTTTTTTTTATTTTTATTTTTTTTATTGGAATATTGCAGCCTGCAATCCCATGATTGTAGAAAATCCATCCTGCCCTTGCTGTGAAGTCACAAGTTAGTACTGACCTTCCTTTTATACCAGTACACACAAAAAAAAAAAAAAAAAAAAAAAAAAAAAAAAAAAAAATGTATAGCAAGTAACACTTTGCATGTGATAAGCACTTTGCCCAACTGCTCTAATGTCAGCTAAAGCATGAGCTGTCATAAGCAATGGCCATATCGTTATCATTTGTTCTCATCAGATAATGTAAAGAAGATATGCAAGCTCCAAATTTTATAGTTACTTTGGTTTTTAAAAGACAAAAACTAGTGGTTAGGAAAAATAAAAATTATATATATATATATATATATATATATATATATATATATATATATATATATATATATATATATATATATATATATATATATATATATATATAGTGTATTAACAGAATATCCCAATTCCTTGTGGGGGGGGGGGGGGGGGGATTGCCCCAGATACAGGTGACCAGGTCTTTTTACACCTGCAGCCTGCCCATTGCCTGGCAAGCTTTACACCGTGAAGAGTCCCCAGCAGCTTTGTGGCCTGTCCACTGCGTATAATGAATGTCTGCGTTACGCACTGCTGGGTAGTTATGAAGGTTTCAGCAGTGAAAATAACAGGTCTCCTGAATCGGAGGTATATAATTATTTTTAATGACAATGAGTAGGTCAAGGAGATGGGAGAGGAAATCGCCACAAATGTTGGCACAAATGTCGCCACAAATAGATATCTAGGACTGTAAAAAAGGCCATTAATGGGCTTGGAGGTGTCTTAAACCCGAGTAAAATTAGATCTAATTTCCAATTAAATGAGGATCATTGTACAAATTCCAGACTCCTGGTAGGCAATACATCTAAACTTAACTTTTTTCTACAGATTTCAGTGGCTCCTTCTTGAAGGAACGTATGGCTTCCTGGCTTCAGTTATCCATCATTGCTAATGCCAGAAGGTGTTAGGCCTGGCTCACACCTATGCATTTTTTAGTGCCTTTACAGTTTTGCATTAACACACTACAGTCCATTTAACATGGTTTCCTATGGATCATGTTCACATCTGCATTGTATGAAAAGGGTCAGGGACATCCGTTTTTTTAGGGCTCCAAAGACTTCAATCAAAAACCATTGTTAAGGAAGTTTGTAAGTTTTGTAATCCATTTTGTATGTATTGCTCACCGCACTAAATGTTTTCAGAACATGTTTGCATTCTTTCAAGTTCTGATTAGAATTAGTCTGCTTATGGTACCCCCTTGTTACCATACACGTACAATTGTAATATTAACCCTTTCATGACAGCCTATTTTTCACATTTGGTGTTTAAAAGTTAAAGGGGTTGTAAAAAGGTAAAAATTCACCTTAATGCATTAAGGTGAAAAAACATCTGACAGTGCTGCCCCCCCCCCCCCCCCCAGCCTCCCTGTTTCTTACCTGACCCCTCGAAAGTCCCGCGCTCACCCCCCGACGTCCTCTTTGCCGCTCAGCCTGGCTGTTGAGTGGAGTGGATGGATTGAAATCAGCCCAGCTATTGGCTTGTGCTGCTGTCAATCACATCCAATGACGCGGCACGCCAGGGGTGGGGCTGAGTTATACAGTGAGCGGCTATAGCCGCCGGCTGTATCACGGGAGCGCGCTCGCAAGTGCTTCTCACCATGCGAGGGAGCTCGCTTGCACGTGAGAAGTACTTGCGGGGGGGGGGAGCCAAGACAGCCGCCGAGGGACCCCAGAAGACCAGGTTTGGGGACACTGCAAAACGAGCTGCACAGTGAAGGCAAGTATAACATGTTTACATTTTTTTTTTTTTTTTTTTTTTTTTTTATTCTCTTTACAACCCCTTTAAAAACCGTTTTTTTTTGCTATAAAATTACTTGCTTAGAACCCCTAAACATATATATTTTTTTAGCAGAGAATAAAATGGAGATTGTTGCAATATTTTAGGTCACACGGTATTTGTGCAGCGGTGTTTTAAACGCAACTTTTGGGGAAAAGAGACACTTTCATGAATAAAAAAAAATTAATAAATAAAAAAAAACCACACCACACAGGAAAGTTAAACCCCATTTGTTTTGTATAATGTGAAAGATGAGGTTACACCGAGTAAATAGATACCAAACATGTCACTCTTTATAATTGCACGCACTTGTGGAAAGATGACAAACTACGGTACCTAAAAATCTCTATAGGCAACGCTTTAAAAAATGTTTCACGGTTTAAAGGTTAGAGTTACAGAGGAGGTCTAGTGCTCTCGCTCGGACAATACCTCACATGTGTGATTTGAACACCGTTTACATATGCGGGCACGACTTCCATATGAGTTTTCTTTGCTGCGCGAGCTTGCGGCGATGCTTTTAAAAAAAAAAAAATTATATTTCTCATTTTATTTTAAAATGAATAAATTGTTGGATAAAAAAAAAAAAAAAAAAAAACACACACACACACTTTTATTGCTGTCACAAGGAATGTAAACATCCCTTGTGACAGTAATAGGTGGTGACAGGTACTCTTTATGGAGGGATGGGGGGGGGGTCTAAGACCTCTAAACTGGTGCCATTGGCAGCCGAGTAAACAGGAAGTGACATTGCTTCTGTGTTTACAACCAGGGAACTGGAATGAAGCAGTTTACGGCTTCAAGCCAGTCTGTCCCTAGCCGCCAGAAGTGGCGGATTGTTGATCCGCAGGAGGGGGGGCGTCCTCTCCCGTTTCTCCGGTATAACAGCCGAGTGGCTTTTAGCTGCATCGGTTGTTATCGCTGGAATGTCGATCGCCGGCAATAAAAAAAAAAAAAAAAAAAAAAAAAAAAAAAAAAAAAAAACACAAACACACACACACACACACACACACACACACACAGTACTGGGATGATGCCTGCAGCTGCGGGCATCATCCCGGTATAACCCCCCAAAGCCGAGTACACACACATCTACGTACGCTTGGAGGCAAGGGGTTAATGTGATGCCTACGTAATCATGTGTAAAAAAAAAAAAACCTTCAATTGCGTCAGAGACATTCTACAGCAGCGGTGGTAAACCTAATTTGTTATGTGGGGCCTCAAGTGCTGTCCCCGACATCCCCACATAAAAGTGAGGGGGATAGGTGCAAGTCTAGGCATTCCCAGAAGACAGGAGTACTAGGACATGCAAGGAAGGAGGGGGCTGTAATAGGAAACTGACATTTTCTGGACTACAAATTTACTAGTAAAGGATAATTACAAAAAGGGGAGAAAAAAAAAAAAAAAAAGCCAAAAATGCATTTGAATTACTTTCTGCGATTCATTTCTTCATGTTGATTCTCCTAAAAGCTATTGGATAACTGCCCGTGTCAATATGTAGTGGTGTCTCATTAGAGGAAGGCCCAGTACAAGCCCTAAAGATGACAGAAATCTGATTTGCGATAAACTGCACTGATAGGAACTGTACATTTTCCAATATGCTCGTTATGCCAACACTGTTTAAACTATCATAGAATCCAATACCTCAGTGTATAATTGCACTGCTCTGATTTTCCATTCAAACCCAATCCCACTAGGATTATTACAGCATTTCATAATGCACCCACACATCAGAGAGCTTTCAGAAAGGAATACAATTTAGCTGAGAACAGCTAAGGAGAGACAGACAGCGGCACGCAACGCGCTGCAAGGAGTCTGAACTACTAGTCAGAAGAGATCTAGAGGAAGGCAATTGGAATCTACAGACAGAGGCCTGCCTAGGCAACAGAATTGTAAAAGTTATTTTGCAAGACGTTCTGCTATTATGCCGTTTCTTTTAAAGAACTCGGCGTTGTATTTAAAAAGCTTACTGTGTCGGTTAATAAGGCCTAACCTGACAGATCATGGGAGCACAGAGAAGCAAGGTGACATTAATGAGCCACTAAAGACTCCCACTGAGATTATTATATTCAAGTCTTTACTGCTAAACCATCTCCATTTAATCAGAAGAATAGATACTAGGACCCAGGCCACTGCACCAGTCACCATTACTTAAATTGAAGAAAAATACATTTATTAAAAAATAATAATTCCCTTGTCACGTTTTTAATAAACCAACACAGAATTTTATCTCTCTCTTCTCCTTATTTGTATCCGTCTACCTAAAAGATTTCCTCAGTATAGAAAAGCATGTAAAGAAAAATAATATGGAGAGCAGTTTGTATTTTTTTTTTTTTTATATGTGAACATACCCACACTCATGTATGTGTTTGAATACGCTCAATGCATGTATAACAAAACAAGATGGCTAATGCATACAAATTCAGATTATTTTCCTGATGTAAAATTCATATGCATTTCCACTTCCATGTGTTTAAAAAATAATACATACTAAACAACACTTCCTGTATATGCAATACAAAGCAAGATGGCTAATGCATACAATTTTTTTCCCCCTTCTTGACATGAAATTTATACTAAATTTCCACTTCCATTTATGCATTCAACTATACAAATCCATTTGCACTAAGTACACTAATATGCATTTAATACAAAATTAATAATGCATACTTTTTCTTCCTTAATGTGAATTTACACGCATTTAATATTAATATGCGTTTCATACAAAAGAAGATGAATCAAACACAAACAGAGGCCTACCTTGCAGGTAATTGTGTTACAGACTATGTGCAATGCACTATTCACAAACCATACTTCTATTTTAGTAGACTGCACAATAGGGAAGTATAGTGCAAAATGCAATGCTCTGCTCTGAATGAGGCCTTATTTGTCAGAAAGAGAAAAACAAAAATGCTCATTAATGGAGAGCTTAAGCTGCAAGACAGTTTTTAGACTTTGTGCTGAATCTTAGAACAGATTTTCCAATGGAACTGAAAGGCCAGAACAGTGACAGATCATACACACATACTTTTTTTATCTAAACAAAAATTTTAAACTGAATGGGTTGTTTTACAAGGTGATTGTTAATCATTTTTAAAAGGATTCTAAAGCATGACGTTTTTTGAATCTTAATGCATTAAAGAATAAACTCAAAATTTGTTGAGAAAATTACATAGCCCTCTCAGTGATTGATTTTTTTCCCCCCCTTTAAATGTACTTATATAGAGATCCATGTACAATACAAGGATTTTGACACTTTGTTGCAGATTCCTACCTTTTGGCATTCTGAAGAAATCCCTGTGTTAAAGTCCCATACACTCCATCAGAAAATCGTACGATGATCTGATAGTTAGTACAGAGCTTTCGAGAGCCGATCAGGACAGTTATTTGATCGGACATACACAAAATGTTTCCCCATTTAATCAGTACCAGCAGTCGTTTGAAAATGCAATACAAATGCGTTACAACACATGACATCACCTCAAAATTGTTATTCTGTTGTACAAAAAATTTGTGACTTTATTAAACTGAGATTAGCATGGAAAACAAAACAAAAAAAAAAAAAACACACAGATGATCATTCATCTGATAATCTCCTCGTATGGGCATTAGTCTAAGCTCATGTTCAGAAGTCAGTCTAAAAGGGAATGGTTTCCTAATCAGCAACCAGTTGCTGCACCTAATAAGCTCTAATAAGGAAAGTTGCAGGGACTGCATCCCTTTGATGCGATTTCCTTTTGGAAGTAGTTTACCAAAATAACAAGGGGGGGGGGGGGAATGCCTGAATTCTGACTTCTATCTTAGTGCAGCCTTCTAGGAAAATCAGTGAGCCACTCACACAAGACGGAAATTACATATCTGGGGGGGCATTCTGTGTACAGAAAACCTTCAGGTTGCCATATTGCCTTTACAGAAAATAACAGCTGCAGATTGAAAAGGAAAGGTAATTTTTAATAACATTCAGTTACAAACATGACTTGTGTCACAATTTTATATGCTATTTTTTTCTATTTGCCATTTTTTCCCCCACAAAAGTGGAGTTACCCTTTAAAAAGGTAAAAAAAAAAAAAAAAAATATATACCCCTCAGCCCCTCCCCCCATACACAATCCTTTGGCTCGTGCTGTTGTCAAATACTGTGACGAGGAGCAGGGCCAAGCCACCCAGTCTGTGTTAATGGATGCAGAGAAGGCAGGTCAGCAGCAAGCCCACAGAGAAGTGACTTCCTATGGGGCAACTCAATGGAAGAAGAAAGAAGAACGAAGGAAGAAGGAAGAAGGAAGAAGGAAGAAGGAAGAAGGAAGAAGGAAGAAGGAAGAAGGAAGAAGGAAGAAGGAAGAAGGAAGAAGGAAGAAGGAAGAAGGAAGAAGGAAGAAGGAAGAAGGAAGAAGGAAGATTCGGGTTCCTGGCTCTGAGTCGGATCTCCTACGCCTCTGCAACAATTCTCAAAGGTTGCTCTAGGTGTGCAAAGGTCATCACTGGAGAAGCTTGGAGTTAAAGAAAACCACGACTATGAAAAAAAAAAAAAAAAAAAAAAAAAAAAAAAAAAAAAAAAAAAAAGGTATAGCCCGTTATTGCTGACCTTATTCTGGTATGTATGTATGCATGCATGCATGTATGTTTTTTTAAACTTGAAACCAACAAAAGTCAGAAAAAGGTTTAGTGTTTAAGTGGTTAAACTTCCCTCATTTACACACCAAAGTATTACTTTGATCTAAAGGAAAGATTTTAACAATGTTTATACTTAAGTTCCACTGCAAAAGAATGTTTTGATTCTTGGCAGACTGCCAGGTTCCCCTCTCCTCCTCTCTTTTGACAGTGGTCAACTTTAGCAGAGCAGAGAGAATTCTCTGCATAGAAAGGCCCCTTTCACACTGAAGTCCCGTTCAGGCCCGCCTGTCAGTTTTTCAGGCGGACCTGAACGGGTGCTCCATAGAGCTCTATGGAGCGTCGGATGTCAGCGGTGACATGTCCGCTGACATCCGACCCGCTCCGAAAAAGTGTGACGGAGGAAAAAGCCATTTTTCCATCCGTCTGCGGATCGGATGACGACGGGCACTGCGGTCCGTCGTCATCCGATCTCCCATAGGGGAGAGCGGCGCTGTGACAGGTCCGTCCCTGCGCAGTATGCAGAGACGGACCTGTCATCTCCCTGCTCAGTGGGGATCGGCGGAGTGATCCCCGCTGAGCAAACGGATATCCAAGGGGCGGATCAGAACTGATCCGCCCCGTGTGAAAGGACCCAAAGAAAGAAATCGGGAAACACTTTGTCAAGATCACAAAAAAAAAAAAAAAAAAAAAAAAATCACAATAACGATTTTTAGCGATTAATCGTGCATCTCTAACACACACATACATATAATCTGATTTAGCTGTTCAATGTCAGGGAATAGGAAAGAACTTCACACCAGAGAGTTATACAGTAAGTAAATTGAAAATTGCTCATCTACATGCTAGTTCAATCACAACTCAAAGTATCCAAGTTGGAGGATCAGGGCAACAGCCAAATAAAGCATTTCAAGTGGAGAGGTAAGTAATGTTAGTACACACTCCTTCCAATAAAGATGGTCTGGATCTCTGCCCACTTTTTAGGTATAGCAGTGAAGATTTAGAGCAGCTGAGAGGTTCTTACTGCTGGTTCCCCCACCCCTCTTGCACTGGTAACCATCATCAGAAAGCTGAACTTCTTGTTTTTCCTCCCTGGAGTACATATGGTTAACATTAGGATCCCTTAAGAGCGTCACTATAGATATACACAATTACATACCCTTCAGTAACGAGGAGTCCCCTGGGAGTTAGAGAAATAAGGCGAGTTCACATAACGGGACAACTTGGCTAGGAATTAGGATGTATGCAACATTAAAACCAGATGGAAAAATACAAGTGACTTTTCAGGAATCCAAAACACACAAACACGTCAAAATTTATAAAACTAAATGAAAATTTCAAAAACACAACACAAAAAAATAAGGATAGATAGAGATAGTGTATACATACATACCAAAAAAAAAAAAAAAAAAAAAAAAAGAAAGAAGAAGGAGGGACATGCAGAAAGAGGCTGAACAGACCGATTTAAAGCACAGTGCTGCTAATCCTTCTATTAGCTATGTGATGGTAATCTCCGACTTTGAGTCTATGCTCGGAGAGATGTCATGCTTAGTGCTGACTACAGGCAGATGTTTTCACTGATCATCTCAGGGATCAGGCATTTAGAACATCTTCCCACACAGAAATCCAATTCTGCTCGTTTACAGAAATTAGGCATATTTTGTATATATTTTATACATACAGGCATATTTTGGACAAGAAAACTGCAACCTTGATAGAAATTGACCCTTTGCTCATATTTCTCTGTACCACACAACACTTTAGTTGGTCCAAGTCAGCCTCTCAACCTTTTTACTCCCCTGACAAACACTTGAAATAATCTCCAGGTCTTGGAGAACCCCTGCTAAAAGCAAATAGTTAGCGCTCATAGGGAAAACGCTCCCTACATTAGTGGGCAGTAAGAAGACCTTACAGTGTTGGCTCTGGAACTAAGCAGACACTTTTGAATGGGAGGTCAATCTGCCACAGCTCAATGAACTCCTAGCAACGTAGGGAGGATCCTGGGGTCCCAAAGAAACCTAATTGAGAATGGCTCGTCTAAATAATAAAGACATTAGTTTGGCTGTAGCAAAAATGGAAAATGTAATACTTACCTTTCTGGTGCCTATCTCCATGGCAGCTCCACCCCTGGCCATGTGAATGCTGCCATGAAGACACCAGGAAAGTGCCTGCAAGAGTATGTATGTATGTATGCATGTATGCATGTATGCATACACAGTACTACCCGCTTATGGGGGATCTTCACCATGTTTTTCACACATACGGTTATTCATGAACATGATTATATAGAAAATACAGACCCATAATGTGTTTTATCCATTTAACAACCCTGCAGCTACAGAAATATACCCGTTGATCTGCACAGAAATGCAGACAACATACAGCAAAATGTGTTGACTAAATAGTGTTAGCCCTGCTCAGTTGTCTTTTGCTTAGTTACTGAATCCCTCTGAGCCTGGTACACAGTAACTTTTTTTTTCCTTCTTCTCTCCCCCCTTCAGCCCAGCAGGGCTAAATAGAAAAAGAAAAAAACCCCTACACAAACACTGCAGCAGCTCACAAGGAGGTCCATTTTTCAATGTTAGTACATAGATCTCCCTGCTGTGCTATTGTGTTCTGATCGGGGGACTGCCAATACCCAGCCGCCCCACCCAGGACCAGACCGTACCTGATGCAGACTGGCGGCTGGTCTTCCAGCATGCTCGCTCGACAAAAGCCAGTTGTGAGAATGACTTCTACTAAACAAGGACCTGTACACACGGGCCAAATGTCAGCCAGCATCTACTGTACCAGCTGATGTCAGCCAACATTTGACCTGTGTGTGTACGAGCCTTGACTGTACAACATAGGGACTAAAGCCAGTCTTAAGCCCCTTTCACTCAGATGGCTGTTCTGCCGCTGTTAAAAGCATGTATTATTGTGAAATTCAGAGAATCTTGGCATAGTGTTCACTTGCAGTTGTACATTGTTATTAGCTGCGTTTACATGCAGCTGCGTTTAGAAAATTCTTGCCATTTCTGATGTGCTTCCTATTGTTTTTTTCTCCTTGTTGCCGCTGCTATCTGCAGGAGAAGTAGTACACTGCGATTACCTGCAGTTATGTGCAGATAGCTGCAGTAAATAGTTCCTGGACACAGTCAACTTTATTTTTTCTATCTGCACAAAACGCAGTGTGTGAATGGGGCCATAGGAAAGCATTGCGTGCATTTAGCTGCGGTAGCGAACGTCATCTGTCCACAGCTAAATGCACAATTCTATCCGCCCATGTGAAAGGGGCCATAGACTGTTGGAATCTCAGCTGGTACTTAGACCCTTGAGATAACACAGGAATTATATACAAGATAGCTCTGAATTTCCGGCATGGTCAATTGGTAATTTTTGTTTGATCATGGAGAGAAAAAAAAATACCTAACGCTTTCAATTATATATTTAAGGCCTCATTCACATGGCTGTAAAGACTCATTGTCCATGAACAGGCCCTGTGTTTATGCATGATGAACCCCCAAGTACTGCATGCAGGAAATACCTGTGAGGCAGCTGCATGAAAACAAGCACTCATCCAAATTTTACATGTGTGCAGATTAGGGCTGCAACTAACGATTATTTTCATAATCGATTAGTTGACCGATTATTGTTTTGATTAATCGGTTAATAACCTTTAAAAAAGTGTGGTGTATAATTTAGTTAATATGTAAAGTTTAAAAAAAAAAAAAGGCAATTTATTCTTAAATATCTCTATATGCAGTGGTAAAATATAAATAACTATATGGTTAGGGAGCAAAATATCGCATCCACTCTGAGAATGACAGGAGAGATATACTGCATATACCATTATAGGAGAGATATACTAAATATAATATTAGAGGAGAGATATAGTGTTTATACTATTAGAGTGTTTATACTATTAGAGGGGATATATACTTTTAAAGGGTCAATCTGGTAAATATCAGACTCATTAACTTTAACCCCATTTTGTTACTGGCCGATTAATTTCATAATCGATTAGTTGTTTCAGCCCTAGTGCAGATGAGTGGCCCTGAAAGCAGACACTGTGCTTGAGGCCACTCACCTGAAAGCCTTTCAGTCCATTTGGACTAGCAGGTATAGAAGTGCAGTTGTTGCACCCACAGACTTGGGCTGCCCGCATGCAGCACCTGGCAGCTCAAGGCAGAGGGCCCATTCATGGACTACAGGTCCCAGTGTCCGTGTAAATGAGACCTAACAGAAGCTCATTGTTAGAATTTACATTTACGTTGTTTCTGGAGTAGCTCAGATGGATGTATATTTGCTAGGCATGCAAACTATTAGCTTTGATCCTAAACAGTGTCCTAGAATTGATATTTATAGCACCCCAGACAGCTATAAATTGAGAAACTCTTTACTGTTCCGATGCAATACCAACTGAACAGCTGGAGGCTCCAAAACAGCACAGAGACATGGGAGAAGAACATAAAGAGTTTGGGCACCTCTGGTCTATTTTGATTCCACCGTTTCCTAATGTGGAATAGGCAGGATGAAAGCGATGTGAGCTGGACGTCCGCTCCTAAGAGTCCAATTTGGAGAAAAGCCTCTTCCACATATGGCAGGTTTAGAAGTGGTTGGTCAGTAATTATACAAAAATCAATATATTGATTGGCAACTATCTGATTGCATTCAAAGACAAAAGGGTGATTTTTTTTTTTTGATGTACAAGGACCGTAGAACAACAGAAAGCAAAATGAAGGAATACTCTAACCATCAATGAATGTAAGGAATACCATAATTACCGGTATTTTCTCTAGGCAGAAAGCAACCATTAATGTGCAGTGCTGAGCTTGTTATGTAAGAAACAGTAACTTGCTTCTAGATGGGTAACAAATGCTGCATCCTAGCAACAGTCTGTTTCTGATCCCTGCCTCTATCTTCGTATTGTTTAACCAACTTACAGTAATGTCCTGTATAGCCATCAAGAGCTTTGTCTTTACAATTCCAAACCATTCATCGAAATTATCCCCAAACAGGCAATTAAACCATATCAAATTATTACCAACATATACAAGTAAGCAGCTGTAAAGAGGTTTTTTTTTATCCTTTATCCTGTTCTGCTGTTGAGGTTACCACTCATTACATACTGAGCGTCTATCTGGGAAAGCTTTGCTTCTTCAAATTTAGACCACTCCCAATAACAGCGCCCCCACTTTGTGGGTCGTTTCATTGCCTTGCATGGCGTTTCTGTACACTCTTAAGAAAGGATTGCAGGCACACCCAAGGATATTGCCCGAGTCAACATACCATTCAAATCTCAGCTGGTTCAGAGGGAACCAGTCACAATTTGAACCCTGTATGGGCAGGCTGAATGTACCAAGTTAATCAGTAGATCAACTTGGGTACAATCAGCCTGATGTATTTTACGTGCAATCATTAATGGCTGGTATAGCCACAAGCAATAATCACTGCCCCTCCCCTCACTGGGAGAACAATGGTACAGTGGGAGGAATTTCCTTATCAACACTACCGGTGTTAATGTGAGAAAAATTGAGCAAATTTTTTTCTTTCCATCTGTGGTTGCAGCAAAGAAAGTGTGTATTACCTGCCTAAGACACATTTTCCCTCCTTCACTAAGGGTAGTGATAGACCGTGATGGTCCAGGGACACCATCAATGATTTCTCTTGGATGAGGTCTTTGGCTGCACCAGAAGACATCAGGATCCAAACATCTCTCAGGCAGTAAGATCTATTTTCTAAGACTCTGCTGGCCACCATCTTCAGACTAAAGATGTCTGCAGCAACAAGGTCTTACCTAGAAGTATAATGGTTTTAAGTCTACACCCCCCCTTTTATTTTCACCTGACTAGCCTGCCATTATCACACGTCCTTGCCAGTGGTGACAACACTCACTCCTTGTACAGTTTATGGTGGTGCAGTGTTGTGCCTCTAGGAAAGGAAGTGTGTTGGAAAGATGGGTGGAGGAGAAACAGCAGGGCACGGAGCTTTCCAGTGAGGAGCTGTGAGGGGGGGTGGGGGGTGTCAGGACAAGTCTGATCATTGGAGGAAAGCATAGCTAGAGAACTGACCACAGGGTGTTCCCTTGCTTAGCGTGGTTAGTTATGAATAGGAGAGCAGAGGGAGTTTTCAACAGAACAAGTAAGAGGAGTTCATTGTCACGGTTAACACTTTTTTTTTTTGCCTTTTTAAACGTAACAAAAGCACCCGTATTGATAAAAGAAAACATGTGCAGTCATTACATTTTTGCATTGAATCCTGCAGAGCATTGCAACCACAAACAGCATAATGGAGGTACGGTGCAGTGCGGGGGCTTCTGCATGGTTTACATCCTCGATCAGGTCCAGAAACAGGTACAAACTTTGTGAAGGAAGGAACTTTCTGAAGGAAGTGTTCAATGGACTAAGTGTGGGGAAATAACTGCACTTGCACTCCATAGAGATCCGAGAGTCCCTCTGCCATGGTGATCAATGGGATGCATAATTTTTTCTTTCAGATTCCTGTAAAGGGATGGCAAGGCTGTGCCAGCGGAGCCCCATAAGGCATCGTCTTAGTACTTGCGATGGTCTGCAAGCACTCCATGCATCCTCCTCTCTCATATGATCCAGTGTTCTGCCAAAAACTGTCCCCCCATCGGATAGTGTTCACCCCCATACTGCCCGGGCGCAACGTTTGCTTAGTACGGAGGACAAGGAGACTCCATAAGTCTCTGAAGATGAGCGGCGCCTGCACACCGAGTCCAGGTTCAAACCCCACCATTGAAGTGGACATACGGTAGTACTTAGAAAGACGGCCCCTCGCGTGCTTGCTTCACTCGCCATGCTTCGGGCACAGCCTCGCTTCACTCTGCAGTTTATTCTAACTCTATGTCCACTTAGATAGTGGGGCTTGAACCTGGACTCAATGCGCAAGCGCCGTTTATCTTCAGATACTTTCGGCGTCTCCTTGTCCTCTGGACTGCGCAAGCGCAGTACAAGGCAGACACTATCCGATGGGGGGGGGCAGTATTCGACACAACACCGGCAGATAGATGACTGACATCAGGACTGATTCAGTGCCCATAGGTAAGGAAAAGTTCACTGCTGGCATATAGGGTAGCACAAGCTTTGGGAGGAGGGGAGGATCAGGTGAGTTAAACAACCTTTTCCTTCACCTAGAAGCCATATTGCAATGCAGGATTTTTACTTTTCAATGGGCTTTGTTTTAATGTTTCATTCACACCAGCCTGCAGTGTTTATGTGTGGGGTGGTGCTAATCGTGTACCAGCAGGGAGGAATGGTGCAATGGGCACAGCACCGTACACTACTGCTGAGTCATATGAAAAAAATGCAGGTCACCACAGTGTGAAAAGTTTGCCATAAATAAAAACCTGGTCCTGCTTTAAGCTCCCATACTAAACAATGCTACTGAACTTTACTAAAGAGTTTTGTTTTCTTAGTCATATCTGTGAAGTTTATTTACTTCTTCACTATAACTACTAGGGTGTGACACCAAGACAGAACCTAAAGCCTCATAAACACGATCGAATTGTTGGCCAACAAAGCATCAGACTTTTGTCTGAAGGGCGTGTGACAGGAAATTGTCAACCAACAAACACGAACATAGTGACGTACTATGTGGAATTTAAGCTCTAGAGCGCCACCCTTTGGGCACCTTCTGCTAATGTATTTGGTGAGCATCGATTCCGAGCATGTGTGCTTGTACTTTGGACTTGTGTACACACAAAACAAAAATCTGACAGACCGTTGTCCGCCGAAAATTTACTAGCCTTCCATCCATCATTTGTTGGTGGAAAGTTAGACCGTACCAATGGACGGAATTTAGGCTAACAGTCGGTCATCACACAATTCCCTGACAACAATCGGATGGTATGTACGAGGCTTTAGGATCTCCCTCAAACTGTCATGCAGCCATCAACAGAATTTCTATACATATTGCTGTAACAGAGGCGGTTTTAATACAATGGCTGGCCATAGACAGAACTTTCGGGGGGTCACAATGGACTATTATATAACATATAATGGGTAATACTTTACCATTTAATACAGTAGTCTATATTAGTTCAAGCTAGGCAATAAGAAGATTGAGTGGACTTCTGCCTAATTTATGCGACAAACAGGTGAGGAAACACATCCTTCTTTTAGCCTAGGCCAGTGATGGCGAACCTTGCCTCTCCAGATGTTTTGAAACCACATTTCTCATAATGCACCACTGCACTGCAGAGTACATGAGCATCATGGGAAATGTAGTTCCAAAACATCTGGGGTACCATGATTCACATTGTTGAGATATGACATGCGATTTGACATGTCAAATCGCACGGCAAATCTCAACGTGAACCTAGGTGGCTATTGCCAGCAATGGCACCATCCAAATCGGTGCAACACTGACTTTGCGGCACCGCACCGAGCAAAGGTAGTTTCTGTACTAATTTTGGAGACTTCGGGCGCAATTTCAATAGACATTTGCAGGAACTCTTTCAGATATTTCTAAAACTGCCCCAGAAGTCAGACTGACATGTGGGAGTGAAATCGTGCGAGTTCAGCTGAAGTCACACAATTTCAATCACGCAGTAGTGTGAACCTGGGCTTACTGTCCATTAGAAGAGGTTCCATCAGCATCTACAAACTAGAGAAAATCTCATCACTACTTGATGTGAACATGCACTTTTCAGCGGATTGAATAAGGGCCAGTTCACACTGGTGTGATGTCTGACATTGCATGCGATTTGCACTGCAGTGCTAATCACATGCAATATGTGCGAGGAAATTTCAGCCATACAGATCGTATGGTTGAATCAGCATTGCATTTGGGCCAAACTCATACAGGATCTTTTTTTGGTCCACAGCGGAATCCGATCTCATCGCCCATGCAATCCGATTCCTGTCCGAATTTGCATTTCGCACTGCGATGCGCAAACTGATTTGAGGGCGTCATTACCTTTCAATTGATACTGAGCAGTTTGCATAGGGCAGTGTGAACTGCCGCAGGGAGACATGCGCATTACCACGGTGGATTTACAGGGTTGCGGCACTGCTGCAGTGTGAACTAAGCCTAAAACGGGAGCTCTCAAAATCTAGTGGAGCTGTACATGGTAGCCAATCAGCTCCTATCTTAAGCTTGTTCAATTAAGCTTTGACAATAAGCCCTGGTTCATACCAGTGCAACTTGTCATGCGATTTGACAGTTGAAAATCGCTTGACTAAATATCACCCCATTTACAGCAATGGAACTAGTTAAACTGCTTGCGACTCAAGTCACAGCGACGTTTAAAAAATGTTCCTGTACTATTCTGCAATTTCATGGCAACTTGCATTGGCTTCTATTAAAAAGTCGTAATGAAATCGCACATCCAAAATTGCACTGATCTTCGGCTTTGACATTGTGCTGAAGTAGTGCAATTCCAAAGCCACACGGGTATGAACCAGAGTTACAATCTGGAAGCCAATTGGCTTCTATGCACAGCGGCACCAGATTTGGCATTCTACAGTTTTAGTAAATCTCCCCAAGTGTGTCTATCTTAGAAAAATACCCAAATAGCGCTCCATAATCCAAAACTCCTGTGCCAAAGACACAAAATGGTTCCCATCTCCAAGCAGAAAACATAAGGGCACAGATCATCAGGTCCAGATGTGCATATTTCTGAACAAGCCTCACTTTTTTTTATGGCTTCTTAGCCATCAAGTGAACCTGCCAGCAATAATACACATTTAATGGGACAGTCCTGCTGGTCTATTACTCAGCAAACCCTATTCTGTGCACTCCTCTGGTTTGTTATCACTTTGTTTCTAGGTTTCTAGTGGGTTGTGGGCAAATAGGATTGAAAATAATATATGCTGTAGCCCTGGGAGGCAACCTTGGCAACCCACGTGTACTGAAACTACAAGTCCCAGGAGACACTGGGAGACCTAAGCTAGTGGTGCGCCGAAATTAAAGTTTAAGCGTAGAAACCAAAAAATTCTCATGGCCAAAATCAAATTTTTTTTTAATAAATTGTATTTTAGTTGACTTTAATAGCATGGATGTAAATTAATTTCAATTTATTGTCTGCCTTTTGAAGCAGTGTTAATAAGGAATGAAGGAGGAGGGTTATATATAGGGTTGCACAGATACCTTTAACAGCGAGTACCGATAACTTTGTGGTGCAATTTGAGTACGTATAAAATGAATGAGCTTGAATTGCATTGCACAGAATTGTATGCAATTTGAACAGTGAAGTGGTGTGATTCCTGTGAATCGCATGCCATTTCCCACACCGTTCATGTGTGAACCCAGGCTGAAGTCACTTTGACATTGCACTGCATTACTGTTCAAAGCAAACGAATGTCACCAGCACACCAAGGATCTCCAGAGTGGGTCCTAAGCTTTATTCAGAGATCACATGGTTACAACAGATTGCAACGTTTCAGAGCCACACAGGACACCATCAGGCATGTGAACTGTTCAATTCACATGCGATTCGAGCCAATTCATTTTGTATTTGTAATTCATCGCCCTGCAAACGTATCTGTTTCAGGTATCAGAGCATTTGCACAAGTACGAGTATGTGTGCAAATGCTTAGTATCAGCACAGCCCTACATATAAAGCAGCCTTGGCGCATTAAGGGTCGCTTTCAATTTTCTAATCATGAGGGGGAATACAGAAGCTACCCTTACCTTTCCACTTATGAAAAGGCTAATTATCTGGCTGTTAGGCTCACCCTCTTGCATCAATACATTGAGTGACTGACCTGGTCAGGAATGTAGATAAAGATTTGTGGTCTTCGGCTTTCATGACCCACATAGGATTTACAAATCAATGACAAGTCAAAAATAACTAAAGCCAGAGCTTAAGCATGACAGCCAGGAAACTGACATTTTCAGAAAATAATCACTAGCATGCTCTGTATTGCTCACGTCCGGTTTTTATTCAGTTTGTAAAATTGACACTGTATGAATAGCTTTAGAACTTGGTGCTAAATTCTGACCAACACATTGCAGCAGGAGGATTATTAGTAATCTATATTCTATATATCAACAATCATCCGCTTTAAAATAAAGTGCCAAGTTCCATTAAGCAGCATGTTCTTGCCAACCTCTATCATATAGCCGCAGGTATATATTGCACAAGCTGCCCGTACTGACCTCCATCATCAGATAAATAGAACATTAATATAATATAAAAGTAAAAATATCCTGTTTAAACAAGCAGACTTGGTCTGTCATCCTTCCCTACCAAATCAGTAAGAAAAATAAATATAGCAAATAAAGAAACCATCATTTGAACAGGCAGAAAAAAATAAAAAATAAAGGAAGGAACTTAAGAGCGTATGGAGGGCAACCATCCTGGTCATGAAAATGTCATTTCCTGGACGCTGCAGCCAGCAACTCCATCAGCAACACACTAAATCTGCTCATTCACGGAAAGAAGTTTCCAAAAAGATGTTCCATATTAAAACTGTCATATTTTATTAATGAGATGCTTCTTACCAAAAATAGCACTGAAATGCAAGTCTGGCAGAGTACAGAATGAGAATTGCCAAAAGAAGAAACTGCAAGTACAATGTGGCCAGCGCCCGGCCTCTACCAGCCCTGCACCACGCGCCTGGCCTCTACCAGCCTTAGGCTACTTTCACACTGCTCCTTTTTTTTTTTTAGAAAAAAGGATATGCATATATAAAAATGCATATGTTTTCTCCATAATTTTTGCACATTTTTGCCATGTTCCCAGTGTGGAAACAAAAAAAAAAAAAATAAAAAGCAAGCAACGACTTTGCGTTTGATGAGTTTTTGTTGCATTTAATTTTGTGTTTTCTTTACCAAATTTTTGGGGGCGTTTTTAACCACAGGAAAAATAAATACATTTAAAATAATGCAGCAAGCAGAACTACGAAAAAACACAACGGACCCGCAAATGACCAGTGTGAAGATTTCCACAGGATTTAAGTGGTCATTTTAATTATGATAATTATTATTAGGCCTCATTCACACAGGACATTTTTTAAAAATACCAGAAAAAAAAACAGCCTTAAAAATAATGTGATGTTAGCTATGTTTCACCATTTTTTTTTTTTTCAGTAAAGATGCTCCCTATAATATAAAAATGCATAAAAATGTCAAAACGCAGCTAAAAGCTTGTTACAGCTCAACAGCCTCCGCTCATAGACGCACAAAGCCGACGTTCTTTACTACTGCCCCTAAACGCTTATGTGCGCGCACGAACACATATGCCAACGTCAATGGCCAGTTCACACACTGCTGCAAATTCCATTGCGAATTTGAGTCGTTACAATCGCTGAAAATTCGCAAGTCATTAAAATAACAGTTGCGCCATTCACATCAATGGGTTGCGAATCTAAGCTGTGAACAAAAAAAAGGGTCCTGTGTGAGTTTGAACTGTGTGCGAATAAATTCAATGCAATATTTGCCATAGAATCGCCAAAATAAACAATTTGCAAGGAAAAAAAATCGCAACGCAAATCGGATCAAATTCATATTGCAGCAGTGTGAAGCCCTAAGGGGCAAAAAACAAAACAAAAAAAAAAACATGAATATATATATATATATATATATATATATATATATATACATATACATACAGGCCTATACCTGTAACTGAACAGGCAATCATTACATTTTCTCCAATACAGCAGTGTGCAGTAACCAACCAATAGCATGATTTCATCACTCATGTTACACCAACATACTGTCACCTGCTCTCATTGGCTGGCCATGTGCCAATACTACACCAATGTACTGACATATACCAGCATAGCAGAGGGGAATGAGAAATACAAGCACTGTCTTTTCCAATGATCAGCCTGCTGTAACCTTGTATCCCAACACAATTGTGATAAAAGTAGCAGATATAACATAATGGTAGATCTGCTACTTTTATCACAATTGTGCTGGGATACAAGGTTACAGGAGGCTGATCATTGGAAAAGATACAGTGTATGTATGGTAGAGTCCATGCTGCAGGTCTGTATGTCCAGGGCAACACAGACAGATGTCAGGACAGGGAAGGAGGACATTGGCCATCAGATCTTTATTGGAGATGTATGGGGGACACCTGTATGGGAGGGCCAGTCCTACTTCCTTATTACATGGGGGGGTGACAGCCAGGACCCCCAGTGTTGGGAATGTTGGGTGCACACATTGATTAGAGGAGGACTGCAGTGGTGGAAATAACAGATCAGACTGCAGGGATCCCCCATGGCAGGGAGAAGGAGGGGAGGACTGGGGATCCCCACCAGCCCGGTATGTAGAAAGACTGCAGCATGTAAAGTTAGTAGCAGAGCAGGTCGGATGCAGCACATGGATGGACAGAACGAAGTGTCCTCAGCCAGGGAGGATCCCCTCCGAGTTACTAAAGCAACCGCTGCAGCACAAGCCGGGAGTTCCCTGGACACCCCGCCCCGGGGCGCCTCCCTCCTTGTCCTGACACAGCAGCCCGCACCGTCCTCTCCTCCCCGGCCCGGAGTCTCGGCTCCCCCCAGCTCGTCACTCACCGTCCTATCAGGCCGGTGCCTGCTACCTCCGAATCCGGGAGAGCGCGCCGCCAGCCCCCCTCCGCTCCTGGAGAGCAACAGCACCAGAGATCTACCTGCCGCGGCCGCCATCTCTCAACTGGAAGCGCTCCGGACCTGGGCGCGCAGCGGCGTTGGCTGGGGCGGAGCTAAAACACGCCGCTCAAAAGTGCCGGGGCCAATGAGCGGGGGGGCGCAGTGACAGGAGGGTGTGGCCCGAGAGGGAACCTCGCTCGAGAAGGTGTTGGGACTGTAGTGGAGTGGGCGGGGCTTGGGGGGAGAGTCTGTCATCGGGCGGACCCGCCCACCGGGGGATGTGCCTGGGGAGGCCGAGGATGGAGCTCATGTGAAGGGAGAAGGGGAGTGAGTGCAGAGCTGAGCGTAGAATGCCGAGTGACAGGGTCCCATGTATAATTCAAACTTCACTCTGCACCCATATCTCTGGGCAAAAGTGCCTTCTCATCATCCACAAGTGCAGTGTCCTTTCCTGCACAAGTAACCCTTGGGTGGCAAGGCTTCATAGAAATACACACACATATATATATATATATATATATATATATATATATATATATGTACACACACACACACACATATATATATATATATATATATATACTCTTATAAAATGTATCTAACATGATCTGTTTCCATAAGATTGTCAAATGGCAAAATAAATCTGATGACCTTTAAAGTGTTACTAAACCCACAACAGTAAAATCAGTCTGTACATGTAGTAATGCTTGTTATTATACTCGCTGTGGAACCTAAGGGGTTAATCCTCTGCATTGTGTAAAAAGGCTGTTTGACCTTGTCCTCTCTGATCCTCTCCTTCTTTCACTGTCCCTGATCTATCTCCGGATAAGACAGAGCCTTTTGGAGTCACTCTGCACATGCTCAGTTTGGTGTGTATTGCTAGAGAGTTTTTGTTTTGTTTTTCTTGGGTGCATGTGATCAGCACAGGGCCAATCAGCACTGTCCAGACAAAGGGTCAGGGGTCCTGCAGCCTCATAGGACAGTCAGAGGAGAACCAAAACTCCTGCTACAAGCTTTAACCAGATCTAGAAATCGCAAGACTGCAATATAACGCTGATGAAAAAAGGTATTTAGCACTTTATATTTACTAAAATAATCTAAATTGTAAGCTCTAACAAGCAGGGCCCCCCTGATTTCTCTTTTTTCCTCATGTTGTAAAGCGCTGTGAAAACTGTTGGAGCTATATAAATCCTGTATAATAATAATAATTGCACTTCCTGTTCTGTGTACTGTGGGAGACCAGATATAGTGAATGTAGAGTCCTGGGTTTAGTAAGACTTTAAAGCAACACTAAACTATTTCCTTATTCTCCAAAAATAATCCATACACACACTACCTGATGACCCTGTCATTTTTCATTCATTTGTTTCTTACTGTGTTTTTTTGCCTCCTTGTAATATTCTCCATGAGCTCCCGAACCTCTCCTTTTCCTATCACTTCTGTTTGGAACAAACAGTACATGATAATTGCAGTCATGTGCACTACTCTATGTACACTACAAATCGCATAGTCTCTGGTAATAGAGGGTATAGAGAATAGAGGACCATAGAGAAAGAATGTAGCCACTCTCTAAGAGGAAGTCAGTAGCAGAAAAAGAGGAATTTGAAAGAGGCAATAGAGCAGGGATCTGCAATTAGCGGACCTCCAGCTGTTGCAAAACTACAAGTCCCATCATGCATCTACCTTTGGGTGTCATGCTTGTGGCTGTCAGAGTCTTGCTATGCCTCATGGGATTTGTAGTTCTGCAACAGCTGGAGGTCCGCTAATTGCATATCCCTGCAATAGAGGGAACTTTGAGTTAAAGCAGTATTAAAGTATTACTAAACCTAGGACCCTGGATTCACTATATCTGGTCTCCCACAGTACACATAATATGGACATGCAATTATTTAAATAAATATAAACTACTAAATACCTTTTCTAATCAGCAGTATTTAGCAGGCTTGTTACTTCTATCAATGTCCAGACAAGCACTGGTTAAAGCTTGTAGAGGAGTTTTCATCCTCCTCTGACTGTCCTATGAGGCTGCATGACCCCTGACCCTCTGTCTGGACAGTGCTGATTGGCCCAGTGCCAATCACATGCAACCTCCCAAGATAAAAAAAAAACTCTCTAACAATACATACCAAACTGAGCACCCCAAGGCTCTGTACTATCAGGAGATTAAATGGGGTCTGCGTATACAGACTTATTTTACTGTTGTGGGTTTAGAAACACCTTAAATCCAAAAACAAAAAATGTATATGTAGCAGTTTAGCGATTCTTAAATGTGGTGGCTGCATTCATTTCCATTTTTAGGCTTTTTTTCCCTTTATTTTCAGCTGGTGATCTTGCCAGTGCAATACATGTTGTCCTAGAGTGCCTCTACTGTAAATTGAGCAGAAACAGCGACACCTTTTGACAGCAGCACTGTCATTCTGGAGAGATGTGTTTGTAGGCAGATGCAGTCTATTTTCTCCATTGCAGGTGGGGCTCACCAGTAGAAGCAATGCAAGAAGAGGAGTGGGTCAGGAGGAGTCTTGTTCATCTATGATCTCCTTGATCACAGAGAGGCAGCATCTGATTGGATGCTGGCATTCCATGTGACTTTGGTGGCCATCTTGGGTCAGGCCGAGTCTATTAAGGACTCTGGCTCCCGGGTTTGGTGCGCATTTTGTGTGTGGACAGAGTAGGGATAGTTCATCTATATGTCAGGGACAGTACTTGCCATCAGCTAGCGGTACATTTACTAGTAGGGAAACGCCATTCTACTGGAGATCTCTGTATTTGAGTGTGGACTGGCAGAGCCTCATACCACTCCTCAAGGCAGATGCTGTCGGAACACCTGTGACCTACCTCTGCTACTTATCACTGTACTTCCTGTGAGTATGCCTGGTTGGTCTTCCTGCCGGTCTTGCAACTGGGCTCTGAGTGTTTACTGCTGTCACACCATGTTGCACCTACCAACACTTTAAATGTATTAGCCGATTTTGATGAACATATTAAAGACTAGAGATGGGCCGAACACCGCCCTGTACAGTTTGCATCAGAACTCCAAAAGAGAGAAAAAGTTATGACCCAAATGGTGAAACCTATTAAAGTCTATTGGGACTCGAACTTGAAAAATCCCCATGTAGTTTAAAGGCTTATATGCAATTATATGTTATATGCAATTGACCATAAAAAGGGTATGGAGGTCCAGGTACTGCATGGGGGATAGGTATCAATGCAAACATTAAAACATTTTTTTTACAGGAGCATTGATTTTAATGCTGCTTAAAATGCAACAAAAAAATTAAAGATACCTTTAACTATATTGCCTGGGGGGGGGGTCCCCTTATTCTGCCTGTAAAGTGACGCATCAGTAGCATGTATAGAACCAACTGCAGCATAAATAAAATTTCTAAAGGAAACAAAATGCATGAAATAAATAAAATAAATAAATACATTTCCGGCAATACAATACCATTGCTAGCAATAGAAAAATGTTTGAAAAAGCAACTTGGGGTCCATTCCCCAGTCTATACCAGGCCCTTCGGGTCTGGTATTGATTTAAAGGGGAATCCCATGCCAAAATTAAAAAATAAAACGGTGTGGGGTCCCCCCCCCCCAAAATCCATAGCAGACCCTTATCTGAGCACAGAGCCTGGCAGGCCAGTAAAGGGGGGGACGGGGACGAGCTAGCGCTCCTCCCCTCCTGACCCATACCAGGCCACATGCCCTCAACATGGCACATTGTCCCCATGTTGATGGCATGTGGCCTGGTATGGTTCAGGAGGGGAGGAGCACTCATCGTTGTGGAGGCCTGCAGGTAGAGGGCTTTAAGAAGGGGGTCCCCAGATCCCGCCCCCCCCCCCTTCATGTGAATTAGAATAGGATATCCATTCACCAAAAAAGTGCCAAAAAGTAATAAAAGCACAGAGACAGTTTTTGACAATTTCTTTATTTAAAAAAAACAAAACAATGTCCAGCGATGTAAATCTATCGCCAGTTGCAATCCCCCTGCACTGCCTGGCCCGATCTATAGAATGAAGCAAGTGGGGCCGAGATTCCCCTGTGACATCAGGCAGCCAGCAGAGGGGAATCTTGGCCCCTCCTGCTTCTCTCCATAGATCGAGGCCAGGATCACGTGACCTCACAGCTGCAGTGTGAGAAACGGTATTTAGCCTTTTCATTTCTAACATTTACTCTTGTTAAAGTGGTTGTAAACCCTTACAACACACTTTGACCTACAGGTAAGCCTAGATTAAGGCTTACCTGTAAGTCCAAGAAATATCTCCTAAACTTACATGGTTTAGGAGATATTTGCCAAAAGACAGGTACCGCTGTCTACGGCGCATGCGCCATAGACAGCGGCGCGCAGGCGCACTGAGCGCGGCACCGTCAACGACGAAGATGCCGCACGTGTCAGCTCCCGTGCACATGCGTGGGAGTGATATCATCGCGGCTTTGCCGAATGACAGCGGCGGAGCAGCGAGACCCCACCGAGAAGATGGATGCGCCGGACTACAGGGGACAGCGGTGACATCGCTGGCTCCTGTGTCAGGTAAGTGACACATAATGGAATACTTTGCGATGCATAGTAGTCCATTATGCTTTACCTTTGGAGGGAATGAAAGAGGAAGTAAATTCATCAGGGTTTACTACCTCTTTAATGGCTGCATATCTGCATGGCATACATTGATATGTGCTGCATTATGCAGCTGAATAGAGGTGGGAGGGGCGGGGAGGAAAGCAATCTCATGATGACAGGGAGGGAGGGGGGAGAGACTGTCCGAGGAGAGAGCAGACCTGCAGATGACGAGGCACGTAAACTGACCACGGTAGTCAGGGCTCAGCAGCCATGATTATCCTGGTTAGCAGAGGCAGGGGGACACAGGAACTGGCAGGATTAACTAGGTTTATTACAAGTTAGGAAGAGAAGAAATGCACAGCACAAGCTCTGTGCTGTTATTCATGTCTTAAAAGAACAGGATCTTATTTTTTTTTAGGGTTACAAACACTTTAATTAACCACTTCCAGACTGCCCACCGTGTCGGTACTTTGACGTTAAATACCATTGTTATGGCAGCAGATGCCATAACCCCTCTTATTTTTCTCCACAGTGGGCGGTCCGCTTTAGGTTAAAAGTGGTCTCTGTGGCGGATTCGCTGCAAGATCACTTTTATGGGTGGCAGGAGAGGTGCCCACCCCCTCCCGTCACATCCCGGTGGTCTTACCGGATGCTGTTGGAAGCAACAGAGACAATCCAGTCCTCTGGCCTGATGGGCAGGAAGTTGAGTGATGGCCCCCACTCAGCTCTATGCCTTTGGAGCAACATCAAACATCACTTCCTCCCAACAGCATTAAATATTTTTTTTTTATTGAAAAGAAAAGCCTTTTTTTATTGTTGCTTTTAAGTGTAAATGCAACATCTGAGGTCTTTTTGACCACAGATCTCACATTAAAGAGGTCCTGTCATGCTTGTAATAGGAATAAAAGTGATCCAAATTTTTTTTTTAAAGAGACAAAAAAAAAGTAGAAGAAAAATATTTTTTTAAAAACACGCTGTCCCTTCGTGCTTGCGTGCAGAAGCTAAGGCATATGTAAGTTGTGCCCACATATGTAAACGGTGTTCAAACCACACATGTGAGGTATCGCCATGATCGTTAGGGTGAGAGCAATAATGCTAGCAAGAGGGCTCCTCTGTAACTCAAAACTAGTAACCTGTAGAAATTTTTAAACGTCGCTTATGGAGATTTTTAAGTGTCAAAATTTGTCGCTATTCCATGAGCGGGCGCAAATTTGAAGCATGACATGTTGGGTATCAATTTACTTGGCGTAACATTATCTTTCACAATATAGAAAAAAATTGGGCTAACTTGACTGTTTTCTTATTTTTTTATTCAAAAAGGTGTATTTTTTCCAAATAAAATTGCGCTTGTAATACTACTGCGGAAATACGGTGTGACAAAGTATTGCAACAACTGCCATTTTATTCTATAGGGTGTCTAAAAAATATATATAATGTTTGGGGGTTCTAAGTAATTTTCCAGCAAAAAAAAATGATTTTAACTTGCCAGTGCATGTTATCTCAGGTTGCTCTTTTATGTTAATACTGCATCGCAACCATGAGCCATGCATTTGGCTCACGGTTGCAGCACATCCCCATTTACTTGAATGCATTACATTTGGCGATAGTACTGCCTGCTGATCACAACAGATGGTATAATTTTGTTGCATTATGTGTACAGCCCTGAGCAGCTGCATCATGTTCTCTTTGGATGGGGCGCTGATATCATCCTAATCTGGGTATACCCCCATGCAGTGGCGGCTGGTGCTCAATATTTTGGGATGGGGGGTGACAAACCAAGCCAAGCCACGCACTCTAGCAAATATTGATTCGCAATTGGCACACAACTGGGTGGGCTCAGGGCACAGTGCTCTTTGCCCCGAGCCCAACCCTTTTTTGAAGCCAATTAGAGCCTCAGGCTGTAATCATGTGCGTAAAAAAAACACATTTGAATCCATGCGTCCGATGACCTGCATGCAGATTAGAGGCCGGGCACATGGATTAGGGGGGCAGCACCCCTGCTCCCTGTATGGACTGGCCACCACTCCTCCCATGCCACTAAAGTCTGTCTGAGGTCTGGAGGGGGAGGGAGGAGGAATTGTACAGAGTGTGACTGACTGATCTGGGGCAGGGTGGATGATTGTACTGGAGACAGACTGACCTGGGAGGGATAATTTTACTGAATTTGTGCCCCAGTACAGTCACATCCCCCCCCCCCCCCCCCCAGGTCATTCTGTGCCCCAGGAGAATCTTCTCCAGGTCAGTCTGTCCTCCCCAGTAAGGTATTACTGGGAAACTAAACAATGGTTAAAAAAACATTCTTTCCAAGTATTCCTAACTCAGAAAAGTATCTTTTCTCAGCCTCATCAAAATTTCCAAATATCCTTTTTTTTTGCTCTTGTTGCTACTGTAGCACCCTCTAGTGTGCTAAAATAGGTTTTGTTAGTATAACAAGTTTTTTTCTGGGTCAGCGTGAGTGACTCAGGGAGGGCTGGATGACTTACAGGCAGCATCTGCTAGAAACTTCCAGAAGAATGAGAGTGGAGGTGAGGAGGAGCTGTCTGGGCTGGTGACTGTTACAGTTGGGGAGGACTGAGAGGCAGCCTCAGAGGACTATGTGAAAGCAGTCTGAGATGAATGCAGAGTCAGCCTGGGAGGACTGTTTAGCCAAGAGGGCTGGAGAAAGGGGCAGCTGCAGCCAGGTGGGCTGGCAGTGCCTGAAGAGGTGGTACTGGGATCACTTGGATAACAACTGTCCCCGAGCCACCCCCCATCAAATCATTCCCTGTATTTATTACCTTTTTTTTTAGAATGTAAGCTCTATGAGCAGAGCCCTCCTTTCCCTTCTGTATTGAACTGTACTGTAATTGTGCTGTCCCCCCTCTAAATTATAGAATAGCTCCGTAAACTGTTAGCGCTATATAAATCGTGTATAATAATAATTATGTCCAGGACACACTATACATTGATTATGAGATTTCCCCATTTTAGTGACAATTTCCTGTGCCCTCCTAGAATCCACACTGAATATGGCAGTACTTTAAAAAAAATAGGCCACTAATTAGTTTTTTTCATCAACATTTTCTCAGATTTAAACTCATGACAAGCATATTTGCATTGATATTTCACTCATCCTATTTACATGAAGGCTGGGCATCAAACAGTGTATCCCAAGTATATGTGCCAGATACAAGGTGAAGTTATATAAACTTTGTGAGAGGGCCACAGGGTACAAATAATACTTCTCTGTTCATGAAGGGATAGATAACCAGCTGGAAATATTGTGTGGGACTTTATGTGATTCTATTCCATAAGGAATATTACCTTGATGTGGACAATACTAGTAGTGAAAAAAATATATTAGTATGTGGTCCATGGAGGTGCAGTGAGAGACAGGACTGGTGCCTGGTGGAAAGGCTGACAGTGAATGGGAACACTATATGTGCACAGAGTGATCAACGGGGCTCCTCCCAGTGTCACACAGGTGCAACGGGTGTTTGCTTTCCAAAATGTGGTAATTTTGTGGATGTCTCCTCTGTGCTAGTTCTCCAGGGCCTCCAAAAATGTGATAGGCTGTCAGGAAATTAGATGCATAATTTATGACCCTAGAAGGCCTGAATGTGCTCCTTGGATTTTGGGCCTTTCTGTGTCGCTAGGCTGTGAAAAAGTTTCATTAATGTGGTATCCCTAGTAGAATGTGTTTATGAAAAGTACTTCTAACTATGCTTATGCCATGTTTTTGAGATACTGTATCTTATTAATTGACACTTTGTGTAAAAAAAAACCAAAAAACAATACCTTTCCACATTTTCTAAAACTTATGTAAAAAAATAACATTTTCAAAAGATACTCTTGCCTCTTAGATATTACCCTGGGGGAGTGGGGGACATGGCGGAGCTGTACTGTGTGTGACTATGGACGCTCCCATTGCACGAGACTTGCTATGGGGGCACTCAGATGAAAAAGAAGACAACCGGTTTGGGGGGACTCTGGAAAAGGAGGTAAGGAACCATTCTGTGCAATATCATTGCACAGATCAAGTAAGGATAACATATTTTTTTTTTTTAATTAAAAAGAAATTGCCTTTCATATAACATTAATACATAAGAATTTTTTCACACGTGTGGCACACAAAGCCACTCCTCTGAATTTTTTTTTTAGAGGTGTGTGATAGGCGGTGTGGAGGCAAAATATCACATCCTCACCTATTTTAATCCTCAACATGCCTCATCACTGCACCACAACTGTGCACATTGCATGAGGTTGCCATGCGGCTCCACTCATTTGAATGGGTCGCATTTTGTGTCATTACTGCCTGCCAAAAGCAGCATACTGTTTCATTTTTGTCATCCGCAAAGCATTGTTGCTGTGGCATATGTACAGCCCCGAGTATCTGCATGCCCTCACCAACGCCTATAGTTGGGGGAAGAGGGAGGGGCTGAAACTATGGCCCCATTTGCTTGATTTTAACACCCTCTGGCCTCTTGTGTGAATGTCACCGCCTTCTGTCGCACAAAAGGCTCAATTCACAAAGCTTTAATACACAGATAGTGGGCTCTATTCACAAAGCTGTATTTTCTGATTTAATACTTGCGGTAAAATAGCTCATAGCATTTTTAACAATTTTTTTGGGCATTCACAGAAAAAAAAAAATACTAAAATAAGGCATGTGGTATTTCATTAGAATATACGGTATTTATCTCATGAAACCATGCAATATTTTATCTCATGCAATATGCAGTAGAATGGATACAGTGGAGAAGAATTAGAGCCCCTGTCAGTTTTTATAGCTAATAAAGAGGTAAAATGGTTTGACCTGTATAAATATGCCAACTCACTACATCAGTGCAGTTCCTGCAGCATATGTAATAATAGAAAAGAAAAACTGTGACTGGAATACTAGTCAAAGGAAATATTGAAAGAAAATCGTATAAAAAATTACACAAATATATAAATACCCTTCTTATACAGCCGTGTCTTTTTTATTGGTGAAGGAAGGGTATTTTTAAATATGTGTGTGATTTTTGATACTATTTTCTTTCAATATTTGACATATTGACATATTTGACACTTAGAAAGATATTTTGTATTTACTTAAAGTATAACTAAAGGAAAATATTTTTTTTGTTTGTTTCAGATAGAATGGAGAAGTATTAGAACACCTAATAGGTTTTTATTGCTGTCTGTGCTCTAGTTAAGGAGAAACAAAGATTGACTTGGGGGGCACACCCTAAAAATGCATTACATTCAAGATGATGCAGCTATAAGACCAGCAAACAGAGGAATTACAGCGCACACATGCAAACATGACATTTAAATCCTGCAAGGCTATTTAAAACACCTGAACATATTCAGCAAATATACAAAAAATATGTAGATTTGGTCATACCATATGGCCATATGGTGCTTAAAATGGTTGTGAACCCTTAAGCCGCGTACACACGCGGGGACTGTTCGCCCAACTTTGTCCGCTGAACAGTGTTTCGGCGGACAGTCCGCCCGTGTGTGGGCTTTCAGCGGACAGTTTCAGCGAACAGTCTGCTGAACAAAGTTTTTCGGAAATTCCGAAAAACTGTCCGCTGAAACTTGGTTTCAGCGAACAGTCCCCTCGTGTGTAGGCTTGTTCGTCAAACTAAGTTCCACGCATGCTCAGAAAGGATTTACACGCCGAAAGTTGTAATGCAGTGTATAGGACGTCGTATTTTCCGTCCCGTCGTACGTGCCGTTCACGTCATCGCGCACGGTTTCAGCAAACTGTTCGTTCGTCGTGTGTGGGCAAGTCCGTCCATGCTAATTTTGAGCGGACTGTTCGCTGAAACTGTTTGACGGACAAAGTTGAGCGAACAGTCCCCGCGTGTGTACGTGGCCTTACAGACCACTTTGACCTATAGATAAGCCTAGATTAAGGCTTACCTGTAGGTGCAAGAAATACCTCTTAAACCTACACGCTTTAGGAGATATGTGCAAAAGACAGGCACTGATGTCAACGGCATGCAGGTGCACTGAGCGTGCCGTTTCTAACGGCAATCGTGAAGTTAATGGCGGCTTAAGCGCGCATGCACGGGAGTGCGTCATAGCAGCTCCCGCCAATCACAGCGCCGGAGCCACGATACCCGGGAGGAAGATGGACGCTTAGTGGAAGAGGGGACAGCAGTGACATCGCTGGCTCCTGTGTCAGGTAAGTGACACATAATGGGCTACTATGCGATGCATAGTAGCCATTATGCTTTACCTTTGCAGTGAAACAAAGAAGAAGTAAAACCCACCATGGTTTACTTCCTTTTTAAGCCCACAACTATGTCAAATTACCCCATTATCAGTGGATCCTGTTGGTCTTAACCATGGGAGAAATACACTCCTCTTTATGGGAGAACTAAAGGACTTCTCCTATAACACAGGTGGACCCTAATAAGGGGCCCGGAGATGGGGTGCTCCAGCCTTGGGGGATTTAAATGTCATTTTTGGATGTGTGCGCTATAATCTTTTCCTCTAGTTAAGGAGATTCACAAGAAATGACAAGAGAAAACAAATATATTTTACTACATGTAATGGGTTGGATTTACTAAATGAATGGGGTGGATTTACTAAAGGCACATACACTGAGCACTTTGAAAGTGACGTTGCTCCAGAGCTTAGTAAATGAGGGGGATGCTGTGTTCCATCATCCAATCATGTGCAAGCAAAATGCTGTTCTCTTTCCTTGCGCGTGATTTAGTATTCTTTGTAAAGTGAAACTTTACCTCATGTACTAAGCTCTGGAGCAACTTGGAAATTGCAGTCTTAAAGTAGAACTATAGGTAACACTTTTTTTTTCATTGCGAGTAAGAAATGGTTATACACCCATGTGGGTTTTTTTTTGTTATTTTTTGCCATCTGTGTCCCCATTGGAAGATGTATTAATTCTCTGGGGACAACCCCAAATTTGGGATTTTATGGTAAACAGGACAAATAGAGATGTTCTAATCCACCTCCAATCTATCCAAAAGTAAAAATTCCTTTAGTAATTCTCTAAGTAAGTCAACCCCAATTATTTAGATATTTAGGTTTCTATTCATTACTGTTGAGAGAACTGTTCCAAAAAAGGCAGAGACTACTCAAAATTGCCTATTATATTTTTACATTTCTTAAATACTGAATGCCTGGACCACTACTTAATTTGCACATACATTTTATTATGTTTTTCCTTCTGTGAGGGGTAAATGGATAGAAGAAAATAAAAGTAGATGTGGCACTATTCATTTAAAATTAAAGATGATTGGTATGGTTAGTATAATTAATGCAAATATACATTATTAAAATGCAATAGAACTCATAAAATGTAAAAAATAAATAAAAAAATGATATATATATATATATATATATATATATATATAAATATATATATATATATATATATATATATATAAAAATATATATATATATATATATATATATATATATATATATATATATATATATATATATATATATATATATATATATATAATATGTGAAAATACACAAAAATATTTCACAGAAAAATATATCATACAAAAATGTACAAATGTGCAGAAATCATTAAATATCCTCAATGTGAATAAATATGATTAAATCAAGATATAAAAATCCAATAATAAAGTTCATAGTCCCAATAAAAAATGGAAAAAAAATGGGTGAAAGTGCTTTGTGCTAGTGAAGGAAAACCCCACACTAATCTATTCTCTCTTGAAAGGTGATCACAGCATACCTGGCTTATCCGTGCTCCTATTGTGACTGCACTCACTAGAAATGACTCCCCCTCCAGGGGTATGAGACATTCACAGTTTTTGCCACTGTGTAGCACTCTGGAAGTTGCCCAATCCTAGTACTCACCTAGTAATCCTAAATGTACTCACATTTACCACGAAACATTAAGGCATATACTGCTGACACTGTCACCGACAACCGCAGGAATGTCTGTTGTCTCCACTCTACTAGTTTTGTCACACTGATGTCATCTCAAGCTACTGCAAAACGTCTAGTGAATTGAGAGTTTAGGATTGCATGCAATATTTAGGCAAAATGTGTCCTGACACCTAAATATCTCATGCAAGTTCATTCTGTGAATAGAGCCCAATAATCTTTATTTTAGCCATGTGACTGTAAATTTCAGATTAATTTGACTCACCTGAAAATAATTGTAAATTTTTGGAAAAAAGGGATCTTTATCCTAACGTTATAGCATTGTAATTCAATCTAAAGCTTAATAAAGGATGCTTAAAGAAGAAGTATGGGAATGCAAAAATAGGTAGTACATGCTACCCTCATCCCTGCATTGCATTTCTTTCTTTAGTTTTTGTAGAACAGTCTTTAGAAGTGTCCAGAATCAGCCTTTATTGGTTCATTTTCAGTTCAAAAGTTTGCAGGGTCCAGCCCCTGCTTCACTCCCTCCCTCTGTAGGACATGTGGGTTTGCCTGGTGAAGAGTTGAACACCCCAGGCTGCTATCTAGAATGAGCACAGTCTTCACATGCCTCGGTTTCCATGGCAGCTTGTCCCCAGCTAAAACCCGGAAGCAAAGAAACAGTGTGATACAAATGAAGTCCTCATCTTTCCCTGGCTGTTATCTGCAAGCTCTCCTCTGCAAGACTCCAACACCTCTCCCCTGGGTTTTGATGTTCCTTCCTGTGTCCTCCGAATTTTCTCCCCCCCATTTTCCCTCACTCATTCAAAGTTCATGTCAGTGTCTCCTCCAGCCGATGGGGAAGGGGGAGAGTCACTGAAAAACTGAAAAAATCATGTACAGAAATGAACACTGGAGATCTCTCTACATATAGCACTGTGTTATATCAGAAAAGGAGACATGATAAGGAGCATAGTGACCTGTGCCCTATGTCTGTTCTCTGAAATGTTCTCTGAAATGTATACAGTGCTATGTGTAGAGAGCATACCTGTGTGTACAGTACATAGGAGAAGGAGACTGACAACTTCCCCACATCTAAAGTGATCCCCGATATGTCCCCAGAGTCTCCTTTATTGTACATACAAATCATCCCTCTGTCACTGATCCCACCCCCCTCCCCCACCATCCTTCTGCCACTGATATTATCCCTGTCCCCCCATCCCCTGTACTCCTATACAGTCTGATCATCTCCATCCCCTGTACTCCTTTCCAGTTCTATACAGTCGGCTCTCTGCATTTGTAAGAGCCCCCCCCCCCCCCCGACTGACTGTGATCACTGACTGATCAGGCTTAGGTAAGTAATAGGGGGAACTCAGGGGGGAGTTGCACACTGAAGGTTTTTTACCTTCATGCATAGAATTAGGGATGAGCTTCGAGTTCGAGTCGAACTCATGTTCGACTCGAACATTGCCTGTTTGCCTGTTCAGCGATCAGTGAACAATTTGGGCTGTTCGCAGCAAATTCGAAAAGCCGGAACACCCTGTGCAAGTCTATGGGAGAAATCTAAAGTGCTAATTTTAAAGGGTAATATGCAGGTTACATGGATCAATGCAAAAAAAAGTTTTAAAAACGGCCGTTTTTTCAGGAGCAGTGATTTTAATAATGATTAAAGTGAAACAATAAAAGTGTAATATTCCTTAAAATTTCGTAGCTGGGAGGTATCTTTAGTATGCCTGTGAAGGGGCGCATGTTTCTGGTGCTTAGAACTGTCCCTGCACATTTGTGCAGGAAAAAAAGTATTTTATAATCACTTGCGGCTAAATTGTCGGCTCCCCGTAGTACAGAGAACATTCAATGAGTGTTCTCTGTATTAGCCGACAATTCATTCATTCATTGATAAAAAATAAAAAAAAATAAAAAGCGTGGGGGTTCCCCTAAATTCAATTACCAGGCCCTTCAGGTCTGACATGGATATTAAGGGGAACCCCGCATCAAATAAAAAAAAAAATTGACGTGGGGGTCCCCCTAAATATCTATACCAGACCCTTCAGGTCTGACATGGATATTAAGGGGAACCCCGCATCAAATTAAAAAAAAAATTGACGTGGGGTCCCCCTAAAAATCCATACCAGACCCTTTATCCGAGCACGCAACCTGGCAGGCCGCAGGAAAAGAGGGGGGGACGAGAGAGCGGCCCCCCCCCCTCCCTCCTGAACCATACCAGGCCACATACCCTCAACATTGGGAGGATGCTTTGGGGGTCTGTGACCCCTCAAAGCACCTTGTCCCCATGTTGATGAGGACAAGGGCCTCATCCTCACAACCCTGGCCGGTGGTTGTGAGGGTCTGCGGGCGGGGGGCTTATCAGAATCTGGAAGCCCCCTTTAACCCCCAGATCCCGCCCCCCCTGTTTGAAATGGTAAGGGGGTACAAAAGTAACCCTACCATTTCACAAAGAAAGTGTAAAAATGGTTAAATAAGACAAACACACTTTTGAAAAATTCCTTTATTAAAAATAAAAAAAGATTCCACTCCTGCTATCCAGCGACGAATCTCCGGGGTCCAGCGATGGATGATCATATCCAGCGACGGAGGATCTCTCAGTCCAGCGCTGTCCATACATCCGTCTTCTTACCATTTCAAACAGGGGGGGGGCGGAATCTGGTGGTCCCCTTGTTAAAGGGGGCTTCCAGATTCTGATAAGCCCCCCGCCCGCAGACCCTCACAACCACCGGCCAGGGTTGTGAGGATGAGGCCCTTGTCCTCATCAACATGGGGACAAAGTGCTTTGAGGGGTCACAGACCCCCAAAGCATCCTCCCAATGTTGAGGGTATGTGGCCTGGTACGGTTCAGGAGGGAGGGGGGGCCACTCTCTCGTCCCCCCCTCTTTTCCTGCGGCCTGCCAGGTTGCGTGCTCGGATAAAGGGTCTGGTATGGATTTTTAGGGGGACCCCCACGTCAATTTTTTTTTATTTGATGCGGGGTTCCCCTTAATATCCATGTCAGACCTGAAGGGCCTGGTAATTGAATTTAGGGGAACCCCCACGCTTTTTTTTTAAAATTTTTTATCAATGAATGAATGAATTGTCGGCTAATACAGAGAACACTCATTGAATGTTCTCTGTATTACGGGGAGCCGACAATTTAGCTGCAAGTGATTTTAAAATACTTTTTTTCCTGCACAAATGACACTTTGTGCAGGGACAGTTCTAAGCAGCAGAAACATGTGCCCCTTCACAGGCATACTATAGATACCCCCCAGCTACGAAATTTAAAGGAATATTACACTTTTATTGTTTCACTTTAATCATTATTAAAATCACTGCTCCTGAAAAAACTGCCGTTTTTAAAACTTTTTTTTGCATTGATCCATGTCCCCTGGGGCAGGACCCGGGTCCCCAAACACTTTTTAGGACAGTAACTTGCATATTACCCTTTAAAATGAGCACTTTAGATTGTGAACGTTCGAGTCCCATAGACTTTAATAGGGTTCTAAAGTTCACACGAAGTTTAGGTCTGTTCGCAGGTTCTGGTGCGAACCGAACAGGGGGGTGTTCGGCTCATCCCTACATAGAATGCATGAAGGTAAAAAACCTTCAGCCTTTACAACAACTTTAAATTCAACAGCTCCTCTCCCCAACAGTGCAGAGGCAGCCAGGCACACAACAACATTCCATTCACTCTCTTGAAGAGTCTAATGGTTTGTCTTTTTTCAGTTTTTTTACTTGTAGGAACTAGGGAGGGGTAGCGGGGTGATGTGGGATACTCCAAAACGCTTGAGCACAATTTTGCAGAGGACAATTTTCTCTCTAAACAATAGTGATACTCACAGATTTTTATTCACAGCTTGCAACCATGACATAGCCTTAAGGTGCACCACAGGAAGGAGGCTCTACTTAGTGTCCTTTAACAGGATGTGTCCATAGGGGCAGCCTCTTGTAAAATAATCCAGTATCCAGTCACAGGGGCAAACAGCCCCTTCCTCCTCTCACCGCACGAATCCATTCCCTTAGAAGTGAGAAAGACAATCTGATCAGGGTTCCAGACTATTTAGCAGCATCCTAGCCACCAACTGGGCACACCTTCCCAGGAGATTGGCTAGGCCCTACTCAATAATCAGGACCCTCCCTCCATAAACTCTAGAATCATCTTTTAGAGGCAGGGGGAAGCAATCAAGCTCCCTGCCTGTGAAGCCCTGAACAGACCAGACTAAACAATTACTGCTCCTCTAGTTACACCAGGAGCCAATAACTAAATGCTACATCAATATGATTGTTTGTTGTTCCTGCTATTTAGGCTAAATAGCAGTCAACCAATCAAACATCAACTTTTATTGACCTCAATGTACTCAAATACTGCATGCAGCAGTTTGTCACCACACTGTCTAACCCACCAAAGCACTCATATTGCAATGTGAATGGTGCCACATGCATAGTCAATCATACCTTGAATGTTCCAATAGTTATAATTTTTAGACCTGTCACCACTGATCATGACTTACTGGAGTTTTTGTACAAGGCCAATGTCATCTAGTGGCCAACCAATCCAAAAACAAGTGCAGATTCTCTATTTAGTTAGTACTTAGTTATGACTGTGCATAGGATGTGGCATCTCAAGGGTTTACCTACTTTCTGTTTTTTCCCCCACATATGTTCTATGATGATCTTAAAGCTAACATTGTATTATTGGCCAATTGGATTTTTTTTCCAGCTCTTACTGTAGGTTTGTGATAAAAGCATACTTTAATGATAGGTATCAAGAGTTAAGGTGTGTCTACTGATTGTTTCTAAGAAGAAGCTGGCGTGTTTAGGAGCAAAGGTATGAACTGGGTGTGTTGCAGTGAACATTATCAACTACACTTGATACCAAAGGTGTGTACTACTTAGTAGCTCTGTCATTTTAATAAAAACAACACCTATAATTATAAAAGGTAATTGTTTGGTATCATCTGTGCAAATTCAAGACAACTTGTAGCCAGGTTAGATTAATAACCCAGAAATAAAAAGGGCAGAAAAACATTAACCTCCATCTCTGTGACAATCCTGGGCAAACCAAGCTAAGCATATCATGAAAAACACATAAATAGAGGTTAACATCAGAGAGAACCAAACTACAAAATGGTAAATGGATATAGAGATATAGACAAATAAATTTGTATGCAAAGTTCACCCTTTTCTGTAAAAGATGAAGTAGACTCCATCCCATATTCCACCTATTGGTTAGGAAAACTACCTTTTACATAAAAGGACCACAGGGAGGTGGGATGGGCTAGAGACAAGCATAAATGATACAGGAACAATTATTATTAACATGGTTTCCATTGGCAGTAAAAAAAAATTAAAAACCTACTTTTTGGCTGAGGAGAAACCTTCATAAAGGCTGTGATATAGTTTGTGTTGCCAGACCCTGATGAAATGTGTTAATAGCCAGTGGTTGTCTTTCTTAACCCCTTGGCACGGGCCACACTCAAAATATGCAGCTTCTCTGCATCTGGTCCTTGGCGGCGAGAGGCCGCATATCTTTGTGAATTGCTGTCAATACAGCTGTGCCAGGAACACGCACGCTGTGCTCTCCCAGCACAGTTACCAGCGCCTAACCAAAAGCTTTTTTTTTGTCACGTGATCTTAATCCCAGATTTCCAGCATCATAAACCTCTTAAGCCCCATACACACTATCAGATTATCTGCTGAGTTTTTCCTTCAGATTTACCAAAACCATGTAGTAGAAGGGCCTGCCTGATTGCATACACATTGAAACTCCTAAGGTTTGTCCTCATATTATATGGTTTTGGTAAATTTGAAGGAAAAACTCAGCAGATAATCTGATAGTGTGTATGGGGCTTTAAAGTGCTGGGAGACACTGGCACAAAGAGGTTAAAGTGGTTGCAAACCTCAGTCATGGAATCCGAGCAAAGCACATATATCTGTAGTGTCTACTTATCTCTCTCCAATGCTCTAAGTGTCATTGCTCTCCGGTGCTTCATTCCTCTGTCATCAATATGAGTCACATCTGAGAAGTTTTCGTGACACATGAGCTAAATTTGCGTCTGGAGTTCACAATGGAGCTTGTCTATTCACAACGCAGTTCTTCTGCTGTGTGGAGGGGGGTGTGTTCCTTTCCTCCACTCAGCTCTCACACACTGTTACTGCAGCCTCTCTACCTCCTCCTCCTCTGTGCTCCTGACAGAATAAGAAAGGTTTTTAACACAATCTGCCCTTTCAAAGGGGTGTAGAGAGGAGAAAAACTGCAGATATACAGGATGTAGAGGGATTTGTTTTATCCCTGTGTATCATCTGGGGCTGTTCACCTCACTACATATATAGTTACAAGTTATAGTTAGTAAGGTTGAATAAAGACACCAGCCCATCCAGTTCAACCTTAAGGAGTGTCTACAATTGTCCCTACCCTCAAGGAGCCCTGAATCCAAGGTCCCCATTCATATACTAAGGCCAATTTTGGACAGAAGCCAATTAACCTACTTGCATGTCTTTGGAGTGTGGGAGGAAACCGGAGTAAACCCACGCAGGCACAGGGAGAACATACAAACTCCAGGCAGGTGATGTCGTGGTTGGGATTCAAACCAGCGACCCTTTTTACTGCTAGGCGAGAGTGCTAACCACTACAACACTGTGCCACCCATATGTGAGGGTTTACATACACTTTAAGTACAATACTAAGTGAAACCTGGTGCCAGTTATACAGAATAGTTCCTTCAAATAGACCAAAAGGCAACATATCTATAGACTTATAATTACTTTATTAACACTGGCCAAGGTGTTAGATTGTCGTTGCACCCTTTCAGTTTCTTCTAAGCTAGTGTTCCCTAATGTGGTCAATACTAAACCCCAAGGGTAAAAGGGACTATCCAAGGGCTCAATAAAATGACTGGGGGACAGGGAATATCTGAGAGGCAATAGGTATTTGATAAATATTGGGAGGTTGATCGGGGTCAATAAATATTTGAAAGTACCTATAGAGCTTTGCATCAATTCCTAGTCCTGAAGATGAGGTGGCTAGTTGCAGTGTACTCTAACTCCTCACTCACCTCTTTTAGGCCAGCACGGCCCATCTCTGGACTGCATGACTTTGACCCATATATGGTTCTACATACTTTGCAAAGGGAGGAACTTATCCCGGACTCATGGATTTGATCACAAGTTGATAAGTACCAATATATTTACCATTCTTTGGAAAGGACTATTATTTTCTGGAAAGGATTACCTCTTAATTTTGCTGTTTCATTTGGGTTTGAGAGCGTCTTCATAGGAACTCTGATTGGTACAGTAAGAGGAAGGTCAAGGAGGACTATGTTCTTATGGTTCCAGTGAGCCATGCATCACTTTATTGGACACTTATATTAACTACTTCACCACTTGCACACCTCCTCTTGACCACTGTTACCTAGCAATTCTCCCCCATTTCTTCACAGCTACCTTCCACCTTAATACAATCATGTACTTGTCCACAGTTTTCAAATGCAGATTGGGAGAACCATTGATATCATCTCATAGCTTCCACTTTGTGGTTTGACTTCATTCATCCTCCCTTTTTGAATATCCATCTTTAGGTGATCCCTGAAAACCCTTCTCTTCAAAGAAGCCTATCCTGCTTCTAACACTGTTTTACTTCCTCCATCAGCTCATCCCCCCACAGCTATTACCTTTTGCACCTTTTTAGATTGTAAGCTCCAATGAGCAGACCCCTCTGATTCCTCTTGTACCAAATTGTAATGTAACTGTAATGTCTGCCCTCATATTGTAAAGCGCTGCGCAAACTGTTCGCACTATATAAAACCTATATAATAATAATAATAATATCAGTTTAACCACTTAAGCCCCGGACCATTTTCCAGCGAAAGGACCAAGCCCCTTTTTGCGACTTGGCACAGCATCGCTTTAACTCACAATTGCACGGTCGTGCGACGTGGCTCCAAAACAAAATTGGCGTCATTTTTTCCCCACAAATAGAGCTTTCGTTTGGTGGTATTTGATCACCTATGCGGTTTTTATTTTTTGCGCTATAAACAAAAATAGAGCGTCAATTTTGAAAAAAATGCAATATTTTTTACTTTTTGCTATAATAAATATCCACAAAAAATATATAAAAAAACATATTTTTTCCTCAGTTTGGGGCGAAAAGTATTCTTCTACATATTTTTAGTAAAAAAAAAAAAAATCGCAATAAGCATTTATTGATTGGTTTGGGCAAAAGTTATAGCGTCTACAAAATAGGGGATAGTTTTATGGCATTTTTATAAATAATTTTTTTTTTTTACTAGTAATGGCGACGATCAGTGATTTTTATTGTGTCTGCAAAATTATGGCGGACACTTCGGACAATTTTGACACATTTTTGGGACCATTGGCATTAATACAGTGATCAGTGCAATTAAAAATGCACTGATTACTTTTGATACTTTTGGTACTTTTGAAATGAACGGACTCGCCCACACACGCGGAGGAAAGTCCGCTCATTTTGAGCGCGTCTCCAGGTAGCCGGGGCCAGCGAAGGAGGCGTCGCTGGCCCCGTCACCTGGTATGGACTTAAAGGGAAACCCCTACGCTGAAAAATCGGCGTGGGGGTCCCCCCAGGTCCATATCAGACCCTTATCCAAGCACGCTACCCAGCTGGCCAGGAAAGGGGGTGGGGACGAGTGAGCGCCCCCCCCCCAGAGCCGTACCAGGCCGCAAGCCCTCAACATGGGGGGGTGCCTTGGGGAAGGGGGGCCGCGCGGCCCCCCCACCCCAAAGCACCTTGTCCCCATGTTGATGAGGACAAGGGCCTCTTCCCGACAACCCTGGCCGTTGCTTGTCGGGGTCTGTGGGCGGGTGGCTTATCGGAATCCGGGAGCCCCCTTTAATAAGGGGGCCCCCGGATCCCGGCCCCCCACCCTATGTGAATGAGTATGGGGTACAATGTACCCCTACCCATTCACCTGTGAAAAAAAGTAAAAAAAAAAACACAACACACAAGGGTTAAAATTGTTTATTGCACAGCTCCAGGGGTCTTCTTCCATCTTCGGGGGTCTTCTCGCCGGACTCCTCCGCTATCTTCTGCTCTTTTGCTAGCTCTTTCACTAGCGGAGGAGCCCGACTTTCTTCTTCGCCGCCGCCCTCTTCTTCCGACTTCGGGGGTCTTGTCCCCTTTTTCGGGGGTCTTGTCCCCCTCTTCAGTTCTTCTTGCCGGGCCACCGCGCCTTCTTCTAGCTCTTTTACAAGCGGTGGCCTGGTCTTCTGTCGCCGCTGTCTTCTGGCCTTCTGTTCTTCTCTTCTGTTCTTCTCTTCTGGAGATGTTGCCTCGTCACAGTCTCCGGTCACAATGGCAGGGACGCGGCGCGCGGTGACTTATATAGGGACATCGTCGGATGATGTCTCCGCCCATTATGATGTCACAGTCCCAGCATCCTCTGGGACTGTGAAATCATAATGGGCGGGGACATCATCCAGTGATGTCCCTATATAGGTCACCACACGCCGCTTCTCTGTCATTGTGACCGGAGAGAGCAATGAGGCAACATCTCCAGAAGAGAAGAAGAGACCCCAACAACCAACGGCCAGGGTTGTCGGGAAGAGGCCCTTGTCCTCATCAACATGGGGACAAGGTGCTTTGGGGTGGGGGGGCCGCGCGGCCCCCCTTTCCCCAAGGCACCCCCCATGTTGAGAGCACGCGGCCTGGTACGGCTCAGGAGGGGGGGCGCTCGCTCGTCCCCACCCCCTTTCCTGGCCGGCCGGGTAGCGTGCTCGGATAAGGGTCTGATATGGACCTGGGGGGGACCCCCACGCCTATTTTTCAGCGTAGGGGTTTCCCTTTAAGTCCATACCAGGTGACGGGGCCAGCGACGCCTCCTTCATTGTTCATTTCAAAAGTGCGGCGGACTGGCACACACACGGCCGGATTGTCAGCCAAAGTGCGAGTCCGGTGGACAGATTGGAGTGCAAAAATACTTAAATAGTCCGCCGGACTTTTGGGTAAAAAAAGTCAGCCGGAGCCCACACACGGTGGGATTGTCCGGCGGACTTGAGTCCGCCGGACTTTTCCACCGGACTGTTTGATCGTGTGTATGAGGCATAACTGCTCTCTTTTACCATTGTGCTTTGCTGTGTGTGCTTTTGACTTTACTTTCTAGGAAGGATATATGAACATGTTCACTCCTGTAATGAAAGTACTCCCCCACCTCATAATCTGCTGAAAAGCCAGTTAGTGCACGCACCCTAAAGTGATTTTAAAGGTAAAACATTTTTTTACCTTCATGCATTCCCTGCATTAAGCTAAAAAACGTTTTACAGGTTGCTGTGCTCCACCATTTCCCTAAATACTTAGGGTCCTCAATCAATCCAGGGCTGTGCATGGCTGAATCTCTTCTCCCCTTTCTTTCCCTTCACACACGGACTTGAGCAGCAGCTGTGAGGAGGAAGCCCTGCTGGTTGCGTCTATGGAGCACAGCTTTATAGACACACACAACTGCTGCCCAACAACTGTGCCCCCATAGCAAGCAGCTTATTATGGGGACACATGGAAAAGAGGAGGAGCCAAGATCGCCGGCGGGGGACCCCAGAACATGAGGAGTTGGGCTCCTCTGTGCAATACCATAGCACAGAGAAGGTGACTATACCATGTTTATTATTTTAGTTTTAAAATGTATTTCCACTTTTGCAGCCACACTGGAAAAACACCTACTTTGTTTTTGTTATATGCCCCCATTTACATAGCATAACTTTATTAATAATGTTTCAAAATTACAGCTTACCTTTTTAGATGCTGTATTCTGGACCATCAAGCAAGGACAACATACTAGGTAGTTAGCATTCTTTATTAGGAGGCTGGGCAGCTTTGCTTGCCATAATTAACCCTGTCTGTACTATGCAACAAATATGCATCTTCAATACAAATTGTATCTGCATTTGAACAAAGTCTTTCCTAATAAAGGGATAAAGGTATAGAGGTTGGACTTACTGCATTGTAGATTTGGGACAAGTTCACTCTAACATTGTAATGTTTCAATATTTTTATTGTTTTGGAAATGAGCAAGTAAGCATATGTATCACCCACTCAGAGTCTAAATCATGGGTAACTATAACAAATAGCGATAGAATATAATCATGTCAATTAAGATAAAGGGGTTCTGAAACATAGAGATGATAACAAAACACTAAAAATGCAAAAATGCCATGCCCCCAAAGTCTACTAGCAGTTACCTGGAGGGAGGCTCTTCTTCTGCAACCAACCCAGCCGAGCAGCGACTGTGTGAGCAAGACCAAGAAAAATGAGAAAGAATAAGTAAGGCAAAGAAAGAAAGAGCATAGACAAGAGGGAAGGGGTAGAGAGAGGTTTGGAGACCCTGAGAGGAGCAGTCAAACAAGGCCTGAACACGTTGTTTTGACTCAGTGTAAAAGCTGGTCACACTCTCTGAGGTGAGCTTATTACCATAAGGGGTTACCAGATTTCACCTATGCATGATTCAGAGCCACGGTTGGATGTAACAAGCATGTCAGTAGTATGATCACTGGACATCACGTCACCTGCATCTAGTCTCACATCAATCAACATTTTGTGTTTCTTATCACAGCTTAAGACAGGCTGCCATAAAGAACAGTTTTTTAATAATATAGAGACACTTGTATGGTTTATGCACTTGCACCTTTTTATAAGTTTTTTATTTATACATGTTTGCTATCACATATATATGCATTTAGCACTTTTTTCATCCAATATTATTATTATTATTGATATTTTATTTCCTGGTGTGTTATTGTGCATGGCACCTTGTAACTCTAAGGCCGCGTACACACGCGCGGACTGTTGGCCCAACCTTGTCCGCTGAACAGTGTTTGGGCGGACAGTCCGCTCGTGTGTGGGCTTTCAGCGGACAGTTTCAGCGGACAGTTGGACGGACAAGGTTTTACGGAAATTCCGAAAAACTGTCCGCTGAAACCTTGTTTCAACGAACAGTCCGCCCGTGTGTAGGCTTGTTCGTCAAACTAAGTTCCGCGCATGCTCAGAAAGGATTTTCAAGCCGAAAGTTATAATGCAGTGTATAGGACGTCGTATTTTGCGTCCCGTCGTACGTGCCGTTCACGTCATCGCGCACGGTTTCAGCAAACTGTTCGTTCGTCGTGTGTGGCCATGTCCGTCCATGCTAAGTTTGAGCGGACTGTTCGCTCAAACTGTTGGACGGACAAAGTTGGGCCAACAGTCCGCGCGTGTGTACGCGGCCTTAGCCCTTGTACACACGGTCTGAGAGTCCGACGGAATGTGTCCGATTGGACCATTTTGTCGGATATTCCGACTGTGTGTGGTCTACATCGGACTGTTTCCATCGGAGTATCCGACGGACCAAGTTTTCCAACTTGTTGGTAAAATTTTCCGAAAAAATGCTCTGATCGGACATACTCCGATCATGTGTAGAGAATTCCGATCAGACAAAGTGCCACGCATGCTCAGATCAAATTCCTACACCAAAGCTATTGGCTACTAGCGTGAATGTAGTCCCGTCGTAACGAAATAACGTCATCACGTCGGATTTTCCGACAACTTTCTCCGACAGTGTGTATGCAACAGTTTCGGACAAAATCCGTCGGACAAAATCCGACGGACAAAATCCGACGGATTTGGTTGTCGGAATCTCCGACCGTGTGTACAAGGGCTAAGGGGTCCATATAACCTCACAGAGTTGTATTGGCACTTGTGCACTTTATATTTAGTTGTTCGTTCACAGATTTTGTGCACATTATTTGTTTTGCTATATTTTGCACTTGCACATTACACCAGTTGTATGTTTACCCATTTTATGCACATTATTATATTCTTGTGGATCTATAACTATAGATTAAGATACAGATTATTCCAGCGCAATGTATATTCAGTTTTGGTTTTAATGTGCACGAACGTATGAGACGTGTTTAACATTTGCAGCTTGTTAGTGGCAGATAGATAGGGGGTTCTTTAAGGCTCGCAGGATTTTGTTGTTTTGTTATTCATTTAACCCAGTGGTGATTAAATACCACCAAAAGAAAGCTATATTTGTGTGACTAAAATGATAAAAATTTAGTTTGGGTACAGTGTTGCATGACTGCGCAATTGTCATTTAAAGTGCAACAGCGCCGAAAGACGGAAATTGGCCTGGGCAGGAAGGGGGTAAACGTGCCCAATATTAAATTGGGTCAATTCTATTGGGCACAGAACACCTGATGTGATAAGAGCAGTACCAAAAAACAAACTGATGTGCATGCAAGAAAAATTCAGTGTTGGAACAAATGAAATGGCAGCTGCTAATTATGCTAATAATCACAATGGTCACAATATGAATATTATTATTATTAATATTATTATTATTATTATTATTATTAATAATTTTATTATTATTATTATAATAATATTCCTTAGTGCTTGTATTTAAAATTGTACTAATCTGAAACTTCAGGAAGGGATTGATGAGTTTAAGAGTTTGGGGACTCCTGTTCTAACCCTTTGTGACATAAATGCTACTATGCTTGATTTTTAAGATTAGTAATCTGAAATAATTTGGGGTAAACACTTTTTTAAATTTGTCTCATCCAAGTCAATTAAATTAGTTTTAATGTATTTTTAAATGTTTATATAGCTGTTGTTCAATATGTAACTGAAGGCTGACACAGTTTGTGCTGGGTTCCCTTGACATACTCCATGCCATTGAATTGGCCTCTATATACATTACATGTGACATTTGCTTCATTGATCGATAATAACATCGACTTTTGCAGTTACAGTCTTCCATTCTCAAGGTATTCTACAATCTGCCCATTGTTTCTAGTTGGAACACATGAAGTCTGTCATGAGACTATATATATATATATATATATATATATATATATATATATATATATATATATATATATATATATAAAGCACATTTGAGCCTTGATGTCACTCAGGCTTGATTGCTGGATCTCCTATTGTTATGCTAGTCACCAAAGCAGAAGTCTGCTGGCATGTTTTAAAAGCCAAACCTCAGCAACCTAAAATAGCTCCTTATAAATGAAAAGCGTGCACCTTCCCTGTGAAGAATCCAGATTTCTGTGCAGTTTCATCTTCATCTGTGTTTGACCTTGGGCTGTAACATAGTCCTATAATTCATGACTATGTGAATTAACCACACCATTCTCAAAGTTAAAATCTGCTTGCAAAGACAGGACCTAAAAGAGAGATTCATAGTGGCACACATATCAACTATAATGGCCAGGTGGAGAGACATGATTACTGATTGTAATTGGCTTATGTCAGGAAGTCAAGAATAATTAGTCACCTTCCATAAAAACTGTTACTTATTAGGGATTAAATATATATGCAGACCTGGGAAGCAAACTTCGTTTTGGAAGAGGAACTTCTAAAATGTAACATCATTTTGTATTCTAATAGGACAAGCAAAACAGGTAAGGGCTTCTTTAGTTATGCAATTGGGGGTGGTAAAAATAGGCAACTGAGCCCTGGTTTTCCAGTTCCCTGACCACCTCCCTCAAAGTGGTTGTAAAGACAGAAGGCTTTTTATCTGAATGCATTCAGATAAAAAAAAAATGTGTGCAGCACCCTCCTCAGCCCCCCTAATACTTACCTGAGCCCAATCTTCCTGCAGCAATGTCCACGAGTGCCTCGGCTGTCCAGGACTCTCTCTTCTGTTTGGCTGAGACACAGCAGCGGCACCATTGGCTCAATCAAAGTCAGTTATCCAGTGAGGAGAGAGAGGGGGTGTGGCCAAACCGCTGCTCCATGTCTGAATGGACACAGGAAGCTGCAGCTGGGCTTGGGTGCCCCCACAGCAAGCTGCTTGTTGTGGAGCACTCGACAGGAGGGGGGGGGGGGCAGGAGTGCCAGTCAGTTATTCCAATTCTTGCCCGCCCCTCTGTAATTAAAAGCTGTACCACAAAGTGTGTGTGTTTTCTTTAAATTCTGCAGCTAAATATCTTTTTTCAAATCACCAATGTGCGGTCGCCCGCCACTCTCCTTGCCCAATCTAAGGACTACAGTGACCACACATTGACGATGTGAAAAAAGGTATTTAGTTGCAGAATTAAAAAAAAAAACACACACAACGTGTTATTACAGAGGGGCTGGCAGGAATTGAAATGAAATCACGAACTTTACTGCCAGATGAAATAGTGGCAGGAGGGGGGGGGCTGCAGAGGAGATGGCTCACATACAGACTCCCAAGCAGACAGACAGGGAAGGAGGGGAGAGTTAGAGCAGCGAGATGGCAGAGGCACGTAAACTGACCACGGTATCATGGAGTCAGTCATAATTACCGTGGTCAGCACATTAAGGGGGCACAGGAACAGTCAGGATCAACCGGGTATATTACAACATAGAAAGGGACAACTGACACTGCACAAGCACTATACAATTTAACATGCTTTGATAGAACAGAATTATTTTCTTCTTTTTTTTTTCTTTTAGGGTTACAAGCTCTTTAAGCTGCAAACGCAGCTGGACAAGGTTGTATCCATGCGCAGCATTGGAAAAAAATCATATCCACTGTTGTGTTTAGTGGGCAGTACCATTGCCAAATGCAACCCATTGAAGTAATTGGGGCAGCGTGGCAACTGTACTGCAACCACATACAATGCACATGGTTGTAGCATGGTGGTGTGGGCATGACACGGTTAAAACAGACGGTGAAGAGGTGATATATTGTCTCCACACTGCCTGTCAAATGCCTCTAAAAAAAAATAAAAAAAATCACAGGATGCTTTTCGGAGAGGTGGCTAGTTCTGTCACAAGTATAAACTTAGCCTGAACAGTTTAGAGGGCACTTAGAGGACAAAGTATTGTATACCTGCGCACACTAGATATATTCAGTAGGTCCAGATAAGAGCTCAATGTACATCATCTTTTTTGATGACCTGTCACATACCCAGAAAACATACCCAAAAAGATCCTTGGTTGTTAGCCAATTTTGCATTACAGCTTAGACAGTTTATGTTCATAAAGTCCTCATTGTTTAGGTAGATTATATATTTATTAGCCTATTTTCTGGTACAGATTATGTTAACTCTGCTCAAACATTCCTTGGACACTAAAAACGTCTAGGCGGCTGTTCCTTTGATGTTTAGCGTAACAGCTCTTGTACATAAATATGGTATATTTCAAACTGGGAAAAAAATTGACAGTTTTGACAGTTGGCTCTTTTCCGAAAACATATCAAAAATGTCAGTTTGGATTTCTTTAATATCTTTGGTTAGTCGTAAGACTTTAAAGTGCGCATTTGCCCAGACTCTGGGACATTAAAGTGGAACTTTGTGTAAAACATAAAAATGAGCGAACAGGCAGGATTTTTAATGCAGAAGAGACATGCCTGTCTAGAGATGTAACATTTCTGGAAATTATGAAGCAATGAGAAAAAAAATAAAAAAAGTTTTCCCCTGCTTTTTTTCCCCCGGAAAACAAGGAAAATTCTGGGAAAAATTTAATACAAATTCAGTGTGGAGTAGTTTTTCAAATTGAAAGTCTTTTTATTACATTGGGAATGTGAAATGCAGTGTATATAAAAGTATTATGTTTGAAATAAAAGTAAAGCTTATTTAGTAAAATAAATTAAACTTGCTTATTAAAATTGTATTTTTATTACAAATGGAATAACAAGCACTGTATATGTTAGCTAAAGCTACAGGTAACCACCTCCCTTTCCATTATAATCATTTAAAAGCTTCCTGCCAATAAGCATTCTCAGTTACTGACAATGCTGGCCCAGAAGCATGTGTCCTAATTTTCAGGTGTCATTTTACCTATAAATGAAGGTATTGTGTATTATTATGAGACAGAGACAGTGGTTTGCAGCACTTCCTTACTTGAAGATGCTGCTGGTAAAGAAACACTTTGGGGTTGATATATTAAAGGTGGCCATACACCTATAGATTATCTGCAGATTTTCTATGGTTAGATGGAAAAAGTGCAACAGATTTCTCAATGTTCGCTAAACTGTGTGGATGGAGGAATCTGCCACTTTTTCCATCTAATCATAGAAAATCTGCAGATAATCTATAGGTGTATGGCCAGTTTAAAGGAGAATGCAAAATCTGGTGCAGCTGTGCATGGTAGCCAAATATCTTCTAACTTTAGCTTGTTCAATTAAGCTTTGACAAAAAAACTGGAAGCTGATTGGTTTCTATGCAGAGCCACACCAGATTTTGCACTCTCCAGTTTTAGTAAATCACCCTTTTTGCGATGATCCAGAAGCAGCAGAAAGAATGTTTCTGGAATGAGAACTCTGGAGGAAAAATCTACTTGCACTTTCATTCTGTCCTCATCATTTCATTCCATAAAGTATGTTTTAATGTCCTTAAGGCACCTCTGGAATGCAAGGAAGTGTTTTGTCATCCTTGTAGCATTTGGAAAAGAATATTTATTCTCACAATATTTGCTCTCAGCAGATAATGCACTGTGTAAATATTTCCTAACTCTAGATGAGGGGGAGGCAACCTTTGAGAGATGGAGATCTACCTGACGATCATTGAAGAGATTAAAGGGCACTGGGCATTATCACCCTTTTTTTAATTTGAATTATTTCTTTTTTTTCACTTATTTTTTTAAAAATTAACTAGCAAGCACCTAATAAAAAGGAAGACATGAAGAAAACGTATAAAAATATAATATTACAAATGTCACTGTAAAAAAAGATGTATATACTTACCTATTTTCAGTGATTTTACCCATGTAAGGCAACGGCGGCTGCAGGGGAGAAAGTTCTTGGCGATCGCTGATAAAGCCTGGAGCATTGATGTCACCCATAGGTTCTCATGTCCCAGCCTTTGTTAGCACTCCTTTCTCTCCCCTGTATACGCTGCTGGCTCACATAGGTGTGATAGTGTGACCATATTAGAGCGACCTGAAAATAGGTTAGTAAGCATAGGTGTTAGGGGTAAGGGGGAGGGGGCATTTTTTTAAAGCTAGTACAAGTATGAATTCTACTTTAATCCTTCTGAATTGATAGTCAGTGGTAGTATTATTTCAAACTACCCTCCCTATTCGTTGGAAGTGCCAGTGTTAATTAACCCCTTCATAATGCATTTGTGACCAGTGGCCGTGTTCAATAACCCTTTCATGCTGTAGAATAAAGGGATTAATTAACACCGACAATGGTGCCACTAATGCCTCATAAAAAGGTTTAAAAAGGCACAAAAGCCTGAAGTGAAGGTGAAGGGGTTAATTAACCACTTCAGCCCCGGACCAATAAACACCCTAAGGACCAGAGGTCTTTTTCCAATTTCGCACTGCGCTGCTTTAACTGTAATTGCGCGGTCATGCAATATTGCACCCAAACGAAATTTGTGTCCTTTTCTTCCCACAAATAGAGCTTTCTTTTGATGGTATTTGATTGCCTCTGCGATTTTTTTTTTGTGATTTAAATGGAAAAAGAGCGAAAATTTTGAAAAAAAAAGATATTTTCTTCTTTTTGTTATAAGAAAAATCGAATAAACTAAATTTTAGTCATACATTGAGGGCAAAATTTATTCAGCCACATGTCTTTAGTAAAAAAAATGTCAATAAGCGTATATTTTTTGGTTTGCGCAAAAGTTATAGCGTCTACAAACTAGAGTGCATTTTCTGGAATTTACACAGCTTTTAATTTATGACTGCCTATCTCATTTCTTGAGGTGCTAAAATGGCAGGGCAGTACAAACCCCCCCAAATGACCCCATTTTGGAAAGTAGACACCCCAAGGAAATTGCTGATGGGTATGTTGAGCCCATTGAATATTTATTTTTTTTGTCCTAAGGGATTGAATAATGACAAAATAAAAAAAAAATTTTTTTTACAAAAAGTTGTCACTAAATGATATATTGCTCACACATGCCATGGTTATATGTGGAATTGCACCCCAAAATATATTCCGCTACTTCTCCCGAGTATGGGGATACCACATGTGTGGGACTTTTTGGGAGTCTAGTCGCGCACGGCACCCCGAAAACCAATCACCACCTTCAGGATTTCTAAGGGTGCAAATTTTTGATTTAACTCCTCACTACCTATCACAGTTTCGAAGGCCATAAAATGCCAAAATAGCACAAAACCCCCCAAAATGACCCCATTTTGGAAAGAAGACACCCCAAGCTATTTACTGAGAGGCATGTTGAGTCCATGGAATATTTTATATTTTGCCAAAAGTTTTGGGAATATTACAAACTTTTTTTTTTTTGCACAAAGTTGTCACTAAATGATATATTGCTCACACATGCTATGGGCAGAAGTCAAATTACACCCCAAAATAAATTCTGCTGCTTCTCCCAAGTACGGGGATACCACATGTGGGGGACTTTTTGGGAGCCTAGCCACTTACGGGACCCCGAAAACCAAGCACTGCCTTCCGGATTTAAATATAAAATGCTACCAAAAAAACTGTTAGCGATCGCAGGGATCAGGCCTGACTCTGCGATCACTGCAGTTATGTGTTTAGTGTTTTGTAAGTGATAGTGATCGATCGATACTGCACTTGGGTGGGCTGGGCAGAGGGGCAAAACGCAGGTGCTAGCAGGTATCTGGGCTGATCCCGCTAACAATGCGTTTTTTTGGAACCCTGAACTGCTGGGGACGCTAGTATAGATCTGATCAGATCAGATATTGATCTGTTCAGATTCTAAACCACTACGAGAGGTGTATGCTTTGCGCGTGGGTGTTAGCGGTACTGGCACTAACCTAGCGCTGCCTGGGGCGACGCAGACCCTGACCCTAAAACCTAATTGATATTACCCGCCGGGTGATCAGGGGGTTAAACCTTTATTGGGTAATAAATGGTGGGTGCCCTGATGCTATAAAAAGCAAACTAACCAGAGTCACCCGTAACACTTATACGGTGATCAGTGGTGAAAGGGTTAACTAGGGGCAATCAGGGGGTTCAAATTTTTATTAGTTAGTATATGGGGGTCCCTGGCGCTATATAAAAACCTGACGGGGAACCTAAATGACTAACTGGCTAACCAGCGTCACCAGTGACACTTATACTGTGATCGCTGGTGAAAGGGTTAACTAGGGGCAATCAGGGGGTTAAAACCATTATTGGGTAGTATATCGGGGTACCTAGCGCTATAAAAACCTGGCGGTGAACCTAAAAAAATAACTAGCTACCTAGCGATAGTAGCGACACTGATGCAGCGATCAGAAAAATTATCGCTTAGTGACACTGGCAAAAGGGGGTGAAAGGGTTAACTAGGGGCAATCAGGATGTTAAAACCATTATTGGGTAGTATATCGGGGTACCTAGCGATATAAAAACCTGGCGGTGAACCTAAAAAAATAACTAGCTACCTAGCGACAGTAGTGACACTAATGCAGCGATCAGAAAAATGATCGCTTAGTGACAGTGGCAAAAGGGGGTGAAAGGGTTAACTAGGGGCAATCAGGGGGTTAAAACCATTATTGGGTAGTATATCGGGGTACCTAGCGCTATAAAAACCTGGCGGTGAACCTAAAAAAATAACTAGCTATCTAGCGACAGTAGCGACACTGATGCAGCGATCAGAAAAATGATCGCTTAGTGACACTGGCAAAAGGGGGTGAAAGGGTTAACTAGGGGCAATCAGGATGTTAAAACCATTATTGGGTAGTATATCGGGGTACCTAGCGATATAAAAACCTGGTGGTGAACCTAAAAAAATAACTAGCTACCTAGCGACAGTAGCGACACTAATGCAGCGATCAGAAAAATGATCGCTTAGTGACAGTGGCAAAAGGGGGTGAAACGGTTAACTAGGGGCAATCAGGATGTTAAAACCATTATTGGGTAGTATATCGGGGTACCTAGCGCTATAAAAACCTGGCGGTGAACCTAAAAAAATAACTAGCTACCTAGCGACACTAGCGACACTGATGCAGCGATCAGAAAAATGATCGCTTAGTGACAGTGGCAAAAGGGGGTGAAAGGGTTAACTAGGGGCAATCAGGATGTTAAAACCATTATTGGGTAGTATATCGGGGTACCTAGCGATATAAAAACCTGGCGGTGAACCTAAAAAAATAACTAGCTACCTAGCGACACTAGCGACATTAATGCAGCGATCAGAAAAATGATCGCTTAGTGACACTGGCAAAAGGGGGTGAAAGGGTTAACTCTAGGGGCAATCAGGGGGTTAAATCTTTATTGGGGGGGTGATAGGGGGCTACCCTGGACCTAACACTAACTGCCCTGACAGTTTTTACTTTTACAACTGACACTGAATGCATTGATCAGTAAAGAAATGATCAATGCAATCAGTGACACTGTGACTGGGGGGGGGGCGGGGGGGGGATCGGGGGGCGATCGGGGGGGGGGATCGGGGGGGGTTTGTGTACCTATGTGTACCTATGTGTCAGTGTAGTGTTTTGGTGCACTTACTTTTAGTCTTCTCCTCGTAGTCTGGTCAAAAAGACCGCCCCGAGGAGAATGACATCACTTCCTCCTTCCTGTGTAAACAATACACAGTGGGAGGAAGTTCGTCATTGGCCAGGAGCGATCGAGAGGGGGTGGCCAGAAACCAACGGCCATCCCCTCATCACGGATCGCTCCCGGAGGGAAACGGACCGCCGTATCCAGCGGGAGGGGGTCCGATCGGACCCCCCACCCGCTGGAAGGCAAGCACGTACATGTACGTGCTTGTGCCTGCCTGTGCCATTGTGATGACGTACAATGGCAATACGGCGGTCCTTAAGTGGTTAAGCACAGTAATGTGCAACATGAAGGGGTTAATGTGCTGCCACAGGTCACTGATGCATTAGTGACCAGTGGCAGCACATTAACCCTTTTATGTTGAATATTACTGTCATAATTAATTAGCCCCTTCACTCCCCCCCCCCCCCCCAACCCCCTTTGCAACCACCCTCCACTATCACGGTTACACAATATTACACTTTCAAAAGTAAATCTGCCAGCCAGTGCCTGCTACCTTTGTTATTGCTTACTTGCATTAATTTCATGGTGCCAACACCACTCTCTCTTCCTCTCTTGACTTCAGACCTCTGAATGACAGCAAGGCAGAGGCCAGGCCTAGAAATCTTCTGTCAGGTGGAGATCATTGTTTGCTTCCTAGACTGGTGCTGGATGCTGGAGCGCACTCGGCACCACTCTGCAGCCCTGCTTTAAACGTGACTTTAGTTTGGCTAGGCTTTACATATAGATCTCAGAGGTGAAAACAGCTGGCAGCCATGTTGGATCACAGTCTACGTGCTAGATAGCTGCCATCGTCAGGTAGGCCCTGATCAACGGGTTGCTGACCCCAGCTCTAGATGTTGGCCCTGCCATTTTACTAAGAGGAGGAAAAGAAAACCAGAGTTACTGACCAGTAGGGATGAGCCGAACACCCCCCGGTTCGGTTCGCACCAGAACTTTCGAACGGACCCCAAATTTGTACGAACTTTAGAACCCCATTGAAGTCTATGGGACTCGAACGTTCGAAATTAAAAGTGCTAATTTTAACGGCTAATATGCAAGATACTGTCCTAAAAAGGGTTTGGGGACCTGGCTCCTGCCCCAGGGGACATGGGTCAATGCCTAAAACGTTTTAAAAAATGTCAGTTTTGGCGGGAGCACTGATTTTAATGACGATTAAAGTGAAAAAAAAGGGAAATATTCCTTTAAATATGGTGCCTGGGGGGTGTCTGTAGTATGCCTGTGAAGTGCCACGTGTTTCCCGTGTTTAGAACAGTCCCTGCACAAAATGACATTAAACGGAAATAACATCATTTAAAACTGCTTGCTGTTTTAATGTTATATCTGGTTCCTGCAATATGGTTAAAAATCATTGAGAAAAATGGCATGGGTAGCCCTCCCTGCCCATTACCAGCCCCTTTGGGTCTTGTACGCATATTAAGGGGAACCCAGTACCCATATTAAAAAAAGGAAATGTGTGTGGCCCCCAGGCCCTATATACTCAGAACAGCAGTATACAGGCGGTGCAAACAAGACAGGGACTGTGTAGGTTTGTTGTGTTAAGTTGAATCTGTTTGTAATTTTCAACTGGTACATTTTTAAAGTGTAGCTCCAGTAAAAAAAACTATTTTTAAGCTTTTTGGAAAACATAGGGAAGGGTTATCACCCCTGTATAATTTGTTTTGTCGTCCATCTTTTTTCATCTCACTTGCTGTTGTCTCCTTCCGTTTGCAAGTAGGAGATGTTTGTAAGTTGGATGTTTGAAAGTAGGGGCCTGCCCTATATGCTCTGCAGAAATGGCGGAACAAGGTGTTGGTTTTGCCACAACATTGTAAGCCCTCAAAGTGACTCTTGGTGGGCGCTGGAGCGCCCTGCTGTGAATGATTATATCAAGAATTGTAATTACATGCCATTGTTGAACAGTGGTAGAAAAATTGACCTTTGGTGGTTGTGGTGCTGGTGCCACAACACTATAAGCCCTTGTACACACGGTCGGAGAATCTGTCGGAATGAGTCTTATCGGACCGTGTCGTCAGATAATCCGACTGTGTGTGGTATGCATCGGACTGATTCCGTCCGAATCTCCGTCCGACCCAATTTTCCAACATGTTGGAAATATTTCCCGACCAACTGGGCCGGACGGACCTAATCCGATCATGTGTAGAGCATTTTCATCGGACCAAGTGCCACGCATGCTCAGATCAAATTCCTACATCAAAGCTATTGGCTACTAGCCTGAATGTAGTCCCATCGTAACGAAATTACGTCATCACGTTCTGAAAGATCGGATTTTTCGCCAACTTGGCCCGACCGTGTGTATGCAACAGTTTCGGACACAATCCGTCGGACTAAATCCGACGGGCAAAATCCGACGGATTTGGTTGGCAAAATCTCCGACCGTGTGTACGTGGGCTAAGTCCTCACAGTTACTCTGGGTGGGCACAGGAACGGGCCCTCCTGTGAAATATTATATCAAGAATTGTAATTACATGTCCCTGTTAAACAGGGGCAGAAAAATTGGGCCTTAAGCACTGGTGCTGGTGCCACAACACTGCAACCTCTCCCATATACTCTAGTTTTATTGCAGGAATTAGCCCTGCTGCAAAGCATTGCATCAAAAATTGTAATTAAACGCCCCTGTTAAACAGGGGCAATAAAAATTGGGCCTAGGCACTGGTGCTGGTGCCACGACACTGCAACCTCTCCCATATACTCTAGTTTTATTGCAGGAATTAGCCCTGCTGCAAAGCATTGCATCAAAAATTGTAATTAAACGCCCCTGTTAAACAGGGGCAGAAAAATTGGGCTGATGGCATCACCCAGAACCAGAAATGTTCTTCCAACATATCAGCGGAGGAGGAAGAGGATAGACAATCAACATAACAGGACAATCACTTAGCATCAGCATAGGCAGTCTTGAAGGGATGTGATATTTAAAAAAAAATATTCGGTTACATCAGCTTCAGGTGCTTGGTAGCTGTGGGTGATCCAAGACTGATTCATCTTGATGAAGGTCAGTCGATCAACTGATTCGGTGGACAGGCGCACCCTGTGATCGGTAACAAAGCCACCAGCAGCACTGAAGGTGCGTTCCGAAAGAACGCTGGATGATGGACAGGCCAGTAGCTCAATTGCATACTGTGCAAGCTCTGGCCAGTGATCCATCCTCAAGACCCAGTAAGCCAGAGGATTTTCGGTGGGAAAGGTGTCCAAGTCTGACCTTGCCCCTAGGTATTCCTGCACCATGTAAATCAGACGCTGGCGATGGTTGCTGGAACCGATCATACCTTGGGGCTGCGGACTAAAAAATTGTCTGAAAGCATCAGTCAGACGGCCACCTTCTCCACCGCTCCTTCTGACCGATGCCTCAGCAACACGTTGTCCAGGACCAGGAGTTTGTAACCTCCCAGTCTCTGGGAACGCGTTGCACAGACCTTTCTGCAAGGCCTCCCGGAGATGTCTCATCCTCTGCTCCCTCTGCGATGGCAAGATAAGGTCGGCAACCTTACCCTTGTACCGTGGATCAAGGAGAGTGGCCAGCCAGTAATGGTCCCTCTCCTTGATCTGAAGAATACGAGGATCTTTCCGCAGGCTTTGCAGGATCAGGGAGGCCATGCAGCGTAGGTTAGCTGAGGCATTCGGTCCGGAGTCCTCTGGGTCACTAAGGACAACATGATCCGCAGCTACCTCCTCCCAGCCACGTACAAGTCCACGTGTTTCTTGGGACTGTAAATCATCCCTACAAGACTACTGCTGCTGATGCTGAGTGCCAGCCTCCACCTCCATGCTGACACAATCATCCTCCTCCTCCTCTTCCTCATCCTCTTCCTGTGTGATGGGTGGCACAGTAGGAACACTGTCTGGATAAAGGGGGCCTTGAGAGGCAAGGAAGTCCTCCTCTTCTTGCCTCTGTTCTGCCTCAAGTGCCCTGTCCATTATTCCACGCAGCGTATGCTCCAAGAGGTGGACAAGAGGTACAGTGTCACTGATGCATGCACTGTCACTGCTCACCATCCTTGTGGCCTCCTCAAACGGTGACAGGACAGTGCATGCATCCCTGATCATGCCCCACTGGCGTGGTGAGAAAAAACCAAGCTCCCCTGACCCTGTCCTGGTGCCGTAGTCGCACAGGTACTCATTGATGGCCCTCTGCTGCGTGTGCAGCCGCTGCAGCATGGCCAACGTTGAGTTCCACCTGGTGGGCATGTCACATATAAGGCGGTTCTTGGGCAGGTTCAACTCCTTTTGGAGCTCAGCCAGCCGAGCACAGGCATTAAATGATCGGCGGAAATGCACACAGAATTTCCTGGCCTGCTTCAGGACATCCTGTAAGCCCGGGTACCTGCCCAAGAACTGCTGCACCACCAGGTTAAGGACGTGAGCTACACAGGGCACATGGGTCAGTTGTCCCTGTCGGAGGGCGGAGAGGAGGTTGGTACCATTGTCGCAAACCACCATTCCTGGCTTAAGCTGGCGTGGCGTCAACCACCTCTCGGCCTGCCCCTGCAGAGCTGACAAAACATCCGCCCCAGCGTGGCTCCTGTCCCTCAAACAAACCAGCGCAAGCACGGCATGGCATCGTTTTGCCTGCGTACTTGCGTAGCCCCTGGAACGCCTACGGAGCACCGCTGGTTCTGAGGACAGAGCACTGGAAGAGGCCATGGAGGAAGAAGAAGAGGAGGGGGTGGAGGAGAGAGGTGTGTCACAACCAATAGTAGCATTTTGGAGGCGTGGTGGCGGAACAACCTCCAACACTACTGCACCTTGTCCTGCATCCTTCCCAGCTGCCAGAAGAGTGACCCAATGGGCCGTGAAAGACAGGTAACGTCCCTGTCCATGCCTGCTGGACCATGAGTCAGCGGTAATATGCACCTTACCACTGACCGCCCTGTCCAGCGAGGCAAGGACATTGCCTTCCACATGCCGGTAGAGAGCCGGAATCGCCTTCCTTGAGAAAAAGTGGCGTTTGGGGACCGGCCACTGAGGAACCGCACATTGTACAAACTCACGGAAGGGGGCCGAGTCTACCAACTGAAAAGGCAGCAGTTGAAGTGCTAGCAATTTAGCCAAGCTAGCATTCAACCGCTGGGCATGTGGATGGCTGGGAGTGAACTTCTTTCGTCGGTCCAGCAGCTGGGGCAGGGACATTTGCCTGCTATAAGCGGACGTGGGTGTACTGTTAGCAGAGTGCCCGGAAGCACTTGGCTGTGACACACCTAATTCTACACCTTCATTCCTCTCAAAACAGGTTTCAGAGAGGACTGAAGGTCTAGTGGGGTTGGAGATGCCAGCTGATGAGGAGCAAGGAGAGGTCTGGTTTGTTCTTTGGTGTGGGTCTTTGAGGTACGCTTGCCAACGAGCTGCATGGCAGGTCAACATATGTCTGGTCAAGCATGTGGTGCCCAAGCGGCTGATGTTTTGGCCACGCGAGATACGCTTGAGACATATGTTGCAAATAGCAGCGGTGCGATCTGATGCACTCGTCTCAAAAAAGGCCCACACCAAAGAACTTTTAGAATAACGCGCAGAGGCAGCGCCCTGCACAGGCGGAGCTCTGCGGTGTAATTCAGTCGGTGTGCTGCCTCTAAGCTGGCCCCCGGAGGGCATCCTGCCTCGTTGGACATGTGCCTCCTCCTCCTCCTCCTCCTCCTCTCTCCTACCAGACACCCACGTGGAGTCAGTGCCCTCATCATCCCCTCCCTCTTCATCACTGTAGCAAACCTGGCAGTATGCTGCAGCTTGTGGAACATGACTGCCAGATTGCTGTCCTTCTTGAGCATCCCCTCTCTCTGCATTCACGCTACTGCCTTCCTCTAGCTGAGTGTCATCATCAGAGCCTACAAAACACTGGGCATCTTCCTGGAGCATGTACCCAACACTGTGCTCAAAGAGTTCAGGAGACTCCTCAGGAGGACGTGGTGGGTCTAGGGAAGGAGTCACTGATGATGACATTGAGATGAGGGAATACGATGCGTTGGCAGCTGCTTTGCTAGTACCCTGAGACTGGGTGAGAGAGGATGAGGAGGATGAAGAGGGCTTGGTCATCCACTCTACCAAGTCGTTGGCATGTTGCGGTTCAACATGTCCAGCTGGCGAAAAGAAGGACAAGCGTGTCCCATGGCCACGTGCTGATGACAATGCACCGCGTCCACGACCAGCACTGTTGTCTCTAGACACAGAGCCTGCTTGCCCTCTTTTATCGGCTCATGCCTGTCTGCCTCTCCTTGCTGGCCTTCCAGACATGGTAATGGCCTGAAGGGAGTTGGGTAAAACAGCAGTTTGGAAGTGTATATTGTGCTGGAGTCACACAACACCCACTAACTCCTGCAGATGCCTTTATTATAGAACACCAGAGATAAAGGGTATACTGTACTGGAGGCACACAACACCCACTAAGCCCTGCAGATGGCTCTATTAGAGAACAGCAATAAAGGGTAGATACAGGTTTATATTGTGCTGGAGGCACACAACACCCACTAACTCCTGCAGATGCCTTTATTATAGAACACCAGAGATAAAGGGGTATACTGTACTGGAGGCACACAACACCCACTAAGCCCTGCAGATGGCTCTATTAGAGAACAGCAATAAAGGGTAGATACAGGTGTATATTGTGCTGGAGGCACAAAACACCCACTAATTCCTGCAGATGCCTTTATTATAGAACACCAGAGATAAAGGGGTATATACAGATGTATACTGTGTTGGAGGCACACACAACTTCCAATAACTCCTGCAGATGGCAGATGGCTCAAATAGAGAAGAGCTATGTAGGTGGATATAGCGGTGTGTACTGGGTACAGAGCACGCAGACAGCACGCACAAGCTCCTAACACTACTGACTGCAAGCTCTATTATAAAAGATAGATCACTAGCTATATAGGTGAGGTGAATATAGCGGTGTATACTGCGGTCAGGGCACACAGACAACAACCACTACAGTAGAGCAAGATCGAAAATCGGCCGATAACGATCGGTGTATACTGTGTTGAAGGTACACAGAACACCCACTAACTGCTTCAGACGCCAACACACTACACAAGGCCGCCGCGCTGGCGGCCTTATATAGTGTGGGGCGTGTACTACACAGCCTGAGCTATGATTGGCCACAGGCATCCTGCCTGTGGCCAATCATGGCTCTCCTCGCTGCTGGCACTGTGATTGGCCAAGCATGCGGGGTCACAGTGCATGCTTGGCCAATCATGAGCCAGCAATGCACTGCGATGACGCAGTGCATTGTGGGCCGTGAGCGCCACACGAATTTGGCACGAACGGCCCATAATGTTCGGAATTCGCCGAACGGGCGAACAGCCGATGTTCGAGTCGAACGTATGTTCAACTCTAACACGAAGCTCATCCCTACTGACCAGACTATAAGTAAAGATTCTGCTGTGATGGTGGAGAAGATTAATAGAAATAATTTAAAGGTTATAAAAATGACCTAATTTATCAGACAAATTCACACTCTTACCTGTCAATTAAGGCCTAAGAGGACAGAAACTTTAATCTACTGTATCCCAACATTCACCCAACTGTAGGAGATACAAGATGGAGTCCACAAGCAAACTAAACTGGAGCCTTTCCCCTACAGTGTCCCCTTAGAGGTAGAAATGCACATTTCTCTTGTTTGAGAACTGCATTGAGAAGTACAGTGTTACTTGAATTGTATTCCAGGAATTGTTGTCTTCTGCTGAGAGAACTTGCAATAATTTAAGACATTACGTAATGTCTCAAAAATCTTTCATTAAGGTCTTTTGGTTATATAGTTTGAATACTATGTCTTTATCATTGTAAAAAGAATATATTTCTTCTTTTTTTTTTTTATTGTTCCAGGAAAAACAAAAATGGCTTTGTTCCCCAGTTTTGTCATTTTTCCCCAGGCCTTCCCACCACTAGCTTTGTTTATTCTGCAGTAAAGTGGTCGTAAACTTCAGACATCAAATATGAGCAAGGCATACCCTTCTATGGTGTGTACTTGTCTCGATCTGTCACACGCCTAGTAGATGATCCCAGTATGCAGAGGAAGGCCTCTCTTACGCCTCTGACTCAAGACCCCTGTGTCTGGGTGACACACACATGGATGCAGAGGTAAGCAGGCAGAGAGGAGGTTCCAATGGGACTGTAATGCAGGAAGGTCAGCTGGGTCACTATCAGGTGGGCAACAGAGGAACCAGAGGAGAAGGCAGGTGCAAGGTCAACGACAAGCCGGGGTCAGATGCAGGTGGACAGTAGGGGTAGTGAGAGGAAAACCAGATAAACACAAGAACAGATGTAAAGTCAGAGGTATCACACAGGGAACACTGTAGATCAGACAGTAATGTTTCTGTGTGTCAGCCTGAATCAAATAGCCCCTCTGGCGCTAGGAATTGCGCGTGCGCAAGTGCGTGCTCGTGCATGAGCATTGGCACCTGCAATCGTGCGTCAGCTTGTACGGATCTTCTGTTTCTGGTAAGACCTCTCTGTCGCAATCCAAAGCATTAGTGCCATTTCTGTCTGCTGCCCTGTTCCCCTGCTATCTGCATTAGTCACTTCTGACAAGTTTTCCTGACACCAAGAGAAAAAAGGTGACGGGATCTCCAGCCTGTGATTGACAGCCTCATCTGTTTCAGCATGCTGTATAGAGGGGGTGTTTCCCTTCCCTCCAATCAGTTCTCAGACAGAGTTCTCCTCACTGAGGTCTGCAGTGTATAATTTCAGCTGTCTGTCTTCTTTCAGGCAGCTCACACAAGCTTTACAAACTCTGGTCTTTGTATGGCTGTAGAGAAGAGAAGACTGCAGATAAACAGGTACAATGTATGTAGGATTAGTGAGGAACGACTGGCTTTCTTAGCAGATAAAAGCTTGTAGCAGGGAGAGGGGAAGAGAACAGATTTAATCTGCTGGAGGAAAAGAGACACAATTGTTGTCCCTCACTAATTCCCCCCCCCCGCGTGCTCGGGCCCGGTACAAGAGGACTGGGTATATGTAGGCCTCCGAACTTTTTGAGATGGGAACAAGGGACACCTATTAGTAAAAATATATAGGCATAGTAAACCATAGCAAACCATAGCAAACCCCCGCCACGCCCCCTTAAAGGAAAATTTTACAAGAAAAGTATTAGCTAAACCCACAACTGCTTTTTTTTACCACTACTATTCCTTTTTATTGGCTTTTGCCATTTACATATACAGTAGTCTAGAAATTGGATGAAAGGTTTAGCACTGGGAAACACTTTTTAAAAGATAAAGATTTATATACAACTATATAGATTAGACCAAAACGAGGGACAAATGAGGAGGAAAGAGGGACAGATGGACTTTGTTCCAAATCAGGGACAGTCCCTCAAAAATCAGGGACAGTTGGGACCTATGTGTAAGGGTTTAGAAGCACTTTAAAATTACCTACCTGCCTGTCCACCCATAAACATTGAGGTGTGCAGTCGCATCTCTATGCAAAAATTTGCCATTGCTGAAGCTAACTGAACTCCTGCACGTGCGTGGGAGTGACATCATATCAACCAGGCCAATGAAAGCTGCTAGAGATCAATTCAATACCTGGAAAGCCAGCCTCTGAAAGATGTCAGCGGCAGGACACAAAGTTCCAGGATGTTGCATTGCTGGACTGAAAGCGAGTATATTGAAAATAATTACACTACCTCAAAAGGTCAAGGCACCTCATCCCAAATGAAGAGTTTGGAAAAGAGTAGGAAAGGGGATTTTTGTATTGCCACACACAGATAACAAGAATATATATTCAATAAAAATTATTTAATTTTATATCAAAATATAAAAAAGAGTAAACAAAGTTCACTCTTTAGGTATAAAAATATACATATACAATCACCACAATGTTACAATTATGCGTACAGGGCTAAATGTAGCTATAAAATGACTATTTTGTCTCTACATGTTTCCCTACTGTTACCGTCAGGAGGGATGCTATTATCATAGTTACATAGTTAGTAAGGTTGAATAAAGACACCAGTCCATCCAGTTCAACCTGAGTGGAGTTTCTACAATTGTCCCTATCTATATACATTGCACACTCAATGGAGCCCACAATCCAAGGTCCCCATTCATATAACAGGACCAATTTTGGACAGAAGCCAATTAACCTACCAGCATGTCTTTAGAGTCATCCACTTGGGGGTTCAAGGATCAGGTCTTCCATTTCTGGGAGCCTGTATGCATCCAGGCAGCACCATCTGAGTTTTTAGATTTTCTTAGATTGGCTAGCTATATGCTGGGAATTGCTTCTGATCATCATATATACATATAGCATGATTTAATTTAAGGAATTATTCTATCACTCTTTTTGGTGCTCATCCTGCGATGTCCATTGTTGGATTTTGACGTTCCCCTATCTGCTTTGCCCATTTGCATTTTATAGTTTAATTTAGCACTATACACATTATTGTAACATTGTGATGATTTTATATGTATATTTTTGTACCTAAAGAGTCAACTTCGTTTACTAATTTTTATATTTTGATATAAAATAAAATTATTTTTACTGAACATATATTCTCGTTATCTGTCGTGGCACCAGAAAAACCCCCTTGCTACACTTTTACAAACTCTGAAGGAGAGTATAGGTCCTCTTTAACCAGTTCCCGACTGGCACACGCGGATGTACGTCGGCAGAATGGCATATTGGCGTACAGGTATGTCCAATCTTTTTTTTTGTCAAATAACTTTTTATTAGTATAAAGTGAAACATTACACGTCAGACACTTCAGTACGGCATTGGGGGAGCGAAAGAAAGAGAACAGAAAAATTACAGGGGAGAACATACCATAAGAGCATATTGGCCTACATAATATAGCCACCTGGAGCAGGTACAAGCCAGGCCAGGTAGAGCTATTCACAGACAGCATGTTCTGCAACACATGTAAGCAGGGCCGCTGATAAGCCAGTACAGCCAGCCCTGTTGTACCGGGCCCGGCCAGCAGGGGGGGCCTGTGCAGCTTCAAAGACAGTTCAGTGGAGAAAACCCCAAAAACGCTTTCTAATTTACAAGTGGCTCCCTGCGCTCATTGTACACTACACACTGGATCTTTCCATTACAAAATCCTGGAAACAGAATCCAGGAATCTGTGCCTCCCAGGACCTCAGCTGAGCTCTGTAATCCAGTCCAGAGCTTCTAGATTGCCTTCTCCACAGACCCAAGACCACACCCCTCCGCTGCTCTCATTGGTTGGAGGAGAGAAGTCTAATTAGCAGCCCGGGACGGGAGCTTCTTAGGTAAGAGACATGCTGCTGTGCAGGAGAGTTCTCTCATGTTGGCACAGATTAAAACAGGCCCACTGACACTGCATCTGGCCTGCCAGCACAGACACAACACGAACAGTCAGAAATGTTTTGTAATGTAAACGATCCTAACACCTCCTGAGAAGCCCCCTCCCCCACCAACCTGAAATGGGGACTGATGTTGAGAGGTGCTCTGATGTGATATAAGGGGCTCTGCTGTGATGGAGGGGGCTCTGCTGTGATGGAGGGGACTCTGCTGTGATGGAGGGGACTCTGCTGTGATGGAGGGGGCTCTGATGTGATGGAGGGGGCTCTGCTGTGATGGAGGGGGCTCTGCTGTGATGGAGGGGGCTCTGCTGTGATACAAGGGGCTCTGATGTGATGGAGGGGGCTCTGATGTGATGGAGGGGACTCTGCTGTGATGGAGGGGGCTCTGCTGTGATGGAGGGGGCTCTGCTGTGATGGAGGGGACTCTGCTGTGATACAAGGGGACTCTGCTGTGATATAAGGGGCTCTGCTGTGATTGGAGGGGACTCTGCTGTGATGGAGGGGACTCTGCTGTGATGGAGGGGGCTCTGCTGTGATGGAGGGGGCTCTGCTGTGATACAAAGGGCTCTGCTGTGATATAAGGGGCTCTGCTGTGATATAAGGGGACTCTGCTGTGATATAAGGGGACTCTGCTGTGATATAAGGGGACTCTGCTGTGATGGTGGGGGCTCTGCTGTGATGGAGGGGGCTCTGAGGGGACTCTGCTGTGATTGGAGAGGACTCTGCTGTGATTGGAGGGGACTCTGCTGTGATGGAGGGGGCTCTGCTGTGATGGAGGGGGCTCTGCTGTGATGGAGGGGGCTCTGCCGTGATATAAGGGGACTCTGCTGTGATATAAGGGGACTCTGCTGTGATATAAGGGGACTCTGCTGTGATATAAGGGGACTCTGCTGTGATGGTGGGGGCTCTGCTGTGATGGAGGGGGCTCTGATGTGATGGAGGGGACTCTGCTGTGATGGAGGGGACTCTGCTGTGATGGAGGGGACTCTGCTGTGATGGAGGGGGCTCTGCTGTGATACAAGGGGCTCTGATGTGATACAAGGGGCTCTGATGTGATATAAGGGGCTCTGATGTGATGGAGGGGACTCTGCTGTGATGGAGGGGGCTCTGATGGAGGGGACTCTGCTGTGATGGAGAGGGCTCTGCTGTGATGGAGAGGGCTCTGCTGTGATGGAGAGGGCTCTGCTGTGATGGAGAGGGCTCTGCTGTGATGGAGAGGGCTCTGCTGTGATGGAGGGGGCTCTGCTGTGATGGAGGGGGCTCTGCTGTGATGGAGGGGGCTCTGCTGTGATGGAGGGGGCTCTTCTGTGATGGAGGGGACTCTGTCCGTTGTTCTACTGACCTACCCCCCGCATCTTCTGCCAGTTATACTGACTTTGCTGCATATTTTAATATAATGCACATAAATAAAAAAAGATTGTAAGTTTACAAAGTAAGACATGGGCACCTCTTGGCATCACTAACCCCTTCCCACCTATATCAGCCCTTTCGCTGGATGGATAGGTGGGGTTGAGGTTGGGGCAGAAGGGGGCCCCATCAGGTAGGCTGTACGGGGCCCCATGGTTTCTATCAGCAGCCCTGCATGTAAGTCAGGGATAAAGTCCAACCAATAATAAACCAGTCCTCAAAACTCAACAGCCAGTCAAGAGTGGCAATCCGAGGATACAGGTGTCGACTAATAGTGTAAGATACTTGTAGTACACATTAACCCAATCAAACACCCCCCCTCGGGGGGGTTTGGAAGAAAGATAGGAAGAAGGGAAAAAGAGAAAAAAAGAGAAGAAAGGGATACCAAAGGGTAGAAAGAAAGGTAGAGAGGAAAAGGAGGGAGTAGGGGTGGGTAGTCATCCGAAAACTTCCGCTTGCCTGTCAGGGTCGATCGCCCTTAAGATTCCAGGGATTCCAGACTACGTCATGCGCTTCCAGCCGGTCCTGTATCCTGGCGGTCATCCTCTCCATAAGCTCCACGTCTCTAATGCGAGCGTATAATGCGTCCGGGGTTATGTCCAATCTTTAATGCCGCCCTGCCATCGTGAGTGCGCCCCCAGCAGGGCCCCCGTGACCGGTCGGGACCCCCGTGAGTCCGGTCGCGGGTGCCGCAGACTCGATCGTCGTGGGCATACCCGCGATCGTCTCACGGGTGGCTGAATGGAGAAATGCCGTTGTAAACAGCATTTCCCCATTCTGCCTCGCAACTAGTGACACTGATCTCTGCTCCATGTGATTGGAGCAGGGATCAGTGTTCACTAAATGAAAGCCCAGCCCCCCACCGTTAGTAACACACCCCTAGGAACCCTTAACCCCTACACTGCCACCCACTGGTTAACCCCTTCACTGCCAGTGTCATTTACACAGGAATCACTGCATTTATATAGCTGTATAAATGACAATGGTCCCAAAAATGTCCGATGTGTCTGCTATAATGTTGCAGTCACAATAAAAATCGCCCCCATTACTAGTAAAAAAAAAAATTATTAATAAAAATGCCATAAAACTATCCCCTATTTTGTAAACGCTATAACTTTTGCGCAAACCAATCAATAATCGCTTATTGAGTTTTTTTTTACCAAAAATATGTAGAAGAATACGTATCGGCCTAAACAGAGGGAAAGAAATGTTTTTTTTATATAGTTTTGGGGGATATTTATTATAACAAAAAGTAAAAAATAATGCGTTTTTTTCAAAATTGTCGCTCTATTGTTTATAGCGCAAAAAATAAAAATCGCAGGGGTGATCAAATACCACCAAAAGAAAGCTCTATTTGTGGGAAAAAAAGACGTCAGTTTTGTTTGGGAGCCACGTCGCATGACCGTGCAATTGTCAGTTAAAGTAACGCAGTGCCGAATCGCAAAAAGTGGTCTGGTCTTTGGCCAGCAAAATGGTCTGGGGCTGAAGTGGTTAGAAAAAAAGTTTTTTATGAGCCTCTTTAAAGCTTAATAATAATAAAATATAATCTTTATTATAACTAGGAGCTGCCTTTGTTCATCAGAATCATCACTTTAATACCAATCTCCTATAACTACCATCCCCAGGTACGGATTTTTTCTTTTGATAATGTGGGATTTTTCAAAACTACATTTTTTTTTTTTTTGTAAATTACATTTTATTGAGTTTTTTTGACATACAAACAGTAACCCGCAAAAGGCGGAAACAAACACTGGTTACAGCATAAAACAAAAAGACAAAAAACAAAAACGGGGACCATTTCCCAACCCCCACCCCCCCAAAACTACATTTTAATCACTGATTCAGAATCACATGGGGAAAATAAGTATTTTCCTCTTGATGAGATCAAAACATTTTGTTATTCACAGGACTGACTGCTTTGCCCCAGTGATTCTCAGGGGTCTTTTTGTCTGCCCACCATTGCTGGGGTTGGGAGGGTTTGGTCTTCTATCAACATTTCACAGCTATTTCGGCCCTATTTGTTAAGACGATCATATTGGGAGTTTCTCAAAAGTAAAGTAACCATCGCTATACCTGTCCTGGAATGCTTATTCAATACACCTCTCTGAATACGTAAGTGCATACATAAAAACATAAAAAACTGCATATGATATATGTACTTACTTATGCTCTGTATTCTTCTAACACATATTATTCTATTTTTTTTAATAGAATTGTTCTGTGCTTTATACCTACCCCTGAATAAGGAGACGCAGATTCTCCGAAATGCGTAGGGTCTTTTAAGCATTAGAGTCTGTTGTATATACATTACTAGCTTGTCTATGCATTCCATGTTATATACAGCTTTTTTATAATATTTATATTCAATAAACTTTTCTTTATACTTAATATACTTGATATTTGTTAGTATGCCTAAAAAGTCCACCACTAGGGGTTTTTCAATTTTGGGTTAACTAATCACGTATAAGTAAATGTAAGGAGCAGCATTAAAGCATTAAACATTTAAGTGTTCTTGATAAAAACTGGAACTGTTTTGACTCATTGGGCAAGTCTAATGCTAATGGGTAACACGAGTTCTTATTAATTACACATTGATACATAATGGTTCATTTACTAAATACAAATTGACTGTTCACTTTGCAAGAGAAGTTGCACTTTGCAAGGGAAAGTTCCCCAAAGCTTAGTGAATGAGGTGAAGCTCTACCGACTTCCAAATTCAAATTCTATTCATGTGATTTTGTATTCTTTGCAAAGTGAAATTTCACCACATTTACTTAGCTCTAGGAAAAAATCTCTTGCAATGTGCAGCTTCCCTTGCAAAATGAAGAGCCTTCTCGCTTTAGTAAATCATCCCCATGTGTCCTATTTGTAAATGTGCTTAGTCGGACCCTTAAGGCAATGTAAATGTATCTGGTACCACATTATATTTCAAAGCAAGCTTGGCCATAGAAAATCAAGCAGGATGCAGCAAACAATATAAATATAGCTTATTAGTTCTCAGGCAGCTTGTTACCATTTCAGATATGGCCATAAGCAGCACCTGTCACGGTTAGAAGCTGGCACCAGAGTATATATGGCAGAGAAGATGGCTGGCCAGCGTGAGTCTGCACTAAATTGAGTCTTTCATATGCCAATGCATCCCAGCAATGAGCCTGGTTTATGCCTTAACAGACACCTCATCAGGAAAATAAGATACGTTGGGAATTCAGAATGCCAAATCTAAAATTTCCACTGGATTGTTATGTACAACTATTTTTACACAAAGCTTTATTATATTCACATAAAAAATAGTGCCGCTAATGCCAACAATAGCTCATGAAAGCATATTTTCCAATTCAAACCAAAAGTGTGTATGCATTCTGTTTACTTGAAAAGGTGCTATAGCCAAAATATGTTAGTTTTGTGTTGAGAACCAGATGTCTTTTGGGCTTTTATGACTGGACAGATTCTTGTTAAAGTACTATTCTTTCAATATGCTTTCCTTATTAATAGAAGCATTCAGGTCTATAAAGGGCCGCGTTCATATTATCATGCTTTAGCACAAAACTGAGCAGATGTAAATTTTCATGACAAAGCAGTGATTTGTTACTGCTACTTACTGGTTCCCGAGGTCATCACTGTCACCTCATTGATAGCCAGGTCACAGCAACATGTGCGTACAGGTCACGTGTTCTAGGAGCTAGTTAAATGTAGCATACACTAGCATAGCCGGTAATACACATCAAGTTGTAGAGTTATGATGTTCTTATGTTACTTTTTTTTTTTTTATTATATATATATAATTTTTTATTTTATTATGGTAGCCAGCACGAAAATGGAGCAGGCATCTTCCTAAAAGAAACAGTAGTAGATTTTAAGTATGTTCATAAAACTATAGAAACAGTCTGGAGGAACCCTTGAAATAAATTACTGTAGCTATTTTACACCAATTGCTGTGCGTCATCAGGTCAAGAAGTGATGTATACAATAATAGTATAATAATAATAATAATAATATTATAATAATAATAATAGTATACAATAATAATTTTTTTTTGTTCAACCTAGCAGGGCTGAACGAAAAAAAAAACCTGTCAGCTCAGGAGGAGCCTCTGTACTAACTATCTGACTTTAGTCTGACCCCCCCCCCCCACCCCACCAGATCACCCCGGTCAGCACTCTCATCCATTGCCAGAGAATGCACACCGGGAGCCAGTCGGCAGACCTTTCTCGGCCAACTTCTGTCGGCACACACGGGACTAATGTCGGCCAGTTTCTATTGAAATGGCCGATGTTGCCCAACATATTGGCCCATGTGTGCTAAGCTTTACAGTGGAGGTCAGTGAGGAGACCTAGTACACTGGTGGTCATTGAGGGAAAAAATCAGCCTTACATTAGTGGTCAGTGCCCCCTTATTAATAGCTGAAAGATCAGTGTCAGTGGTAGCTTATCTGAGAGACATAAATTACTAATTGATTAAGAAACCCCAAGCAACCCTTGGAGGAGCTCTAGAGAATCCCAGAGAAAGGCTGGTATAATATAGCAAGCATGGAACATTTCTTTGCATTGGGCTAAGTTGCAACTTCTCTTGGCTTTATATTTTTGCCAAAGGATTTGTTGGTGAGATTTCACCTGACTTCCTGTCCCAGAAACAGCCAAGGGGAAATTACAACAGGGACACCAAAAATGAATGAAAGTTGGAAATTTTTTTTTGCTGTCTGTATGTGACTTTGCTAATTTTTTGGTCCTGGTGATATGTTGTTATCAGTACAGGACCTTCTTCTGTTTACCCAAAATTAAAAAAAACAAAAACAAGTTTTAGCTGGGTATATAAAGAGAGAAGGCTTCTTGGCTAGGTTACATCATGCCTTCTATTTAATCACATTTATTTACATACAGCGTTACTTCGCCTTTTTGTAATTGAAGGTTATTTTAGGACTCACATCCTTCCTTTTCTATTTCTACAGACTGCTTGATGCAATGCACAAATAAACCATGTACAATATGTCTCAGTAGGCATTAGCAGATGTTTGTAAGGCCTTTATTGAATCCCTGAGGATTCTGCCTCGCTTCATATATAGTTGTAGTAAACAAGCCTCTGCAGACACCTTCTAAATATCTCTTACTACTCACTTTGTTGCTGTTAATGTGCAGGAGGTACCGTCAACTTATAGGTGAGTGGAGGAGTGATATTCAGTCCAGCTCAAAGGGGGGTCTTGGCCCAGACTGTAAACCAGCTCATGCTCATATCAACTCATGAAGATAAAGTTCCCCAATAGAAACAAACTAAATGTTAGCTGTGTCACTGAACTAAAGCGATAGCTCAGGTATGATGAATTACCAGGTTTATTATTTAACTTTACTCCCTTATATATTTTTGCAGAATGTAGGAAAAAGAGATCAGGTTATGCTTCAAGGGGTCCACCCAAAATGACTTCAGTGATTTGCAGATGCTATTGAGTCTAAAGCCATTACGTTTTACATCTCAGGGACTATGCTGGTGAGATCTGTGCACTTGACTACACATCTTCCTATCTGACTTTGTCGTCTCACTCAGTTTGATAGATTTTACATCCGAACTCTAGGCAGCTATATACACCTTCTGAATACATATGAGGGAGCTGTTTTACCTTGCAAAGGATTTGTATTTCTACCTATCTAACTAAATTATCACTCAGCACACATCCTTTTCTGGCAGGGAAGGAGACCTGATTTTTTTTCCTTGCTGTGATTTGGTAATTTGCAGGTCTCCACCCACCCTCTATCAGCATTCTCCTTACACTGCAGCACAATTGATTGGTTATTTGCTCTGCTTCCGTTTCCCTCAGTCTGAGTTCTGTTGTAAAGGGACTATAAAAGGCTTCCACCAAATCAAATCAGGTACTTGAATTGTTTGTATTTAGAAAAATAGTATTATTATAGTATTATTAATAGTTATTATTAATAGTATTATTAAATACAGAGTTGCATTCATTTGTGTATTTTATATCTAGATTACAGCTTTAGTTTAGTTTACTAAGTTTGATTAAAAATACACCAAAATGTGAGATTATGGGTGTTTTTCTCACCTCTTTTAATGACATAATACAGTTAGACTTCCAATTTTTCCAAGAACAATCTGTACATGGTCTGTCTCTATGTATACTTTAACCATTTCAAGCCTAAGTCTATTTCTGACTTTTGTTGCTTACAAGTTAAAATCCGTATTTTTTGCTAGAAAATTACTTAGAACACCCAAACATTATATAATCTTTTTTAACAGAGACCCTAGAGAATAAAATGGCAATCGTTTTATGTTATAATATTTCATGTGACACGGTATTTGCGCAGCGGTCTTTCAAACGCAATTTATGGGGAAAAATACACTTTCATGAATTAAAAAAAACCTAAACAGTAAAGTTAACCCAATTTTTTTGTATAATGTGAAATGCCAAGTAAATAGATACCTAACGTGTCATGCTTTGAAATTGCACACACTCGTGGAATTGCGACAAACAACAGTACCTAAAAATCTCCATAGGCGACGATTTCAATTTGTTTTATGTCTATAAGGTTAGAGTTACTGAGAAGGTCTTTTGCTAGAATTATTGCTCTTACTATGATGATTGCGGTGATACCGCACATGTGTGATTTGAACACCGTTTTCATTTGCAGGCACAACTTGCATATGCGTTTTCTTTGCTGCGCGAGCACACGGGGACCGGGGTGTTTTACATTTTTTTCTTATTTATTTTTTTATTTTTAGTATATCACAAGGAATGTAAACATTCCTGTGACAGTAATAGGTGGTGACGGGTACTCTTTATGGAGGGATTGAGAGGTTCTAAAAGACCCCAAATCCCGGTTAAAAGTATTCAAATTGTCAAAATCGGCTATTCTGAATACTGTCATTTTTTCAGTCTGCACCGTTGTGACATCGCTTCCGGGATTTTACATCGGAGACCCGATCAAAGCCGTCTTTGTTCTGGTCTCAGCTTAGGCAGCAGATGCACCGGCTCGGGTCTCCCAGTGGGACGGGAGGCCCGGGAAGGGTGGTGGAAGGCGATGGGGGGGGTGTCCTCTCCCACTCTTTAGGATAACAGTGGAGGAGCTTTTAGCTGCATCAGTTGATATCACTAAAAAGGTTCTAAAAGAAGAAACGGTACCGGGTGATGCCTGCAGCTGCAGGCATCACCCCAGTTTAACCCCTTCGGGCCATTAACACAAATTTGCGTACAGTCAGCGTGAAGAGGACATATAGTATTTACATGTGTTGTATCAAGTCTCTGTGCAGGAAGAGAGTGTCAGAAACCATGAATCAGACTGAGACAGAAGTACAGTTAAATCACACTTGTTTAATAATAATAAAAAAAGGTAAACAGAGTAAACGTAGTCAAAACCTAGCCAGAGTTCAGGAACCGGAACGGATAGTCAGACAAGCCAAAACGTCAGGGAGCCAGAGATGCATGTAGTAGAACAGCAAGCAGGATCTGGAGTCAGAGGGAATGTCAGCGAATCAAGTCTTTAACAGGAACGTAGGAGAGTAAGGCTTCAGTAGGCAGGACTGACGAGCATGATATCATCAACAGGTGATTCACTGTGGAGAGATAGGAGCTGGCAATTAGCCGACAGCTGAGTGGTCAGCTTTGAGAAGGAAGGGCTGAGCCCAGCCCTGACAGTACCCTCTCCTCAATGACCCCTCCCCCTTGGAGGACTACCAGGCTTGAGGGGAAAATGTCTATGGAAATCACAGAGGAGGACAGGGTCATGTACTTCTGAGGATGAGACCCAATAACGTTCCTCCGGACTGTACCCTTTCCAATGCACCAGGTACCTACGAGAGTCAACAATGGACTATACTGCATACTCCTCATGGTTCTCAATCTCTACAGTGTGAGGACGAGGCACTGAGGTGGTAAAGCGGTTGCAGGTCAAAGGTTTTAATAAGGAGACATGAGATTCAAAATATGCATATTAGAATGAAGTTCTAATGCGTAAGCCACTGGGTTAATCCTGTGAAGAATACGGAAAGGCCCAATAAACTGAGGTGCGAACTTCAGAGAGGAAAAATTAAGTCGGAGGTTGCGAAATGACAGCCAGACCTTGTCCCCAACCTGGTAGGAAGGCGCAGGCAGGCAATTGGGGGCAGCATGGAGTCTGTACCTATCATTAGCACATCAAAAATCCACCTGGACTTGTGCCCAAGTGGAATGGAGACCACGGAGATGCTCCTTTAATGCAGGAATACTCTGCGGAACAAATGATTAAGGCAACATGGAAGGTTGGAAACCACAGTTCGCCATAAACCGGGACAATTGGGAAGCAGAGTTCAAGGCACTATTGTGAGCAAACTCCGCCCACGGTTAGAGGTCTGGCCAGTTGTTATAGAAACAGTTGGTCCATTTGGAGGGGTGAGATCACATCTATGTGGGGGCACTGTCCTGTGAATATCAAGCACTTATCAAGCATGGATTCATGTCCACTTTGTAGATCACAAGCACTTTAATTGGGATTTGGAACTTTTTATTGCTTCAAGTTTGTTGATGTTTGCAACAAATCTTCTGTATGGGACTTTCTAGCGATTTTTTAAAAACGAATCAGGTTTAAAATGTGATATCTATTTAATCTTTGTGGCACGCAGTGTAAATGATCTGTATAGGACTTTTTAGCGATTTTTCAAAGTTGCATCAGGTTTCAAATGTGATATTTATTTAACATTTGTGGCACTTAACGCGGTATATTTATTTACTTTTATTATTAGCATAATTTTCCACTTGGAAGGTCTTATTCACTGCAGCTGTTAATTTATATGGTCTCACTTATTCATACCAATAGTTAGATTCTTTTGGCGCTTTGGATTTTTTATTTTTACTTCAATAGTCAAAACATAGCCAGAGTTCAGGAACCTGGAATGGATAGTCAGACAAGCCAAAACATCAGGGAGCCAGAGATGATTGTAGTAGAACAGCAAGCAGGATCTGGAGCCAGAGGGAATGTCAAGTATTCAAGTCTTTAACAGGAACACAAGAGAGCGTCTCTAGAGATGTGACCAAGGCGAAGGCAGAGATCATCTGGACTTGACAGCTTAAGTAGGCAGGACTGACGATAGGCAGGATATCATCAACAGGTGAGTCACTGTGGAGAGATAGGAGCTGATAATTAGCCGACAGCTGAGCGGCCAACTTTGAGAAGGAAGAGCTGTGCCTAGCCCTGACAGAGAGAAGCTCCAAGGTGAGCAAGGGTAAGCTTTGAAATGATAAAAGGGTACCTCACTTACTACTGAAGTCAAGAAAGATCATTTGACTAAGAGCATCTATCAAGCATAGTATTACCCATTTTGAGTGGAGTAACCCTTTAAGTAGAGCATTAAAATCATACTCTGGCCTTTGGCGTTGAAAATTGAAACAAAAGCAGACAATTAATGTTGTTCTATGGTTTGCATTTGAATGCATGCACTCATATATCCCAAGTGATTTACAGTTGCAAACCTTCCATATGCCTCACCAATATGCTAAATTCAGAGATGGGATTAGTATTGAGCAATGCCATTCGGTGAGAGAGGATTACATTTGAGTGAATGTATTTCTGCTTTTCAGTGATTTTTCCTGCAAACTGCATAACGATCTATTTTTTTTTTTATGTTTTAAGTCAAAGTATTACATATCTGCTACGTTATGTAAATTAAATCTTTTCTTTTGCTATTTTAATTGCTTGTGATGGCGTGACAACAGTTTATATTACAATAGCAGAAAAAAAGGGATTCAAACTACTGACTTAACCACTTTCAGACCGGACCATTTTGCTGGTAAATGACCAGAGGTCTTTTTACAATTTGGCACTGCGCTGCTTTAACTGGTAATTGCGCGGTCATGCAATGTTGTACCCAAACAAAATTTGCGTCCTTTTCTTCCCACAAATAGAGCTTTCTTTTGATGGTATTTGATTGCCTCTGCGATTTTTATTTTTTGCGATATAAATGGAAAAAGACCGCAAATTTTGTAAAAAAATGATATTTTCTACTTTTTGTTATTAGAAAAATCCAATAAACTCAATTTTAGTCATACATTTAGGCCAAAATGTATTCAGCCACATGTCTTTGGTAAAAAAAAAGTCAATAACTGTATATTTATTGGTTTGCGCAAAAGTTGTCTCATCTACAAACTAAGGTACGTTTTCTGGAATTTACGCAGCTTTTAGTTTACGACTGCCTATCTCATTTCTTGAGGTGCTAAAACGGCAGGGCAGTACAAAACCCCCCCAAATGACCCCATTTTGGAAAGCAGACCCCCTAAGGAAATTGATAAGTGGCATGTTGAGCCCATTGAATATTTTATTTTTTTGCCTCAAGCGATTGAATAATGACAAAAAATTTTTTTTTTTTTTTTTTTTTACACAAAGTTGTCACTAAATGATATATTGCTCACACATGCTATGGGCATATGTGAAATGACACCCCAAAATAAATTCTGCTGCTTCTCCTGAGTACGGGGATACCACATGTGTGGGATTTTTTGGGAGCCTAGCCGCGTACGGGGCCCCGAAAGCCAAGAACCGCCTTCAGGTTTTCTAAGGGCGTAAATATTTGACTTCACTCCTCACTACCTATTACAGTTTTGAAGGCCATAAAATGCCAAGATGGCACAAAACCCCCCCAAATGACCCCATTTTAGAAAGTAGACACCCCAAGCTATTTGCTGAGAGGCATGTTGAGTCCATGGAATATTTTATATTTTGCCACAAGTTGCAGGAAAATTACAAACTTTAATTTTTTTTTATTTTTTTTTCACAAAGTTGTCACTAATAGGATATATTGCTCACACATGCCATTGGCATATGTGAAATGACACCCCAAAATAAATTCTGCTGCTTCTCCTGAGTACGGGGATACCACATGTGTGGGATTTTTTGGGAGCCTAGCCGCGTACGGGGCCCCGAAAGCCAAGAACCGCCTTCAGGTTTTCTAAGGGCGTTACAGTTTTGAAGGCCATAAAATGCCAAGATGGCACAAACGCCCCCCAAATGACCCCATTTTGGAAAGTAGACACCCCTAAATTTAGGGGTACACTAGTGAGACTAGGTAATAAATGGCGGGTGCCCTGAAACTATAAAAAAATAACTAACCAACCAGCGTCACCTGTAACCGTTATATGGTGATCACTGGTGAAAGGGTTAACTAGGGGGCAATCAGGGGGCTTTATGCGGTAGTATATGGGGGTCCCTGGCGCTATAAAAAGCTGCGGCGAACCTAAATACCTACCTGCCTAACTAGCGTCACCTGTGACACTAATACAGCGATCAGAAAAACGATCGCTTATTAGGCTGGGTTCACACTGGAGCGATGCAGGAACGCCACGAATCCGCGGCGGGTTCCCGCATCGCATGCCTCCCGGCGGCAGTTCACACTGCCCTATGCGAACTGCTGGGAGTGTCAGTGAAATGTTAATGACACCCCCAGATCAGTTCGCATATCGCAGTGTGATCTGCAAACTCGGATCGCATGGTGTGAACACCCATGTAATCCGATTCTGCTGCGGACCAAAAAAAGGGTCCCGTGCGAGTTTGCAGCGGGTGCGGCGGGTGCGACGCAAATTCAGCCATACTATCTGTATGGCTGAACTCGAATCGCACAGAGATCGGATGTGATTTGCACTGCAGTGTGGTGCGAATCACATCCGTTCTCAAACCGCTGCAATGTGAACCCAGCCTTAGTGACACTGGCGACGGGGGGTGATCACGGGGTTAAACCTTTATTGGGGGGGTTAGGGGGGTACCTTAGAACTAAAGGGGGCTAACCCTAACTGCCCTAACAGTTATTACAGTCACAAATGACACCCGCCGGGTGATCAGGGGGTTAAACCTTTATTAGGTAATAAATGGCGGGTGCCCTGAAACTATAAAAAAATAACTAACCAACCAGCGTCACCTGTAACAGTTATATGGTGATCACTGGTGAAAGGGTTAACTAGGGGGCAATCAGGGGGCTTTATGCGGTAGTATATGGGGGTCCCTGGCGCTATAAAAAGTTGCGGCGAACCTAAATACCTACCTGCCTAACTAGCGTCACCTGTGACACTAATACAGCGATCAGAAAAATGATCGCTTATTAGGCTGGGTTCACACTGGAGCGATGCGGGAACGCCACAAATCCGCGGCGGGTTCCCGCATCGCATGCCTCCCGGCGGAAGTTCACACTGCCCTATGCGAACTGCTGGGAGTGTCAGTGAAATGTTAATGACACCCCCAGATCAGTTCGCATATCGCAGTGCGATCTGCAAACTCGGATCGCATGGTGTGAACACCCATGCGATCCGATTCTGCTGCGGACCAAAAAAAGGGTCCCGTGCGAATTTGCGGCGGGTGCGGCGCGAATTCAGCCATACTATCTGTATGGCTGAACTCGAATCGCACAGAGATCGGATGTGATTTGCACTGCAGTGCGGTGCGAATCACATTCGTTCTCATAAACCGCTGCAATGTGAACCCAGCCTTAGTGACACTGGCGACGGGGGGTGATCACGGGGTTAAACCTTTATTGGGGGGGTTAGGGGGGCACATTAGAACTAAAGGGGGCTAACCCTAACTGCCCTAACAGTTATTACAGTCACAAATGACACCAATGCAAAAAAAATAAAAAATGCAATTGGTGTCACTGTGACTGGGGGGGGGGCAGGGGTAATTAGGGGGGGGGATCGGGGAGTAAAGGGGGGGTGTGAGTGTGCCTGGCATGTTCTACTGTACGTGTGGTGTGTTGGTGCAACTCACCGATCCTCTCTCCTCGGTGCCGGAACGAAAAATACCGACACGGAGGAGAGATTACATCACTTCCTCTCCTGTGAGGAGAGGAAGTGATGTCACGGAGCATTTCTATTCGTCGGGAGCGATCGCGAGGGGGTGGCCATGAATGAATGGCCGCCCCCTCATCCCGGATCGCTCCCGAACGAATGCCGACCGCCGCAGGCACGGGGGGGGGCCCGATCGGGCCCCCCACCCGCGGGAAGGCAGGGACTTATATATACGCCCATATGCCTGCCCGTGCCATTCTGCCGACGTATATCGTCGTGCGGCGGTCGGCAAGTGGTTAAAGTGGAAGTAAACCCATCAATTTAACAGTTTCAAAAAACAGTTACATTCCCGGCATGCCGGGAATGCTAACTGCACATTGGTTGTGCTCTCAGTCAAACTGTCAAACCATCCAATGGCTGGTGTCATAACTGATCACATGTGCAGCACCATGGCAGTTGAAGATTAAACAGGGTCAAAAATGGCAGCTTCCGTGGCTGAAAACGATAGGAGGGTTTACTAAAAGGAGCTTGTGTTTCTAGCAATATCTGTTGTTATTTGTTTTCAACAATAAGATTTACTGTAGCCAACAATTGCCCATTTACCATATCTTGGATCTGGTTTCCAATGTTTTACAATTGGAATCTGGGCTCAGGCTCAGCATCAACTAGCTGAAAAAAAAACAGGCAAGTTTGTGGTCGGGTCTGGGTGAACCTGGAGCCAAGGGTTGGTTCCCAAGTAATGGTACTAAGGGTACAGTGTAGCAGGAGCAACAAGAAGCAAGATACTGGCATAAACTCAGTAATCTGACAAACAGGAATTTAACAGGCATGGCTTAAATAAGAAGTCCAGGGGATGAGCAATGAATTCAGAGTTTAGCAGAAAATTGGGTATTAGTGATGACTGATCAAGAGATCAGGCAAAGAGCTAATCAGAGCTTCGGGTGACTGAACAGCAAGACTTGTATTCGTGTTTGGATCAGGATCTTGACAAATTGATTGGAAAAGAGTTACTGAAATGTTCTTTGCTCTTGTACTGTTTTATTGAATAAATAGGGAAAAAATTAATCCATCAAAAAAAGGAAATGTAAAATGAGTAAAAGATCTATGTTCTCTCAGTAAACAGACATAGGCATAGAAGAAATAAACACACAGTACAGTAAAACCTTGGACTGCAAGCATAATTTGTTCCGGAAACATGTTTGTAATCCATAGCACTCTTATATCAAAGCAAATTTCCCCATACGAAACAATGGAAACTCAGATGATTCATTCCACAACCATTTATTCATGAGTCCTTCAGTTTATAGTCTATATAAAAAGATTGTGTAACCAGAAAATATCCATCCACAAATGGAAACCTCCACAAAGAGATTAGGAGCAAAATCCAGCAGGAGCTACTGAGTATAAATGAGAAGAGAGGCACCTCTAAGTGTAGTAATATGGTTACATTTAATGAAGGTACAACATATTGCAACTCTCATGGTTGATGATTAAAAGAGGCACATCTAAGTTTGCAGGCATCCGGAGTAAAGCTGTCCACATAGATCATCCTCCGCACTGCCGGCTCTCACCTCTGTCAGTCTGCAATCGTGACCAGGAAGACTACTCTGCAATAGAGTGATCTAAAAGCGAGGCTTCAAGCACTTGTGGAGCGCAGCTTGGAAGGGATGACGTCAATGGCGGTGTGGAGGATGGTCTATGTGGACAGCTTTATCCCGGATATCAGCATACTTAGATGTTTTGGTTTTAACCATTAACCACTTGAGGACCGCCGTATTGCCAATGTACGTCAGCACAATGGCACAGGCAGGCACAATCACGTACATCTACGTGATTGCCTTCCAGCGGGTGGGGGGTCCGATCGGACCCCCTCCCGCTGGTTACGGCGGTCCGATTCGGTCCAGGAGCGCTCCGTGATGAGGGGATGGCCGTTGGTTTTCGGCCACCCCCTCTGGATCGCTCCTGGCCAATGAGAAGCTTCCTCCCCTGTGTATTGTTTACACAGGAAGGAGGAAGTGATGTCATTCTCCTCGGGGCGGTCTTTTTGACCGGACTACGAGGAGAAGAGTAAAAGTAAGTGTGCACCAACACTACACTGACATGTAGGTACACACAGGCACACAAACCCCCCCCGATCCCCCCCCGATCGCCCCCCGATCCCCCCCCGCCCTCCCTCCCCCCCCAGTCACAGTGTCACTGATTGCATTGATCATTTCTTTACTGATCAATGCATTCAGTGTCAGTTGTGACAGTAAAAACTGTCAGGACAGTTAGTGTTAGGTCCAGGGTAGCCCCCTATCACCCCCCAATAAAGATTTAACCCCCTGATTGCCCCTAGAGTTAACCCTTTCACCCCCTTTTGCCAGTGTCACTAAGCGATCATTTTTCTGATCGCTGCATGTGTCGCTAGGTAGCTAGTTATTTTTTTAGGTTCACCGCCAGGTTTTTATATCGCTAGGTACCCCGATATACTACCCAATAATGGGTTTAACCCCCTGATTGCCGCTAGTTAACCCTTTCACCCCCTTTTGCCAGTGTCACTAAGCGATCGTTTTTCTGATCGCTGCATTAGTGTCGCTACAGTCGCTAGGTAGCTAGTTATTTTTTTAGGTTCACCGCCAGGTTTTTATAGCGCTAGGTACCCCGATATACTACCCAATAATGGTTTTAACCCCCTGATTTCCGCTAGTTAACCCTTTCACCCCCTTTTGCCAGTGTCACTAAGCGATAATTTTTCTGAACGCTGCATCAGTGTCGCTAGTGTCGCTAGGTAGCTAGTTATTTTTTTAGGTTCACCGCCAGGTTTTTATAGCGCTAGGTACCCCGATATACTACCCAATAATGGTTTTAACCCCCTGATTGCTGCTAGTTAACCCTTTCACCCCCTTTCACCAGCGATCACAGTATAAGTGTCACTGGTGACGCTGGTTAGCCAGTTAGTTATTTAGGTTCCCCGTCAGGTTTTTATATAGCGCCAGGGACCCCCATATACTACCTAATAAAAATTTGAACCCCCTGATTGCTCCTAGTTAACCCTTTCACCACTGATCACCGTATAAGTGTTACGGGTGACTCTGGTTAGTTTGTTTTTTATAGCATCAGGGCACCCACCATTTATTACCCAATAAAGGTTTAACCCCCTGATCACCCGGCGGGTGATATCAATTAGGTTTTAGGGTCAGGGTCTGTGTCGCCCCAGGCAGCGCTAGGTTAGTGCCAGTACCGCTAACACCCACACGCAAAGCATACACCTCCCGTAGTGGTATAGAATCTGAACAGATCAATATCTGATCTGATCAGATCTATACTAGCGTCCCCAGCAGTTTAGGGTTCCAAAAAAACGCATTGTTAGCGGGATCAGCCCAAATACCTGCTGGCACCTGCGTTTTGCCCCTCTGCCCAGCCCACCCAAGTGCAGTATCGATCGATCACTGTCACTTACAAAACACTAAACACATAACTGCAGCGATCGCAGAGTCAGGCCTGATCCCTGCCATCGCTAACAGGTTTTTTGGTAGCATTTTATATTCAAATCCGGAAGGCAGTGCTTGGTTTTCGGGGTCCCGTACGTGGCTAGGCTCCCAAAAAGTCCCCCACATGTGGTATCCCCGTACTCGGGAGAAGCAGCAGAATTTATTTTGGGGTGTAATTTGACTTCTGCCCATAGCATGTGTGAGCAATATATCATTTAGTGACAACTTTGTGCAAAAAAAAAAAAGTTTGTAATATTCCCGCAACTTTTGGCAAAATATAAAATATTCCATGGACTCAACATGCCTCTCAGTAAATAGCTTGGGGTGTCTACTTTCCAAAATGGGGTCATTTTGGGGGGTTTTGTGCTATTTTGGCATTTTATGGACTTCGAAACTGTGATAGGTAGTGAGGAGTTAAATCAAAAATTTGCACCCTTAGAAATCCTGAAGGTGGTGATTGGTTTTCGGGGTGCCGTGTGCGACTAGACTCCCAAAAAGTCCCACACATGTGGTATCCCCGTACTCAGGAGAAGCAGCAGAATGTATTTTGGGGTGTCATTTCACATATGCCCATAGCATGTGTGAGCAATATATCATTTAGTGACAACTTGGTGCAAAAAAAAAAAAGTTTGTAATATTCCCGCAACTTGTGGCAAAATATAAAATATTCCATGGACTCAACATGCCTCTCAGTAAATAGCTTGGGGTGTCTACTTTCCAAAATGGGGTCATTTTGGGGGGTTTTGTGCTATTTTGGCATTTTATGGCCTTCGAAACTGTGATAGGTAGTGAGGAGTTAAATCAAAAATTTGCACCCTTAGAAATCTTGAAGGTGGTGATTGGTTTTCGGGGTGCCGTGCGCGACTAGACTCCAAAAAAGTCCCACACATGTGGTATCCCCATACTCGGGAGAAGTAGCGGAATATATTTTGGGGTGCAATTCCACATATAACCATGGCATGTGTGAGCAATATATCATTTAGTGACAACTTTTTGTAAAAAAAAATTTTTTTTTTTTTTTTTGTCATTATTCAATCCCTTAGGACAAAAAAAATAAATATTCAATGGGCTCAACATACCCATCAGCAATTTCCTTGGGGTGTCTACTTTCCAAAATGGGGTCATTTGGGGGGGATTTGTACTGCCCTGCCATTTTAGCACCTCAAGAAATGAGATCGGCAGTCATAAATTAAAAGCTGTGTAAATTCCAGAAAATGTACTCTAGTTTGTAGACGCTATAACTTTTGCGCAAACCAAAAAATATATGCTTATTGACATTTTTTTTACTGAAGACATGTGGCTGAATAAATTTTGCCCTCAATGTATGACTAAAATTTAGTTTATTCGATTTTTCTTATAACAAAAAGAAGAAAATATCTTTTTTTTTCAAAATTTTCGCTCTTTTTCCATTTATATCGCAAAAAAAAAAAATCGCAGAGGCAATCAAATACCATCAAAAGAAAGCTCTATTTGTGGGAAGAAAAGGACGCAAATTTCGTTTGGGTGCAATATTGCATGACCGCGCAATTACCAGTTAAAGCAGCGCAGTGCGAAATTGCAAAAAGACCTCTGGTCCTTAAGGTATTTATTGGTCCGGAACTGAAGTGGTTAACCATGTGAGTTGCTAAATGTTGTCCCTCATTAAAAGTAACCTTATTGCTACACTTAGAGGCTCCTCTCTTCTCTTTTGTACCCAGTTGTGACATTATGCCACTTGTACAGTGCCTTGCGAAAGTATTCGGCCCCCTTGTACTTTTCAACCTTTTGCCACATTTCAGGCTTCAAACATAAAGATATAACATTTTTATTTTTTGTGAAGAATCACCAACAAGTGGGACAAAATTGTGAAGTGGAACGAAATCTATTGGATTTTTGAAACTTTTTTAACTAATAAAAAAATGAAAAGTGGGGCGTGCAAAATTATTCGGCCCCCTTGCGTTAATACTTTGTAGAGCCACCTTTTGCTGCGATTACAGCTGCAAGTCGCTTGGGGTATGTCTCTATCAGTTTTGCACTTCGAGAGACTGAAATTCTTGCCCATTCTTCCTTGCAAAACAGCTCGAGCTCAGTGAGGTTGGATGGAGAACTGAACAGCAGTTTTCAGCTCTTTCCACAGATTCTCGATTGGATTCAGGTCTGGACTTTGACTTGGCCATTCTAACACCTGGATATGTTTATTTGTGAACCATTCCTTTGTAGATTTTGCTGTATGTTTGGGATCATTGTCTTGTTGGAAGATAAATCTCCATCCCAGCTTCAGGTCTTTTGCAGACTCCAACAGGTTTTCATCCAGAATGGTCCTGTATTTGGCTGCATCCATCTTCCCCTCAATTTTAACCATCTTCCCTGTCCCTGCTGAAGAAAAGCAGGCCCAAACCATGATGCTGCCACCACCATGTTTGACAGTGGGGATGGTGTGTTGAGGGTGATGAGCTGTGTTGCTTTTACGCCAAACATATCGTTTTGCATTGTGGGCAAAAAGTTTGATTTTGGTTTCATCTGAGCAGAGCACCTTCTTCCACATGTTTGGTGTGTCTCCCAAGTGGCTTGTGGCAAACTTTAGACGAGACTTTTTATGGAGATCTTTGAGAAATAGCTTTCTTCTTGCCACTCTTCCATAAAGGCCAGATTTGTGCAGTGTACGACTGATTGTTGTCCTATGGACAGACTCTCCCACCTCAGCTGTAGTTCTCTGCAGTTCATCCAGAGTGATCATGGGCCTCTTGGCTGCATCTCTGATCAGTCTTCTCCTTGTCTGAGCTGAAAGTTTAGAGGGACGGCCAGGTCTTGGTAGATTTGCAGTGGTCTGATACTCCTTCCATTTCAAAATGATCGCTTGCACAATGCACCTTGGGATGTTTAAAGCTTGGGAAATCTTTTTGTATCCAAATCCGGCTTTAAACTTCTCCACAACAGTATTACAGACCTGCCTGGTGTGTTCCTTGGTCTTCATGATGCTCTCTGCGCTTTCAACAGAACCCTGAGACTATCACAGAGCAGGTGCATTTATACAGAGACTTGATTACACACAGGTGGATTCTATTTATCACCATCAGTCATTTAGGACAACATCGGATCATTCAGAGATCCTCGCTGAACTTCTGGAGCAAGATTGCTGCACTCAAAGTAAAGGGGCCGAATAATTTTGCACGCACCACTTTTCAGTTTTTTATTTGCTAAAAAAGTTTAAATTATCCAATAGATTTCGTTCCACTTCACAATTGTGTCCCACTTGTTGGTGATTCTTCACAAAAAATTAAAATTTTATATCTTTATGTTTGAAGCCTGAAATGTGGCAAAAGGTTGAAAAGTTCAAGGGGGCCGAATACTTTCGCAAGGCAGGACCTGGCTATTGAGTTCAGCACCTGACAAGCCTCCCCATTATTTCCAGTCCTGTTATTGCCCATCAATGAACCATGAGGCTGATTTTGTCATTTGTGTATGCTTGAAAATTAATAGGGCAATGAGACTCGAGACTTGAGACTAATGCATTTTTCATGCTTCTTCCTTTTTGCAGAAATGCAGGACATTATTTTTAACATGGGTTCTCATGGAACATGTTCACATCAATGCATTTTTGTGCCTCTGCATTTTTGGAAAGGGTCAGGGACTTTTTTCCCGCAGCATACAGCATTTTGCACGTAATAGACTTCAATAGACCCGCATCCAAAACACATGTACTGCATTTTTATCACGATTTTCCTGCAATTTTCCTGTGATTTGTGGTTTGTATGTTTTCTTTTGGGGGGGCTTTACATTCACTGTATATAGCTGGTTGCTAAGGAGTGGGCCGGGAAGCTGGCTGCCACGTCCTTAACAACCGATGAGTCATCAGCTGTTAGCGAGGTTCCGCCCTAACAGGTGAATGTAAAAAAAAAATTGCCAGCTAAAAAAAATGTATGAAAAGAACGGCGTGGGGTCTCCCCCCAAAAATATTACCAGACCCTTCAGTATGAGCTTGGTCATTTAGATGTAAAAACCGTCTATATGATCAAATTACAGACGATTTTTCGTATAGCATATGGCCAGCATAAGCAAGGAAAGTACAATTACCCCCAAATTGACCCCATTTTGGAAAGTAGACATTAAGCCTAGGTTCACATTGATGCGTGTTTGAAATTGTGCGAGTTTCGCTGAACAAACCTGCATTTTAGTCAGAATTCGGGAGTGATTTCAGAGACATCTGTGTGGGTTCCTGCACAGATGTCTATTGAAATAACCTCCGACGTTGCCAAGAGTAGTGCAGGAACTACTTTTGGGAATCATTGCAGCGCCGCAAAGTCAGTGTCGCACCAATTCGAACGGTGCTTCTGCCGTCAATAGGTGGCAATTTGACATGTCAAAATGGCCCAATGTGAACATGGTCTCCAAGGTATTTAGTAAGAAGCATGGAAAGTTTTTTTTTCAAGTTGTAGTTTTTTCCCACAATTCTTTGCAAAATTAAGTTTTTTATTTTCCACAAAATTGTCATATTAACAGGTTATTTTTCTCACACGGCATATGCATACTTGCAACTACACTTCAAAACACATTCTGCTACTCCTCCGGAGTATGGCAATACCACATCTTTGAGACTTTTACACAGGCTAGCCACCGTCAGGTGTTCCAGGAGCATAAATTACACATCTAATTGACCTATTACAGTTTTGAAAGCCCTGGAGCACCAGGACAATTGAAATGCCCACAAAATGAACCCATTTTGGAAAGCAAACACCCCAACGTATATTCTATGAGGCATATTGAGTTTTTTGAACATGTAATTTTTTTACACAAGTTTTTTGAAATATGTGGAAAGAAAATGAAAACACATTTTGTATGCATTTTTTACAGCACTGAGGGGTGCTGATGAGGATCCACTGATGGTACTGATCGGCTCAGATGTGCATTGTAACGCACTGATGACACTGATAAACACACTAATGGGCACTGATGGCACTGTAGTGGTACTGTAGGGTACTGATGTGGCACATTTGTGGCAACAATGGCACTGTAGTGGTACTATAGGGCACGGCTGGCACTGTAGGGGCACATATGTGGCACCAATGGCACTGTAGTGGCACTGATGAGCACTGTAGTGGCATAGATGGCACTGTAGGGGCACTGATGTGGCACTGTGATGGCACTGTAGGAGCACTGACGTGGCACTGTGATGGCACAGTAGAACACTGATGTGACACTGTGATGGCACTTAGACATGTGCAAAAGGAAATTAAATTATTTAGTTTCGTTTCATTTAATTCGTTAATTAATTAATTTCGTTTAGTTATATTCGTTAAATTTGTTTTCGTATTTCGTTTAGTTTTCTACCGAATTTGAAAAATCGTTCACATTTGAAAATATTTCAACCAAATTCGAAAATATTTCTACCGAATTCGAAATGATTTCAACGTGATTCGAAATTATTTTTTTAATAGAATATAAAAGAATAGACTATAAAAACAATAGAGCAGAACAGAATAAAATATAATATATTCTATTCTGTTCTGTTCTATCATTTTTCTAGTCTATTTTCTATTTTATTATAATCTTTTCTATCCAAATTTAAAATTAATTAATTAAAAATTTTGAATTCATACTATTCGAAATTCTAATTTATTCTATTTGAAATTTGAATTTCAGAAGATGGTTGTATATTCTTTCGATTTTATTCTATTAAATTATATTTTTTTCTAATCTTTTCTATTTGAATTAGAAATTTTGGAAGATGGTTAGTTACTTACTTATATACATCTGTCACATCAACTTCTCATACTTGCAGTGTACCAGTGCAAAAAAACACCCACATCTTATTTCATTTATATTACTTTTCTGCAGAAGAGAATGACATTTTGCGACCCGAATTTTGGGCCACTTATATCGGGGCCACTTGTAGCTAGGAACCCCACTTTGGTATGCAAACACAGTAGAACTAGCACTACAACATATCCAAATTTGGGGTTTCTAGCTCCAAGTGACCCCGAGTTATGGGGCCCCAAAGTCGGGTCACAAAATGTCAATCACTTTTCTGCAGCAGAGAATGACATTTTGCGACCCGACTTTGGGGCCCCGTAACTCGGGGTCACTTGGTGCTAGAAACCCCAAATTTGGATATGTTGTAGTACTAGTTCTACTGTGTTTGCATACTGCAAAATGTCATTTTTTGAATTTGATTCAAATTTCGTTTGAATTTGTTAACATTGTAATTCGGTAATTCGGATGCATCCGAATGTCCGAATAATGAAAATTCGTCCGAATTTCGATTCGGAACAAAACTGAATGCACATGTCTAATGGCACTGTGGGGACTGATGTGGCACTGATACGCAATGTGAGTACATACAAATCAAGCAGACAAGCAGCTTTTCCCTCCTCTCCGGAGAGGAGCTGTACACAATATGGCATGGTCAGCAAGTGGTTAATATCATATGCCACTGGGCAAAGTAATGCAATGGGACCCCTACCAGCCTGCATCAATTGTCCCCATCATAGTGCTTCCTTACATCATGTTCCCCTATAGTAGTGCCCATATGCATCAGGTTCCCCATCACAGTGCCCATATACCGTACCTCAGGTGTCCCCATCACAGTGTCCCTATACATCAGGTATCCCCATCACAGTGTCCCCATGCATTAGGTTCCTCTATCACAGTGTCCCCATACATCAGGTGTCCACATACATCAAGTGTCCCCATCTATCAGGTGTCCCCATAAATCAGGTTCCCCAATCACAGTGCCCCCATACATCAGGCATCCCAATCACAGTGTCCCTATACATCAGGTATCCCCATCACAGTGTCCCCATGCATTAGGTTCCTCCATCACAGTGTCCCCATACATCAGGTTTCCCCCACCACAGTGCCCCCGTACATCAAGTGTCCACATACATCAAGTGTCCACATACATCAAGTGTCCCCATAAATCAGGTTCCCCAATCACAGTGCCCCCATACATCAGGCATCCCAATCACAGTGTCCCTATACATCAGGTATCCCCATCACAGTGTCCCCATGCATTAGATTCCTCCATCACAGTGTCCCCATACATCAGGTTTCCCCCACCACAGTGCCCCCATACATCAAGTGTCCACATACATCAAGTGTCCCCATAAATCAGGTTCCCCAATCACAGTGCCCCCATACATCAGGCATCCCAATCACAGTTTCCCCATACATCAGGTCCCCCCCCCATCACTATTCCCCGTACATCAGGTGTCCCCATCACTTAATTTTCCATATATAAAAAGTGTCCCCATACATCAGTTGTGCCCCCCTCTTCCCCCTTGTACTCACATATCACAAATGCAGTTCCCACCTTCACGGTGTCCCTATACATCAGCTGTCCCCATACATTAGGCTCCCCCATCACAGTGTCCCCATACATCAGGTATCTCCATCACAGTGTCCCCATGCATTAGGTTCCTCCATCACAGTGTCCCCATACTTTAGGTTCCCCCCATAACTGTGCACCCATACATCAGGTGTCCCCACCACAGTGTCCCAGTACATCAAGTGTCCCCATACATCAAGGGTCTCCATAAATGAGTTTCCCCATACAGCAGGTATCCCCGATACATGAGGTTCCCCCCTTCACTGTGCCCCATACATCAGGTGTCCCCCTCACAGTGTCCCCGTACATAAAGTGCCCCCATACATCAGGTGTCCCCATCCATCAGGCATCCCCATAAATCAGGTTCCCTAATCACAGTGCTCCATACATCAGAGCTGTGCCCCACCTTCCCCCTTGTACTCACAGATCACAAATGCAGTTCCCACTTGCAATAAAGGCAGCTGTTCCTTCCTCTGCAGAACTGAGACCGAGTTCTCAGTCTCAGTGCCGTCTCTCTACTGCTCCCTACTCCTTTCTCCAGCAGAAGCCAGCTGCTGCTCCTTCTGAGGCCGCGTACACACGCGGGGACTGTTCGCTCAACTTTGTCCGTCAAACAGTTTCAGCGGACAGTCCGCTCAAAATTAGCATGGACGGACTTGCCCACACACGACGAACGAACAGTCCGCTGAAACCGTGCGCGATGACGTGAACGGCACGTACGACGGGACGAAAAATACGACGTCCTATACACTGCAATGCAAACTTCGGCGTGTAAATCCTTTCTGAGCATGCGCGGAACTTAGTTTGACGAACAAGCCTACACACGAGGGGACTGTTCGCTGAAACAGAGTTTCAGCGGACAGTTTTTCGGAATTTCCGAAAAACTTTGTTCAGCAGACTGTCCGCTGAAACTGTCCGCTGAAAGCCCACACACGAGCGGACTGTCCGCCGAAACACTGTTCAGCGGACAAAGTTGAGTGAACAGTCCCCGCGTGTGTACGCGGCCTGACAGTTACTCCTGTGAAAGAAAAGTGGCACGAGTGGCAAAATAGACAGTACACTGCCCAACACAGCTCCCGTCCCCCTATTTTGCTGGCCCTGAGCATGGGCCCCCCATGCACCTGGGGCCCCTGGGCAGTGCCCAGGTCTGCCCAATCATTAAGACAGCCCTGCGTATTGGATCTGCAGATAACTTAATATAACCACCCCACCACAACAAATAAGAAGCGTAAGCTACAGCTACTGTATGTACAGTTCGGTACATGCTTCAACATCTATATGACCAAGCTGTGTTGGTGGAACTGCTACATTTCTCTCAGTGGACTGTGTAAGGGTGGGATGAGCATGGAACACCAATACTCCTACAGAGGCACCATCCCAGAAGATATAGATAAATATATTTAAAAAAAAATAAGAGAACAAAGTGGGACTCTAATTGTGTCTCAGAGGAGTACAAAAAATTGAAAGGCAATATAATTATACAAAAATAAACACATTTTTATTTTCTAAAAAACAAAATGTAAGATACATTACACTTTTAACGATTCAATTTGAGTTCAGGGATGTGCTAGTTCGCAGAAGGTTATACAGAAATTTCCTATGCATTTCGCGGGTGATTCCGGTTGGTCAGGGCCTTGAGGATAGCACAGATGTACAAATAGAGTGTTGATGAGTGTACCATATATAATAGAATTAATGTAAATACATAACGATGCAATCAACATAGATATGTTAATCTATTTGTCTTTACATACATTTATATCAGAAAATATAAACATTACAGATATTGATAAAAATGTTATATTTTCTGATATAAGTAATCTGTTATAATAATAATAATAATAATAATAATAATAATAATCTGTTGTAGCAAGCCATGCCCCAGGACAGACTCCCCTGCTGTGGTTATTAAGTGTTTCTGCTGCCCTATGGGTCTTTGCATGCATTCGTGTTCCCCTTTCTCTTACTGGGCCTGACCACCAGAGGATCGCACAGGGTGGGTTGCGGTTAAAATGCAGGCTGGCTGTCATTGCTCTCTCATCGATATTGTTCAGCTGTTGCCTCTGAGGAGGAGAGAAACTTGAAATGCATCAGGAAACTAGACACCTATAATAAAATGTTGAAGATTATGCCATTTACATCAGTATGTCTTTGAATACAATGGTATTAGAGCCTTTGGCATATGGTCAGCTGATGCCTCATTTTATTGATTTTTTAATGTGACACCAATAAAGTTGTACTAATTTTATCAGTTGGTTGTTTGTTGAGTCCACACATTCAGGAAATTCTTCTCTTTGGTGGTATGGTCAAGTGGTGTGCTGCACATTTTTGAGGCTCTAACTTGGAGAACAGGTGCCAGATTATTATGCAAGGGACTTGTAATGCCAGCAAGCAATATATCTACTTGTTTTACCAAGTCATTATCATTCCAGTACAATCCATGCTGCAGTAAGTCTTATGCTGCCAAGTCTTTGTCTGTACATCATTGCTGAAAGAAAAATAACACTGAATACATTAACAGGCTACCACACCGAATAGGTACCTTGCCAATATGGGTTTTTCCTGCCAAAAAACATGACAGCACACACAAATGGGATAGGCTCCACCTCTCGCCCAATCAGGACAGGTTATACTATATTTAAATAAGTCGCCTCCCCCTAGGCGGCATTCTCTTTTTTTCCCTCAAACGCTCAACTGGTTATAACTGTGAATCAATGAAGATTTTTATTTTTGCCCTCATCTGCCGGATTCATCTGGCCAGCCGTACAGGTTCAGCCTCTTTCCTGTGACGAAGCCCCTCTGTTCGGTTGTAAAACTTCCATACGAGGGAGACCCCCCCCCAGGTCCAGATACTGGGGGGCTGGGACACTGGTCCCTGGATGCAGGTAAAACAGTTCTGTTTTGTGGTTAGTTGGGTTTGATCCAGTCTCTCCTCGCTGGTGAGTTGTGGCCCCACAAACACAAATTTGTTAGTTTGGCTTTGAATTTGTTGGTTTCCCTTGCAAAGATGCTGGAAGTGTTTATGGGGTCAGGGCTGCCTCCTTCCAAGATGGCTCCTTGTCTGTTTCCTGTGGATGGACACGGCTTTCAGTCGGCAGGGAGCAGCGAGATGATATTGGGGTAGCTTCTGGCCCACTGTAGCAGTGGCTGGGAGCTCCAGGCTGCCTAGGAATAGATTGCTGTCCACCTGTCAGGTATGGAGCCTCTCCCATCCACCCATTAAAGCCAGTCAGAGAAGGGTTTTGCGCAGAACATGTAATCTTTCCATGGGCTGTCATGGTGTGTCTGAATCATTATGTTGTTAATATACAAGCTGCCAAAGTAGGTTAAACTGCTGTGCATAGTTCTGTCTGTTTAATTTGCCTCACAGGTTTAATTTGTCTGTAGGACTATCAATGCATGAACTGATATACAGGTGTTTGCTGCAAAGTTGAGTCGTTCCTATTAACTCAGCAATGCCTGGCTTTGCAGGTTTTGGATTACTGTATCAGTGCTCTGATGCTTGGATTTGCTGTTTTTTAATCTTTACAGGGCAGTTGCCTAGTGTAGGTGATCCTGCCAGGTATATTAACCCTTCATTGTGCTGCTTATGACGACAAAATGATGCTTCAGTATGGTTGCCACTGCTATGCATTGTGTTGCTGCTATGCGTTGTAAGGTCTGCTTTGGGTGCAATGTGTTGCTATGCATTAACCTATTTATTATGTATAAATGCAAAATTTCAGTGTTCTGCTTAGGTTACAGTGCTTTAAGTAATTTGGTTTAGTACACTACTATCTGTAATTTCTTCTGTCAAAGGGTTTAACCCTTGCTCACATCATATAGATCCATTTGCTGCTTCAATGTCTGCAAATGGCAAATGTGGCTGGCCACTGATATTATATTTAAGTGGAAGTAAACTCCCCTATCGTTTTCAGCCAAGGAAGCTGCCATCTTTGCCTCCGTTTAATCTTCAACTGCTATGGTGCTGCACATGTGATTCGTTATGACACCAGCCATTGGATGGTTTGATAATTTGGCTGAGAGCACAGCCAATGTGCAGTTAGCATTCCCGGCATGCCTTTTTTTTAACTGTTTAAATCCATGGGTTTACTTCCACTTTAAGTCTATGTCCTAGCCAGTACTTCCAGCTATTTATTATGACCATAAACCTGCAGCTCATATCTTGAGCCATAAGCTTACACAGAGACCAGCCACGATCAATAAGGTGAGGGTCAGGTAGGTATGGTTTCATATATAAAAAGAGTGCTTGGCCAGTATGAATTGTAAAACTCTCCAGCCCTTAAAATACCAGCACCACTCTCCAAAGAAAAAACGGCAACTTGTTCTTCCAACAGTGACAGGTCCTGTTTGGCTCTAAAACTGCTATACGTTCAAAGTGCTGCCAGAAGGGGCAGGCTAAAAGAAACCATAATAAAGACCCATCCTTGGCAGAATGAGGAGTGTGGTTCACTGACGTGCCCGGCAAGATGCTATGCCAAGTTGCATACCAGGCAGCAGTAAAACACAATGGCAGGTGTGTTCACTCAAGTGAAAACTGACTGGGTGGACCTCTAGTCAGTAAGGCTCAGGTACTTAGCTAAACAAACAGCAGAGTCTGTTTAAAGGGTACCTCCTGCCTTAAAAACAAAACAACAAAAAAACAGCAGGCCAAAGAGCATTCAAAAGATTGGCCAGATGTGTCTTCATACAAGCAGAGGATGCAAGATCCCCTCTGTAAAGCCCAACTCTTACTACAGAGGCAGTTGGCCAAACCAAGTAATCTTCAGACTAGCCAAAAGTGCCAGTCTGCCAGTGGATGATGTGATAACCTTCGCAGAGAAATGAAAACAACAATTTAGATTTGGAAATTAAGATTTAGACTACCATTAAGGAGTATGGTATGGCCTGTGTTGGAGTCCACTTCGGTAGCCAAGGCTATTTGGTTCTCAGCAGACAAGATGAGGGCAAACTTGGCCAGTAACATGCCTCTGTGGTGTTTGGTCCAGTGAGGCAGTGCAACCCCTATGTATGCAGCAGGCTGTTCCTCCTACTATTCTGTGGGGTTAGTAAAGCTTTTTGGCTTAACCCACTGATGGCGTATCCCTCTTCTAAGTCGATTGGAATATGATTTAAGATGGAATCAGTGATGTCCAGATCAGGGACTAATCCCTTAGGCTAGTCACCTAGGCCCAGAACAAAGAGTTAGTGATGGGGCCTAGGTGAGCTAGAGAAAAGATTGGAGGACCCATGATCATCTTTAATCGCCTAAGCTCAAGTCTGCTCCTCGCGAGAAGCAGCAAAGTTCCTTTTCACTCGAATGTGCCCAATAGGTGTTATATTGCAGAAATGTAATGCAAATTTGGGCAGGAGACTCAGGATCGATGGAGCCTGTGCAGCACTTGTCTTTGTGTTGTGATCTGTCTGCAACAAAACCTTGGGACAACAACAGAAGATTCCAGGTGTGCTGGCGAGTTGCACTCTGTTGCAGTAAGGAAGTCAATATAATTTCTTCCCACTCTTTCAACTCCTCTAATTCCCACTATGGTTCTTTAGAGCAATCAAGGCTTTAAGCAAATGTTACCAAATCTTGTCCAGCAGTAACAATCGGTCAATTGATTTCAGGCAGAAAGCAGATTCAGGCAAGATGTGTAACAAAGGAGCAAGATCCAAAACGTCATAGGGAGTCATTGAGAACAATCACTGAAACTATCAGATAAAACAGCTACATTTTCTCTAGATCTAGCTGATGTGTACATGCACATTTTACTACACCCAGGCTTCTGAGAATTTCACTTTGGGCTCGTTCAGCAACCATTGACCTTTCCACATTTTTCCAGAACATTGCGTCCAGTACTGGTCGTCTTGCAGAAGCAAGGGCATCATGTTCCTTATGTGGACAACAGATGCAGGTGGCTCAACATCCTGCCAGGTCCTGGCAAACCCTGATTCAGAGGGAAGGCCAATTAATCTCATTAGAATAATGACATGTTAGACGTTCAGGAGAATACTGTAGGGTTGCTCACACGGAGGGTGACAGTATTAGGACTTGTGTGGAGGCAAGTCCTAGCTCTGTCCCATCTGTTTGTATCCCATGGTCTCAAATAGTCAAGAAGATTGAGAACATCATAAACTGGCCTTCTAAGGTAATGAAAGATTTTGCCTCCTATTTCAGAGAAGATAACCCCACATATGAGATTAGTCCCGTTGATGGTGGCTAAGGATAGTTAATCTTATCAACTTTAATAAACGTCCAGACTTAAGAATCTTTAAGGTCTATTCACCTCGGTGACCTCCTAGCTCAAGTCAATGACATAGGCCAGTGGAGGACGAAGTGTCTAACAGCAGGGGTACAGTGAATCCCAAGTGGGGAAGTCATTTGTGCAACACAGCCTAGGAGGCCTCAGGTATGCTCCAAACAGATGGCTATAGGTAATCTCCGTCATGGCAAGAGGGATCTCCTATTTAGGGTTGCCAATGGTAGAACCTGTCTCATCTCATCGCTCTGTGTTCTGGTGTCCCAGAAATTCCTGTCAGATACAGTATAATACGAAGCCTTGGATGTCAAGGTTGAATCCTTAGACCAACAAGTGGTCTCAACTTGGCAATAAACTCAATGGTCAAGAATGGAAGTCATTCCTGCAAGAGGAGCTTCCCAGAAGTGGAAGCAGTGGATCTAATAACATCCAGTTGGGTCAGCAGGTTAGCCTGTATAGCCACCAGACTCGTGATCTCTAAGCTCCTTATCAGGATCATAGTGCATGGTTGGGCAGGTTGAAAAAGGACACAATTCCGTCTAGTTCAACCAGGATCCATAGTCATACAGCTGGGATAAGGGCAATGATCTGATGGACTTACAGGCCATGGTGTCCTCAAAGTACAGTCTTTGGCCCAAGTTCCTCCCATTTTATTCTTCCTGAGATCTCAGACCTTACACAGCATGGCCAAGTGTATCCAAATTCAGCCACGTTACATCTAGCAACTGGGAGACCAAGTTAGAAAGGCTCATTGCAGGATGTCACCTTCATTATTTGAAACCTTGTGGAAGCCAGGGGAACCTGCGGCAAACTCCAGGTATACTAGAACATGAAAAATCTTGCAGAATTTCAGGATGAATTCTCTGCTCCCGACTGCAACCAGGGTCATTCTTCTGAACAAGACTACCTCAATGGGTTTAGTGACACTAAAGTAGTATTTCTTAAGGATATCATGTCTTTGAGAACTCTTTCAGAGATCCAAGCGTCAAGCAGTAAACTACCTTATTGCTACCATAATCAAACAAAATGGCTCTGGTTTCTTCTTCACCAACACCGGACGAGGGTCTACATCGTGGCTTCTGGGTCAAGACATCACCCTTCCGGCATGTCCAAACTATAAAATGTCAGCGTCACCACAAGCTGGAGTAATGAACTCTATGTGGAAGTAATATATGGAAGTGGTCCTTCTCTAGAAGGTCAGACAGTGGCCTCTTCAGGCCTGGCAGTATCAGAAGAAGACTTACACTGTCCGCTAAGACAATAGCATTATCTCGGGTCAGAGTAGCCTAAGGGGCTTATAGAAGGAAGATAAATGCATCAATCTAGTGCAGAGCTCACTTTATCAGATGAATGGTATGCTCATGGGCAAAATTCAGAGGTCCAGAATTTTACAGGATACCAACCAGGTTCATATACTACAAACCATTTTTTTTTGCCTATTGCAAAGTCAATCAGGCAACACTGGAAGCAGGGGAATTGACTTCACTTCTAATCTAATGATATATTGATTCAAATGTTTCAGCATGGCCCTCCCTTATAGGTTTTGTGGGCGTGCTACATCCTATTTGTGTATGCTGTCATGCTTTATGTCAGGAAAACTGAAAATGTTATACTTGCCTGATGGTAATTTTCCTTTCCTGATGCAAAGCATGACAGCATACAGGTCCCTCCCTTGCGCGTTCTGTATTTGAGTATAGTTACGATAATTTTGCTTAGGGGGAGGCGACTTATTTAAATATAGTATAACCAGTCCTGATAGGGCGAGAGGCGTGTATGCTGTCATGCTTTGCATCAGGAAAGGAAAATTACTGTCAAGTAAGTATAACATTTTCCGTTTGTTGCTTATTCTACAAACCTAGCTAGCAGAAAGTGCAAATTATATATTATCAAACATTCTATCAAATGGTGCCAAAATCCCACACTTGCCAAAAAATACCAAAACATTTTTTTCCCAGTTTAGATGTGTAGGGATTTTTGGCAATAAGAAAGCAGGAACACACTTCAGGGCCGATTTAATAAAATTGGATGGTGCAAAATCTGGTGCAGTTCTGCATAAAAACCAATCAGCTTCCAGTTTTTTTTGTCAAAGTTTAAACAAGCTGACGTTATGAGCTGATTGCCCACCATAAACAGCTGCACCAGATTCTGCACTCTCCAGTTTTAGTAACTCCACCCTATTGTGATTTAGTAAAATCAACTATGGTATTTGTACTCAGAGTCAATATGTGGATAGTATAGAAAAGAACAAAGAGAAACAGAGAACATTGACCTGAGGTGTGCCGGAGTCACGTGGTCAGTAGGCCTAAAAGAGGGCATTCCCAAGTATGAAATGAAAAGTATGAAATGAAAAGTAAAAGAAAAAGGGAATGAGTGGCTGGGATACGAGAGCCTACGACCACAAAGGGAGGAGGCGAAGGAAGTTTTTTTGCAGTCTGACTCCGCCTACAAAAACACTTGTACTCTGAGTCAATCTGTGGATAGTATAGGAAAGAACATAGAGAAACAGAGAACATTGACCTGAGGTGTGCCGGAGTCATGTGGTCAGTATGCCTAAAAGGGGGCAAAAAATAACACAGTAGGATGAAAGCTTAACAAAAGATTTATTACAAACGAATTCAGCCAAATTGACAAACGCTTGAGACATCTCTGTCAAGTCACCTTGAGGCAAGGTGACAGATGCACACCGTAGGATCAGAAGTGCACCGCAAGGGTGTGGACCCTACGGCTGACTGCTGCAGACGGGGGACAGATCCCACTGGGGTTAGAGCGTAAGATTCCCTGGGGCGCGGAGTCTAAGAGCCAGCAGGTGTTCACCAGCGCCTCTGGTGGTGAGGATGGACTTGGCTGCAACTGGCTCCAGGTTGCGACCCCCAGCTCACACCCACAGTAGGCAACAGGAGGATAGGGATTGTGAGGGACAAAGCCAAGGTCGGGGCCACAAGCAGACAAGAATAGTCGGGAACACGCCAAAAGGTCAGGATCACAGGCAAACAGGGATAGTCAAAACACGCCAAAGTCGGTAACGTTAAACAGTAGAAGAGCACACGGCAGGTAACAGGAAGCTAACACACAAAGGAATACACAATGGTTGATCAGCACAGATGGCCTGCAGTGCACAGGTTAATATAGGGCTCCCTGATAGGGCCTGGGGTGGAGCCATGCTTAGAGGAGAGGTTATAAAAAGTGGCTGGCCTCTTAGTCTGAAGACATGAGGGGAGGTAAGCAAACACAGGAAGATCACTGCATAACCATGACAATCTCCAAAAGTGGATATGGAATATACCTTGAGAAACATGCTGACCACCTCCACCCGCCTAATTTTTTTATAATATGAGCAGGAAGCCCTTGGCACGAAAGAATGAATGGCCAGAGTATGCTTTAGGGTCCAGACCCAAATTGGCCAAAAGGATGCGGCAATGAAATACGAATTGAGCTGTGGAGAGGGGAGCACAAGGGAAAAGCAACAGAGGACTATCCCTGGGCTTATCGGACATAGCACTAACAAGCTAGTCTAAAACCGAAACCAGGCACCATACCTTCCCAGTCTCAATAAAACCTAATGCCCATGCTGCCTACTGTTTGCTGCATCTTGCACACATGCAGATGCAAACAGAAATTGCCGGGGTGCCTAACCAGCTGATTGGCCGAAACTATGTAAGACCCTGTGCCAGAATGCGTAAATTCCCCTGGCCTCAAGAAACCGTAAAAGGCCAGATATATATCGCTGCCTTGAGCACCAAGCTAGGTAACAACCCAAAAGGAGATCTTGTGAGTATGTCGGACATGTCTCAAAAAATATGCCCCGTGATGGGAAGCCTGCTGAGCATTGCAGGAGGGCCACTCTTCTGGATCCCTTTGAGGATGGCCCTATTAAGGTGAGCCGAAAAAATAGAGGGCCTATTGGGGTCTTGTAAAAACATGGAATGCTGAATCCCTGCCAGATATGTCCTGATGGTGCTATGGGCCAGGTTAAGTTGAGAGTGGCAAAAATCTGTAAAAACTAGTAGATGCTGGCTTTTATAACTGTCAAGGCTAGGATATCTTGCCCGGAAGACCTTAAAAACCTTCCAAGCTGTGGCATAAGCCTTCCTGGTATTCAACGATAAAGACTTATTGATCAAATCTGCTGCATCAGCCCAATGGGAATCTAATCCATCACTAATTGCTGGAACCATGGAGAAGGCGTGGCACAGGTGTCTGCGTCCAGGACCTACTGGAAAAACAGTGGTAAGTTAAACCGGGACAGTGCATTGGCCGCTACATTATCTACACCATTGACAAACCTACAATGTATATGAAAGTTGAAATGGAGGGACAATCAAACCAGCCTACGCATAAAACTCATGATCAGCAAGGATCTGGATCTGCCACTATTGATAATTTCAGAGGTCGCTTGATTATTTGTAGAAAAAAACACTGTCTGTCCTGGCCAAAGATGCCCCACACACCTGAGCAGCTGCCACCATGGGATAAACTTTGAACAATGCTGATGTCTCAGTGAACCGAGGAATTGCCAAATCCTCATCTGACCAAGACCCTACCAGCCAGTGTGAGACAAAAATGGCCACACAGCCTTTGGTGGCCGCTGAGTCTGTGGAAATTTGAGGCGAAGATATAGACTCTTTCGGGATAAACATTGTGACCACATTCCAATGCTGGAGGAACTCATCCCACATCTGAAGGTCAGAAAGGATCCAGGAAAACCCAAGAATCAGAGTTGGGGGCTGAAGGCAACAATGATAACAATCTAGAAATGAAAGCACTCCCCTGGGGAATGATCCTCATAGCAAAATGTAACATTCCCAGTAGTGATTGTAATTCAACCCTGGTACAGACTCGGGAGACTGTAAACGCATGAATGCGATTTCTGATCCTCACAAGCTTGTCTGTAGGACTGCATGGACTGCGTATCAAGCGTGATACCCAGGAACGTTAGTCTGGTAACTGGCCCCTCCATTTGTTTGACTGCTAGCAGGACATTGAGTGCAGGAAAAAACTGAGATGAGCTTCTGCAGGTCAGAGGGGACCTGATCACAACCTTCAATGAAGAGAAAATCATCTAAATAATGAAATCACCTTGTGACAATTCTCCCTGCGAGTAAGGATCCAGCTAAGAGTCTGAGCAAAAGAGATGAACAACCAAGGGCTACTTTTGGACCCAAATGTAAGCTTGGTGGCAAAATAGTAAACACCTTTCCATCTGATACCATGGCACTGCCAGAGAGAAGGTAGAATTGTCAGAAGCTTAAAAGCGTCCGCAATGTCTGCTTTGGACAACCAAGGGCCTATGATGACCAACCCCACTGATGGACTGAATTTCCTGCTTCACCAAAGTATATTTGAGAGAAAATTTGAAGGAATCAAAGAGTTGAGGCTAGCTATGTGTGGACAATGATGAGCAGATAAGTCATAGATTAAACGTGGTTTATTGGAAAACTTCCCTCTAACAAGCCCCAGGGGGTTGACCCTCCAAAACCAGGCCAAAGGTGGTGTAGTTAATGGCCCGATGACAAACCCCTTTTCAAGTTCTGACTGCAGTAACAAATCCACAGCTTCCGTATGTACGGAAGATGACCTGAGGTTTTCACACTCAAAACAATCTGACGTCAGGGAAACAAACCCTGTGTGGAACCCCTCCGTGAAACCCTTCACCAAAAAAACACTCAAAGAAGGTGACGGATGGGCGGCTAAACATTCCTGCAAAAAAAGGCACGTTGATGCAGCTTAGTCACGAGGCTTTGTTCTGCCTAAGCGAACAAGCTGACTTGGGGTGAGCCCTGAAACACCGGTACAGATATGCAACACGGCATTGACTGTAATTGCATACCCCAAGGTTGTAATTGTTGCAAATCTGGGATTTTCCCAGAAAATTATTAGGATGGCTTAACTTATCCAAGGGTGCCGGATGACCTGAGGATGGGAGAGAAACACCTGACCCCTGGACATGCTCGGTAGTGCAGGAACCTCTGAATTGGGGCACCAGTACGCCGTGTGCGTAGATGACTGATAAGTCGCGCACACCGGAGACCTGAGCCTGGCAAAATGCCAGCAAAACAATTTGGGATCTATGTTGCTCCAAGCCGTCAACACTTGGAATTGAGCAAAATGGGCTGCAGCCTTTGTGGAAAATCATAGAAGTTGGACTCCCCATACTTATAGCCTAAATCAATGACGTGTAGAGGAACAGGTCCAACTCTTCCCTTCTAAGCGGACTCACAGAGCAAATAATGTCTCTGTAGAGACTAAAGGCCAGGACAAACTCAGGGGTGAACAACTTGTGATTAAGCCTGTGATCCCTGGTCTTAACCACCACTGAAACATCCCTGCAAGCATAGGGCCTGTTGTCCGCTACGTCATAGGCAGCAATTAACAGGGATGCCAGGTTAACATCCTTGCCTTTCAGGATTTCCTTCTTAATGTTACCAGGGATAAAATGTTCCGGGGTAATGGGGGGGCACACACGTTATTACTTGGGCCTCCTGGTACAGGCCTAGGTACTGAGGGGGTCCCAGAATCCGCTGAAGCCCCAGGGCCGGTACCAGCTCCAGGAGCTGAATTCGGCTGACTCTGCAAAACCTCCACCCTATTACGCAACTCTTGGCAGGACATAGCCAGGGAACTTAGGGTAGTGTGGATCTGGGACAGAGAGGAAACCACAGTCCGCAGAGTAACTTGCTCTGCACTCGTGTCTGATGCATTAGGGAACAGCAACCTAAATAGCTGGGCTTTCCGATCCAAAGCCGGGAAAGCAATCCCCATGTGTTGTAGTTCTGCCATCAGCCTTGGGATAGTCCAGGTTCTGAGAGAGGGTGAGCTACCGTGCTCCGACCCCCTAGCCGGAGAAGGAATGGAAGCGAAATCCCCAATATCTGCAGCCTGCGACATGACCTGCATAACCAAAAAAATAAACTTGACATAAATAAGGACATAACAACCGACCCCATGACTTACCTGTGACCAACCGCGCCCCCCCCCCCCCCCCGACAATAAAGAAAAACAAGAAACGGGACTGAAACATGCCAGTCTTGAGAAATTACCAGGCCGAGTTACCAGGCAAATAAAAAAATGTAAACTTAGGACCTGGAAACCTGAAAACGTGTCAGGCTACCAATATATAAGTGGTAACATGTTAAACTAAGAAACAGAAATGAGATGTAACGTATGTGCCACTGATGAGGAGACTTGCCACCAACCAGGCCAATTAAAAACGACCAAATGAATCCATGTGAACCTAAAAACATTATAGGTAAAAGTGCAGTGGAGCCACCATGAACTAACGTGAAGATGTGATACAAAACAGACAAACTTGGAGAAAACATGAATGGAAAAAACCTGCGTGAGAAATGTAAACCGTCACAAGAATGTAAGCTGACATGAGAAAAGTAAGCTGCGGGAGGAACTTAACTGCCTGAGGAACGTAAGCATGTAAGAGAAACGTAAGCTGTGTGAGAAACGTGAATTGCATAAAAAAAGTAAGCTAAGAGAAACCAAACTGCAAGTTGCATGAAAACATAAATTGCGTAAGAAATAAAATCGTAAACTGCATGAGTAATGTAAATTGCATGAGAAACGATAGACAGTAGGGTTTGGCAACCATGGATTAAATACTGCTTCCCCACCGATTTTGACCAATCCTTATTACTACCACACTAGGCTTATACTGTAATCATCCAATTAATTATACATGACTGTCACGAGCCAGGATGCCTCCCTGCCTCCTCTTTCTCCCCCTTTTGTAATTTTCTTTTATATATACATTGTAGGTAATAAGGATACTTACTCTTTTTCCTTTTTTTTACTATGCTAACCTTACATCTAGACAATTTTATTCAGTTTGACTATTTTATTATTGTCTTTATTCATACACCTATTACTTATTAAGCACATAATGTAAACATAGCTGTAAGATGTTTTGTCCATACTATTATATTGTACTACATTCTGATCTATGCTATGTATCCATGCATTATGTCTCTTTGTTTTTCTTTGTGAAAACTCAATAAATATATTGAACAAGAGAAAGGATAGGCTGCGTGAGAACAGATGAGGAGACTTGCCACTGAAATAAGCCAATTAAAAACAAACACCTCAATCTGTTAAGAACCCATAGACGTAATGGGCAACCAGCAGTGGAATAACGTAATTGGCCCTAATGTGTGAAAAATGTGTCAAACCTGGAGTATAAAACCTGAAATACATACCTGAACTGCCTGGGAACCACCAAACAGAATCCTGAGAAACCTGCTGCAAAGTGTGTCCTCTTCTCTTACCACAACCTGTGTGAGCAGCTCTTTAAATCCAGATGGGAAGGCTTGCGGTGTACCAGCAGGCTTTCCCCAGCACATTCCTTCCTACATGCTCCCTTGTGTCTGGTCATGCACACTTTATTGGTAGAAAGATAAGCAATAATGCCTCTGGGCATAAATAAAAAACATAGCATGTACAGTATATTCAATGAACTTGTAAGGATGGATGATGTACGTTTTCAGGCTAACTGCAATTAAGAATAGTTTGAACCAGTAACATTATTGTAAAACAATGATGTGTACGTTTTTTTCCCCTCAATGTCCTAATGTATACTTGATGAATGGTATATTTATGTGAAGTAAGGGAGGAGGCTTTGTTCACAGAAGGTTTATATCTAGAAGAGTTAATGTGACTCATTCAACTGGCACTAATGCACAGAGCATAAACCTTTCTTTCCTCTTATCCACGTGTGTCATGTCCTGTTATACATGCAGTTCATAATTTCATGCAACAATGATAGAGAGATATATAGGGACACACCCTGCTTTATTGTCACATGGTTTCTAGATAAACTTTTATAACATCCAGGGACACACTGATTTTTAATGACACCTTCCAGTGAGTTATATGCCTAACTTGTCTATTCATATCAGTTTCCAATAACAACCTATGGGAATAGGGAATAGGCATACACTAAATTAAGTTTTATAACCCACAGGGGGCATAGTTTAGAATTGTATTAATTATTGTCTCATAATGATCTAACCAGTTTCTGGTTTCAGGGTAACTGGTTTTCAATTTTTTCCTTAAGTTGATCTTAATATCTATATTATTTTTTACTCTTATTTATTTTAGATTGGCTGTCTTTAGTAATGCTAGGTGACCCAGCTTTGCTAAGTCCTAGCTATTTTGAGTTTAGAATGTTATTAGTATAATTATTGCACTAAATCCCGGACTTATGGATTCAGACTAATCCTTTATTAAAGAGAAATAATGAGCGAACTATTAGTTGCTGATAAAAAGTTTCAGAGTCCTGCAGAGATCACACTGCATAAATATCTGACATACATTTCTCAATTACAAAAAGCACAATTGTAGCAACAGTCACAATTTTTTTGTGGTGAAGTCAACATATGTGTTTTAGAAAATTGTATGGTTATACCAGTGTGGTTAATGCCTCATTAATGAAGGTTTGTCAATCCAGCCAATATTAAGGGATTCCCCTTAATATTCATACTAGACCCAAAGGGCCTGGTAATGGACTGGGGGGAATCCCATGCCGTTTTTTCAATGACTTTTATCTGTATTGCCGGGACCGACAATTCATTATAGCCGCGAGTACTTTTAAATTACTTTTTTTCCTTCATATGGCGTCCTCCTAGAATTCCGCTCTCGCGCGCCCCCTGGGGCGCGCACTCGAGAGCATCCATGGCCGCCGGCTCCACAGGACCCGGCGCATCACGGATCACGGTAAACGGGCACTCATCGCGGCCATTTACCACGCGATTGCTCCATCAAATGACGGAGCGATCACTTGTAAACAAACCGGCGTCATGTTAGGATGCCGGTTCCTCCTTCCCCTCTCTCTGTACCGATCGGTACAGTGAGAGGGGAGAGATCGGTGTCAGAAGCGCTGTGGGCTGCAACTGCAGTGCCCACATCTCTGCTCACCAAATTTAACCCCTCAATTCCCTGCCAATACTCTGCAGATCCCTGCCAATACTCTGCAATACCTGCCAATAATCTGCAATACCCAACACCCTGCAATTCATTATACCCTGCCAATACTCTGCAAAACCCTGCCAATACTCTGCAATACCCACCAATACTCGCCAATACCCGCTGTAACCTGGGGGACAGGTAGCAGGTACAAAGCTCCCTGGAATGAGCAGTTTCTCAGGCACAGATACCAAATCCAGTGATGAAGTGACAAACAGTGCTGTGTTTATTTGTGTTATATACAAGTCCATATACAGGTGCTGTACAGTCTTCTAGAAAACAAATAAAGGACAAAAAATAACAAAACACAAATCCTAGCCGTGGCTCAGCTCTAACTATACAATCTGCAGGCCCTCACTACCAGGCTGAACAAGCCTACCGCTTGTCAGTCTCTACATAAACAGCTTTTACCAACCTTTCTCTCTTCACAGACCAACTTTGTATGTATGTCCCAGGCAGAGAGAAAGGCTGTCTGCTCAGGTGAGCTTAAATTAGCCTGGGGAAAAGGACCAAGACCCGAACTGGATCATGGATCAGAGATTTCTGAATTTGTACGAGAGGAGCCTGGGAGACGTATAAACCCCGAACAGGACTTTTCCTGGCTTTCTCTGGCACGCTCTGCTACATATCCTCCCCCCTTGTTTCAACCCCAGGGTTGAAACACCTGTGGCCCCACAGCAGTGGACACCGGACAGGGCATCTACATTCCCCATCTCAACACCTGGCCTGTGTTTTACGTGAAGGATTAATCCTGTAGAGCCAAAAACCACCGGTTCACCCGTCTATTAGTCTCCTTCTTTTGGGCCATCCATTTCAGGTGAACATGGTCAGTTACTAACTCAAACTGGCGCCTTAACAAATAGTACCTGAATGCATCCATGGCCCACTTTATGGCTAAACATTCCTTTTCAATGACTGCATACTTTTTCTCATGGTCTTTGAGCTTTCTGCATAGGTACACCACAGGGTGTTCTTCCCCATTGTGTACCTGCGATAGTACTGCCCCTATACCCACATCAGACGCATCCGTCTGCACCAAAAAATCTTTGGAGAAATCGGGGGAGTACAGTACTGGCTGTGCATAAAGAGCCTTCTATAGGACTTGGAAAGACTCTTCTGCTACTGAGGACCATTTCACCATTACAAAGTCTTTACCTTTCGTCAGGTCTGTCAGACGGGCAGCTATAGTTGCAAAATTTGGAATAAATCTTCTATAATACCCCGCAATGCCAAGAAAGGCCCTGACCTGCTTCTTGTTTGCAGGACTTGGCCACTCCTGGATGGCTTCTATTTTACTCACTTGAGGTTTTATGACACCATGGCCAATAGTGTAGCCCAAATACTTGGCTTCCTCTAGACCAATGGCACATTTTTTTTGATTTGCCGTAAAACCTTCTTTGAAGAGGGAATCAAGGACAGCCTGAACATGAGGCAAGTGAGACTCCCAGTCAGTGCTATATACCACTATGTCATCTAAATAGGCTGATGCATATCGTCGGTGGGGTCTTAGGGTCCTGTCCATGGCCCTCCGAAAGGTCGCGGGGGCATTTTGCAACCCAAAAGGCATTTTTTTATATTCAAATGAACCCTCCGGGGTCACAAATGCAGTCTTCCCTTTGGCGCTACCAGTCAGTATTTGCCAATACCCTTTTGTCAAGTCCAAAGTGGTAATATAGCAAGCTTTGCCAAGTAGGTCTATAAGTTCATCTACTCTGGGCATTGGGTATGTGTCAAATTTTGTCATTGCATTAAGCTTCCTGAAGTCGTTACAAAACCTCCAAGTGCCATCCGGTTTTGGGACTAACACGATAGGGCTAGACCAGTCACTATTGGATTCCTCAATAACATCTAGCTCCAACATTCTTTTAACTTCATTGCTGATGTCTTTCTCCTCGCCTCAGGAATTCTGTACGGTTTGAGCTTGACACGTACCCCAGGTTCAGTAATAATATCATGCTGAACTGCTGAAGTTATGCCAGGTAACTTTCTCTCTATTCCTTATCAGGAACTCTCTAGCTTCCTGTTTTTGGAAACATGACAAGGTATCTGGAATCGTGACCTCAGGGATCAGAGGGAACTCAGTACCCTTAGGTGTTACCGGGAAGGGCCTCGCAGTTAACGCCAGTCTATCCTTCCAGGGCTTTAACAGGTTTACATGGTAAACCTGCTCGGGCTTCCTTTTTCCTGGTTGATACACCTTGTAGTTGACTTCCCCAACCCTTTCAATTACTTCAAAAGGGACCCTGCCACTTAGCCAGGAACTTGCTTTCAACAGTAGGAACTAGCACCAGGACCCTGTCACCAGGTGAGAAAACCCGGAGTTTGGCCCCCCTGTTGTATATTCTCTGTTGGGCTGCCTGGGCCTGCAGTAAGTGTTCTTTTACCATCGGCATGATTGCTGCAATCCTCTCCTGCATTTGAGCGATGTGCTCAATGACACTTTTATGGGGTGTCAGCTCCCCCTCCCAAGTTTCTTTGGCTATGTCTAAAAGTCCCCGAGGGTGTCTCCCATAAAGCAAATCAAATGGAGAGTACCCCATAGAGGACTGGGGAACCTCCCTGAAGGCAAACATCAAGTATGGTATCAGGAAGTCCCAGTTTTTCCCATCCTTGTCAACTACCTTTTTTAACATGTTCTTTAACGTCTTATTGAAGCGTTCCACCAAGCCATCTGTTTGAGGATGGTACACTGAGGTTTGCAACTGTGTCACCTTAAACAACTTGCACAGCTCCCTAGTTATTCGCGACATAAATGGGGTGCCCTGGTCTGTAAGGACTTCTTTAGGGATGCCCACCCGACTGAACACCATAAACACCTCTTTGGCAATGTTTTAGCAGACGCAGTGCGTAAGGGAACTGCCTCAGAGTAACGGGTAGCATAATCCATGATTATGAGGATATGCTGATGACCCCGTGCAGACTTGGGGAGTGGACCCACAACAGGACTTTTCCTGGCTCTCTCTGGGACGCTCTGCTACACCGCCAATACTCTGCAATACCCAATACCCTGCAAAACCCTGCCAATAGTCTGCAATACCCAATACCCTGCAAATCCCTGCCAATACTCTGCAATACCCAATACCCTGCAAAACCCTGCCAATACTCTGTAATACCCGCCAATACTCTGCCAATACCCGCCAATACTCTGCCAATACCCATTACCCTGAAAAACCCTGCCAATACTCTGCAATACCCAATACCCTGCAAATCCCTGCCAATACTCTGCAATACCCAATACCCTGCAAATCCCTGCCAATACTCTGCAATACCCAATACCGTGCAAATCCCTGCCAATACTCTGCAATACCCGCCAATACTCTGCCAATACTGTGCAATACCCAATACCCTGCAAAACCCTGCCAATACTCTGCAATACCCCCCAATACTCTGCAATACCCGCCAATACTCTGCAATACCCGCCAATACTCTGCAATACCCAATACCCTGCAAAACCCTGCCAATACTCTGCAATACCCGCCAATACTCTGCAATAACCGCCAATACTCTACAATAATCTGCCAATACTCTGCAATAATCTGCCAATACTTGCAATAACCTGCCAATACTCTGCAATAACCTGCCAATACTCTGCAATAACCTATCAATACTCTGCCATAAATTGCCATACCCAGCCATACTCAGAGATATCCAGCCATACTCGGAGATACCCTGCAATACCCAGCCATAGATGCCCCCCCCCCCCTCCCGCCGCCCTCCGGTACTTCTACCGGCTCGCCAATAGTATCAAAGCCAGAATCTTTTTTTTTATTATTTATTGACCCCATATCTCACTGTAAAGAGGACCTGTCATGCCATATTCCTATTACAAGGGATGTTTACATTCCTTGTAATAGGAATAAAAGTGATCAAAAAATTTATTTTTGGGGAAAAAAATGTCAAACTAAAATAAATAAAGTAAAATTAACAATAATAAAAAAAATATTTTAAAGCGCCCCTGTCCCCATGTGCTAGCATGTAGAAGTGAACGCATTCATAAGTCCTGCCCACATATGAAAACCGTGTTCAAACCACACATGTGAGGTTATCGCTGCGAACATTAGAGCGAGAGCAATAATTCTAGCCCTAGACCTCCTCTGTAACTCAAAACATGTAACCGGTAAAAAAAATTAAAGCGTCGCCTATGGGGATTTTTAAGTAGCGACATTTGACGCCATTCCACGAGCGTGTGCAATTTTGAAGAGTGACAAGTTAGGTATCTATTTACTCAGCATAACTTTATCTTTCACATTATGCAAAAAATGGGCTACCTTTACTGTTTTTTTTTGTTTTTTTAAGCACAAAACAGTTTTTTTTCCAAAAAAATGCGTTTGAAAAATTGCTGTGCAAATACTGTGCGAGATAAAAAGTTGCAATGACCACCAATGTATTCTCTAGAGTCTTTGCTAAAAAAACATACATACATATATATATATATATATATATATAATGTTTTGAGGTTCTATGTAACTTTATAGCAAATAAATGATGATTTTTACATCTAGGAGAGAAATGTCAGAATTGTGGATGTGTTGTCAGTCTCTCAAGTTACTGGGCCATCTACCATGGGACACCCATAGACGTAAAGTGAGAAGAAAAAGAAGGTAACGGTAAGCCCTATTTAACCAGCAGCTCCTTCGGGGGTTAGTGCTACATATGTATTCACACTAGTAATTGCTCCTACATTGGTCACATGTGAGTGATTGGTCCTGGACAGAGATTGCCTGCATCCATGGTCAGTCACTTGCATATGATCACTGCATGAGAGATTACATGCGAGTGGCCGTGTTTAGCTGCAGGAGCTGGCAGCCTCCCATTGCTTTCAATAGGGCTGCCTCCCGCAGCCAATAGCAGGAACCCCTGCAGGAATTCGTATATCTACTCAGAGTGCAGGTGCTTTCACAGTTGTAACCGTTAAAGTGGACCTCGTTCTCTCAATCAACGTTGACTATTTGTAATCCTTATGCTGCTAGCATTAGTAAATAGATAGGAAAGTATATCATATTTACTTGTGCAGCACCACCCCCGAAGGAGCCGCTTAATGTATGTTTGGTTCTGCGCTCTGCCTCTCAACCCCTGTGGCACACCTGCTTGGTAATATTAGTGTGGGACCCATCAATAGAGTGAAAACACAGTAATGATAAACCATAAAGTATATTTACTGAAGCCCTGGGTTTCGTCACTTCACCAGCTGTGGTAGTAAATTGAGACTCAATATCAATGAAACACTCAGAAAGTTTACTAAAGTGAATATTAAACACAATGAACAATGTAATTAAATAAAAACAATAAATGACAGTTGATAACAGTCAGTGTAGATGTAAAAACGGTGGATTCAATAATCACATTAGGGAGTATATGTAAACAGGTGTACAATGGAACAAGTGTTCAATATTCCCCAAAATGTTAAACACCTTCCCACCGAAGCCTCAATACACACTCCGAATTGTCATAATATAATATTACTTACATTCAACAATACAATGTAATGGTTAACCTGTACTCAAGGGCTCCCCCTAGGTTGTAATTCAGTGTTCAAACTACAAAATAAAACCGTGATGCTTTACAGAAGATGATAAAAGTTCCTTGACTCTGGATATCTTCAGCTAGCCTGTAGTTTAAACTGCAGTATTTGTAATCCAATAGGGCAAAAGAGAGAAAGCAAACTGTAGAATAAATGGTACGTTGATAACTGTGTAACTGAAGATGTTACTAATATGGCACTTGTATGGCACATAAGAAGGCACTTCCTCCTTATGTGTGAGTGTAATACTGAGACAGTATACTGACTGCCGCACAGGGAATAACAAACCCCATAGTTCAGCTGTATGTGACCTGTGAATAAGACGAATCACTTCTGTCGAACTACAAGTCTCACCAGCTGTCTGTAAAAAAACTCACTCAGCAAACAGTGCACTTTAATGAAATGGGCAGGGGCCCTCTCACCACAATAGACTCGGAGGCTGTGAGGCTCCATCCGGATTCCCCTCCTGATATCTCAGTCTGATGAAAAGATGGCGCAGTCGTGCTGTACCGCTCCTGTGGATGGCTGAGATGCAAGCAAACTTCCAGATGTCCTGACACTGCACACCGATCTGCTTGCTAAGCCGGAAGGGCTGTACTCTGAAGCCCATCAGAGGCTGGCGCTCCTGCTCTGCACTGCACTGCATAGGCCGCAGTCTCCTGGTCACGCACACAGACCTCCTGCTGGCAGGTATTGAATGGCATCTAGAGAAGCTGAAAGATGGCCATGCTGTTCCTTTCATTACTCCTCCCAGCATGCAGTGCTGTGCGCTTTGCATTGTGGGTCTCTGACTTGGCATTGGGGATCCTGTAGTCCCTAGACTGATTTAAACAACATGAGTCACTTCCTCATCAAACTACATATCCCACAATGCATAGTTGTTTGCTTCTTAAACAGAAGGAAAAATCCTGACAGAGTTTCAGTGGTCACTAGAGGGAGCCAAACCTTTATCTAAGAAACAATGAACTACTTAACATAATGATTTCAGTAGTAACCCCTGGGCTACATTTGTTTTAACTGTGTTTTTACATTTTTTCAGTTACTTCCTAGTTTCCAGGCCTAGGCTAATCATGTCATACATTCCAGGAGGCTTCAGGAAGGGAGGAGGGATTTTCCTAGCTAAGCACACATGCCTACATGCCTGAGCTAAGGGCAGATAGATCCCAGGAAATAAAAGCTACATAAATCATCTGCCATTAGTCAAGATGGCCATGGCCAGAAATGCTAGGTGGCATACTTTCAAAGTGATTTCTCAGCTAAATGGAGCATGGAAACATGTATAGGTGGATGAGTTTGTGTTGAATATTAAAAATGAATTAAATTTCGGTTTTAGTTTGTGGTGCTCAGAGGCAGTCTAGTTTCACTTTTAAGCAAAAAGCATTCATTTCTGACTGCAAAATAGTGCAGATTATAGCAGTGTGCAGGCCTTTATAACCAATTATGACAACAGATATACTGAATGTAGCCTACCAGATATAGTAAGGCTGCGTACACACGGGCGGACTGTTCGCCCAACCTTGTCCGCTGAACAGTGTTTGGGCGGACAGTCCGCTCGTGTGTGGGCTTTCAGCGGACAGTTTCAGCGGACAGTTTGACGGACAAAGTCTTTCGGAAATTCCGAAAAACTGTCCGCTGAAACTGTGTTTGAGCGAACAGTCCGCCCGTGTGTAGGCTACTTTCGAAATGAGCAAACTGTTCCCGCTCGGAGGGAAGTCCGCTCATTTCGAGCGCGTGTGAAGGTAGGCGGGGCCCGCGACGGAGACGTCGCGGGCTCCGCCGCCTGGAATGGGCTTAAAGGGGAACCCCAACGCCGAAAAAAAATCGGCGTGGGGGTTCCCCCAAAGTCCACAACAGACCCTTGTCCGAGCACGCTACCCGGCCGGCCAGGAAAGGGGGCGAGCGAGCGCGCCCCCCCTCCTGAGCCGTACCAGGCCGCGTGCCCTCAACATGGGGGGGTGCCTTGGGGAAGGGGGGGCCGCGCGGCCCCCCCACCCCAAAGCACCTTGTCCCCATGTTGATGAGGACAATGGCCTCTTCCCGACAACCCTGGCCGTTGGTTGTCGGGGTCTGCGGGCGGGGGGCTTATCGGAATCCGGGAGCCCCCTTTAAGAAGGGGGCCCCCGGATACCGGCCCCCCACCCTATGTGAATGAGTATGGGGTACAATGTACCCCTACCCATTCACCTGTGAAATAAAGTACAAAAAAAAACACAACACAGAGAAAAAATATTTTATTGCACAGCTCCGGGGGTCTTCCGTCTTCGGGGGTCTTCTCGCCGGACTCCTCCGCTATCTTCGTGTAGCTCTTTTACTAGCGGAGGAGCCCGGCTTTCTTCCTCCCCGCCGCCGGCCTCTTCTCCCGACTTCGGGGGTCTTGTCCCCCTCTTCGGTTCTTCTGCCGGGCCACCGCGCCTTCTTGTAGCTCTTTTGCAGGCGGTGGCCCGGTCTTCTGTCGCCGCTGCCTTCTGTTCTTCTGTCGCCGCCTTCGGTTCTTCTGCCGGGCCACCGCGCCTTCTTGTAGCTCTTTTGCAGGCGGTGGCCCGGTCTTCTGTCGCCGCTGTCGCTGTCGCCGTCGCCGCCTTCCGTTCTTCTTCTTGTTCTTCTTGTTCTTCTTCTTCTTCCCCAGGAGATGTTGACACGTCGCTCTCTCCGGCCGGAATGCCAGAGCCGCGCTGTGCGGTCACTTATATAGTGACAATGGGGCGGTGTCACATGGTATATGTCACATGGGTTGGTCACATGGGTTGATGTCACATGGGGACTATGACATCGTAAGGGGGCGGGGTCACCATGTGACCAACCCATGTGACATATACCATGTGACACCGCCCCATTGTCACTATATAAGTGACCGCACAGCGCGGCTCTGGCATTCCGGCCGGAGAGAGCGACGTGTCAACATCTCCTGGGGAAGAAGAAGAAGAACAAGAAGAAGAACGGAAGGCGGCGACGGCGACAGCGACAGCGGCGACAGAAGACCGGGCCACCGCCTGCAAAAGAGCTACAAGAAGGCGCGGTGGCCCGGCAGAAGAACCGAAGGCGGCGACAGAAGAACGGAAGGCAGCGGCGACAGAAGACCGGGCAGAAGAACCGAAGAGGGGGACAAGACCCCCGAAGTCGGGAGAAGAGGCCGGCGGCGGGGAGGAAGAAAGCCGGGCTCCTCCGCTAGTAAAAGAGCTACACGAAGATAGCGGAGGAGTCCGGCGAGAAGACCCCCGAAGACTGAAGACCCCCGGAGCTGTGCAATAAAATATTTTTTCTCTGTGTTGTGTTTTTTTTTGTACTTTATTTCACAGGTGAATGGGTAGGGGTACATTGTACCCCATACTCATTCACATAGGGTGGGGGGCCGGTATCCAGGGGCCCCCTTCTTAAAGGGGGCTCCCGGATTCCGATAAGCCCCCCGCCCGCAGACCCCGACAACCAACGGCCAGGGTTGTCGGGAAGAGGCCCTTGTCCTCATCAACATGGGGACAAGGTGCTTTGGGGTGGGGGGGCCGCGCGGCCCCCCCTTCCCCAAGGCACCCCCCCATGTTGAGGGCACGCGGCCTGGTACGGCTCAGGAGGGGGGGCGCGCTCGCTCGCCCCCCTTTCCTGGCCGGCCCGGTAGCGTGCTCGGACAAGGGTCTGTTGTGGACTTTGGGGGAACCCCCACGCCGATTTTTTTCGGCGTTGGGGTTCCCCTTTAAGTCCATTCCAGGCGGCGGAGCCCGCGACGTCTCCTTCGCGGGCCCCTCCTACCTGTACACGCGCTCGAAATGGGCGGATTTGCCTCCGCCTTACGTGGGCGAGTCCGTTCATTTCAAAAGTTGAGCGAACTGTTTGGCAAACAGTTCGCTGAAACAGTCCGCTCAAAAAGTGCCGTGTGTGGCCATGTCCGTCCATGCTAATTTTGAGCGGACTGTTTGCCGAAACTGTTTGACAAACAAAGTTGGGCGAACAGTCCGCCCGTGTGTACGCGGCCTTAGGGAGAGGCTATACCACTGTTGTCAACTGGAACCCAGGCAACGGTTCTTTGAACTCTGTAGTCAAGACACACCTTTACTATCTGTAACAGTCAGAAGCAAAGTCATATTGCAAGGTTTTACTGAATGACACCGAAAGTACGAATTATACACTGTAGGCTGCACCTACTGTACCTTGTCCATATAAATAAATTAGTAATAACCTTCCAATCATTCACAGAAGATAAATCCTCAGTCACTTTTACTTACTAAAATGTCCTTGCCCTGCAGTAAAAGTTTCAGAAACCTAAGCAAAAAATAAAAAACTGTGTACAAGAAAAACAGTGTGCTATTTAAATGTGTTAAAATCTACTTTTATTTTACTAAAACTGGAGGGGCAAAATCTGGTGCAGTTGTGTATGGTAGCCAATCAGCTTCTAACTTCAGAGCTTGTTCAATTAGGCTCTGTTCACATCTAGGAGTTGCTATTTTACAGGCAATTTTTGTGTGTATTTCAGGCGTTTTTGCTGATTTTTTGTACATGCGTTTTGAAGTTCAAAAGCATTAAAACGCTTGTAATCTGCCAAAAAAGAAACTCATGCACTTTTTTGAGCGACAGGCGTTTAGCTTTAGGCAACAGAACGCTCAGATGTAAATGGGGGCCATTGAAATGAATTGGATTTGTCTTGTCTGGGTGTATTTAGAGCTAAGGCTTAGAACAGAAAAAAAACAAAAAAACACCTAGATGTGAACGGAGCCTTAAAGAGGAAGTAAAGGGAAAAAAAAAAATAAAAAATAAAAAACACACCCTGCAAGGCAAAGGCATAATGAGCTAGTATGCATAGCATACTAGCTCATTATGAATAACTTACCTGAGAACGAAGCCCCCGAAGCGGTCCTCCGTGTTCCTCTTCGCCACTGCCATGGATCCTGGAGTGACTTCTGGGTCTCACGGCTCCGGCGCTGTGGTTCGCCGGAGCTGCGATGACATCACTCCCGCGCATGCGCGCGGGAGCCGACACTCGCGGCATATCGCCGCGATCTGCGGCCTGCCCAGTGCGCCTGCGCGCCGCTGTCTACGGCGCATGCGCCGTAGACAGCGGTGGCTGTCTTCGGGTAAATATCTCCTAAACCGTATAGGTTTAGGAGATTTTCTTGGACCTACAGGTAAGCCTTAATCTAGGTTTACCTGTAGGTCAAAGTGGTTTGTAAGGGTTTACAACCACTTTAAGCTTTGACAAAAAACCTGGAAGCTGATAGGTTTATATGCAGAGCTGCACCAGATTTTTCGCTCTTCAGTTTTTCTAAATTAGCAATTCAAAAACAAACAAAGCTGTGGAACAAGCAGCTATTTAAAAATGATCATGATAAATTCTCAAACATAAAGGTATGACAAAACAACGCTTCCACTTATATCATATGAAACATAAATTGAAACAAAATATAGTGATCACAAAATCTCTATATCAAAAAGAATGTAAAATTAAACATTAGAAAGTCCAAAATTAAAGCTTCCAAACACCCAATTGAAGCAGCAAGCAGAAGTTAACCACCTCACTACCGGCACTTTCACCCCCTTCCTGCCCAGGCCATTTTTTAGCTTTCAGAGCTGTCGCACTTTGAATGACAATTGCGCGACCATGCAACACTGTACCCATATGCAATTTTTATTATTTTCTTAATATGAATAGAACTTTCTTTTGGTGGTATTTAATCACTGCTGGGTTTTTTAAAAAAAAAGACTGAAAATTTTGAAAACAATTTTTTTTTCTTTGTTTCTGTTAGTGAATTTTGTAAATAAGTAATTTTTCTCCTTCACTGATGGGCACTGATAGGCTGCACTTATGGGCACTGATGAGGAGGCAATAATATGCCGCACTTATGGGCACTGATAGGTGAGAACTGTCAGGTGGCAATGATGGGGGGCACCGCTGGGCACTGATAGGCGGCACTGATGGGAGGCATTGATGGGCATTAATGGGAAGCACTGAGCAGGCACTGAAAGACAACACTGACTGACATCACTAATGGGCACTGATTGGGGGAAATGATTGGGCACTGCTGGCACTTTACTGTAATCAGAACACTGATTACCTGTCTTGGTGTCCCCTGGATAGGACACCGAGGAGATGCCGATTAGCTGCATTTCCCTGCCACACACTCTGTTAGTGTGAGACGAAGAGAGATGATTACCGGCACTTCCGCCCTTCTGGGTGCACGAGAGCGACATCATATGATGTCCTCCCATAGCAAGAACCACACTGCCCCTCCATCATTTGGTGGATGGCAGCAAGTGGTTAAAAGGGGAAGTAAACTCAGCATACTAGCACATTATGTGACACTTATCTGTAAACGAAGCCCGCGTCATCCCTGCTGTAGGCCGTATCCATCTTCGCCTATCTTCCTTTTGGGGCCGCGGACTCTGGCTGTGTGACCGCTGACATCACTCCCGCACTCGTGGGGCCGCTGACATCACTCCTGCACTCGTGAGAGGGAGCCGCTGATCACGGCACTGACTTCTGTAGAAACGGATATTCCTTCCAGCGCATTCGCCGATGACATCATTGGCGCAGTATACAGTATCTTCTAAATGGTGGATGTTTAGGAGATATTTACAGTACCTATCGGTAAGCCTTATTCTAGGCTTACCTTGAAACACTTTTCACACTGAGACACTTTATAGTATGGCTGCCATATCATCCCTTTAAACCCGAACACATATTAATTACACAGGTTCTGTGGCAGATTAAGGTGGTAATTAAACGTACTTGGTGCCTTATCTGCATCTAATTAGCCTCAGAACCTGTGTAATTCAAAGGTGTTTGGGTTTCAAGGGATGAGGTGGCAACTCTTACAGGCACTATAGCGCTAAAAATAGCACCTGCAAAGCTCCTATAAAGTGCCTGTCCTGTTAGGGTCCGTTCACACAGGGGCAACTCCGATCCGACTTCAGGTCGCCCCTAGTCGCCTCAGGTCGGACAACATTTAAAAATCAATGTAAGTGAATGAGAGCCGTCTTAATGCACACTACTGAAGTCGCTCCGACTTCAGAAAAGGTTCCTGTACTACTTGAATCCGACTTGTAGGCGACCGGTACCCATTGATTTCAATGGAGGTCGCCTCCAAGTCGGATCTCCGTTTATACGGAGGCGACTCTGACAGAATTATCAGCTCTCAAGAGGGCACTCCACGCCAAATTTATGAAAAAAAATTGGCGTGGGTTCCCCCTCCGAGAGCATACCAGGCCCTTAGGTCTGGTATGAATTCCAAGGGGAACTCCCTACGCCGAAAAAACGGCGTGGGGGGTCCCCCCAGATTCATACCAGACCCTTATCCGAGCACGCTACCCGGCTGGCCAGGAAAGGGGGTGGGGACTAGCGCGTGCCCCCCCCTCCTGAGCCGTACCAGGCCGCGTGCCCTCAACATGGGGGGGTGCCTTGGGGAAGGGGGGGCCGCGCAGCCCCCCCACCCCAAAGCACCTTGTCCCCATGTTGATGAGGACAAGGGCCTCTTCCCGACAACCCTGGCCGTTGGTTGTCGGGGTCTGCAGGCGGGGGGCTTATCGGAATCCGGGAGCCCCCTTTAATAAGGGGGCCCGCGGATACCGGCCCCCCACCCTATGTGAATGAGTATGGGGTACAATGTACCCCTACCCATTCACCTGTAAAATAAAAGTACCAAAAAAACCACAACACAGGGTTAAAATATTTTATTGCACAGCTCCGGGGGTCTTCCGTCTTCGGGGGTCTTCTCGCCGGACTCCTCCGCTATCTTCTTGTAGCTCTTTTGCTAGCGGAGGAGTCCGGCTTTCTTCCTCGCCGCCGGCCTCTTCTCCCGACTTCGGGGGTCTTGTCCCCCTCTTCGGTTCTTCTGCCGGGCCACCGCGCCTTCTTATAGCTCTTTTACAGGCGGTGGCCCGGTCTTCTGTCGTCGCCGTCGCCGCCGTCGCCGCCGCCTTCCGTTCTTCTTCTTCTTCTTCTTCTTCTCCAGGAGATGTTGCCTCGACGATCTCTCCGGCCGGAATGCCAGGGCCGCGCTGCGCGGCCACTTATATAGGGACAAGGGGCGGTGTCACATGGCTTTATGTCACATGGGTTGGTCACATGGGTTGATGTCACATGGGGACTATGACATCGTAAGGGGGCGGGGTCACCATGTGACACCAACCCATGTGACATAAAGCCATGTGACACCGCCCCTTGTCCCTATATAAGTGTCCGCGCAGCGCGGCCCTGGCATTCCGGCCGGAGAGATCGTCGAGGCAACATCTCCTGGAGAAGAAGAAGAAGAAGAAGAAGAACGGAAGGCGGCGGCGACAGAAGACCGGGCCACCGCCTGTAAAAGAGCTATAAGAAGGCGCGGTGGCCCGGCAGAAGAACCGAAGAGGGGGACAAGACCCCCGAAGTCGGGAGAAGAGGCCGGCGGCGAGGAAGAAAGCCGGACTCCTCCACTAGCAAAAGAGCTACAAGAAGATAGCGGAGGAGTCAGGCGAGAAGACCTCCGAAGACGGAAGACCTCTGGAGCTGTGCAATAAAATATTTTAACCCTGTGTTGTGTTTTTTTTGGTACTTTTATTTTACAGGTGAATGGGTAGGGGTACATTGTACCCCATACTCATTCACATAGGGTGGGGGGCTGGTATCCGGGGGCCCCCTTATTAAAGGGGGCTCCCGGATTCCGATAAGGCCCCCGCCCGCAGACCCCGACAACCAACGGCCAGGGTTGTCGGGAAGAGGCCCTTGTCCTCATCAACATGGGGACAAGGTGCTTTGGGGTGGGGGGGGCCACGCGGCCCCCCCTTCCCCAAGGCACCTTGTCCCCATGTTGAGGGCACGCGGCCTGGTACGGCTCAGGAGGGGGGGGCACACGCTCGTCCCCACCCCCTTTCCTGGCCGGCCGGGTAGCGTGCTCGGATAAGGGTCTGGTATGAATCTGGGGGGGACCCCACGCCGTTTTTTCGGCGTAGGGAGTTCCCCTTGGAATCCATACCAGACCTAAGGGCCTGGTATGCTCTCGGAGGGGGAACCCATGCCAAATTTTTTTCATAATTTGGCGTGGAGTTCCCTCTTGAGAGCTCATTCTCTGATTGGCCGCGGCAAAAGTCGCCTGGCCTGGGGCGACTTAAAGTCGTGTTGTAAGTCGTGTTCAGGTCGTGTCCAAGTTGCGTCCAAGTTGCCTCCAAAAGTCGTGTTGAAAGTCGTGTTGCCCCTGTGTGAACGGACCCTTACTCCAATGTGAAAGCCTGAGTGCTTTCACACTAAAGCGGTGCGCTGGCAGGACATCACAGAAAGTCCTGCAAGCAGCTTCTTTGTGTATACAATGCTCCTAAAGAGCCCCTGCCCATTGAGATCAAGCTAGCGGCCGAAGAGCAATGCTAAAACTTCAGTAAAGCACTGCATAAAATAGCGCATCTTTACCGTTGACACCTGGGTGCTGTGCGTGTCAAAGGGCTCTAAGGTATAAATAATACACAAAGGTTTACAACCTCTTTAACTTGAATCACTGCAAACCAAAAACGCTGTTTAACCAACTGACCTCCAAAAGGTTTTACCCCCTTCATGACCATATATTTTTTTGCTATTCAGTAAGGATGAGCTCCAGCGTGTTCGCATACACCAAGTGCAGAGTCCGCCAGGAAGTTGGTGCAGCGCTGTGCTAATCACAGGCAGTGAGACATTGCCCCAGTGCGCGGCTGCATAGATCAGGCAATATCTCACTGCCTGTGATTAGTGCAGCGCTGCGTTGACTTCCTGGCGGGCTCAGCACATAGAGTGTGCGAACACGCCGGAGATCATCCTTACTATTCAGCACTGTGTTGCTTTAAAGAGGAAGTAAACCCTTATGGGTTTACTTCCTCTTTGATTCCCTGCAAAGGTAAAGCATAATGGACTACTATGCATCGCATAGTAGTCCATTATGTGTCACTTACCTGACACAGGAGCCAGCGATGTCACCGCTGTCCCCTGTAGTCCGGAGCATCCATCTTCTCAGTGGGTCTCGCTGCTCCGCCGCTGTCATTCGGTGAAGCCGCAATGACGTCACTCCCGCGCATGAGCATGGGAGCCGCCACTCACGGCATATTGCCGTTGACAGCGGCACGCTCAGTGCGCCTGTGCACCGATGACAGCGGTGCCTGTCTTTCGGCAAATATCTCCTAAACCGTGTAGGTTTCTTGGACCTACAGGTAAGCCTTAATCTAGGCTTACCTGTAAGTCAAAGTTGGTTGTAAGGGTTTACAACCACTTTAACTGGCAGCTGCTTGGTCAAGCAACACTGTTCACAAATTATATTTAGGCTAGGTTCACATTGGAGTGATTTGTCATGCGATTTGAGAGATCAAATCACATGACAAGTCGCACCCTATTGGAGGCAATGACACTGTTCCAATCGGTGCAACACCAATTTTGCAGCGCTACAACGATTTGAAAAAGTAGTTCCTGCAGTACTTTTGCAGATTTCAGGTGTCTATCAAGTAGCACCTGAAATCGCGCTGACCTTGCTACTTTGAAATCGATTGAGTGAAGTGAATCAATGTTAACCAGGGCTTTTTTTTTCACACGCATATAGGTGTCGTTTATGAAACAGAGAAAAGCAGAGATCCTGATGATCACGGCTGATCTCTCAGGTGTGCCAATTTAAGAAGCTGAAATGAGGACTGGAGAACATGTTCTTCACTTCTCATCTCAGGACACACTTTTCTATCATTGAGATGCCCAGTTTAAGAAGGTGAGAGCTGAAGATCTAACAAGCCATCTCTGTAAAATATTTCTGTCCCAGATTCTCCAGAGCTAGAGAAGCTGCTGTGATGTGTGGAAGAAGGCTTTTTTTCTTCCTAATATCAGCATTAGTGTGCTTAAAAATTCATATAAATAATAAATAATTATAATGTATTATCTATTAGGATCCGTTCACATCTGAGCAATTGAGAATTGTTGGCAGAATTGTGCAATTCTTGGCGTAATTCCAAATTGCCCTAAATTTGTGTCAACATATGTAATGCGCTTTTGGATGCCATTCATTGTTAATGGCACCCCAAATGCAGTTAGCAAACATGCACTTTGCGGCGATTTTTTTTTTCTATTTGACAAGTGTGATACCAACGTACCAAAATGCACATTCAAAAAATGAACAACGCTCCATGCCCAAAAAATAAAAAATAAAGTTGCTTTGTGGGCCTTTTTTTGCACATTTTGGTACGGTTTTTTTTAACACACTTTTTGCTGCTTTTTTAAAAAACACATTTTGATGTGGTTTTTTTTTAAACGCATTTTAGCAAATTTTTATGTGCATTTTGGTGTTTTTGTAACATGTATTTTTGCTAATTTTTTACCTGCATTTTTTGTTTGCATTCCAGAAACACATGCAAAATGCATGTTATGCGTGTGGTGCCATTAATTGTTAATGGAACCCCAAAAGTGGCTAGCAAATGTGCTGTTTGCCAAAATGCACATAAAAACCAAATTAAAATGCACATTAAAGTGCCAAAATACATGCTAAAAGAAGTGCTAAAATGTGCATTACACACCACACCAAAATGCGTGTTAAAATAACCTGTGCCAAAATGTATGCTAAAATGCCAAAATGTGTGTCAAGAAAAGTAAAATGCACAATAAAAAAATCCCCGGCCAAATGCATGTTAAAAAAAATAAATGCAGCATGGTAAAAACAGAAAAATACGTGTAAATAATGTCAACATGCACAATAAAAAGGGGACAAAATACACATTTAAAGAATGTGTAATTACATGATCTTTTTAACTTTCGTTTCACCTTTTTAAACTCAGCTGCTCTGTAATCACACAGGTATCTCCCAAGATCACAGACCTCCCTCCATCTTCTACACAGATCTCTGGTGTTCTCAGAGGAAATACTTCTCCTCTGGGCTCCTTCTGAAAACAAATGTTCTCATCTTCATAAATATGGCACCCTGCCAGTGATGATTTTTGTTTAATAAACGTACACCAAATTTTTGGTGTTATTTGATCACCACTAGGTTTTTTTATTTTTGTATTATATAAACAAAAAAACACTGAAAATGTAAAAAAAAAAATTACAATATTCTACTTTCTGTTATAAAACATATCCAATAAAATCTAATTTCTTCATAAATCTAAGCCAAAATGTATTATGCTACATGTTGGTAGTGCTGGCAGTGATCGGGGGTGATCTTGCTAAAAATGCATTTTTAAGGACACTATACTATTGGGGACACTAGTATTGTTCTAACCGTGACCAGAATACAGACCCGAACAGACACTATATACTAGTGATGGCAGTGATCAGCAACAAATAATATGACTGTGATGGGAAATCAGGGATTGGTGCTAGCTGACACTGGCTATCTGACTTCACTAGTGATACTTATGCAGTGATCAGTGATAATACTGTAGACCTCCACTGTAAAAATGGCACTGGCTGGGTAATAGGGGTGATTAGGAGGGCAATCACAGTGTTAACTGTGTGCCTAGCAATTGTATGTGTGCTGATTTTACTCACAGACTGACTGGCTCTTCTTCCCGATTTCAGCTCTGAATGGCAAGTGAAATTGGGGCGAAAAAAACAGCCAGATCTGTAATAGCAAGCGCAGATCTGTGTTTTAATTGACCACAGCAGATTCACAGCCAGAATCATTGGCTGGGAGCCTATTGCCAAATTCATGCTGTGTCCAATCACAGCATGAGAGGCAGGGGTGCACTAACTTGTAAACCCAGAAGTTCATTGTGATGTACGGGTACGTTGCAGCACAGTGGGTTATCAAACTTTAAAATAAACGTCTACAAATCTAAGGCCTTGGTCATATATCTCCCACAAGCTGCTGTGCATATGCTGAGACTTCATTTTCAATTTAAGTGGGCTAGCCACCACATGGGTTTTCTAGGGACCTTCGTAACTACCTCTCTAAGCCCTGGATCACGTTGGTGCATTCTGACATGCGATTTGACATGTTAAATCGGGGGTATTGGAACCGTCCTAATCAGTGTGACGCTGCATTTGTGGTGCCATGCCAATTTAAAAAAGTAGTTTCTGTGCTATTTTTGGTGATTTCAGGACGAAATTTTCATTGACATCTGTGCAGAAACCCGCACATATGTCTGTTAAATTGCCACCTAAATCAGGACTGACATGCAGAAGTGAAATTGTGCGAGTTCAGCTGAACTTGCATGGCTTCATTCACACAGCTCAATGTGAACCTGGGCTAAAGGAGATTTTCCCAAGTGTTCTTCCAGGACAGCCCTTGAGAGAGGAGGAGGGGAGCTCCTCCCATCGACACAGGAAACACATTGCCACAGTTCAAAAGGCGGTCCCTCAGGTCCCTGGTCAGTCATTTGTGTTTCCTCCGTCGGAGGAACATGTTGCCAGAAACCTGGAGTCCCCTCTCAGGGGCTGCCTGAGAATCTGTAAGCCATAAGGGACCGGGTCCTGTTTTTTGGCTACAGTAGGGTCCCTACCTGTTTTTTGTGGCTCGGGTACCGTCCAGTTGAACCGGAGCAGACCCGTTACCCTCCACCTTCCAGTGCCGAGGTGGCCAGGGGCAGAATGACGCCGGTTTCCCTCAGGAGCGGTGAGTGGAACCTTCCATCTCTGCTCCTTGTTGCGGTGGGGTCGGAGACGCCGAGCGTCATTTCCAGTGGAACTGCGTCATCACTGCGTGCTGAGACTTCCGGTTCCGGGTCTCTAGGGCACGGGGAGGAGAGGGAGAGCCAGCGCTGTGCCTGTGCAGTCCCGACCAGCGCCCAGCGATACAGGACTAGCGGCGGGATCCGGGGGACCATGGAGGCTATTCCCAAGGACACTGCAGCGGAGGCAGGCACCAGCCAATCCCAGGTAGGCTGCTGGGCATGCTATTACTCTGGTGGTTTAGGGAGTTGTGGTGTTTGTAGGCTGGGATCTGTAGTGCCCCAAGGTGGTGGTTAACTCAGTTAAGGATGTATGCAGTTGGTGGTGATTCTAAGGAGGGACATGGAGCTGACGCTAAAAATTTTGTTTTCTTATTTTCAGGCTAAAGAGCTACCAAAGGAAGACAAGGCAGGCTGCAAAAAGTGCCCTAATTGTGGAATAGGTTGTTCTCTGGCTCTAACAAGGCCCTATGCAAGCAATGCATTGCAAGCTTGCTTAAATCTGAGGCAGATTCATCCTTGGCTAAATTTTTGGGCTCCTTTAAAGAGGAAATGGCATCGACTTTTAAGTCCCTCCGGGAGTTAATCACCGATGTAGGCTCAGCTGCCTCCACTAATAGAACAACTGCAATTTCCTCTTCACCATGCTTTACAACACCCAGCTCAGGGGAGCCCCGTATGGTCAGGGAGCCTAGCCCCACATTGATTAGCCCTGATTCCTCTGATGCAGATTCTGATCAGGAAGAGGATCAAGCAACATCTAAAGCCTCAAAGTATAAGCTGTCTCTTGAGGAAGTAGATGAGCTAATGGGCGCTATCTATGATACGCTGGAAATTGTGGAGGAAGAAACTCGGTTATCCAGACATGATAAGATGTATGAGGCTCTGGGGAAAAAGAAAGCAAGGGTTTTTCCGATACATAAAGTGCTTTCTGACCTTATCCTTAAGGAGTGGTCTGAACCAGATAAAAAGTTTTTCTTTCCTAATTCCCTTAAGAGAAGGTTCCCTTTTGATGAGAGCCCAGAAGCGGTCTGGAATAAAAATCCTAAACTAGACGCCCCTCTGTCCAAAGTCTCAAAGCAGGCTGATCTGGCCTTTGAGGATATGGGCCATCTGAAAGATCCAATGGACAGGAGAACAGTCATTGTCTTAAAGAGGGCCTGGGATGCCTCTATGGCAAGCTTAAAACCAGCTCTAGCCACTTCTTGTGTAGCTAGAAACCTGGAGTTCTGTCACAACTGCAGGAACATCTAAAAGCAGACACTCCTAGGGGGGAACTTTTGAAATCCTTCCCTATGCTTTTCAAGGCCACTAGTTTCATCTCTGACGCCTCCACGGACTCCGTAAAGTTTACGGCTAAGTCGGCAGCACGGAGGTCAATATGTGGCAGCAAGGAGGTCAGTATGGATGAAAACTTGGGGGGGGGGGGAGACACCGCGTCTAAAACCCGCCTGTGCAGCGTCCCTTTTACAGGAGACTTAGTCTTCGGGCCTGAGTTAGATTCCGCCTTAGAAAGGACGGCGGATAAAAAGAAAACCTTTCCCGCAAAAAAGAAAAGTTTTCAAAGAAAAACTTTTCGTCCCTCTAAGGAACCCTCTAAATCAGAGAAGAGTTCAACCCCCAAAAAGCATTGGTCAGGGAAATAAGGGGAAAGGGAAAGGGGCCATACTTTTTAACCGCCCCAATCAGGACCCCAAACCCCAGTGATGTCAGGGTTCCTGTGGGAGGAAGATTAAGCAAATTTCTTCCACAGTGGGAAGAGACAACCTCGAACGAGTTTTTCTTAAATATAATAAAAAGGGGTCACGTGCTGGAATTCCACAGCAGCCCTCCATCAAAGTTTTTGGTGACAAAACTCCCAAGTCACTCGGAAAAAAGGCCAGGGCCTTACCTTTACTGATAGGGGAGATGGTGGATCAAGAAGTATTGACACCAGTCCCTATTCAGGAACAAGGGGACGGTTTTTACTCGCACATTTTTGTGGTAAAAAAGCCGTCAGGTAGGTTCAGACTAATTATGAACCTCCGACCACTGAATCGCTCCATCCGTTACAAGAGATTTCGGATGGAGTCCATTTATTCCATAAAAAATCTCCTTCAGAAAGATATTTATGGCTACCCTGGATCTAAGGGATGCTTATTTGCATATCCCAATAAGGGAGGAGTGCCAAAAATTCCTTCGGATGGCAGTGCAGATAGACACAAAAGTTTACCACTTTCAGTGCAGAGCGCTCCCCTTCGGCCTATCATCCTCCCCAAGGATCTTTACCAAGGTTCTGGGAGAGGCACTAGTTCCATTGAGGCTTCAGTCAGTCTCGATTATTCCCTATCTAGACGACCTGCTTTTAACAGCACACTCGGAGAGTCGTCTTTCTCAGGATCTGGACTTGACTCAACTCAGCCTGAGTCGATTAGGGTGGATTGTCAGTCAGGAGAAATCCAAGACAACCCCAACACAGGAGATCCTGTATTTGGGTTACTGGATCAAGTCGGTAGACCAGAAAATTGTACTGCCGGAAGAAAAGATTTTGAATCTGTGGCAGAGAACATCTTTGCTTCAATGCAGCCCCAAATGTACGGTGAGGGAAGTAATGTCTGTCTTGGGTCTTATGACGGCAGCCATTCCAGCCGTACAATGGGCCAGGTTCAACCAAAGAGACCTTCAGGGATTTCTGTTGGAACAATTAAAGGGCAGAGATCTGGAGGAGGAGGTATCGATCACCTTAAAAATAAAACGCTCCCTCTGGTGGTGGAAGGACAGGGAGAACCTAAACAAAGGTGTTTATTGGGTCCTTCCTATCACTTCAACACTGACAACGGATGCGAGCAGCTGGCGCTGGGGAGCCCACATCGGCTCGAGCTGGATCCAGGACAAGTGGACCCCGGAAGAGAAACGTTTCTCCTCCAATTGGAAGGAGCTAACAGCCATCCTAAGAGCTATTTTAGCTTTTCAGCCCACAATACAGGGTCACCATCTACAAGTTCGTTCAGACAACATGACGGCTGTATCATATATAAACAAACAAGGAGGTACCAGAAGTCCTCGTTTGATGTTGGTAGCCAGAAGCATTTTCCAGTGGGCAGAAGCCAATCTGGAATCCATTTCTGCTGTACACCTGAAAGGGGAGCTGAACAACACGGCGGACTTCTTGAGTTGACAAAGGGTTTCGAAACTTGAATGGTCCTTGCACCCAGAGGTATTCAATCTTATAACAACTCACTGGGGAAACCAGAAGTAGACCTTTTTGCAAGCAAAGAGAATGCAAACGTTCCCAATTTTTGCTCGCTATACCCAGGAGATCAGCCCCTGGCTGTAGATGCCTTGCAGACTCTGTGGACTTTCAGTCTGGCGTATGCATTTCCCCCTCTTCATCTCATTCCGAGGGTCTTGGCAAGATTCCTCACAGAGAAAACCTGTTTGATCCTAGTAGCACCGTTTTGGCCCAGGAGACCATGGTTTACAACGTTGCTACAATTGACAGACTGTCCTCCTCTAAGGCTTCCCTGCAGTTGGGACCTCCTGTTGCAGGGACCTCTTTATCATCCGCAGGTGGCCACGCTGAAGCTTTCAGCATGGTTACTGAGGAGGAAATCTTAAGGAGTAAGGGCCTGACAGATGAGGTAATTGCGACCTTACTACAGAGTCGCAAACCAGTCACGAGGGCTATTTACAAAAAAGTCTGGAGAAAATTTAATAGCTGGCTGAATAGCCGTGAGGAGATTAAACATGAATACGGCTAATATTCTACAGTTTTTACAGGAAGGTGTAAACAAAGGGTTAACCCTAAGTACTATTAAGGTACAGATAGCTGCCTTAAGTGTGTACCTAGATGAACGCTTACAGGAAAATCCTTTTGTCGCTAGGTTCTGTAAGGCAGTCGCTAGACGTAAGCTGGTCAGAGTCAACAGTCCCATCCTGGGATTTAGCAGTTAGGCTCAAAGGGTGACCCCAAGAAAGCTTTTAGCACATCTCAGAGGCCTCCCTAAGGCTTATTACATTTAAGACAGTACTCCTGGTGGCAATCACTTCAGCCCGTAGGGTCAGTGAAATCCAAGCCCTTTCCATCAGGGAACCGTTTTTACAGATCCTAGAAGACAGAGTCATTCTAAAGACAGACCAAAGGTAGCATCTAGCTTCCATAGGTCACAAGATATTGTCCTCCCCTCATTTTGCCAAAATGCAGCTAATGAGAAAGAAGAACGTTTTCATTTATTGGATGTGAGGAGGTGTATTCTAGAATATCTAAAAGTAACAAATCCATTCAGAATCTCTGACTCCCTTTTTGTACTTTTGTTTTTTCCGGGCAGCGTAGGGGGCAAAAAGCTTCAAAAGTAACCATAGCTAGATGGATTAGGCTAGCTATAGCAGAGGGGTATAAGGCCTTGAATAGAGATCCTCCTGAGGGTGTGAAAGCTCACTCCACAAGAGCATTATCTGCATCCTGGGCAGAAAGAGCTGGTGCCACCCCGGAGCAGGTATGTAAAGCAGCCACATGGTCAAGCTTTTCCACCTTTACAAGGCATTACCGACTGGACCTAATGTCTAGTCAGGATCAGGCCTTTGGGAGGAACGTCCTCCAGGCTGTGGCCCCCCCCTAATCTGGTAAGTACTTGGGGATCCTCTCAAGGGCTGTCCTGGAAGAACACTTGGGAAAACTGGAGTTAGTACTTACCGGTAACTCCTTTTCCGGTGGTCTTCCAGGACAGCACGATCCCACCCTTTATTTTATTATAGTGATGTACTAATGTTATTACCTGTTATGGTTTATATGTTTTGCAGTTCCATCCTTCGGTTCTTGGTGAATGACTGACTGACCAGGGACCTGAGGGACCGCCTTTTGAACTGTGGCAATGTGTTTTCTGTGTCGATGGGAGGAGCTCCATCTCTCAAGGGCTGTCCTGGAAGACCACCGGAAAAGGAGTTACCTGTAAGTACTAACTTCAGTTTTCTCAGCCACATTTTTCCCACTTTTGACCACCCTACACCAAGATCTCAGAAAGTGGTCAAGTAAAGGTTTTTCATGGATTGGAAGGAACTGTGTCTATAATATGAAAATCCTCCCAAAATACTCTTTCTTTTGCCATCCCTCCCAGTCAGGATAACTAAATTCTTCCTCAGTTTAGAGGAGAATTCATTTGTTTTTTTATGAACTTAAAAATCCCACAGACTATCTCGCAGACTGCTGTCCCTTCTTAAATGACAGGGTGGCTTGGGTTTACAAGCCCCATTGAAATAGCATAAATCGGTCCATCTGGCACAAGTTCTAGATTGAACCACTAATGCCTGTAACAAGTGGTTTCAAAATTTTGATGCGCTGGTACAGGGTTTCCTTGATCGTACAAAAAATGTACTTGCAGTGCTGCTGGTGTTTTCAGCAGGAGAGTACTTATCTACACATGTTTTGGAGATGTCCGATTCAGAGACTTTTCTGGTCCCAAGGTCTGCAAGATTGTGTTCAAGCTTATGGATCTCCAATTGGGAGAGGACCCAGTAGCTTACCTGTTAAACCTGATTTCCTTGTCACCCAAGCAGTACAAATGATTGCTTTTACTCTAGTTGCTCAACGCAGCTAGGGCCTTCATCCCCTTATACTGGTGGAAGCAACCTAATCCTCCCCCATTAGGAGCCCACCTACAGAAAATTGAAGAGATCTATTCGATGGAAGATATTCCAGCCTCTGCAAACCATAAAGAACAATTTTGTAAAACATGGTTTTATTGGACAGAATATACTACAACTCCTCCAACTACCTGACAGACCTAGCTGCATGAGAATTGAGAACAACATGTGTCCTTTACTTGCCTTTGTGCCACGTCAAACCAGGAGACTGAGAAGTACACAGAAGTTATTTTTTTCTCTGCCATTGAGGAACTGCTGCTATTATTGATTATTCCCTGGAGACGCCTCTCCCCACCCCTCTCTACACTGCTTGTCTCTTCTCTTCCCCACTATCCTCTCCTCACCCCCTTTTTTTTTTTTTACTACCACAGCTTCAGCTACTTGAGTTATGCTTCATGTGTGGTTTCGGAAGATGGAGTCTCTTTCACCCTTTGGAATCGCAGAGGCAAACCTTATCATGTAATGAGATAAATGTCTGTACCATGACGCGTGTACCCTTTAGAATTCCAGTGGATGGTTGCACCCGATTCCTGTACACACTGGACACTTCTTCCTCAGTGCACTGATGGCGCCTGTCACACTGGGATGAGAGGAGTCTGAGACAGGTATTTGCACCCCCTTCCGGGCATAGACTCCCACGGGAGTCTATGCCTTTTCCTGTCCCGGCGTGCTGTCTGCTGGGATACACATGGGTCGCAGAGACAGTGTGGAACATTCCCATTGCACTGTGCAGCTTGCGCTTGCGCAGTAGGGAACCGGAAAGTGAAACCACAACATTTCACTTCCTGATTTCCTCACGAGAATGGCGCCGGAAGCAGCCGAGAGCCAAGTGATTGCTCGGCCTCTGCTGCCGACATCGCTGGACTCCAGGAAAGGTAAGTGCCCATTTATTAAAAGTCAGCAGCTGCATTATTTGTAGCTGCTGACTTTAAAAAAAAAAAAAAAATGTTACCGGACTCCCTCTTTAAGCTCTACTTGCCCAGTGAAAAGGAATTTCCAAAATATGGGCATTGTTCATAACTGGATAACGACATCACCTGTATCCCTGTTTTACCTCTGTACATCAGATCAAAGATGGTCTTATAGCAACGGATTCTTAAACTCCACTTTTGTTGAAAAAATATAGCCAATGAAAAAAAAATATAGCATATGCAATTGCTACACAAGCCTTGTTGTAATTTAATGGTATTAAAAATGACCTTTCCTTTTCAATCTACAGCTGCAAATGGGCATCCTCACTTGAGGATAAGCTGGGGGGGGGGGGGGGGGATTTAAGTCTGAAAAATGTGCTGAAAAACTTGGCTTATACTCGAGTATATATGGTACCTACCGGTCTCTCAGATCTTAGTCCTCTGGCAGTCATGATAAGACTATTGGGAGTCCAATGCAGGGTCATCCTCTCCTGCAATGGTATGGGATGCTTTCAAGGCCTTCTCAAGAGGTCAATACATCTCAGCTGTTTAGGCAGTCAAAATTCATCAAACAGCCAATACTGTGTTGTTGGAAAAGCAGATTGAGACGGCCTCTGACCGATATGGGTCCGACCCATCTGTCTCTAATTTTAATTTGCTACAAGCAAATTAAAATGAAATTAAATTAACCTACACTTAACAGAAGTCACCAAACTGGACCCTTTTCATACTAAACAACGGTACTTTGAGCAGGGGGACAGGAATGGCAGGCTGTTGGTGATGATGTCTCACCGTGACACTCCTCTCACCATTCATACAACCTGCGGGTGTGGGAAGTACTGGGAAATCCCATGGTGCAAATGTACCAAGGGATTTCCTGGCTGCTACATTTTGAAAATGGTACAGGAACCTTTTTCCTGCCTAAAACTGCAAAAAAATCCAGAGTACTCATATTTCAGCAAATAAAAATGAGCAAGTAAAAAACAGCTGTCTGTATAAGCAGCATTTGTTTCCAACACAAAGATGGCCGCAGTCGACATGTTTCAGTGTCGTGATGTAAGAACTCCTCCCAACGCATTGTGTCGTCCAATCGAACGTCGTCAGGTTATGTGATGGCTGTATGTTCCTGAGCAATTCATGGACCTGCTGGTGGGCCTTTACGTTGTCTGGCATCTCTATCACTGAAGGAAATGCAAGCATACATGGGAGAGGAGCAGAGAAAGGGGAATCCACAAAACTCAAGCAAGTAAGAGGGTAGGTGAAACCTCATGAATCAGAGGCTGTCACATCCCTTAAGCAAAAACAAAAGAGGAATGTCTCCCATGGGACTTTAATGCAGTCAAACAACAGCACGTATGTGAAAAGGGATTTTTATTGTACAAATATATTAAAAAACATGAAATAACATCAAGGTCTCATTAACATTTTAGTTGGTTAAATACACTACCACAAACAGTGTATCCCCCTAAATTAAGGGCAGCCAACAATTTTCATGAGTGAAGAGTAAAGGCACACAACTAACCACAGATAGACGATAAAAGGCATACAATATCTGCCTTGGTAGAGTCTTAGTGCCTACGAAGACCCAAAAACATGAAACCCATTAAACCCACAGGGGGGCTGGGAGGGCTTTACACAGTAGACTGAGGCAAAAATCCACCCAAAGTGGAGTCCTCAATATAATGTTATTGGGTATCAGGATATGAGAAGTGGATCACTGCGGACTTCAAATTTCAAAATAAAATATGCCATGTCATGTGCATAAGTGGCCACAACACTCCTGACAAGTGATAGTGAAGAATCCACTCTGGGTAGCCTTTTGCCTCAGTCTACTGTGGGAAGCCCTCCTGGCCACCTGTGGGTTTAATGTTTTTGGGGCTACTTAGGCACTAAGACTCCACTAATGCAAATATTGAATGACTTTTATGGTCTATCTCTTGTTGGTTGTGTGTACCTTTTACAATAATCAAGCTAAGATAGATAGGCAGAGCGGCTTCGTACTGACCACAGAAGGTACAGGCACACTGTGCTCCTGCACAACCTGCCTGTACAAACAACATGATGACATAAGGTGTAAACTGACCACGCTAGCATGGATAGGTGATTTACGCTCAGGAGGAGAGACACAGGCAGGATCAACCTGGTATTATTCAACAAAGGCAACACCAAATAAAATAGGGACATTACAAAGCATTGTATTTTGCTTTAAAGGGGCAGTAACATATTTTTTTTTACAAACGCTTTAAGGGAACTACCCAGGAAAGTACCTGTTAGGGCTGTTTTAAATGTTCCTGATGAGCTGTAGCCACATGTATCAATTTCATATTGTACACAGGAATCCTGAAGCTATAAAGAAACTAGCTGAAGATCTGCATGCATTCTTCATAGAAACCTGAGCTGAAACAATTCAAACTATTGGGAAGCAAAGCATACATGTTCCTAAACAAAAGCATATGTAGCACTGACCCCCGAAGGAGCTGCTGGTTTTATTGGGTTTACCGTTACCTTCTTGACTGCTTCTCCGTCTAGGGTTTCCCGTGGTAAATGGCCCAAAGAAATGTGGAAACACTGAATCTTCTTTTGAGTTATTTATTTGAAGTATAAATAGTCTCTCAGTTTAGGGTAGAGCAGGGGTGCCCAACCTTTTGAAGAGCGAGGGCCACTTAAGCGACTTGGTAACCGGTCGCGGGCCACAATGAGTGGAGTGGGTGGATGGCATGTCCGTGTCTGCTCTGCATTTGCAGAGCGGACACGGACGCAGCCCAAAAAACTTTTTAGCGGATCGTATTGGAGGTATTACACAAGTCCGTTTATGTCTGCCACTACTTAGAGGTGAATAGAGGGTCCAATTGGTCGGACTGACCGTGTGAAAGGGGTCCAAGGCTGCTTTCACACTTATGCACTGCGGTTTACACGCACCATGTGTGCAACGCAGCATACCTTTTGGCTTTCCTGCAGTTTGCAATAGACTTCTATTATATTCTGCAGGTTTTGTGCACTTTCAGAAAGCTCACCAAACTCGCAGGTCATAATAGAAGTCCATGGCTCAGTGCAGGTAACCCGCAGGTAAACTGCTCTGCACCTGCGGATCAGTTTGAAACCAGCCCAGTAACCACTGCAGAAAAGATATGCCCATATATACACTCTGATTTTAGTAATAAACTGACCTTTAATAACAGTCTTCTTTCTATTCTATCCCAGAGCAGGAGGTCGTGGGCCACATCATAGGGCTCTGCGGGCCACATGTGGCCCCCGGGCCACTGGTTGGGCACCCCTGGGGTAGAGGGTAGTTAAGATTAAGTTCAGGTACTTGGACTGCAAAAATGACAAGTCTCTTATAGAAGAAATCCAGAGAATAACCGTTTCACAGCTGGATTTTACAACCCCCGGATAGACCTCCTCTCACTACGCCTAGCAGCCGGCGGAGTGTTAAGTAAAGTCTCTGTCATAGACTTGAGTGTAACCGAGGGACATAGACAAATTTAAAGAGCTATTATACAGTACCAGTATCTCTCAGCCGGTCCGGCGATACCGTATGAGTATAAATCCATGAAGTGTCCTTCAACTGAGCCTACAGGCTCCTTCAGAGAAGCCAGCCTTGCACACGGCCTTCTCCTGAAGAGTCCTCCCCTGGGTGCTTCTCCAGTTGCTGGGCCTCTCCCTTAGATGAGATGGCACTGAACCACCTTTGAATCAATAGGACCCGATATACATTCAGGCCTGTCCCTGCAGTTGTGTTGCCTCGGGCTAGCCAGCACCGAGACTTGGAAATGCATGGTTCCACACCCCAGGCCAGGAGGGCCATGGGGGCTGGTTAGAGGGACCAGAACCTAACAGACAGAAAGCTTCTCTGGACCGGAACTGACAAAAAACGTGATCTCAGTACCTTAAATACCACCTCCCAGAATGCACAGCAGGAGACACTCCCACTGGGCTGGTCCCGAAAGAAATGCGGCATTCAATACACCCTGCTAGACTGCGTTCTTACATTTGCCGGCGGTGACATTGACACCTGCGTTCAAGGAGAACCCAGTGCAACCCAGCCAGATTGGCACTGAAACAATAAATTTAGTAAAATTAGTCCCAAAACCCAACTGTGGTTTCAGGAGAATTAACTTTGAAAAACATATAGCGCATGCTCATCAGGAGCCAGCGCTACACATATGAAAGTATATTTGTCAGCTAAAGTTATTCTCAAAAGGGTTACAGAATTCTGCACCGTACAACGTATGGGTAACAAGCAGCAGAAATGTATTCATTATTATACCTAGGATTCCAAAACCTCATGAATTGACATGGTCAGCACTGTCTGAACAACAACAATCTAAGCAAAAAGCCCCAGCTGTACTGCAGTACAGGGAACAGAACATCACTGAAATTGAAATTGGCATCAGTGATTTATGCTCTCAAAACAAAAAAAAAGGAAGTTGAACCACCCACAACCTCAGTCAGAAAAGTTGCAAAACCCAATAAGGGCAACCCAGCTAGATGCATGTAAAATATGGTTTATACAGTACTCCAACTTGAGCCACCACCATCGCAAGAAAGGCAGAAGCTACATATTCATGAGAAACAAAATGTGGGTGTTATGTACCTGGATGAGGCAGAGCTGACGAGAGGACTTTCCCTTACACCTCCTGTCCTGTTTCTTCTGAAGGTGGTGACAGGATATAACAGGGCATGGAGTGGCACGGGTGCCTGGTTGGAGATCACGGACAGAAGGTACTTGCAGCAGGTGCCAAGTAGCGGGCAGGTTTGTGGACTGGCCGATGCGGATAATGCGCCAACAGGTGCAGGGCAGCAGGCAGACTGGTGGACTGGCAGGTGCAGGTACACAGCAGTAAGTGCAGGACAACAGACAGCAACCAAGCTGGAGAGTAGGCGAATGCAGGGTGTTGGGTGTTCAGGCAGGCAGAAGTCAGTAATGGCCAAGCAGCAGAGGTACGGAATTGGATCCAGATAAGAGTCAGGGCTAAGCCAGGTTCGGTATCAAGCGAGCAAAGAAGGTACCAAAACAGAAGGCAATAAAATAAGTCGGGTCACAATCCAGGTCAGCAACCAAGTATGAGCAGAGTCAAACAGGCCAGGTATACACATGAACAAGCACAGGATCAGGTCACAGACTGTAGAAGCTGATGACCACTCAGCAATTTTCTGGTTTATGGAGCCAGTTTAGATAGGCAAGAGGGCGCCAAGTACTCACGCAGATACGTTAACGAATCAGGAATGCTTAGTTGTCACTTGCAAATTCTTTTGCTTATATGGAGCCTCTAGTTGTCACTCTAAAATTCTTATTAGCAAGTGCACATCTTTGTTCATGATAATGCATATGATTTCCCTGACAGTGGGTTAAAGCTGCAGCTGAAGAGATCGCATCACTCAACCAACTCCAAGCTTACTCTGGGTGCGTAAGTAAACTCCAGCCAAGGGACTGGAATTCTATGACAAAACCACGACCGAAAGCAAAGTTTGAAGAAATCTAAAAGCGAAAGTATGCTGTTTATACAGACATAAGTGCAACAGTCATTCTCATATATTATACTGGACAAGAAGTTCTACCATTAGGTGGTACTGTATATTATGTATTAGCTTGTATGATTTATTGTTCTTTCTGGTAGAGCTACATATTTATAATGCAATTTATGGCCTCTGTGGTCCTCTTGTTTTCCAACAAAACAAGAAAGGCTTAGCCATGTGTCCAATATTATTTTGGCTGGTAAGAGTCATATCTGCAGCAGCTTTTAAATGGAAACATGCATAATAAATGAAAACCCCAAATACTACTCCTTAAGCAAATACAATTATTTTTTGTACAAAAAAAATGTAAATAAAATACCCTATCAACATACAATAAAAAACAACATACAACCAAAAAAAAAATAAAAAATCAAACCCCCGAATTAATACCACATAAAACAAAAGACTAGTTTTTTAAGGAAACCTTTGCTTCAGAAAAAAAGCAGTATAACTAAAAATGGGCATAAAATGAAAAGCAATATACCCCAAAATAAATGAAAAACCCCAAATACTTCTCCCGAAACAAAAGCTCTTTTTTTAGGCTGGGTTCACACTGCTGCGGGGGGAGATCCGGATGTGATTCGCACCGCAAATCACATCCGATCTCCGTAGCGATGCGAGTTCAGCCATACAGATTGTATGGCTGAATTCGCATCGCTCCCGCAGCAAACTCGCACGGGACCCTTTTTTTGGTCCGCAACAGAATCGGATCGCATGGGGGTTCACACCATGCGATCCGATTCCTGTGCGAGTCGGCAGATCGCACTGCGATATGCGGACGGATCTGGGGGTGTCATTAACATATCATTGACACTCCCAGCCGTCCGCATAGGGCAGTGTGAACTGCCGGCGGGAGTAATGCGATGCGGGAAAACGCCGCAGATTTGCGGCGTTCCCGCATTGCAGCGGTGTGAACCCGGCCTTAAAGGGAATCTTTACAGAAAAAAGAGCAGGATAGCAGCTAACATTAGCTAACGCCAATCTCAAATTTTAATTCCCCCTGTTCGGTTTGTCAGCATTCGCTATCCTTTGCCTACAGCAGCTTCCAATACTCTGGGTACTCTGTGCTCCCTCACATATTCCCAATGAAGGGAATAGCTTCAAATGATACACAGCGATGAAACAAATCATCCTACATAAGTTTTACTTGTTTATCTGCAGTATTCTTTTCCCTACACCCCTTCAAAAGGGCAGAATCATGTTAAAATCCTTCTCCGTTTGTTAGTATTACAGAGGAGGGGGTGAGGAGGCTGCAGTTACAGTGTGTGAGAGCTGATCAGCGAGGGCTGCTCCATTAGGGACGCCGCCCCCCCTAATCCATGCGCTCGGCCCCTAATCTACATGTAGGACGCATGGATTTCAATGGGTTTTTTTTTGAAGCACATGATTAGAGCCTGAGGCTCTAATTGGTTTCAAAAATGTATGGGCTTGGAGCACAGAGCACTGCTCCATGAGCCCACCTAGTTGTGTGACATTAGCAAATTAATATTCACTAATGTCTTCCTGCTTCTCCTTTTGGCCAATCACTAAGGGGGTCCTGAGACCCGCTTGGCCAGGGAGTCTTAGGACTCTCAGCCAAATGGGTCTCAGGACCCATTTCCTGTTCAGCTGGGAGGAGAAGCAACGACCCCAACTCTTCCCTTGGCAATCTGAAGCGAGGAGCAACAGGTGGAGGGGCATTAACAGCCTCTTCCAGAGCCCTACCCCGGATCCAGCACTCCCTCGACATTGGCCTCTTAAGGTAAGGCCACTTATCGCCGCCTTCCCATCCATTGTAGTGGGAGTGAGGGGGCCAGGTTTGTTTGCCGCTCCCCCCTTAAAATATTGAGCACCAACCGCCACTGGAAGTGATTGGAGAAAAGGAACAGCCCCCCCTTCACACAGAAGAATACCTGTGTTGTGAATAGAGAAGCTGTGTACTGTGCTCCCTTACCATCACAAATGTATCTCATGTGTCGGGAAAGCTTCTCGGAAGTGAGACATGCTGATAACTACAGATATGCGCTATGTTCACATTTAATGACTGAGGTGTACAACCACTTTAATTGTCTGGCCTATCCAAAAAAAACATAATGCCCCTATGAGCCTTCTGGCTATAAATCAAAGGCCATGTAGTGCATTTGCTTTAAAAAAAACATTCATCCAGGTTAATCTGCACATATATTCTCTGGGATTGTGCTTCATGAAACTACAGTGGCAAAACCTCACCCCTAGACTTAAGCTGGTCATACACTAGTAGATTTTCAAATGAACAATTGTACAAACATTTTTATGAACATTTTGTATGAAAATTCTCAGTACATTCAATGGCTTAATCCATCTCATGCAGAAGTAGTTTTGTAGTTTTTAACATTAAATTTTGGAAAGAATGAACCTTCCCAAGTAAAAACCACATTCACTATTAGAAATTCATTGTAGAAAAAATGTAATACAGTCTTCCTGCACAAACAACTGTTGTGCTATGCTTTCTTTTCAGACAGCCCAACAGTATTTTTTATGACTTGAATGCACACAATAGAAAGGTTTTGTTTTTTGTGCAAGAAAGATTTGATACAAATGAATAAAAATGTATGTTTCAAGTTTATAAACTTGAAAACGTAAAGAATAATTCCAGGCATCAGCATGTTATACACAGGTACATTCGCCCAACTAAGACCAATGCAACTATGTATATGACATACCTAGCTGATGACACTGGCAGCTGGAAATCCTTACTTGTTTCCAGGTTCTGCTATCCTGCATTGTAAACACAGGAGATCAGCTGCTCGGCACAAACGTCATTCAGAGAATGATTTGCATTATTTGAATGAATGCAAAGCATTCTCCGATTGGACGTGGTGGATTATGCATTAATTCAGAAAATGCAAATTAGTCTCTGATTGGCACCCAAGCTGAGCTACTGACCTGTATTCACAAGGCATCAGACTGCCTGCCTAGCACAAGACGTCTGTCACTTACCTGTTGATGGAGCCTGACATGATACCTCTGGCTCAGTGCCTCTGGTAAGGTAACAAAAAGTACAAAAGCTTGGAATGGAACAAGCGTCTGACAATTCTCATGATGAGAGATGCGGAAGAGTCGTCTGTGTGTATTCAGATGCTGGCTGGACTGTGGATGCCTAGCAATGGAGATGACAAGCTGGCAGGTCACTGGCAGACAGACAGCAGGCACTTGGAAGGCTACAGGTGGGTGAGCACAGATGATGGGCACAGGCTCAGGATACAGTGCAGGATCAGGCAAAACCAGATCGGTAACTGCTGGCAGGTCAGAAGCAGAATGGCAGACAAGAGAGTAGTCAGATTCCAGGCCAGAGTCAGTAACAATGATACAGAAAAGGTTGGCCCATGGGACTTTAAATGAGTTGGTCATAGAGGTCAGGACAAAAAATGTAATAATTAAATAAAATTTATTGTAGTTCCAAGAACATAATCATAAATAAGCATAAAGGACAACATCATGAAGCATAGATAGACCATTGACATATTTTTTACAGTACTAAAAGTCCATAATATACATATACAACTTGTGTACTCGACGCGTTTCGCGAACTCTGTTCGCTTCCTCAGGAGTTGATGTATATGCAGTATATCTAGAAAACAGTAAGTATTGGTAAAGTATAACATATAAAGATGATTCAGATTAGAAAGAAAGCATGTGGCCTCAAAGAGGTACCCCATACTTACATTATGGTCAATTGGTCCAGAGGACTGAACTCCAAAGGCAAAAACGGGAAATGTGCTCCCACCGGGAGCTGAAGGAGCGTGGCCCGCAGCAACCAAACGGAGGCTGGCGGAGGGCAAGCATGGCGAACAGAAAAGGTGAAGAGGTTGTGTATCCTGACGTGCCCCATGGCCACATATGTCGTAGCAGCTGTAATCAAAGTAGTATCAACATCAAATAAACAATGTATTTGATAATGACTAAGAAGTATAGATAATGTAGTGTCACTTTTATAAAGTAGAAACCTTGACGTTATGGGTATGAATGTACAGAACCAGAGTGAGTAGAAAAGTGCAAAAAAAAATATATTGGTGATAATAATAAAAGCATTAACAATGAACCAGGTTCGGCAGACAGAGCAGGCAGATACGTAGTCCAGAGGCAAGCCAGAGGTCGATACAGGCAGAGTTCATATATGGTCAAGGCAGATCAGGTTTGGCAACAAAAGATCAGATACAGGAACAGGTAGCAGATGTGCCAGAAATGCTGTAGACCATACGGCAAGATCCTAGTGCATCAGTTCTTTTTAAATAGCCTGCCTGGTGCCTGTCTTAGTGTCGAGCATGGGCACCGCTAACAGGAGTTCTACGCTTTCTTAAACGCTCACAATGTGCTCAAAATCTCCTCTCCAAAACACACAAGTGATCCTGAAAACACCTATAGTGTGCATTGACACATAGGCTAACATGGAGGGGCGTTTACAGTCAGGGAAAAGAGAAGCTCACAGGCCTAAAGTGTGTATGAGGCCTTATATAAATTGCCAGGTTAGGAAAAACTAAACATTTCTAGGTCCTTATGGCTAAAATTATTACAATATCAAAGCCAGTCTCTAGAAGCATGCATCAACTTTATAAGGCATGCAATAAAATTATTTGGGATTTGCTTTGACGTATATCCACTTAACCAGAAAGATATTATCGGGAAATGTATAAATCTTTTTATCCTGACATCAGCTTCTGCTTAACTAAACTTTCCTCTGAAGCCGAATTGCCAATTTATGACAATGTGTTAACATTTATATGGAAAGCAGACAAATGATTTACAAGTACATTGCTTGAAAAAATTAAGGTTTCACCAAGAAGAAACTGCAGATCTTGTAAATGTGGCAGTGGATTTTAAGATTGATAGGAAATATATATGGTCTGTTAACAGGAGGGATGATCAAATCAGGAGAGTTGCAAATTCATCAATTTTTTGATTGTTGTGAATGTTTGCATGGTATATTGGCTTTCAGCTCGGGAAGATTGGTGCAGGTAGTTTTCAGTGCAGAGTTTCCAGGTTACAGAATAATACAAGGCCCCCTCACAATATTCCTCCCTATAATGATAGCACCTCACTAATCCCTTTTCTTAAATCTCTCTTAACCACCCCAATACCTGACTCTTTCATCCCCTTTCTGCCCATGCCAATTTTCAGCTTTCAGTCATGCAACACTGTACCCAAATTACATTTTTATGATTTTTTTTTTTTTAGACAGAGCTTTCTTTTGGTGGTATTTAATGGGTTTTTTTTTTTTTGCTATATAAGCAAAAAAATACGGAAATTGTTGAAAAAAAACATGTTTTTCTTAGTGCCTGTTATAAAATTTAATTTATAATTATTATTATCCAGGATTTATATAGCGCCAACAGTTTTTGCAGCGCTTTTACAATGGTATGGCAGACAGTACAGTTACAATTCAATACAGGAGGAATCAGAGGACCCTGCTCGTTAGAGCTTACACTCTAAGAGTGATAAATAATATTTCTTATAAATTTAGACCAAAATGTATTCTGCTACATTTATTTGGTAAAAATAACCCAAGTCAGTATATATTATTTAGTTTGTGTGAAAGTTATAGAGCCTACAAACTGATTTATATATTTGAAAATTGATCAGTCCTGATGTACTCTCATTTGCATGCTATTGTTGAGTAGGGATGAGCTGAACACCCCCCCCCCCCCTCCCCCCAGTTTGGTTTGCAGCAGAACATGCAAAAAATGTGTTTTAACATGCGAACACCGTTAAAGTCTATGGGACACAAATGTGAAAAATGTAAGTGTTAATATGCAAGTTTTTTTTCATAAAAAGTGTTGGGGACTTGGGTCCTGTCCCAGGGGACATGTATCAATGCAATTTTTTTTTTTTTTAAATGGCAGTTTTTTCAGGAGCAGTGATTTTAATAATGCTTAAAGTGAAACAATAAAAATGAAATATTCCTTTAAATTTTGTACTGGGGGGGGGGGGGTTGGTTATGGTGTGCGTATAAAGTGGTGCATTTTTGCCATGTTTACAATGGTCCCTGCACAAAATGACATTTCTAAAGGGAAAAAAAAGTCATTTAAAACGAATTGCGGCTATAATTGTCCATGAGGAAATAAAAAGTGCTAATTTTAAAGGATTATATGCGTGGTATTGTCATAAAGTGTTTGGGGACCTGGGTCCTGCTCCAGGGGACATGTATCAATGCAAAAAAAAGTTTTAAAAACTGTAGTTTTTTTCGGGAGCAGTGATTTTAATAATGCTTAAACTGAAACAATAGAAGTGAAATATTACTTTAAATTTTGTAACTGGGGGGTGTCTATAGTATGCATATAAAGTGGCGCATTTTTCCCATGTTTACAACAGTCCCAGACATTTCTAAAGGAAAAAAGTAAATAAAAACTACTCAAGGCTATTTGCTACTCCTCCGATGTATGGCAATGCTACATGTGTGAGACTTTTTCACAGCCTAGCCACATAGAGCAGGCCAAAATCCAAGGAGCCCCTAGGTTTTCAAGGGGCATAAATTGTACATCTAATTTCCTGACTACCTATTACATTTTTGGAGGCCCTGGAGCAGCAATACAAAATTACCAAGTTTTGGTCTTTTTTTAAGACTTTTGGCCATAAGTTTTTAGAAAATGCAGAAAGAAAATGAAAATTTCTCTCACACACATCAGAGGCAGGCTATGGCAATTGAGACTTTTTCACTTTTTGGACTGCTTATTAACAGTACATTGTATCTTGAGTACCACACAAATTAACCAATTGTATAAAAACCAATGTGCTGTAATGGGTGCCTCCATACGAGTGGTCAAGAAATATAGTTTAGTGTAGCATCACCTATAGCAGTCCCAGTTCCTATATTTAAAACAAGCCTAGCCCACTGGTACATGGCCAGGAATGTCATGTTCACTGACCAGGAAGTACAGGAGGCTGAAGAAAGGAAGAACAAAAAAGTCTCTGTAGTTCTAGGAGTGCAGTTATCTGCAGAGGATGGCTGGGACTAGTGTCTCATAAGAAAATAGTCAGCCGAACGTGCTCATGGGTCAGTTCGGGTGCAGGCAGAGACATAGTCAGCATATGGGCAAAGGATTAGTCCAAAAAAACAGGCAGAAATGTGGTCAACAAATAGACTGTCAGTACAGGAGGCAGGCAGAGGCAACACTGCACAGGTGAGGGCGTGATCAGGAACACTGTTGCTGACTTACACAGGTCAGGTGACACTGGAACTGGTGTGGTGACAATCGGGGACACTGTTGCTGGCTTAATCTGGTGTGGCAGTGAACAGGGACACTGTAACTGATGTGGCAGTGATCAGGAACAATATGACTGCTGTGGCAATGTTCAGGGACACTGTGACTGGTGAGGTGTTGATTAGGGAGAATATGACTGGTGTGTTGGTAATCAGGGACAATGTAACTGGTGTAACTGGTGTGGTGGTGGTTAGGGACAATATGATTTGGTGTGGCAGTGATTAGGAGCAATATGACTGGTGTGGCAGTGATCAATGAAATTGTAACTTGTTTTGTGGTGATCAGGGACAATATGATTGGTGTGGTGGTAATTGGGGAGAAAAATGACTGGTGTGGCAGGTATCAGGGAAACTGAGACTGGTATGGTGTGATCAGGGACAATATGACTGGTGTGGCAGTTACCAGAGACACTGTGAATGGTGTGGTGGTGATTAGGGACATTGTGAGTGGGTGGTGGTGATTGTTGACAATGACTAGTGTGGAGGTGAATAGGGATATTGACTGGTGGCACTGGTTTGGTGACTTTGAACTGCTGTGGCAATATTCAGAGATAATGGCTGATGGCACTGACATATAGTGATATCAGAACAGCCAGCCATTAGATATTATCACTGCCACAGCGGTAGGATGTTACCATAGCGTAAACAAAAATTAGATATATCTATGTATATATATTATTTGTTTTTTACAATTTTGTAATTACATCCTGTAACCAGAGCAGTGCAGTATTACCATAGTAACACTTCACTACTCTAGGGAAGTGACTGGGATTTGTTTTAAATCATTTTTTGCACTGTGATTGTTTGTTTATACAGCCAAGATGGCTATATAAGCAATAATATCTGACTGTTCTCTACTTCATTTTTTTCAGCCTTTGAGAGTTACTGTGATTGGCTACAGCAATCAAATGGTACAGGGTGACTGTGCTCGGCCCTGTACCATATGATCACTGTAACCAATCACCGGGATCACAGTATTTCTGAATGGCTGTATGGTGCCAGGGCGGAACACCATAGCTTGGTACTTGGATCGATGATCAGCTGTCTCCATCGATAAAGCCAATGTGCGCACAAGACGAAGATCTGGGAGGATGTACAGGTGCGGTCGTTTTGTGTATTGCCCTGGTGGGAACCCTTTAAAGTGAAAAGTGTACAATTTTTTTTTGTTTAGTTTTGGATGGAGTGCGGAAGTATTGGAACTCCTGTCTGATTTACTGTTCTCAGAGACTCCTTTGAAGACATTCCTGGCCAGTAAAATAGACTCCACTGAGTCTGCTTCAGAACTGCAGACACGGTAACCTCACAGCCTGCGTGCATCCTTTCTAATCCCCAACATATTAACACAGGGAAGACAAATATTTGTCACAGTACAGATATGCTTTAAGGAAATACAATCCTTTGTTTGAATAGAGTCAACTTTATAAAAAAAAAATTTTGTCGTTGATTTCTAGTGTTTTGGTCTTCACCTTTGCTACCATTTATTCTCATGTCTGTGTGGTGTTAAAACCTAAAGTTGGATATACACTAGTAGAATTTCATTAGACTTTTTTTATTGTATGAACAATGTAAGAAAGTTCATTAATTTTTCTAATCATTAGTGGTGTCAAATCAATGTTTGTTTTCGACCACACTGACGAAAAAATGTGAAATGTGAGAGAATTTTTTTTCTGTATGAACAGTGGTTTTCATTTAGTAAAACCTATTTGTTCCAAAATTGAATGTTAAAAGCAAAAACATCTTGAGCTACTGTCTAATGACATTTGAATGTACTGAGAATTTTTGTACAAATATTCATATGAATTTTCATTTGAAATTCCACTAGTGCATATCCAGCTAGTCAGAATACTGAAATGCTATGGGTCTGAGGCTGACCATATGAATGCTCATCAAAAGACTCACTGCAAATCTGGAGATGTCAGAGAGCATAGGTCTGAGTCGATGGAGGGTGTATTGTACAGAAACTTGCACTAAATACTTAATAATACACCATGTTCCCAACTATTAGGAATAAGTGATTTCAGAATTAATGACTGTTTTATCGCTAGCATAATTTCACAGACACAGAAACTCTCAATTTATCTTAAATGAAATTTGCATGACAAAAGATAACCTTTATCCTTTTTTATACATTTAGAGGGTGTTTATTTTCTTTTTTAGGATAGTGTCATTTGATTAAGTATTTATTGTATTTGTATTTTTTACTTATTTAGGATATAGTGGTAGTTATTTGTATAACTTTGCTACAATTTTATTGTACTGTTTTTTTGTTCCCTGAAATAATCTTAAAGTAATGATGTTAATGATTGGTCATTTTGGCACATAAACAAGCAAAATCCTCAGAATCCATTTAGAGCCCATTGCACCTTAATTTCACCTATTACCTAATGTAAATTCATAGTTAAGAATAAAGCTATATGAACATTTGATGTGATTGTCTAGAGTTCGATCTTTTTCTTATTAGATTGTTATTACTGTCTGTGTCCCTATTGCAAAGATATATTCTCTCTGTTTGGCCTGGTGAGTACTGTAATTAAGACTCAAAATATGGGAAATTCAACATTTTGAATTGTCACCAGAATACCAATAAAGTGCTCATCTTCCAGTGGGGACACTTGTCCCATTAACAGATGTTTAAGAGGAAATTTTCAGCACTTTGGAGAAATATCCATTTATTTCATGTTGTGTAGAAGACAAATATCCCCAATAGAACAGGACAGGGAAGGATATTTAAAGGGGTTGTAAAGCCTCAAGGTTTTTCACCTCAATGCATTCTGTGCATTAGGGTGAAAAACCTTCTGTGCTGCAACTTCTCCCAGAGCCCCTCCCCCCCTTTTTCTTACCTGAACCCAATCGTTCCAGCGACGTGCATGAGCCAAGCGGCTCCAGCCACTGTCTCAGGTCCTCATTGGATAGACTGATAGCAGCAGGAGTCATTGGCTCCCGCTGCTGTCAATCGAATCCATTGACACGGAAGTCCTGCTATCTGTGTCAATGGACGAAGCAGCGCTACTCGTGAGCGTGCTCGCACGGATGCCTGCAGGGAAAACAGCTCTCCGTGGGGGCCCCCATGGAGAACACCACTGGGGCATCCCAGAAAAGGAGGATCGGGGCTGCTCTGTGCAAAACCCTTGCACAGAGCAGGTAAGTATGACATGTTTGTATTTAAAAAAACAAAAACCTTTACAATCACTTTAACTATTCCTTACTATGGTCAACATTTTAAAATAAAGTTTTAGGTCTTTACATACAGTATACTTAAAGCGGGGTTCCACCCTAAAGTGGAACTTCTGCCGATCGGAACCATCCCCCCCTCCGGTGTCACAATTGGCACCTTACAGGGGGGAGGGGGGGTGGAGATAGCTGTCAAAGACAGGTATTTACACCCACTTCCGGGCATAGACTCCCGTGGGAGTCTGTCATTTCCTGTTCTGCCGCGCTGTCTGCTGGGACACACACGGGTCCCAGTGACAGCGTGGACAATTCCTATTGCGCTGCATGACTCGCGCATGCGCAGTAGGGAAACGGGAAGTAAAGCCAATTCGCTTCACTTCCTGATTCCCTCACCTAGAATGGTAACGGCAGCAGCCGAGAGCTGAGCGATCGATCGGCCTCGGCTGCCGGCATCGCTGGAACCCGGGACAGGTGAATGTCCATTTATTAAAAGTCAGCAGCTGTAGTATTTATAGCTGCTGGCTTTTAATATTTTTTTTTTTTAGGTGGAATCCCTCTTTAAAGCATTTGTTACCCAAACATTTCATATTCCTGATATGTGCCTGCTGTACCATGTACTTGTATGAAAAAAGTATCCCGTTCTCTTTGTATTACTTTGTTTGAGATCCCTGGTGTTCCTGTCAGTCTCTCTGCTTTCCTATTAAAAACTGACCACACTAAGCAGGAGAGCACACCATGGTCAGTTCTCTAGCTAAGCTGGTAACTCAGTGTGCTCTCCTCCAATGATCAGACTTGTCCTGACATGCCCCCCTGCACAGCCATTCAGTGGGAATCTCAGTGTCCTGCTGCTTCTCCTCCCCCCAGCTCTTATGCAGCTGAGAACAGAGAGAATGTGATCCATGGACAAAAAGGTATTTATAAGTTTTTTTTTTTTTTTCCTTATCATCATTCAGGACAGCCACTATGAGAGATAGTCTCCTCCTCTTCCTCTAGGAAACACTGCGTCAGCCAATAAATTCTTACTTCCCCTGCCTGACCTCAGTTCTAGTGTTTCCTCCGGTGGGGAGACACTGTGGTTGGGACTGCGGCCATTAAAAGAGCCCTTATGGAGGCAGGGGTTTTCCTGGGCACATTTAGTGTTTTTTTACCTGTAACTGAAGCCACCCCTTCCTTGCTGAGCATGGCATCACATTGCGGGGGGCCCCTATTGTGTCCACAGGGCAGCAGAAAGCAGCAACCTTCTGCTCTCCCTGTATTCTGTATGGGCTGCATTGTTTGGAACCTGAGCGCTGGAAATGACGTCATTTCCGGCGGAGGGTGGAAGTGTTACCTTTGACCCGTGACTTCCGGTTCCAGGTCACAGAGCTGATAGGGGGCCAGGCACAGGCTGGAGAGAGTCTGTATCATGCACGGGCATTGTTGGACTCACTGGAAAGTAACCACCTATCGGAGGCAGATGCTACGACTCATACTGACACCACCTCCAGCCTTCCCAAGGTAAGAGCACCCTGGGGAAGGGTCCTCTCTATCCGGGATTGCCCCTCCTAGTGTGGTTCCTATCTAGGGGGGCAGGCCCCCTGGGTGGTCGGGGGGGAGGCTCAGATCCCATGTAAGGGGGGTCTAGTGCACTCCCGGGGGGTTGTTGTATGCCTGCTTTTTTTGTAATGTGGCTTTTTCTGTCTTTTTGGTCTATGTTTTGCAGAAAGCTACAGAAAAGACTAAATCAACTCATGGCTCTAAGAGGAAGTGTACCTCCTGTAGAGATGTTTTTGGGGAGTCCTGGACAAAAGTTTTGTGTAAAGGGTGCATAGACTCCCTGGTCAAAGAGAGGGAAGCTGAGCAGGAGTCTGGGTTGGCAGCCTCTGTAAAGGAGCTCTCATCCACCTTTTCTTCATTTAAAACACTTTTTGAAAAGCTCCAGCTCCCCCCTAATCCCAGTCCACAGGATACAACACCGCCACAGCCACAGGCTCAGGGCTCTGTACCTGCCCGACCTGAGACTTCAGCTAGGGCAGAGGAAATTGCAGGCCCTTCCAAGGTGGAGCAAAGGCAGACAGATAGTGGCACCTCGGACTCCCAGGAGGAGTCAGAGGGTGAGGACAAGGATGGGGTGTCCAGAAAGCCCTCTAGACATAAGTTGTCCTTAGACGAGGTAGAGGACCTCCTGGGGGCAATTTAAACAACCCTCGGTATCCAGGAGGACAAGAAGCCCCTGACCCTCCACAACATAGTGTACAAAGGCTTGGGGGAGCAAAAGAAAAGGGTCTTTCCAGTACACGATGTACTGATAGAAACAATTAGAAAAGAGTGTCAGGATCCTGAAAAAAAGGCCTTCTTTTCTCGTTCTCTAAAGAGAAGGTTTCCATTTTCAGAAGATCCAACAGCCATTTGGAATAAAAGCCCTAAATTGGATGCTGCCTTTTCTCAGGTTTCTAGGCACACGGACTTGGCCTTCGAAGATATGGGGGCCCTGTCCGACATCATGGATAAGAGGATAGATTCGCTGCTTAGGAAAACTTGGGACTCAACAGTAGGCAACCTTATGCCAGAAATGGCTGTTACTGTGGTAGCCTGCAATTTGGAGCATTGTCTCTCTCAGATCCAGGCGCACATTGAAGCTGGTACAGCTAAGGAGTCTATTCTATCCTCTTTCCCCATGATTCTACGTGGTGTCGCATACATAGCAGATGCCTCGGCAGAGTCAGTCCACATGTCGGCCAGGTCAGCGGCTCTGGCTAACTCTGCCAGAAGAGCCCTCTGGCTGAAAACTTGGCCTGGCGACAGCACCTCTAAGGTCAAGTTGTGTGGGATACCCCTGACAGGGATCTCCTCTTTTGGTCCCGGTTTAGATACTGTCCTAGACCGTACAGCGGACAAAAATAAGTCTTTCCCTCTCAAACGGAAAGTCCTGGCTCAGACTAAGAAATCGTGTCGTCTGCAAAAGGGTAGGGAAACTTGAAAGCCAGAAGGCCAAAAGAAATCTTGAGGCCAAAAAAGGTAGGGTCCGAGGAGGCGCCATTTTTCACCCCTCCTGAAAAGGCCCATAAGGAACGATGACTCCTTTGGTGCGGTAGGAGGAAGACTGTGGGCCTTCCTTCCACAGTGGGAATTAATCTCCCCCAACCAATTCATCCTGGGAGTCATAAGAAGGGGGTACCTCCTGGAGTTCACAAGACCTCCCCCACAGAAATTCCTTGTCATGCACCTTTCCAGTTGCACGACAAAGGCCGAGGCTCTGTTAGAGGCTCTAAGGGATCTAGAACAACAGAGGGTAGTTCGCAGAGTTCCAAGAGGGAAGAAGGAGTGGGATTCTATTCCCACATTTTTGTGGTGAAAAAACCCTCGGGGAAATTCAGACTAATTCTGAAATTACAACCCCTAAACAGGTCAGTCACTATCTTTACGGTCAGAGCCCTGCTCCCGCACAATTGCTTCATGGTCTCGCTGGACCTGAAGGACGCGTATTTACACGTTCCTATCACAGAAACATCTCAGAAGTTTCTCCGGGTAGCTATAGACCTGGATGGAGTAATAGTGCATCTGCAGTTTAACGCACTACCCTTCGGACTATCCTCCTCACCCCGCATTTTTACCAAAGTCTTGGCAGAGGCCATAGCTTTCCTGCGACTTCAGGGAGTCTTAGTCATAGCGTATCTGGACGACCTGCTCCTATTTGCTGTATGCCCAGAGAAGCTACTCGGGGACCTGGATCTAACAAAAAGGGTCCTAATAGGCTTGGGGTGGATGATGAACTTAGAAAAGTCCAGTCTGATCCCTTAACAGCGGATTATGTACCTTGGATACCTGCTGGACTCAACACAGTTGAGGGTGTTCCTTCCAAGAGAGAAATTTCTAAAATTGGACAGAGCGGTTGCCTCTCTACAGTGCAACCAGCGGGTCTCCAAGAGGTGTCTGATGTCGACTCTGGGCCTTCTAACTTATACTCTCCCAGCAGTGCAGTGGGCAGGACTGCACTTCCGTTCCCTGCAGACGTTTATCCTAAGGGTATGGGATCACAGTCAGAGAGACCTAGACGCTCTAGTACATGTTCTTCACCACGTAAAAAGATCTCTCTGGTGGTGGAGAAGGGAAGGGAACCTGTCGCAGGGACATCTGTGGTTCCTGCCAGTCTCTCAGATAGTAACCACGGATGAAAGCGGCAGGGGCTGGGGGGGGTGCATCTGGGTTCCCTTCTGGCTCACGGCTCCTGGGAAGGCAACAAAATAAAAAGGTCGTCCAACTGGAAGGAGCTGAAGGCAGTGGGTCTAGCCCTCAGGTTATTCAGGGAAGAACTCCAGGGCCACCACGTTCAGGTACGGTCAGACAATTCTTCGGCTGTGGCCTATATAAACAAGCAGGGCGGCACAAGAAGCAGAGCCCTGATGGCCCTGGCAACAGACATTCTGAGCTGGGCCGAGGCCAACACTCTCTCTCTCTGCAATCTTCCTGAGAGGGGAAGGCAACATTGTTGCAGACTTTCTCAGCCGAAGGAGGTTGAGGGAGGAAGATTGGGTCCTCAAACAAGAGATCTTCAATCTCATATCCAAGAAATGGGGACCCCCGGAAGTGGACTTATTCGTGTCAAGAGACGACGCGAAAACCCCCTGTTTTTTCTCCCTAAACGGAGAGGGAGCACTGGGAGTGGATGCATTGTCCCAAAGTTAGCGGTTCAGGATATGTTATGCCTTCCCCCTTCCGGCTCCGTTTCCGGCAGTGCTGAGGAAGTTTCAACTAGAAGACACATCACTGATTCTGGTAGCTCCACATTGGCTGAAAAGGGCATGGTTTTCGGTGCTCAGGCAATTAGCAGCGGAACCTGCAGAGGATCTCCTCTCCCAGGGCCCAGTCCTCTGTCCACAGGTTCATCAGTGGAAATTAGCGGCCTGGCTACTGAGGAGGGTATATTAAAGTCAAAGGGGTTTTCAGAGAGATTAATCTATACTCTCCTCAATAGCAGGAAAAAGGAGACACGCCGGATATATAAAAAGGTCTGGCTTTGTTTCAACGAGTGGTGTGCGGGAAGCTCTTTTTCAGTGCAGAGCCCCATAGCTGTGTTGGAATTTCTACAGTGAGGGGTGGACAAGGGATTATCCATAGCTACCCTGAAGAGTTAGCTATCAGCACTTAGTGCTTATTTATAAAGATCTCTGGCCACTGACCCGTGGGTGGTCAGATTCTTTAAGGCCTTGTCTAGACAGAGCCGGTCGGAGGTCCTCCTTTTCCCAATTGGGACCTATCCTTAGTTTTGCAGAGCCTAACGGGACCTCCCTTTAAAACCTTTAGACGAATGTTTGCTAAGGGATCTCACCCTAAAGACGTTATTTTTAGTTGCAGTAACAACTGCCTGGAGAGTCAGCGAGATTGAAGCTTTATCTATTAGACCTCCTTTTTGTGTTATTTTTCAAGACCTGATAGTTCTCAGGGCTGATCCGGCCTTTTTGCCCAAGGTGACTTCAGGGTTACACAGAAGCCAGGAGGTAGTTCTACCTTCATTTTGTCCCAACCCCTCAGGTGAAGGGGAATGGAAATTTAATTTTCTGGATGTAAGGAGAAGTGTTCTACAATACCTGGAGCTGACTAGGTCAGTGAGGAAGTCAGACTCTATTTGTTTTATTTTCCGGTGCCAGAAAAGGTTGCAGAACATCTCATCGCACTATTGCCAGATGGCTTAGGTCAACTATTGCGCAGGCTTATACATTAGCAGGGAAAGAGATCCCTACGGGTATCAAGGCACACTCCACCAGAGCCATGGCAACGTCTCAGGCAGAGAGGGCTGAACAAATCTTCAAGGCAGCAACATGGTCCAGCTACTCCACCTTTGTAAAGCATTACAGAGTGGACCTGGTGTCGACAAGTGAGCAGACCTTTGGTCGGAAGGTTCTGCAAGCTGTATTCCCACCTTAGTTGATAAGTGCTCGCTTTATCCTCTCATAGTGGCTGTCCTGAATGGCGATGAGGGAAAATTAAAGTTACGCTTACCAGTAACGTCTTTTCCTGTAGTCTTTCAGGACAGCCATAGTTACCCATCCAAAGCTTTGGGGGGGGGGGGGGGGGGGGGTCTTACTAAAGACCAGAACGCAGTATGACAATGATATTTGAGTGTATGTTATTAACGTGTTCTTGTGTCTCCCCAGCTGGCCGGAGGTGATCTTGAAAGAACTGAGGTCAGGCAGGGGAAGTAAGAATTTATTGGCTGGCGCAGTGTTTCCTAGAGGAGGAGACTATCTCTCATAGTGGCTGTCCTGAAAGACTACAGGAAAAGATGTTACCGGTAAGCGTAACTTTAATTTTTTTATCTATACACAAATATTTAGCCTTTTATTTCTATTACAAACTGAGCTGGTTGTTTTAAGGTGATCATTTACAACCACTTTAATATAACATTCCCCATGTGCTGCAGAAGTATGCATTCTTTTATATGTCCATCACTACTTGACAGTAGCTTTCAAGTCTATGCCCTCCGTTTCTGCAAAAGCAATTCTAGTTTTACCCCCCCCCCCCCTTCCCGCCCATATTACCCACCATACAGCATTTGGGTGCACACCTTATTTGCATACCAGAGTGAGTGCAGTAAATACAGCAATACCTGAATAGGTTTCTGTAAAAGAGTTAATACATTTCTCAAATAAAGTCTCTTACCCTCTAGGGAAATGTAATCATGATTTTGCACAATTGCACACAGTAAAATGGAGCTCATCTAAATACTAATTATGCTGCTTCCAAAATTAGCTTTGTTGCTTAAACTTGATTTAGTTACTGTATTACACATTTTGAAATTGTTGCTATAAACAAAGATCATCTTCACTGCAGTTCTCCTAACAAAAAAAAAAAAAAAATACACCAGCGATGACCTTAACCTGAAGTAATTATGAACTTGAAATATTTTTTGTTGATTAGGAAAAGCATGTTCTAAAATGGGAATACAGAAACAGAACCTGCATGGTAATGATCAAACAGATTCATTAGTGCCAATTTAAATAACAGATATTTTTTTTTTTTTTTTACCACTGTATAGCAAGTTAACACAATATGAAAGAAAAAAGGGCATAAAACAAAATGAGCCTCCTGCTGCGAAAAAAAAAAAAAATCGAAGCAATGTCTCTTTTTATGAAACATTTTATAAAATATTTAAACTACAATACAATGCCAGATTTACGACCTAATAAATGTTTGAGTCTTATTATTTGCTGTGTAGGAACGAGCAGTTGTCCGCAGGATAAAGTAACAGAGAAGGAACAGCAAACCTTGGTTAAAATAACATGCAGTATTTACTCTAATTTCCTATGCTACTTCGCTCTGGTTGTAGCCTCAGTCTTTTCTTTAAATTATAAAGATGTCTTCTAAATTTGGGGTAATGGATTTGTCTACAAATAGTTTTTTTTTTTGTTTTGTTTTTAACCACATCAATACAGTGCACTTAAACCCCCTTCCTGACCAGACCAATTTTCAGCTTTCAGCGCTCTCAAGGTTTGAATGACAATTACTCAGTCATCCAACACTGTACCCATATGAAACTTGCGTCCTTTTTTCCACACAAATAGAGCTTTCTTTTAGTGGCATTTAATCACTAGTGGGTTTTTTATTTTTTGTGCTATAAATAAAATAAAACGTAAATTTTGTGAAAAAAATGCCTTTCCTGAAAGGCTCCATGGCAGCATACATGTGGGTAGCCCCGCCTCCACGATTACCCAATAGGACCCAACTCCCATAAATCTTTGCTCCTGGCTACTATCAGTGTTCCTTTTTTGTCCTCCCCAGTAGGACCAGATGGTTTCTTTCCTGGAAATAAAACTTCACGACGATCGATTGGCTGATTGACTGAGAATTTTTCCTCCGATAGGCCCTGACTGTTAAGCAGGGTATGGAGAGTATTTGCAGAGTAGCGCTGAAGAAAGGATTTCCTACCTGAGTGCGCACGGTCTGTGTCCCGTTGCTATGGGTGACCATTATCTGCTGGAGGTATGGCGTGTGTGTTCCAGTCCGTTCGGCCAGGTGATCGTTGGTGGAGTGGTGAGCCTTTTATCTATCCATGGCAGCATTGTATTTGTGTGTATTTCTTTTGTTTGTCTTGCGGTCTCCTCCATGCCGTTTGCGTTTGCTTCCGCGTTCCAGCAAACCTCTCTCCTACTTCCGGGTTATGCAGGCGTTCTGCGCATGTGCGAACCCGGTATGAGACCGAGGCTTGGTTCCCGCGCATGCGCGCGAGCGCCTCGCGTCTGACGTCGGCGATGACGTCACGGGCGCCAAATTTAAAAGGCTTTGGAAGCTGTCAGAACCCTGGGAATGTTTGCAGTGGTCGCAGCGACTTCCCGGGGCTGTCAGCGCGGCGGTTTAAGGTAAGAGCATGTCCCTTAGGCTGGGGAAATGCTTTTTAAAAAAAAAAACAAAAAGTGTGTGTTTTATTTTTCTCTTTGGTTGCAGTGTTTCTTAAGCTGTGGGTTTATTGTGAATATGGACGCCTTACTGCCTCCTAGTGGCCAGCCCGCTCATGTTAGGTAGGTCTTTAGTATTTATGCTTTTTATATATTGGAGAGAGTGTTTGGCATAGGTAGGATTGACTGTTTATCCTTTTCTCTCTCTGTCTGTTTTACCCTTACAGCCCTTCTGGGTCTGATCCACAACCTATCACTTCTAGACGCAGTGGATCATCAAGATCACACCGCCATAAATCCTCCTCAAGATCTAGCCAGCATAGGTCAAGATCTGAACAGCATAATAAGAATTATTCTCACCCCCCTGCTGCTCACTCCAGCAAGCGTACGGAAAAATCATGCTGGGGGTGCAGGATGCCTGTTCCTTCGGACGTATCCTTATGCGATCATTGCTTCTCCAAAGCTGCAGATGAAAGGGATGATGCAGACCAGCGTTTGGAGTCAATAGTAAGACGGGTTGTGAAGGAGTCTCTGCAGGAGAGGGATGCTCTACAGCTGTGTGAATCCCCGTCAGAATTATTGGCTGCTCCACCTGGAGAGAACCCATTGCAGGAGACATGGGAATCCTCTCAGCCAAGCCGCCTATCTGCTCCCATCTCAGATAGTGAATCTGACTGTGAGGATCCTGGTTTAGGTTTTGACTATGGACTGGTGCCTTCATTGGTCAAAGCAGTGAGAGAGGCTCTGAAGTGGGAAGACCCTATTACTTCCCCACCAAAGCAGAGAAAGTTCTTTAAACAGCTCAATAAGGAGCGACAATTTTTTCCCTTCCTTTCAGAGTTGGGTGACATTATTACCGAGGAATGGAGCAAGGTGGATAAAAAGGGTTCCATGCAGTCAAAAATCCTGAAATTATATCCCTTTAAAGAAGAGAATGTGAAGCACCTGGAGTCAGCACCACTGGTGGATGCAGCACTCATGCGTTTGGTGAGATATGTAACCCTACCCTTAGAGGATACGGTATCCTTTAAAGATCCTTTGGAAAGGCGGATCGATTCAGACCTTAAGAGGATATATCTGACTTCTGGAATGGCTTGCAAACCAGTGCTTGCAATGGCAGCGGTATCCAAGGCCATAGAATCATGGGCTGACTCTGTAGAGGAATTCCTGAGGGGTATTTCTATTGAGTCAGCAAAAGACTCCCCTATTCAAGAAATCAGGATGGCGTCTGCCTTTTCGGGGGAGGCATCTATTGATGTTATCCGCCTGATATCTCGGGATATGTTAGCAGCAGTCTCAGCTCGCCGTGCGTTATGGCTCCGTCCATGGCTGGCGGATCCAGCATCCAAACAGGCCTGGTGCCGTATTCCCTTTGAGGGGTCATCTTTGTTTGGTAACAAGCTGGATACTGCCATATCCCGGGCTACAGGTGGGAAATCTGGGTTTCTTCCCCAGGACAGACGTCTTCAAAATCAAAGGCGTCCATTTCCTAGAAGACAAGGCCCTGATCGTGCCAGGGAGGCGCGGAGCTATAGACCTGGTCGAGAATTCTCAAGGTCATGGAGATCCAGGCAATCTTCTTTCAAAAATACCTCAAAAGGGGGTTCGTCCGGCAAGCAGGATTCCGCGAAATCCTTTTGAAATTGGGCCCGCTCAAACTTGTCAGGTGGGGGCTCGTCTTCTCCACTTCAGGCATGTTTGGGCGGCCTCAATTCGGGATTTTTGGACTGTAAAAACAATTTCCTCAGGTCACAAGTGGGGTTTTATCAGCACCCCAAAGCTAAGATTTATTCCCACAAATCTTCCAGAATCAAAAGAGAAGAAACAAGTCCTATTGACCTACGTGAACTCTTTACTGGATCAAGGCGCAGCCGTTCCCGTTCCAGAAGAAGAACGTGAAGAGGGCATGTATTCCCCTTTGTTTCTGGTTCAAAAGAAAAACGGCACATGGAGGCCGGTAATAGATTTGACCCATCTCAATTCCTTCATTCGCAAAGAGAAGTTCAAGATGGAATCTCTGCTTACCATCCAGCAGTCCGTGTATCTGGGGGACTGGATGATATCAGTCGATTTGAAGGACGCTTACTTCCATGTTCCCGTGGCAAAGGAGTTTCAACAATACCTCCGCTTTGCAGTAGGCATTCAACATCTTCAATTTACATGTCTTCCCTTTGGGTTAACAACGTCCCCACGGGTCTTCTCCAAAGTTCTTTTGGCAGTTGTGGCCTTTCTCAGAGTCAAAGGTGTTCGTCTCCATCACTATCTCGACGACCTTCTTCTGCTATCCCAGAACAAAGATCAGCTCTTGGAGCACAAAGACCTAGTCATCTCCACTCTACAGGAGTTCGGGTGGCTTCTGAACTTAGAAAAGAGTCACCTAGATCCAACTCAGTCTCTTGTTTTCCTAGGGGCGCAGTTCAACACAGCAGAAGGTACTATCGCCCTTCCAGAAGAGAAGGTTGGAGTCATACGAGACAGGATTCATGCAGCCCTTGCAGCATCCCATCTCTCGGCTCTCCAATGTCTGAGGGTGATTGGCACAATGTCAGCCACCATTCCCATGGTAAAGTGGGCCCAGTGGCACACTCGTCCCTTTCAGAAGGGGTTTCTACAACAGTGGGACTTATCCAGCCAGACACAGCGCATATTCCTCACTCCAGCCATGAGGACGTCTCTTCTTTGGTGGCTACAGGGGAAGAACCTGCGCAACCACCATTCAATCATTCCCATCTCATGGGTCACGGTAACTTCAGATGCCAGCAACCGAGGATGGGGCGCTCACTGCCTTTCGGAGGTCGCTCAGGGCAGGTGGACGTTTCCATCACAGAGAGTCGTCTCCAATGTTCTGGAGCTAAGAGCGGCCTTCCAGGCGCTTCGGTCATTCCATCATCTGACAGCGAATGCCTCGGTCATGCTAAGGTTGGACAACACAACCGCGGTGGCTTACGTAAAGAAGCAAGGGGGAACTCGCAGCTGGTCCCTGTTACAGGAGACGGAGCCAATAATGAATTGGGCTCAGAAGAATTTGTCCAACCTTTCTGCAGTCTACATCCCAGGGGTGCAGAATGTTCAGGCGGACTTCCTATCGCGTGTCGAGTTGGACAACAACGAGTGGTCTCTACACCGGGAAGTATTCGATTGGCTCCTGACCTTAGGATTGTCCCTGGAAGTCGACTTGTTCGCTTCCCCGTGCAATCGGAAGCTTCCGAAATATTACTCAAGGTTCAGGGATCCCCAGGCATATGGGATAGATGCCCTCACAGAACATTGGAAGTTTCAGACAGCTTACGCCTTCCCTCCAGTTCCGGTGATCCTGCGATTCCTTCGGAGACTCAGGTCAGAGAAGGCGGAGATTCTCGCAGTGATTCCTTTCTGGCCCAACAGACCTTGGTTCCCTCTACTGCTGCTCCTCAGTTTTCAAGAGCCAGTTCCCCTGCCTCTCAGGTCGGATTTGCTATCTCAAGGCACAAGGTTACATCCATGCCCATCATGTCTGAACCTCAAGGTATGGTTTTTGAGAGGGAAAGGCTAGAAGCTCTTGGTTGTCCGGAAGAGGTCATCCCAACCCTTCTCAATTCCAGACGCGGGAGTACTAATAGGGTATATGAGCGTATATGGTCCAAGTTTTCGGCCCATATGTCCACCAGAGAAAATTCTTGCAGTTCTCCAACAATACAAGACATACTAAGCTTTCTTCAAACAGGCCTTGATTTACCTCTAGCTATCAGTTCATTGAGAGTCCAAGTATCGGCTATTTCAGCCTTTACGGGTATTTCCTGGGCAAACCATGCACTGGTACAACAATTCTTCAAGGGAGCTACCAGGCTCAGACCCCAAAGAAAACCAAGGTTTCCTAAATGGGACCTCCCTTTAGTGCTGGATTTTCTCTCAAACCTTGGAAAGGATTCTACGGAGCCTCTGTCCATAAGGGATCTCACTCTCAAGACCATCTTCTTGGTAGCTATAACCTCAGCCAAGAGAGTTTCTGAGATTAGGAATCTAGGTTCGGAAGAACCCTTTCTGACTTTCTTTCCAGATAGGGCAGTATTGATTCCCATGTTGGGATCGCATCCCAAAGTAACCTCGGTCTTCCATGAGAATCAGGAAGTTGTGCTTCCCACTTTCAAAAACTCGGAGAGTCAGGATGTTCATCCTCTGGACGTAGGACACGCGCTTAAACAATATTTGGAAGTCACAGCTCCCTTTAGACAAACGAAATTTCTTTTTGTTCTCCCTCATGGCAAGAATAAAGGATTGCGAGCTTCGGCTAGATCTATCTCTACCTGGATCGTTCAGATCATTCAGAGGGCGTACAGAGCAAAGGGCTTGGCTCCTCCTGAGGCATTAACGGCTCATTCAACACGGAGTATTTCAACATCGTGGGCAGCTTCTCGCCATGTGGCGCCTGAAGTTATTTGCAGAGCGGCCTCTTGGTCTTCTATTAATACCTTTGTTTCTCATTACTGTGTAGAGCCAGCGGCTCTGTCTTCTGTTAATTTTGGTTTGCAAGTTTTGTCGGTTGACAATGCTAAATAAACTTTTGCTCTTTGCTCGACATTTTGGTGTGTTTGGCGAGTTATTTCCCACACGTATGCTGTCATGGAGCCTTTCAGGAAAACGGAAAATTTATATCAAATACTTACCGTAATTTTCCTTTCCTGATAGGCTCCATGGCAGCAGGAGTTCCCTCCCAAATGTCTGGAGTCGGCTAGTTATGGAACACTGATAGTAGCCAGGAGCAAAGATTTATGGGAGTCGGGTCCTATTGGGTAATCGTGGAGGCGGGGCTACCCACACGTATGCTGCCATGGAGCCTATCAGGAAAGGAAAATTACGGTAAGTATTTGATATAAATTTTCCGTTTTTTCTTTGTTTCTGTCATAAATTTTTGCTAATTAGTAATTTTTCTTCATAAATTTTGGCCAAAATGTATACTGTTACCTATCATTGGTAAAAATAACCCACATTAGTGTATATTATTTGGTCTTTGTGAAAGTTATAGAGTCTACAAACTATGGTGCCAGTCGCTGAAAATTGATCACATCTGATCATGCCTTCAGTACATCAGGTGTATCTCATTTCTTGAGACACTAACAAGTCAGGAAAGTACAAATACCCCCCAAATGACCCCTTTTTACAAAGTAGACATTCCAAGGTATTAAGTAAGTAGCATGGTGAGGTTTTTTAAGTTGTAATTTTTTTCCCACAATTCTTTGCAAAATTAAGATTTTTTTTATTATTATTTTTTTTTACAAAATTGTCATATTATCAGGTTATTTCTCACATACAGCATATGCATACCACAAATAACACCCCAAAATACATTCTGCTACTCTTCCCGAGTACGGCAATACCACATGTGTGAGACTTTTACACAGCCTGGCCACATACAGAGCACCAACATTAATGTAGTACCTTCAGACGTTCTTCGAGCAAAAATAGCGCATCTCATTTCTCAACCACCTATTACATTTTTGAAGGCCCTGGAGTACCAGGACAATGGAATTTCCCATAAAATGACCCCATTTTGGAAAGCAAACACCCCAACGTATAATCTGTGAGGCATAATGAGTCTTTTGAACGGTTAATTTTTTTTCAGAAGTTTTTGGAATATGTGGAAAAAAATAAAAACTCATTTTATTTTACACAAAATTGTCAATTTATAAGATATTTCTAACACATAGCATGTATATAGCAAAAATGACACCCCAAAATACATTCTGCTACTCTTCCTGAGTATAGCGATACCACATGTGTAGGACTTTTACACAGTGTGGTCACATAGAGAGGCCAAACATTGAAGTAGTACGTTCAGGCGTTCTAGGAGCATAAATGACACATCTCATTTCATTCCTACCCATCACACTTTTGAAGGTCCTGGATCACCAGGACAGTGAAATTACCCACAAAATGACCCAATTTTGCAAAGCAAACACCCCAACGTATATTCTATGAGACAAGGGCTGCAAATAGGTACTCGGGTACTTTGATGGGCTGGAGATAGGTACTCGGGTATTCTGATGGCCTGGTGACAGGTACTCGGGTACTCTGATGGCCTGGTGACAGGTACTCTGATGGCTTGGTGACTGGTATTTGGGTACTCTGAAGGGCGGTGACAGGTACTCAGATGAACTGTGACAGGTATTCAGATGAACTGTGATAGGTACTCGGGTACTCAGATGAACTGTGACAGGTACTCGGGTACTCAGATGGACCTGGACAGGTACTCTGGTATTCAGATGGACTGGGACAGGTACTCGGGTACTCAGATGGACTGGGATAGGTACTCGGGTACTCAGATGGGCTGTGACAGGTACTCGGGTACTCAGATAGGCTGTGACAGGTACTCGGGTACTCGGATGAACCGTGACAGGTACTTGGGTACTTTGATGGGCTGTGACAGGTACTTGGGTACTTTGATGGGCTGTGACAGGTACTTGGGTACTCTGATGGACCGTCACAGATACTCGGGTACCATGATGGACCGTGACAGGTACTCGGGTACCCTGATGGGCCGTGACAGGTACTCGGGTACTCTGATGGGCCGTGACAGGTACTTGGGTACTCTGATGGGCCGTGACAGGTACTTGGGTACTCTGATGGGCCGTGACAGGTACTCGGGTACTCTGATGGGCCGTGACAGGTACTCTGGTACTCTGATGGGCCGTGACAGGTACTCGGGTACTCTGATGGGCCGTGACAGGTACTCGGGTACTCTGATGGGCCGTGACAGGTACTCGGGTACTCTGATGGGCCGGGACAGGTACTCGGGTACTCTGATGGGCCGGGACAGGTACTTGGGTACTCTGATGGGCCGGGACAGGTACTCGGGTACTCTGATGGGCCGGGACAGGTACTCGGGTACTCAGATGGACTGGGACAGGTACTCGGGTACTCTGATGGGCTGACAGGTACTCTGATGGGCTGTGACAGGTACTCGGGTACTCTGATGGGCTGTGACAGGTACTCAAATACTCTGATGGACTGTGACAAGTACTCTGATGGACTGTGATTGATAGGTACTATGAGGGGTGGTGACAGGTCCTCTTTATTGGGGGGGGAAATCAGTGTGCTTGATGTGTACTGTAGGCGGTAATGAGATGTTATCGCAATCTCCTCCTCACACACGATCGATGTGTGAGGAGGAGAACCCGGTAACATCTCGTTACCGCGGTTTCATTACATTTTAGTGATCGGCTGTGAAAGGATCACAGCTGATCACGTGGGTAAACAGCCGGCCAATTGCTGTTTACCAGCATCGGTGATGAGCAGTGTTCCCGGGGAACACGCCGCCACCGACGTGCAGGCGCAGCGCGCTCATGATCGCGCGCATGGGCCGTACACAGTCGGGGTGTGACCATCTGTGATCGGCCGTGACTTCATCACGGCCGATCACGTGGATCACGTGGTAAACAGCCATAACCAATGGCTGTTCACCCCCTTCGGTGGCGAGCGGTGTCTCCGTGACTTGCCGCCACCGAAGAAACAGGGGTGCGCGCGCACGATCGTGCGCATTCCCTGTTTAAACGGGAGGCCGTCATATGACGGCCTCCCGCCGCATTAGGTGCGCCTTCTGGCCGTCATTGGATGGCCGGTGGTCAGGAACTAGTTAAAGAACAAATCTGCTCAATGGCTAATTAGTTTTCACTGATGAAATATGATTAGTTGTAGCACCTGCATATCCGTATTGCTATTTGTATTGGATAAAGGCAATGCATATGGCAATATATATTTTTTTTTCAGAAATCTAACAAATAAAAATATTGGTTGATTATGAAAGGTTGCATATAAATATTTAATCTTACATTTACAACCAGCAGGTAAAGCTCTGGTATCTTTTACATTTGTTTACCTGCCTATTCTTAGCTGTGTAACTGAAAAAAACTGATATACTGTAATTAATCAAACTCAAATGTGCACAATTCACACCTGACTGAGTCAGAGGACAAATTCATCCAGTCTCTCTGACAACTTGCCTGCTTTAGGCCTCTTTCACACGAACGATCCATTCAGGTCCGCCTGTCAGTTTTTTAGGCGGACCTGAACAGATGCTCCATAGACCTCTAAGGTGACATGTCCGCTGACATCCAATCCGATCCGAAAAAGTGTGACGGAGGAAAAACCTACTTTGTCTGCCAATATGCAGTTAAATTCCATACGCTGGACGCTGAACTCAAATGGAATAATGAGGCTCTTACTGCTACCTTCTGGCAAGGCCTATCTGACCGTGTCAAGGATGAACTCGCTGGACGCACCATTCCCACCACATTGGATGACTTAATCACATTGAGCATTCTAATTGACATTCGCTTCCAGGAGCGGGCTCTGGAGAAATCCAGATCCAGTCATCCCCCTGCTGGCCGGCCAGCACAGGTAGTCCAAAGATCGGTGCAATCCTCTCCATCTTCGACCTCTCACGTGTTGGAGGAACCTATGCAGCTTGGGTGAACCCCGCCTCACTCCCGAGGAGCGTGGCCGACGCATGGGACTGGGTTTGTGCCTTTACTGTGGCTATAAAGGACATCTTTTGAACTCCTGTCCAGTCCGTCCGGGACTCCAGGCTCTAGCTCACTAGGAGGCAGGTGATCTAGACAGATCCGTTAATTTCCCTCACTTCTCTCATTTCACCCTTCCTGTGGCTATCCGCTGGGTTTAGAATGCCTATCAACTCTCTGCATATGTGGATTCTGGTGCAGCCAGCAATTTCATTGAACAGTCTGTAGCTTCCGAGCTGGGCATTGCCTTTGTTGCCTTGGCTATGCCTCTCCGTGACTGCAGTAGACGGCTCCTTCTTGCCTATGAGTCCAATCCGGTTTAAAACCTCTCCTATACAGTTACGCATTGAGGCTTTGCATAGTGAGGAGATCTCTTTCCTAATATTGCCTAAATCCTCCAGTCCCATCATCCTTGGCCTTCTATGGTTGCAGAAACACTCTCCACATGTTGACTGGAATTCTGGACAAGTATTGGCTTGGAGCCCTCCATGCCAACATCGGTGTATTTCCAGGGTGCTACCCCCTTCTTCCATTCCTCTTGCTGAGACCTCCACAACTCCCATGTTGCCTGCCCAATATCAATCCTTCCAAGATGTTTTCTGCAAAAAGGCCGCCGATCGCCTTCCTCCTCATAGAGACTTTGACTGCTCCATTGAGCTTTTACCTGGGACCGCTCCTCCCCGTGGCCGAGTCTACCCTCTATCTATCCCCGAAACACAAGCCATGTCTGAATACATTTGGGAAAACCCACAAAAGGGTTTCATCAGGAAATCTAACTCACCTGCTGGAGCCGGGTTCTTCTTTGTAGCGAAAAAAGATGGTTCACTTCGTCCATGCATTGACTACAGGGGTCTTAACGCCATCACCGTGAAGGACCCATACCCTCTTCCTTTAATTTCCGAACTCTTTGACAGACTGCGAGGTTCTCATATCTTTTTTTTAAATCAAATAAATTTTTATTGCAAAACACATATGGTACAAACCAAACATAGGAGTAAAGTACAGTCATACAGCAGCATTGGTTTTTACATCCAAAGGTATACAGGAAACACAAAGTACAAATAGGCTCGGTTTGTAGACCGCTGAGACATGAAAAATGTCAATGAAACTAAAAAAAAAAAAAAAAAAAAAAAAAAGTAAGAAAAAGGAACCAAGAATAAAAACAAAAGTAACATTCTCTCAGAGACCACACCGCACCAGGAGACAACCACATAAGTACCAGAATTATGCACTGCGGCCAGCATCCCTCCACCCAGTCCTACTGGTGTCTCCCTACACCCCCTACAAATACCGGGTGAGGGAGAGACATAGAATTAGCCCCTCACCGGGATCACACGTGTTTATATACCTCCATGCACATGTCCTTGGACCTTCAGTCAACCCTGTAAAAGTCTGTCCTGTATAAGTTGGTGGGGAGCTAGTCCCGGAACCTCGAGCCATCCCCCCCACATGGCATTAAATTTGTGCGGTGCATTTCTGTGTTGGTATGTTATCTTTTCCCTGATCAGCATCTGGTTCACCTGTTCCGTCCATTGCTGCCTGGTGGGAACCCTGTGTGTTATCCACAATCGCGCTATTAATTTCCTGGCTACGTATAGCAGCCTAATAATGGAGGTTCTCATATCGTTACTAAATTGGATCTTAGAGGGGCCTACAATTTAACAAGAATCCGTGAAGGAGACGAATGGATGACCGCCTTTAACACCAGGGATGGACATTATGAGTTATTATATTATCTCGTGATGCCCTTCGGCTTATGCAATGCTCCAGCGGTCTTCCAAAATGTTGTTAATGAGATCTTTCGCGACCTTCTGTATGTCTGTGTTATTGTATATCTAGATGATATTCAAATTTTCTCGCCAGACTTACATACCCATCGTCTTCATGTAAAAACTGTGCTACAGCGTCTACGAGACAATTGTCTATATGCTAAATTGGAAAAGTGTCTATTTGAACAAACTCAAGTTCCATTTCTGGGCTATATAATCTCATCACAAGGTCTCCTCATGGACCCAGCCAATCTTCGGGCCATCTCCGAGTGGCCTCAGCCCTCTGGTCTTAAAGCCACCCAACGCTTTTTGGGCTTCACCAATTACTACCGCCAATTCATTCGTAACTACTCCACCTTGGTGGCTCCTATTACATCGCTCACCCACAAAGGTGTAAATGTTGGCTCTGGTCCCCTAAAGCCATTGAAGCTTTCCGCAAACTCAAGGCAGCCTTCCTCTCCGCCCCTATTCTTCTACGCCCGGACATTACTAAACCCTTTTCTTTGGAGGTTGATGCCTCTTCTGTAGGAGTCGGTGCTGTCCTACTCCAAGCTCAGCAGGGCAAGTCTCAACCTTGCAGATTCTTTTCCAAGAAGTTTTCTGATGCAGAGAAAAACTATACCATTGGGGACCGTGAGCTACTCGCCATTAAACTAGCTCTTCAAGAATGGCGACATCTTCTAGAGGGTTCTCCCCATTGTATTACCATCTATACTGATCATAAAAATCTGCAGTATTTACAATCCACGAAACGCTTGAACCCACGTCAAGCTCGCTGGGCCCTCTTTTTCGCCTGCTTCAATTTTAACATTACTTTCTGTCCAGGTGCCAAGAACCTTCGAGCCGATGCCTTGTCCAGGTCGTTTGATGTCAATGATACTGAGAATCACCTAGATCCTGGTCCCATCATTCCTCCTCATCGTATTCTAGCCACCACTCAGCTCCAGTCTACACAGCCTCCTCCTGTTAAAACTTTTGTGGCCCCTGCACTTCATCCCAAACTCCTTGCTTGGGCACATGACTCCAAGTTCTCTGGACATCCTGGCATACCTCGTACTTGTGACCTTCTTCAGCGTCATTATTGGTGGCCATCTCTTCGTAAGGATGTCAAAGAATACATTTAAGCTTGTACGGTTTGTGTACTTTCCAAATCTTCCACTTCCGCCCCTGCTGGGTTGCTTTTGCCCTTACCAGTGCCTGATGTACCTTGGCGTTGTATTGCCATGGACTTTATATCAGATCTGCCTCCCTCAACAGGTTCTACAGTCATCTGGGTAGTGGTGGATCGGTTCTCCAAAATGTGTCACTTGATTCCTCTCCCAGGCCTACCTTCTGCTCCCAGTCTTGCCACAACTTTCATTAAGGAGATATTTCGTCTTCATGGGATGCCTTCCCATATCGTCTCTGACAGAGGAGTTCAATTTACTGCCCGGTTTTGGAGAGCCTTGGCCAGCTCCTTTGGGATTAAATTGGATTTTTCATCTGCCTTTCATCCCCAGTCCAATGGGCAAACGGAACGTGTCAATCAAAATGTAGAACGTTTTCTCCATGCCTTCATTTCAGCCCAACAAGATGACTGGGTGGACCTTTTGCCCTGGGCAGAGTTTGCCTTAAACCATCACGCCAATGCCAGTTCCGGGAAATCGCCTTTTTTCACAGTTTATGGGCAGCATCCATCTGTTCCCTTTCCTGTTCCCATTTCTCCTGTGGTAACAGCAGCAGCTGAGACCCAAAGGTCTTTCAACTCAATCTGGAAAGAAGTCTCTGGGAATCTTCATCTAGCTGCTTCCAGGCATAAAACGGCAGCAGATCGTCATCACCGTCCGGCTCCTAAGTTCCTGCCTGGCGATAGAGTTTGGCTCTCTACCAAGCACATCCGACTCCGGGTACCCTCAATGAAATTTGTCCCTCGCTTCATTGGTCCATTTCCTATTCTCCGCCAGATCAATCCAGTGGCTTTCAAGCTCCGTCTACCCTCTCATCTCAGGATTCCCAACACCTATGTCTCCCTGCTCAGGCCACTGGTCCTCAATCGCTTCTCTCGCCCTATTTCTCACCCTGCTCCTGTGGCCGATACCTCGGATTGGTATGAGATTAATGTAATATTGGACTCCAAGTACTCCCGGGGGAAGTTATTCTATCTCCTTGATTGGAAGGGCTATGGTCCAGAGGAGAGGTCTTGGGTCCCTGCCACTGATGTCTGTGCCCCACGTCTGGTGACCAGATTCCATCAGAAATTTCCCTCCAAGCCAGCCCCCAGACGTGTAGGGAGGCATCGTAAGAGGGGGGAGGTACTGTCACAGATCAGCTGCGGAGCTGATCTGTGTCTCACCTTTAGTGCAGTGGGATGGCTGGCATCTGTTGTCCACTGTCTGGTGTTCAGCTCTGTGTACTCTCCAGCTATGGGAGTCGACGCCCTTCACCTGTTGCCTAATATGATTCCTTCCTGCTACTTCCTGTCCAGCCCCTCATGTGCTTCTCTATTTAAATCCCTTTCAAACCTTGGCTCACTACCTGGCTTTCCTTGCTTCATCCATCCATCCATCCTTGTCTACAGTGTCTTCTGGTACTTCCCTTGCGAGCAGGATGAACCCCAGGGTCGTGACCTGGGGTCAGCACGCAGGTAAGTCCAAACCTTCGTGAGAGGGTCACTGGCGGAACACCGACTGACTCTTAGATTCCACGCCCTAGGGGATCCCATGTCACCTGCTCGCCTGAGGGTTCGCTGTAAGTAGTACCGTGACAACCTAAGCCAACTGGATGGGTACCTAAGCCAGGAGCTGGGCTTTAGGCTGTGACTATTACAAAAAAAAATGTCATATTATAATCTTTGACGTTGGTTCATTAATTTTATATTAATTATATTACTTAATAGTCCATACTCTTCAGCACTCATAAAATTATGCCAAGTGTGCATTTGAATACGGATAGAGGTTGTTAGAACATGTATTCATTGTGCATTTCTAATATATAGTACAGAGATACTGAGAGTTTATTTGCTTCTTTTATGGTCACTATGCTACAAACTCCTTACCAAATATCAGATCTTGTTTCCAATTCATGGCTCATTCAATGCCTCTTATTGCTCTTTGTCTGGGTAAACTTGTGTTATTATAGTTAAATGTAGATCATCTGTTAGCAAACACCCAAACTGTTGTATATGTAATTATAAATTATCTTCACAAGTATCAACTGCCAATTTCTGCACCACTGTACTAATATTAAACTTTATTCATCATCAGTTTCACAATAGGATATAATTACAAATGCATGTAATGTTATACTGTTATTTTGTAAGTATGTAACATTTTACAGTAATTCAAAAATAACTAATAACAAATAACTCAAGACAAGAAAGAAACTGATATTACTCAAATGGAAAACCATATTGTTCTTAAATTGCTAACTAGTTATAATTCCAGAACTGCTATGCTTAGAGATTTCCAATCAAGAAAAAGAAAATAATCTTCAAAAACGTGTTTTTATTCATTTATCCTGCTGTACTTCTGTAAGTCATATGCCACGTGTGTCATAGTAAATGCAGCATAACTAGTCATGCCCTGTATTGTGCTCAGATGATGTCTCCAGAAAAACCAGTTCTAAGCTTCAAGGGTGTAACCATGACGGATATAGCAGTTACAGTTCTGCTAAATATGCTCAATATGGACACTCCCAGTGCAAAAACATGCAATGTTATTTTATTTGTACTTTCCATTGAATGCATTTTTAAATATTTTCAACTGGTAATGAGGTAACACGATCACATATATTTGGAAACCATATTCTACACAAGTAAAACATGCAATGGCTAAGTTCTGTAACATATTTGGCACTGCAATCGTGGTTGCAATAAAAAATAAATACAAAAGTGGTGGCTGCTCTCTGGGTCCACCAGTCCAGGGGGGCAACGTGAGGATCAGAGCCCACGTCCCAACTAATGCCGCGTACACACAACCGGACTTTTCAACGAACTTGGTCCGGCGGACAATCTGACGGACTTTGCAGCTGAGGTCCACCGGACTTTCAAACTAACAGACCTGGTCACACACGATCACTCAAAGTCTGACGGATACGAACGTGATGACGTAGAATAAAGAAGTTCATAGCCTGTAGCCAATAGCTGCCCTAGCGTCGGTTTTAGACCATTGGACTAGCACACAGATGACCGGATTTTTCGACCGGACTCGAGTTTGTCGGAAAGATTTGAAGAAAATTTTATTTCTAGGTCCACCGGACTTTTGGGAAGAAAAAGTCCACTGAAGCCCACATACGATCGAATTGTCCAACGGATTCCAGTTCGCCGGACCAAGTCCGTCAAAGTCTGGTCGTGTGTACGCGGCATTACAGTTATGAGCCATGTCATTTTTCATTCCAGAGCAGATTTGTCAGGGATATGGCCATAGGACTGGCAATGTTGCCAATACTCATCATGGCTTCACCAGACAAAACACATACCATGGTTGTCCATAAATGAAAACCATGGGTTCCAACTCCCGAATGGTTCTCTGGAGACCAGAAGAAATTTAGGGCCTTCAAAAACGCCTGCCTATTGTATTTGGCTCTACAGCCAAGGACTTTTGCTGTAGAGAATATAAAAGTAGGGTTCATTATTTCATTACGCGCGGATGAACTGCAGGCTTGGGCCCACAACATATTGGAATAGAGGAGTCCTATTATCGATGCAGTAGACTCATTCTTTGAAGCCATGGCACAGTTATACATCAATCTTCAGTGGGTGGCGACCACAGAAGCTATTCTACATACATTACAGCAGGGTCGGCACCCAGTGGAGGGCTATACCGTAGAATTCCGCAAATGGTCCCTTGACACAGGGTGGAATTAAGCAGCCCTTCATTATCAGTACCGGGTGGGATTATCTGAAGCTCTCAAAGATGAGTTGACCAGAGTACAGACTCCTACCTCACTTGATGGTCTCATTCAAATGGCCATACAACTTGACAGACGTCTGCGGGAGCGATGGTCCAAACAATCCCAAAACTTCAGACCACCCAAGGTCTCCACTTCACCAGCATCTTTTCCTACCACCACAACCATGCCTGAGCCTGAACCTATGAAAATTGGTCTTGTCCTGATGAAAGACTGCCTTGCCAGCGATTAAATCTATGTCTCTATTGTGGGGGAACCGGACATTTCTTTTGCCACTGCCCCATTAGACCCAGTAAGTCCTTTCCACATTCCCCTGTATACTTCCAGGTCTCTGAGGCTTCCTCATCTCACCTTGTCCTCCCAATCTCATTGCAGGTGTCAGAAGAGAAGTTCTGGCTGCTGGCCATAATTGTTTCCTGGGCATGTAGCCATTTCTTGGATTTGGCTCTGGCAAGGAAACTCAACATCCCCCTCCATCATAAGGAGCATAAACTGGAAGTACACCTTGCAGATGGCTCAATGCCCAGTTCAGGGCCTGTCACACAAGAAACTGTACCCATCCTCATTTCAACTAACTCCGGCCACCAAAAATACTTAAGTTCTGATGTCTTGTGCTCACCCATGTTTCCAGTCATTTTGGGAACCCCATGGCTGCAGGCATGTAACCCACAAATCAACTGGAACACAAAGGAAGTACTTTTCACCTCTTCTTACTGCCTGCAGCACTGTTTTCTCCCTAAACCCAGAAATTCTATGAGATGCCTAACTGTTTAATGACCAACTCCCATCAAGATATACCATCAGTTTACCAGGAATTTCTGGATGTCTTTGACAAGAAAAGTGCTGATGTCATCCTACCTTATTGGCCTTATGATTGCCAGATCAAGCTTCCGGGTTCTGAGATCCCCTTTGGCTGTATATTTCCATTATCTGAAATAGAGCTCAAGACCTTACGGCAATACATTGATGAAAATCTAGATAAGGGGTTTATCCTCCTCTCCTGCTGGTGCGGGCTTATTCTTTGTCGAAACGGGGAGCTTAATAAAATTACCATTAAAAAACGCTACCCACTTTCACTTGTTCCCAAACTCTTTAAAAGATTTTGTAAAGATTTTCACCAAACTAGACCTGCGAGCTGCCTACAATCTTTTCCGCATTCAGAACGGAGATGGGTGGAAAATGGCATTCGGAACACAGTTCGGATACTTTGAGTATCTAGTAATGCCATTGGGACACTGCAATGCACCAGCCAAGTTCCAGCATCTCGTAAACTACATCTTTCGAGACTATCTAGACCATTTTGTTATTGTTTACTTGGACCACATCCTCATCTTTTCAGCTACTCTGGAACTCCACAGAACTCGTGTAAAGAAAATACTACTTACCTTGAGAAAGCATGGACTGTATGTTAAGGTTGAAAAATTTGATTTTGAAAAGATGTCTATCCAATTTTTATGGCTTATCATCTTTACAGATGGGATCGCAATGGACCCACAAAAGGTGAAAGCCATTCTCAAATAGCTAGCCCCATCTGATAATAAGGGTGTTCAAAGGTTTGTGGGCTTTGGAAACTTTTACGGAAGGCTTGTGAAAGATTTCTCTTTGATCATTTCTCCAATCACTCAGATAACCCGCCAGCATGTCTGATTTCAGTGGTCTTAGGAAGCTCAGGCTGCCGTTGAAAAGCTAAAGACTCTGTTCATTTCAGCTCCAGTACTTCAGCATCCTGATCCTACTCTACCTTATGCACTGGAAGTTGATGCTTCAGAAATAGCCACATGGGGCAGTTCTATCTCAGCGTCAGAGGCCCAAAGTGTTACTCCACGCCAGTAAACCGTAGAAGAATTATGATGTTGGGGACCCAGAACTGTTGGCTACAAAAACTGCTTTGGAAGAATGGAGATACTTTTTAGAAGGGGCCGCACTCCCTATAATGATCTTTACAGACCACAGGAACCTGGAATATCTCAGAACTGCCAAACACCTAAGTCCCATCAAGCCCGATGGGCCTTGTTCTTTTCCGGGTTCAACTTCCACATCACTTATAAGAATGGGAAGGCCAGTGCCTTATCCAGAATGTTTCCTGATACTCCTGAGGAAATGATGCCTAGTACAATCCTGTTAACACAGAACTTCCTGCTAATTAAACCTGATCTGAAAACGTCAATTGAACAGGCCCCAGTTCAATGTACATAGCCAGAGGTGTCTTCATTAAGAAGTCAAGGGGGATTTCTTTGGCATCAGGACAAGATTTTTGTTCCACAGCAAACCAGACCCTAGGTCCTGAAAACCTTCCACGACCATAAACTTGATGGGTGCTTTTGAGTACGGAAAACTTCCATACTCATCCAACGATCCTTATGGTGGCCCACATTGTAAAAGGACTGTAAGAATTATGTTAACTCTTGCACAACCTGCCAGCGCCACAAAGGGTCAAACACTAAATCTTGGGGCTTGTTAAGACCACTACCGATTCCGGAGCAACCTTGGCAGAAGATATCTATGGATTTTATAGTGGACTTGCCCCCCTCAGAAGAGTTCACGACCATTTTGGTGGTCGTAGAGTGGCTATCCAAGAGGTATACTTCTTGCCTATGGTAGGTACACTCTCAGCCATGGACACTGCAAATATTTTCATAAAACAAATAGTCATGGTTTACCAGACAATATAGTTTCCGATAGGGCGGTAGTTTACCTCCAGACTTTGGAGAAATCTCTGCAGGCTCTTAAGCATGGAAGTGTGCATATCTTCTGCATACCATCCACAAAGTAACGGCCAAACAGAAAGAACAATCCAAACTCTAGAACAGTATCTGCAATGCTTTTGTTCCTTTTCTCAAGATGACTGGATCTCCTTACTCCCTTGTGCAGAGTTTGCATACAATAACGCAATGCATTCTGCCACCAATCAGTCACACTTCTGGGCTAATTACGGGTTCTATCCTTCATTTTTGCTCAACGTCATTCCCAAAGCTTCAGTCCCGGCAGTCCAGGATAGAATAACCTTCATCCAAACAAACTACCAAGTACTCCGGGAGGCCTTCTTAAAAGCCCAACAACACTAGAAGAAGAAATATGACAAGAGAAGGGGAGATCCTGTCTTTAAATTTGGAGATAAGGTATTGCTCTCTTCTACTAACCTCAAACTTTCTCATACTTCCAGGAAACTTGGGCCAAGATTTACCGTTTCATTTGAAATTTAAGAGGGAGATTAACCCGGTGGCATTTGAACTTGCCCTGCCGAGCTCATACAAGATTCATCCTGTATTCCATGTCTCCCTGCTGAAAGCAGCGGTAACCAGCCCATTTCCTGGAAGAGAAGAATCACCTCCACCTCCAGTCTGCAGACGAAATGGAATTCGAGGTAGAAGCCATTATGGACTCTCCTAAGAGAGGTAGGCAAAATCAGTCCCTTATTAAATAGAAAGGGGTCCTGCAGAGGAAAATTCATGGGAACCTGCAAACAATATACAAGCTACTAGGCTTTTACAGCTATTTTGCAATGGATATCCTGAAAATTTTGCTTGTTTTGGGCATCCGGAGGCAGCCCTTTTGGGGGGGGGGGGAACTGTCAGGAAAATGGCCATAGGACTGACAATGTTGCCAATATGTATCATGGCTTCACCAGACAAACCTCCAGGCACATTGGTGTACGCAGATGCGCAAAGGCGCTTATGGGAGAGCGCAGGCACAGGCTGTGATAGATGCTGACACCCACTGGCTAAATAAACCCACTGCTGAGATCCCCGAGTTGCTGGATTATCGTCTCCCCTGTGTTTCCTGTGTTCCTGCATTCTGATCTTGGACTTCCTGTTGACCCAGCTTCCTCTACCCGCTTATCCTGATCACTTGGCTTGACCCCTGGCTTATATTCTGACCTACTTCTGCCTGCTCCACTGCTTGAACCCAGCTTGGCTCACCTATTCTGCTTCTGTGTGTCTTACCGTGAATGACCTTGGCTTGTTCCAGTGACCCTACCTGGATCCTGAATCTACTTAAGGACTGATCTTACTAGGTATGACCCCTGGTCTGGCTTCTGATCCTCCTACCGGATTTTCCTAGCTACCCGCTACTTCTGCCTCCTTTCTAGCATGCCTGCCACACAGTGCATCCAGCTCAGGTCACAGCCACCTGCAAACCCTGCTTTTTTGGGCACTGCATTCCCTGTTCCACCTTCAGGGTTGCACTGCACTCAGCCGCAAGGGGAGCCCTCTCAGCACCTTGGCCTCCAACTAGACTTCTGACAGGATTGCATAAGGGTCCTGTGTATCTTAGGCTCCATTTCAGGTCTGAATTCAGGCAAATATTCGGGCCTGATTCGTCCCTGAAATGGAGAACAGAGATACACCGGACCCCTGCTGTGAGCCGTATCAGATTTAATTGTGAACCCAGCCTTAATCTTCCTCTATCCATCTTTCCCCCTCCAAAAAAAAAAAAAAACTGTTTGGGATGAATCCATCTTTAAAGCAAACCTATGCTTTGACCATACAGAATAAAGCAACTGGTCCAAAACAGCACATGCTTATTGTTTTCTCCAGTTCTCCTCTGCTCCACTCAGTACCAGAATGAGACAGGATGATACTTGACAGCACCCTAATGGAGGGAACCTGACTTATCCAGGTAACAGAACTAGGCCAGCTGAGTCAATCTGTGTGGGCTTCATCTCTGAACACTTGTAGCTTTAACAGGGCTTTGCATTTACTCTTGGCGACTAAAGAAAGTGGCATGGGCATAAAAGGAAGGTCTTAAAGTGAGCCAATTGTTTTGCCCTTCATGACATTGGCATAGCACAAACGTGGTCCTGACACCCACTTGAACCAGCTACAGATAACCAGAGAACATTAATCTAAAGTACATTGATGAGATATTTACATTAATGTGTACCTACAGATTTTTTTTATACATTATTTGCCAGGAATAGAAGGGACCTTCAAAACCTGACTAGATTCCAGTTTGCTAGCTCCAGCCCATCCCTCCCCAATGCTGCCTACTACCTACTCATTCATAATAAGTAAACTTTAAAAACATATATTTTGGTTTAAAGTGTGTCTAAAGCTGTATGTGTTCCCATTGTAAGACTTTGCCTTGCCTACTGTTACAGTATCAGCCATAGCATTTTGGATTTCCCATTGCTGTCTGTCCCACTGACAATGGTCTCTAGAAAGAATATAGAGGATGAATCTCCCAATGGACACACATGCATCTGAAACACTTATGCTACGTACACACGATTAGACTATCCGGCGGACTGCAGCGGAGGTCCACTGGACTTTTCGAATGAGCAGACTTGCCCACACACTCCCACACACGACCGGACTTTTCCGGCGGACTAGGTCTTTGGGTGGACCCCCACGCCATTTTTTCGGCGTAGGGGTTCCCCTTTAAATCCATACCAGGCGACGGGGCTCGCGAGGTGTCAGTCTCGCCGATGAAGGCGGCGACATTGACTTCCTTCGCTAGTTCCGTCGACCTGGAGGCACGTTCAAAATGAATGGACTTTACTCCGTGTGTGGGCAAGACCATTCATTTCTAAAGTCTGACGGACCCCCGCCATAGTCCTAGTCCACCGGACCCGGAGGGGACTGTGACATCATTAGTGGGCATGGTCACCATGTGACATCACTCGGTGACCCCGCCCCTTATGCCTATATAAGTCGCCGCACAACACGTCCCTGCCATTACGGCCGGAGAGAGCGCCATGTCAACATCGGAAGGAAGAAGAAGAAGGCGACAGCGACAAGACCGGGCCAATGCTAGTAAAAGAGCTGCAAGAATATAGCGGAGGCCTGGCAAGAAGAACCGAAGGGCGGGACAAGACCCCTGAAGTTGGAAGAAGACCCCCAGATGGCAACGGCGACGAAGGAGAAAGCCGAGGTCCTCCGCTAGTAAAAGAGCTAGCGGTAAAAGAGCAGAAGATAGCGGAGGTGTCCAGCGAGAAGACCCCCTGGAGCTGTCTAATAAAGTATTATAAAAACCTGTGTTTTTTTTTATTAAAACATTTCCCCACCCAGGTGAATGGGTAGGGGTACATCATACCCCATACTCATTCGCATAGGGTGGGGGCCGGGATCTGGGGGTCCCCTTATTAAAGGGGGCTCCCAGATTCCAACAAGCTCCCCCGCCCACAGCCCCCGACAACCAATGGCCAGGGTTGTCGAGAAGAGGCCCTTGTCCTCATCAACATGGGGACACGTGGCCTGGTACAGCTCAGGAGGGTGGGGCCGCTCGCTCATCCCCAGCTCCTTTCCTGACCAGCCGGGCTGCATGCTCGGATAAGGGTCTGCTATGGACTTTGGGGGGACCCCCACGCTGTTTTTTCGGCGTAAGGGTTCTCCTTTAAATCCATACCAGGCGACGGGGCTTGCGAGGTGTCAATCTTGCAGATGGAGGCGGCGACATTCACTTCCTTCGCTAGTCCTGTCTTCCTGGAGCCACGTTCAAAATGAACGGACTTTACTCCGTGTGTGGGCAAGTCCGTCCATTTCAAAAGTACGGCAGACTAGCACACAGACGGACGGATTGCCCGCCGGATTGCAGAGTCCGGCGGACTAGCAAACACAATGGCGGATTGTCCGATCGTGTGTACGCAGCATCACAATAACAGAATTCCTAAACTTTCACCCTTATATGGAAAACTATAAAAAAGAGCTTCAGTGTAGAGCTTACCTGTGAGCTGAGTCTACGCCAGATATGCAGTTTAAGGGCTTTTTTGGCACATGTTTATTGAAGTAAAAGAAAAAGCAGCCCATCCAGGATTCCCACACAGGGGATAACTTCAAAGCAATAATGAAATAACAAATGGAAAATACCGAGCCACCTGGCTCTCTGGTCAGCACTTCTGTTCAGGCGTTGACCTCGGTCCTCTTGACCCTGTAACTATGTCCCTGTTTCGTAGCCACTCTGTACCTCGGATGACACTCTCTTACAGCTTCCTGGCTGCTTCAGCCCACCGGCTTGGACCCTCTGTCTGCTCTGTCAGACTGTCCTGTGCCAACAGGCACACTTCTCCATTGCATGCCTGGACTCCGGGAGGGTGGAGCCCAGAACCCTGATCCTGGCTCTGCTATAAGCCCAGGACCCACCTGCACAATCAACAAGCCAACTCGTGGCTACCCGGGTCCCAGGATTGGAGATTCCATCCCACCCAGATAGCTATGAAATCTCCAGGCTCCAGGTCCCCAACTGGATTTTACCAACCACAGAGGAAACTGATAAAACAGATTTCTCCAAATTAAATAATCCTCCGAAGGGAGAAATAATAAACTGAAGGGAGAAACACACAAATTTATTTTGGCAGCTACCATTTACAGAAGTCCAATCCTGTCTGATCATATTTTTTTTCCTAAAGGGGAACTTTACCCAATGCCTCCTTTGGTGTCTCCCTCTAAGCCTCACTGCCACTCTGCTGCAGGCTCTAATGAGTCCTTCCCAACCTTTTTTCCGCATCCTCTTCCAAAAGCACTTTCTCTCCTGAAATTTTGACAGGGTTCCCCTGGCCTTTCGATCAACCCTTCTGCCTCCATGCTTCAAGTTCCCAGGTTTCCCAAAACCTCTCTCAGCATTACTGTCCTGAGACTGTAGGGGGCCTATTTCTATGGTGTTTATAACGGGACCCCTCCTCTAATTTCTGGTACGTGACTCAGTAGTCACTAATTGTTTCCCAGGTTTACCTGTACTTTTGGGCGCCACATTATCATGTGCCATTAACACATTACTCGGTTCATCATGAACAGACATATACACTGACATTACACCATTCCATTGTGCAAATGTCATCAACCTTTTTCCCAGGGTTTCTGTCCACATCTTGAGCAGACAAGCTCTCGCCTGATCCACATACAACTTTTATCGCACTTCTTATCCATTCCCCTGTCTCGGGGACCTTTATCAGGTTTGTCACATGAACCTATTATGGGACTGGGGACCACCTCTGTCTTTTCTGGTCCATGCTCGGTCCTTCCATCTAATGTGGTTTGCCCACTGGTGCAGAATACGCCCCCTTCACCATCACCGACAACTGATCAGCACCATCCTGGACCATAGCAGCAGAAATGCTTTCCACCTGGCTGTTAGGAGGTGTCAGACATTTTTTACTCACTTTCCATTTCTCTAACACCTCTCTCATATGCCACTTTTACAGGAAGTAATCCAACATCTTACCCAGTGGCAACTTTTACAAAAAGTAATAAATTCAGAAATAAACCATTTATATCTTATTCTCCTTTCTTCTGTACTGCCTACCATTTTTGGTGCTCCACCTAGTGGTACACCACAATTGCGGACCATCTGACTGTGGAGGAGACACCCCAATATAGTTTGGCTGTACATCCCAAAGTTCAAGCATCTCCTTAAACCACTTGCTTACTGGGCACTTAAACCCCCCTCAGTCCCAGACCAATTTTCAGCTTTCAGCGCTGATGCACTTTGAATGACAATTGCGCGGGCATACAACACTGTACCCAAATGAAATTTTTATAATTTTTTTCCCACAAATAGAGCTTTCTTTTGGTGGTATTTAATTACAGCTGGGAGTTTTATTTTTTGCTAAACAAAAAAAGATGCAAAAAAAAAAAAAATCATGTTTAATAGTTTGTTATAAAATTTTGCAAACAGGTCATTTTTCTCCTTCATTGAAGTGCGCTGATGAGACGGCACTGATAGGCTGCATTGGTGGGCACTGATAGGCTGCATTGGTGGGCACTGATAGGCTGCACTGGTGGGCACTGATAGGCTGCACTGGTGGGCACTGATAGGCATAGTTAAGGCGGCACTAATAGGCACAGATAAGGCAGCACCGATGGGCACAGATAAGGCGGCACTGATCGGCAAAGATGGGCACAGATAAGATGGCACGGATGGGTGGCACTAAGGGGCACTGATAGGTACCACTGATAGATGGGACTGATGGGCACTGATAGGTGGCACTGATAGGTGGCTCTGATAGGTGGCACTGCTGGGCACTGATGGGCGGCACTGCTGGGCACTGATGGGCACTGGTAGATGACACTGATGGGCATGGATATGTGGCACTGGGGTGCAGCACCTTTGTTGAGGCAGATTGTGGGCACTGCTGAGTGGCAGTGTGGGCACTGCTGGGTGGCACTGTGGGCACTGCTGGGTGGCACTGACGGGGGCACTTATTTTTTTATTATGCTTAGTGATGAGGGGGCAGGTTGGCACTGGCAGGGCTGGCCGTGATCGGGACTGATGTCCCGATCACGGCCGCCAGTGATCGGCTCTTTTTTTTTCTCCTCGCGCTGTTAGCCGATTACCGGCTCCGTTATATCACATGATCAGCTGTCATTGGCTGACAGCTGATCACGTGATAAGGGGTCGGGATCGACCCCTTGCTCGGACCGGTGATCAGGCGAGTCTCATAGACTCGCCGATCACAGAGCGCGCTGCGCGCGCCCCTCAGGGGGTGCGCAGGCCGCTCGTGCACGGGACTACGTCAATAGACGTAGTCCTGGCAAAGGAGATCCGCGCTGTAGCCGTCATTCGGCTATAGCGCAGGTCTCAAGTGGTTAAAGGACGCCACATCGCGACCCATCTCCATTTTGAAGTCTGAGTTTACTCCTTCGGGATTACAAGCCCTTTAGACCCACTGCCGTAGGACATGTAGGTCCAACATTTCTGGTAAGAGTACCTACCTTATACCAATAAAGTATTACAGAGATTGCTACAGACAGAGTGTTGCCGTTAGTGTCCGTGCCTGCCTTGGTTCATATGAGAGGACTAGCCATTTGTATATAAGGAGATTTATTGATATACTGATGAACTGGGAATAAGCTTATCCAGATACGATCTATGCTACGTGATTCTACTGTCATATTATCCATGCACTGTTTTTTTGTTGCTTTGTTTTTTTACATTATCACAGTTACCATATTATGTTTATGATGTTTAAGGTTGAACATAGTAAGAGTTTATGATGTTTAAATGTGCTTTATAATAAGCTTATAATTTTCCTATTTAGAAATATAGGACGTTTATACCTATTTAGAACTTGTCCTCTGGTTCCAGAGCACATCCACTTTTTAGTGCTACATTTTTTGTTTTCACATGTGCTTTGAACTTTGTTTAAGTGTTAGTTGCTAGGTTCACTTAAGTAGTGCAGTGTTTTCCCCCGTTTTTTCATTTCCCTGTTCTGCTTAGCAACATAACAGGGATCTACTGCTCCCAGTGATCGGGAGCAGAGATCTCTTTCATGTCCCCCCTACAGTTAGAACCCACTGAGGAAACACACTTAACCCCTTGATCACCCCTAGCGTTTAACCCCTTCCCTGCCAGTGACATTTACACAGTAATCGGTGCATTTTTATAGCACTGATCGCTGTATAAATGCCAATGGTCCCAAAATAGTGTAAAAAAATAAGATAATAAAAATTCCATAAATCTTTCCCCTATTTTGTAGATTCAATAACTTTTGCGCAAACAATCAATATACACTTGATGCATTTTTTTTTTTTTTAACCAAAAATATGTAGAAGAATACATATTGGCCTAAAATGAGGAAGAAATTTGTTTTTTTATATATTTGTTGGGGGTATTTATTAAAATATTGTTGTTTTTTAAATTGTCGCTTTTTTTGGTTATAGCGCAAAAGGTGATCAAATACCATCAAAAGAAAGCTCTATTTGTGGGGAAAAAGGGCATCAATTTTGTTTGGTTACAACGTCGCTTTAAAGGAATTGTCAGTTAAAGCGATGCAGTGCCGTATCGCAAAAAAGGCTTTGGTCAGGAAGGGGATAAATCCTTCCGGAACTGAAGTGATTAACCATTTTATACTATACCCAGTGACAAAAATAAAAATATTGGCTTTAGATATACTTTAGAGTCAGCACAAACTTGCTTTTATATATAAGCATACCTGAAATAAAAGAGGCATTATACATACAATTCAGGCATCCAATTTGTTAAAATACCACCACTTCACTTCTCTTCAAATTTTTCTAGTATTCCATACTTCTTAGCGTGTGGAATCCCTGCTTCCCCTATGGCCTGTGATGATTTCTCCTGATGTATTATGTACATATAAGATATACATAGCTACAAGTTGCGCAAGACAGTGGGAGGAAGCACTGGGGGAAACAGTAGAAGCAGGTATTCGACCCATTTGACTAGCTGACAACCAGGGAGCAGTGAATAGCCAGTGTTTCATAAAACATAAAACCAGAAAGATATATATATATATATATATATATATATATATATATATATATATATATATATATATACACCGTTAAAAAAGTCCTTTATTAAAAATAATTTTTTTTTTTAAAGATTCCAGCGGTGGTAATCCCCTCTTGTTATCCAGCGATGGATGATCATCTCTCCGGGGTCCATCGATGGCTGATCTAATCCAGCGAGGGGTGATCTCTCCCTCCAGCGCAGTGCAGTCCATCCTCTGTCTCCACTGGCGGAAACACTGTGGGGATCCCGGCAGCCTGACATTTCTTATCCACCCATCACCTGACCCCACCTCTCTTTGACGCAAGTGGGGAAGCCTGGCTTCCCCAATGACGTGTGGGTGACCCCGCCCCCCTCTGATGTAACGGAAACCTGCGTTAGGTAGGAGGGGGGCACTCTCTCGTCCCCCCCTCTTTTGCTGTGGCCTGCCAGGTTGCATGCTCGGAAAAAGGGTCTGGTATGGATATTTAGGGGGAACCCCACGTCATTTTTTTTTTTTTTTTTGACGTGGGATTCCCCTTAATATCCTCATCCCCACAACACTTGCCTGGTGGTTGTAGGGGTCTGTGGGCGGGGGACTTGTCGAAATCTGGAAGCCCCCTTTAACAAGGGGACCCCAAGATCCTGGCCTCCCTGTGGGAATTGGTAATGGGCTACAAATGTACCCCTACCATTTCACAAAAAAAGTGTCAACATTTTAAAAAAAGACAATTCCTTTATTAATGTCTTCTTCTTTCCCCACTTCATCTACCATCTTCTTCTGGTCTTTCTTCGGTGTTCTTTCCCCACTTCTTCCTCTATCTTCCTCCACTTCTTCTTCTGGTATTCTCGTCCGGCATCTTCCTCTGGCTCCTTCTTCTCCGCTTTGTCCTCCGGACAATCCGCCTCAATGGGAGTCTCTCACTGTGTAACGCTTCTGTTCAGGTGACAGCTGTTACATAATGGAGGGCGGGCCACCCAGTGACCCTGCCACCCTCTGAAGCATGGTGACTTCCCTATGGCTTTCCCCGTGGTGTCAGATGGGGGCGGATCACCCGTTTACGTATGAAGAAGACATTAATAAAGGAATTGCCAATTGTCTTTTTTAACTTTTTTGTGAAATGGTAGGGGTTTGTACATTGGTACCCCATTACCAATTCACACGAGGGGGCCAGAATCTGGGGGTCCCCTTGTTAAAGGGGGCTTCCAGATTCCGATAACCTGCAGACCCCCATAACCACTGGGCAAGGGTTGTGCGAATGAGGCCCTTCTCCCCATCAACATGGGGACAAGGTGCTTTGGTGGGCTACCCCAAATCCCCCTTCCAATGTTGAGGGCATGTGGCCTGGTATGGTGGTGCTTTCTCGTCCCCCCTCTTTTCCTGTGGCCTACCAAGTTGCGTACTCAAATAAGGGTCTGGTATGGATTTTTGGGGTACCCCACTTTTTAAAAAAATGTTGGCACGTTGTTCCCTTTAATATCCATACCAGACCTAAAGGGCCTGGTATGCAATTTGGGGGGACCCCCACGCATTTTTTTTATTTTGGTTCCCTGTGGGGGAATCTCATGCCATTTTTATCAATTAACTTTTATGTGTATTTCTGGGACCAACAATTCATTATAGCCGCGAGTAGTTTTAAATTACTTTTTTTCCTTTAGAAATTTAATTTTGCTCTCAGACTGTTCTAAACACAGGAAACCTGCACCACTTTACAGGCATACTATAGACACCCCCCAGGTACGAGATTTAAAGGAATATTACAGTTTTCGTGTTTCACTTTAAGCATTAAGCGTTTTTTTAAAACTTTTTTTGCATTGATACATGTCCCCTGGGGCAGGACCCGGTCCCCAAACACTCTTTAAGACAATACCATGCATAAAAGCCTTTAAAGTTAGCACTTTTACATTTTCATGTTTGTGTCCCATAGACTTTAACGGTGTTTGCGTGTTCAAACTAATTTTTTGCCTGTTCACATGTTCTGGTGCGAACAGAACGGGGGGTGTTCGGCCCATCCCTACTCAGCATCGTAGCACTATTAGAGATAAGCAACCAGGTTTGCCAGTCTCTAGATATTTTCTTGAACAGGGACACAAAGATTCAGATCTGAGATTTATGGTCTTAGAGGAAGTACTTAGAGATTGGAGAGAGAGTGATAGGATATTAAAATTGAAACAGAGAGAAGTATGGTGGATAAACAAATTACTGTCCTTGCACCCTGAGGGAATGAACAGGGATTATGATCTATCCTTATTTTTATGAATTTTATGTGAAGTGAATTTCATGGTTTTCTTTCAGATTGAACGGAATCATACAGGATAGGAAATATGGAATGTATTTGGAGATGGATCAAGTTAAATAGCACAAAGAGAAACGGAGACTTTTTGTTTTTTGTTTTTCTTTTTGTTTCTCCTATGATGATTGACTACATTTTTGTGTAAATATGTTCAGGAATTCATTCTTCCTCATATATTAGGAGATTAAGTATTAGGACGCTAATGGGAATGATACAAATTTCAATATCTGCACCATTAATGTTTGGATTTAGATGTATTTTTGTATTGGCTGTATAGAGAGTGCAATAAATTTAGTCTGGGGAGGGTTAACTTGAACCTAAGTGGTAATGGGATTATGGGATACACCTGTGAAGTGACACCTTGTGATGTTGGTAAAAAATGTGGAGTTTTGTATATATTGCTGCACAAAGCCTGATGAAGAGCATGGTATGCTCGTAACTGTACAGTGGCGTTATACTGTCTTGTTTTGAAGAACAATCAGAGATAAAATAATATTTTGCATTGGAGAACGTGTCTCGCCATTTTTTCTATTGATTTTTGGTGGAAAATTGTGAGTCCACCCTTTCACTACACTCCAGAAAGGAACAGAAGGGAAATAAATAGAATATACATACACACACACAGTACCTTGAAAAAGTATTCATACCCCTAGACATTTTTTTTTGCCATGTTACAACCAAAAATGTAAATGTATTTTATTGGTATTTTTTTCGCAAGTATAACGTTTTATTAAACTCCAAGCATGGGGCAGGGACCCCGCATTTCAAACAGTAGTACATAACATGTCAATGTAGCAACAGCAAATCACAAAGAGGATCAAGGGTATATTGTGCAGTGTGGTTTGTGAGCAGGGAGCATAAATATAAGGGGGCCTATTACCTCTACTATGTGTCTGAAGAGACGTACTGCTCCCTATGGAGTGCATAATTGCTGGAGTCACTGCACCAATTTTCCAAGTTTCTTAAAAGAATGATGGGTCGAGGGTAGTAAAAAGGGGGGGGGGAGATAGGAAGGGAAAGGGGGGTAGGGGAGAGGGGGTAGAGAAGGGAGAAAAGAGGGGGGGGAGACATGGCGGCAGTCGGCATCAAGTCGTCTGTAAGTGGGTGGGCATGGAGGTGGGGCTCGTCCCATTCTCAGGAGGCGCTGGCCCTCATCAGAAAAAATAAAAACATTCCAGATGTCCCATGTTTTCTTGTGGGATTCCTGCTTATATTGTGCTGTGAGTATCAGGCCCTCAAATTTCTTCACTTCCTCCACCTTCTTCAGCCAAAGTGACGTGGATGGGGGGTTGTTGTTTCTATAGGAAAGGGATGCAAGCCTTGGCTGCATTAAGCAGGTGTCTCAATAGTGACTTCCTATATCTGCTAGTAGGGATCTTGGAATGATGTAAGAGGAAGAAAGCCACTTCGTCTGGGATTCTGTAGTCTGTGAATTTCTGAGAGATACGTCGAACTCCCTCCCAAAACCGCTGCAATCTGGAACAGGACCAGAAGATATGCAGCAGAGTTCCCTTCTCCTCGTCACAGTGCCAACATCTGTCCGTGGAAGAGGGAAAGCATTTCTGTAATCTGGAGGGTGCCAGGTACCAGCGGGTAAGTAATTTAAAGTTTGTCTCTTGTACTTCCGTGCAGCTGGAAGTCTTATGGGCCAAGGAGATGATGTGTTGTGCCGTGGAAAATTTACATCCCAGGTCTCTTTCCCACTTGGCCAAACAAGATAATTGTGGTTGTTCTTTCGGAGTGTTGAGCAGGGCATACATTTGAGATAAAATGTGGGATAGGGGACCTATATCTAAACATAGGCCTTCAAATGTCATTAGTGGGCGAGAGAAATCTTGTGGGCAAGTCAACGAATGGAGAAAATGGTGGAGTCGGATCGCCTTCCAGAAGTGAAGTCCGAACACTCCTGATCGGTCCGTCAGTTCCGAAATGGATGGCCACTTCCCACCAGAAGCAAACCTGCCCGCAACATCATAGCCTGACTCTCTGAGTTAGGACTATTCTGAAAATCGCTACCTGTTTCAAAAGAGGGGTTGCCAAGAATTGGGAGCAATGGTGAGCATTTGGATGTAAGGGAGATTTTGGTGGTCGTATGGCTATGCCTAAGGGTAACACCCAACAGAGGGTGCAGCTTCAGTTCAGCCGGTAGCTTCTCAAAGCACCACAGAGCCCCTTTCAGGGGAATAAAAGTTTGGGCCTATTCGATCTGTATCCAGAGTTTGTAGGGCTCATTTCGTTGCCAATACAGTATGCGGCCTAAGTGGGAAGCTAGGTAATATTCCCGAATATCAGGCAGTGCAAGTCCGCCACAGTGTTTTGGCAATGTCAGTTGTGAACGACGAAGTCTCAGTTTTTTATGTGCCCACACAAATTTGGTAAGGAGGGCCCTCACCTGCTTAAAGAACAAGGGAGGTATTTGGATGGGTAGAGCTTGAAAAAGATATATAAATTTGGAAATTATGCTCATTTTAATAAGATTGCACCTGCCGGACCAGGAATGGAAGCCTGGTTGCCATCTCTTTAAGAAGAGTGCGGGTCTTAGTCAAGAGGGGGGGAAGTTGAGAGTAAATATCTTACAAATATCGGGAGGGAGGCGGGTGTCTAAATATGGTAGTGCCGTGTCTGTCCATTTAAAGCTAAAGTTGATTTGGAGAGCGCTAAGAATGTGAGGAGGGGAGGCTACGCCCATAGCGGTCGACTTAGAGAAATTAATCTTAAGGTGGGAAATAGTTCCATATGTTTTTAATTTGCGGAGGAAGACTGGTAGGGATACGATGGGGTTCGTCGGTGAGAAAAGGAGGTCGTCCGCATACGCGGAGATTGTGTTGGGAGCTGCCTTCTGTAAGCCCAGATATGTCTGGGTTTAATCTAATGGTGCAGAGGAATGGCTCTAATGAAATGGCAAAGAGTAGGGGGAATAGTGGACATCCTTGTCTCGTACCATTCCCAATCGGGAAAGCCTCCAAGAGCACACCATTCGCCTTCACCTGGGCTGAAGGACTAGGGTATACGCTACCTATCCATCTAAGCATCTTGTCTCCCAGTCCAATGTGGAGGAGGACAGAGAACATATACTTCCAGTTCACCCTGTCAATCGCCTTCTCAGCGTCAGTGCTCACAAATACACAGGGAGTCTTAGAGGTGGTGCCACTTGGATGAGGTTTAGGACTTTGATGGTGTTGTCCCTAGCCTCCCTGTTAGGTATAAACCCAACCTGGTAAAGATGTATTAAGTCCTGGAGATGGTGTGTGAGTCTGTTGGCTATAAATTCAGAGAAGATCTTCAGATCTGTGTTCAACAGGGAGATGGGTCGGTAGCTGCCACACAAGCCCGGATCCTTCCCCTCCTTATGGATTAGTGTGATATGGGCTCTCAATGTGTCTCTAGGGAACTCTGCACCCGAACCCAGTGCATTAAAAAATGAAACCATGCGTGGACCTAGGATGGGGAGGAGGGCCTTATAATATTGGGCAGTGTAACCATCGGGGCCTGGGGCTTTGCCTGTCTTCAAAGAATTCACCACTCCCTGAAGTTCTTCTAGGGTGATTGGTTCCTCCAGAATATCTTGTGTCAAAGTAGGGAGAGTCTGCATTTGGGAATCTGATATATTTGTCAACAGATGGCTGGTCAGAAGGGGAACTTGGCAAGTTATAGAGGCTGGAGTAAAGGTCATGGAAACCATTAGAAATCTGTGTCGGCAACGTGGCCTTTTGGCCGTCAGGGCATGTTATCTGTGGAATGCATAAAGAGGATTTCACCTCTTTGACAGCCTTAGCCAACAATTTCCTGCACTTGTACCCCGATTCATAGGTCAGCTTAAGGCAGAACTGCAGGGCTGCTTTTGATCTGTAATGTAACAGATCCATTATCTGAGTCCAGAGGGATCTCAGGTTGGCCTCAAGGGATGTTGTGTGGGCGTGTTTATGTTGTGCTTCTGTCGTGGCCAACTGAGAAAGTAAGTCGGTCAGGAGTTCATTTCTTTTCCTTTTGATGGAGGCTCCATGCTTAATAAGAATACCTCGTATAAAACACATTTGTGGGCATCCCATAAAACCCCGGGGTTCACTATCCTGAGTGTCGTTCTCCCGAAAATACAGTCAAGTCCCTTGGAAACATCAGCCATGACCTCTGGGATCTGGAGGAGGCTCTCGTTCAGACGCCAGAATAGAGATCTGGGTGAGGGTCTCCCCGATAGGGTATATGCAAGGGAAATCGGGGCGTGATCTGACCACGTTATAAGACCTATTGAGGAGGATTCCACGAGATTTCGTTGATCATGGGGTATGAGGAAGAAGTCTATCCTCGAGTAGAGCTTGGTGGGGGGGGAGTAGAACGAGTCTGTGTGTTGAAGACGCCACACGTTGTGTAGTTGGGCCTTTCTGAGTGCTTGTGCGAACCGCTTCCTGCAAGCGGGGGGAACTGATGAGCTGCCCGAAGAAGTATCTGAAGAGGGAAACAGCGGCATATTAAAATTTCCCCCAACAATAAGTTGACCTTCCCTAAACTACAAAATTTTGAAAAGAGTGAGTTTAAGAAATTTTGTCTTGTCCCTCGAGGGCATACAGGGTCGCCAGAGTGAGCCTGACCTCTCCTATTTGGCCTTTCAGAAATAGAAAGCGCCCAATCGGGTCAGACAGCAACTCCTGAAGTTGCCAAGGTAGTTTGCTTGAGATCAATACCGAAACCCCCCTCGATTTGGAAGTTGGGTTAGTGGAGTGGTAAGGGTGCAAAAAGGACTTATTTTGCAGAAATGGAAGTTTATCATTTTTAAAGTGTGTCTCTTGGATAAAGGCCACATCTTTATGGGATTTCCTAAGGTCCTGTAAGAGAGTTCATCTTTTCTCCGGGGTATTTAAACCCTTTGCATTGAGAGATGTCACTTTGATGGAACTTACCGCCATGTCTCCAGGAGAAGAAGGAAGGAGAGGGGGAGGAGAGGGAGTTAAAAGATTAGGTAATACCTCTCAAAAGGGGTGGGGGATAAGGTCGGGGTGTGGAGGGGAGGGACAGGGAGAAGGGAAAGGAGGGTGAAAGTCTTTAGAGTTCTCTAGGCTCTCACTCAACAGGCAATGGGAGGGGAGCAGGTAGACAGGAAGGGAAGGGTAGGTGGATAAAATAAATATTCAAGCCAAAAGCTTGAAGTGTGGGCAGCCCACGAATCGGAGACCACAAGGGCCTAAGTGGAGCATGGGAGGACAATAACCGGCAAATAGGAGCCCGGGTAGTCCCCCCCACCCCGGCATCTGAAAATGGAGCGCATAAATTCCGATAAAGAAAAAAATAACACATAATAAAAAGAGTAAAACAAAAAGCAGCATAACAGGTAAATTTTCATAACATCGTCATGGAATTACAATCGAGGCAGTTTGTGAGCACATTTTTTCCCACCACCCCACAGCACATACCCAACTTTGGAACTCCAAGCTCACCTCAAGAAGGTGACACTCATACATGTATGCCTCCTACAAACTGAAAAGTTGACTAATGCATTCTCCCAGTTCCACCCAAAGCTCCTCCCATTCCCAGCCCTACACCGGACAGTGACCTAAATAAAGGGTGACATAGAGGGTATAACTCTCTGACCCCCAGAGGGGTCCAGGAAGGCACACAAGGACCCAGGCAGAACTACATGAGGCCTGTTCACCAGAAAAGACAAACGGCTCAGTGTTTTCAGCAGGAGTAGAGACCCCAGGGGGCAAACGGCAGCAGACCACCATAGGGGGCAATCGGGCAGGGGGACACGAGGTAGGAATGCAAATGGGGTGAACTGCAGTGGTGGTTCCCAGTCGCCGCTGTTCTCAACAGGAAGATCGACAGTCACTATGGCCCCAGAGAGCAACAGGTGGAACGGGCAAAGCAGCTACATGGAGGAAGTCAAGGGGGCATACCAGTACAAAAGCAGTGTGTGTAGGGAAGGATTCATGGTTCTCACGTCTCCCAGGGTTCCTCTCTGGAAAGCATGCGGGATCGGCGACCCGATCGCGGTGGACCTGGTGGTTGCGGGTTGATCACTCTCACCACGCTCTATCATCCCTGGAATTGCGGCAGGTAGCCCAACCAATTCGGAATACGAATTGGATCCGCTTCCAGAAAGTTGAGAGCTGGGAGGGCCTCAGGGGAACGGAGTGAAAACTATTTCTGCGCTTTAATAAAAGTCACCGAGAGTGGGAACCCCCAACGATAGGTCACATTGCAGCTTCTTGCTAGTTCAAGGAGGGGTCTCAGCAGGGCTCGGTGGTATAGTGTGGGTTTGGATATATCAGGTAGTATCTTCACGGCTGCTCCATCAAAGTCAATTTCACCTGTCTCCCAGGCTCCTCAGGCTATAGCTTCCTTATGGGTCTAATGGTGCAGCCAGAAAATTACATCCTGTGGTCTCGCCGGGTCAGCCGATCGTGGGGCTAGGGCTCTATGAACGCGGTCAATTTCGAGCCGCTCTGGGAGGTGGGAGCCCGCCACTCGCTTTAAAATATCGGTCACCGTCGCCATTAGGTCTGCCGGACCCGTAGCCTACGGCAGGCCCTGGAGCCTCAAGTTGTTTCTCCTGCTCCGGTCCACAATATCCTCCATACGAAGCTGCAGGTCCGTCGCCGCTCCCTCCTGCGCACTCTGCTGCTCCTCCAGGGTCTGCACCTTCAGTTCGAGGGCTGCTAGAGAGGACTCGCTAGTGGTCATCCTGGAATTTAGAGCCAGTACATCATGTTTGACTGCACTCATCTTTTATGGGCGGCCTCTACCCTACCCACCAGGGCCTCAATGTCCGCCTTAGTTGGCAGGGACTGCAGGATCGCTTTAAGCTCCGCATCCACATGGTAGGTCAGTGGGAGCAGCGGCGTGTTCCCTGGGTCTGTCTGGGGTGCCGCTGGGGAGTTGGGGTATAGCACCAGGCTCTGGGAGCCCCCCGGAGACGCAGAGCCCCCTGTCTCATCTAGGAGCTGTAAGGACAAGTCACGGTGGCACCGCCATCTTGGGCCCCTGTGGGGCGGTTCGAGGGGTTCCAAAAATCCACTGTAAATCCCCCGAAGCGGGGGTATTCATTGTCGGGCTGGGTCTCTGCTTGCTGCGTTTGTTTATCCTCTTTCTGGAAGTATGCATTCTGTAGGGAAGGTAAAGAATGCCAGGGAAGGAGGTCAACGGCCGGGAGCTCCAGCAAAATGCGTCTTTACTCGGCCATGCCGAAACCATGGCCGAGTAAAGACCAATAAGTGGCATATAATTGTAAAGTGTAAGGAAAATGATCAATGGTTTTCAAAATGTTTTACAAATGAATATCTGAATTAATGATCTCCTTGCCCGGCCTGGCAGTTTAAGTGGATGGCCACGCCTTGGTTGGTTTGCAGTTGTGCCATACTCTTTCCATTTTTGGAAGATGTATTGAACAAAGCTCTGTGAGATGTTGAAAGCTTGGGATAGTTTTTTAGAACCTAACCCTGCTTTAAACTTCTTTACAACTTTATATCTGACCTGTCTGGTGTGTTCCTTGGCCTTCATGATGCTGTTTGTTCACTAGGTTTCTCTAACAAATCTCTGGGGGCTTCACAGAACCGCTGTATTTATACTGAGATTATGGTGGACTCTGTTTACTAATTATATGACTTCGGAAGGCAATTGATTTCACTGTTCAATCCATCATCTGAAAAATGGAAAGAGTATGGCACAACTGCAAACAGAGCTGGTGGAAGGATATTTAACACCCTAGGTGAAACCTTATTTTGCCGCGCCCCCCCCCCCCCCCCCCTGAATGCGGTGTGGAAAATGCACATGGATGGTGGTTTTCCTGCACCGCATTCTAGTGTGAACTGGGGCTAAGAGTCTGGTGTGTGAGGGCCAGCTCTGCATATGCCAGCAATCACCAGGCGGTACGGATAGGACAGATCCCTGGACACCTCATCTTTGTGTACTCCAGGCCTGGCCAGTGATCAGGGATGGTAGATTGGATCAGAGATGGCTGAACAGTGATTTGTACAATTATGGAGGATTTTCCCCTCCAAAATACAAAAAATGTAGCAGAAATAAAGAATAGCTGCTGCTAATAAAATAAGTTATCTTGTGAGATGTAGCATGAATGGACCACAATATAAAAATATAATACATTTATTAAAATCCATCTAAAAACAATGTGGCACAATGACTAAAAAGAATAAATATTAAATATCAAATATTCCACACCGCCACTCAAGACAATGTTGTTGTTTTAACATACAATGAGCCACTAAAAAAACACACTTATTGTATGAAGGCTGAGGGAATTACATCTGTGTAGACTACCCACCTAACCTTATGTAGCACTTACCCCCGAAGGAGCCGCTGAATTTGATTCGGGCCTGCACTCTGCTAATGAACCCCCCCTGAATTGACTCAGTCCCCTTGACACAGCTGTGGTGCAACACAATATAGAACAATATAATGTAATCCAATATACCTGTATTGTAACCTCAGGATTCCCTGGTTCCACCTGCTGGGTGAAAACGACACTCCACACAACTGGATACTTAACCAGATATATTTTACTGTAAATATATTTCAAAGATGATTACAGTAATTGTGCTGTCACCCCAACATAGGAAGACAGTACAATGAATTTCAACATAAACAATTAAAAGCAATAGATATATATTTATACCTGGGAGCTCCCCCTACTTTTAAAGCTATGCGTGAGATCTCACTTGCAGTACTCAGTCTTTGATCTTCTTGTCTTCGCTACCTAATGTAACTCTTTGTAATCCACAGATTAAAGTAAGTTAAGTTGAGGTAAAGGTGCTCCTGGTGTAGCATCAGTAACTATGTTACAAAACTTAGAAACATCAGAGTAGATAGGCCTCAAACCTGCTCAGTGTCAGTTACTCGGCTCCTCCTTTGTGGAACTATAAATCCCAAGTGAGACCTGTGTCTGAGTCTATCTGCTTGCAAAAGTTAACAAGCTGTGGGTTGTGACCCGCTCACCAACTGGATCGGAACTCCATGTAGTAGCTTCTGTCCGGTGACTGTAGCTTGCTCTTCCGTCGACTGGCTCCATCACTCCATCCTGCTCTGCTGGGTGAACCCGATCTTCTGATGCTGTCCAGTGTCTCTGGATATCTCCAATCCAGTCACTGTGGCTCCTGCACCATCAGGTCACTCACACAATCTGTAGGAGTTGCGATCTGTGATGGCTGTGGGCCCCTTTTAATGGGAGGCCTCAGCACAGAGCCTCACAGGCTGGCCACGCGATCCCAAGAGACCTAAAATGGCCGTTCGGGATCCTTTTATGTCCTACCCAGCATGCACTGCTAGGGAAAGTGCTCATGGGTAGGTCACCAAGCCTCCTGGGTAAAAGGGTCAACCTTCTAATCAAAACAACAGTCACTTCCTGTATTGTGTCAAACACTTAAGAAAAACCAAAGTTATCACAGTCCACTTCTTGTATTTGACCGCTAAATGGTGCCAGATACTAAGCCATAGAATTGTCCATAGGCTTGCATTGTAGAACATATACATCACATTAATAGGCGAAAATATGTCAGCACTACACTTACAATCACTGAGATGTCCAATTTTATTTATACTTTCTGGAAGGAATTTTAAGGGGATGCAGTGGATCCATGATCTGTCTGTGTGTGGCAGCAAAACGGACAAAGCAAAGTTGCAAGCAGTGTAAAGCACACATAAAATCCTTCAATATTAGAACTGGTGGCAGCAAGCAGCATAGGTCTGTCAACCAGTGCAGGACATAATACTATATTTGACATGTGTGGAGTGCAGTTCAGTCGGTATTACATGATGCTATAATACTACCATCACTCTGGTTGTGTCTCACCCAATCTGTGTGCATCTGCATGCCTGTTGGGGCTCTGAAGCAGTGACAGGACATCCCTCACAAAGCTATAGTCTGCTGATCAATCCCACTACACACTGTCAGGATTCTGTATGTGCAGTTCCCCAGCCACCCCTGGTTTCCTGTTTCCTAGCTCAGACCCTATACAGTACACATGGTTTGCCTGGTGACATATTTTTCAGCTACCTTCTTCTGACTGGGCTGCAGCATCATGCGGGACTTGTGCCTGTTCTCCAGGCTCCACTACATGTGACCACAGCTTCACTGGGAGGAAAACAGAGCTGAGAAGAAACAGCAGCAGAGATCTTAGATTGCGGGGGGGGGGGGGGGGGACCTGTCAGAAGAAGAGAAGCGTCACACAGCGGGAGCCTCCCATTGTGCGGAGCGGCCAGAGAAAGAAGAAGAGACACCATGGAGGAAGATGCCGGACGAGAACACTGGAGCAAGAAGAAGGGCACTCTGATCCTGCAGAGTGCCCGCACAGCAGAGGCTAAAAGCACGAGCCCTGGACAATGGACATCACTGGAAAGGCTGAGGGGAGGGGAAGAGGCGGAGTTGTGGGGGGAGAACGGACCTGCAGTGTATGGGAACTTGACAGAGAGAGAGGCAGAGCTGGCTGTAGTGGAACATGATCAGAGACTGGTGGTGACGGTGAAACACAGACAGGTCGCTAGCAGTCTGGCACTGTGATGATCAGAGGCGCAGCGGATGACACAGTTCTCCGCCGCCACTGCGCCTCTGACACTGGAGCGGTTGCCTGTTGTGTTGAGACTGACTTAGTTACTGGCTTCAGAGAGAGGGAAGAGGGTCACCAGCGGCCAGGAGCCCTAGGATGCAGTACGCCCCAGGCGGGTGCATAGTCCGCCTAGTAGTAGCACCGGCCCTGACTGCAAACCAACTAAGACATGGCCACCCACCTAAACTGACAGGCTGGGCAAGGAGACCATTAATTCATATATTTATTTGTAAAACAATTTGAACATCATTTATCATTTTCCTTTCACTTTACAATTATGTGCCAAGTTTTTGTCTGTAACATGACAATATGTAGAAAATGTCAAGGGGTATGAATACTTTTTCAATACATACACATATATACACATATATATATATATATATATAATATATGTATGTGTGTGTGTATATAGGGCTCAAAAGTCCTGAACTACTAGCCATGCCTTGTGAGTTACTCGCCACCTGTAGCTCCACCCAACCCCTACCCTGCCCCGCCCCTAATTCCTCCCCTAAATACGCCCTCGTAAATCATCACATGGAAAATTTATACTGTTAAATGTTTTATACAGAATTAAGTTATAAAAATAAATATTAACAACAACAACTTTAACAATATTAACAAAGCATATCAGTAACCATCAGTGCAGCCTTATCGCTGCCCATTAGTGCAGCCCATCATCAGTGTCCATCAGTGCAGCCCATCATCAGTGCCCTTCAGTGCAGCCTCATCAGTGCTTTTCAGTAAAGCCTCATCAGTGGCCATCAGTGCAGCCTCATCAGTGCTTATCAGTGCCCATCAATGCAGCCTATCAATGCCCATCAGTGCAGCCTATCAGTGCCCATGAATACAGCCTGTTACTGCATAGGGATCACAGGGAGGAATCAGGAGGAGATCAGGCCAGATAACACAGAGAGAGGATCTCCCACTGCTTGGGTCCAAAATTCTGGCCGCTGTCAAAGTCCCACCTCCTGGACCAGTTCCTATGATAGACAGCACACTGATTTTCCGGCATTGGACTCGTGTGCTGTCTATCATAGGAGCTGGTTCAGGAGGCTCTGTTTGACCTCTGTTTGACGTTGTGTCAGTGTTTCAGATCAAAGCTGTGTCACAGTGGGAGATTCTCTCTGTGATCTCTCCTCCCAACAGTTTCCTGGCTGATTACTTCTGGCAAACCTTTTTTACAAGACATCGGAGCAGCCGTGTCCACCCCGCTCCACACTTGCCCTCAGCTTATTTCCACTCTCCTAAAGCAAGCAGTGTGTGTGTGTGTGTGTGTGTGTGTGTGTGTGTGTGTGTGTGTGTGTATGTATGTGTGTGTATATATATATATATATATATATATATATATATATACTGTATATACACAGTATATATGTGCACAACATCTTTTATCATTTGTTATGCTTTTGGTGCTGTTAAAATTTTTAAAGCAGCTGATAATCTAACCAGTAAGACTACTATGTGTGATGTTGCATATATTCTCAAAATGTATCAATGAAAAATGTGAGGGGAATGCAATGTCCTTCTACTCATTCAGCGTAGAGCACATTCTGCACAATCGTCACATTAATATGAGCAAGCTATTCCTCAGCAATGACAGAGCTACTTTATTATCACCCTGCAATGTCTAATGCTGCAAAATTGAAAATAGTATTTTTTTGTGCTATAAACAAAAAATGACAGACAATTTTGGAAAAAAAAAAAAAACAATATATTTTACTTTCTGCTATAAAACATACTCAATAAAAATATTTGAAAAAATCATATTTCTTCATCAATTTAGGCCATTATTTATTCTGCTACATATTTTTGTTAAAAATAAATAAAAAATAAGCGTATGTTGATTGGTTTGCGCAAAAGTTATAGCGCTATAAACTATGAGATATATTTATGGAATCTATTTATTTTTTTACTAGCAATGGTGGAGACCAGCGCCTTACATGACTTTATCCAATCATGGCTCATTCCTGCCCCACAGTATAAAAATATTCTTTGAATGGCAGGCATTTTCAGTGTGATTTCGGCATGGAGAGAGATAGAACAGGGCTCTGTTCAGTGCTATTAGTTAGTTAGTGTGCTATACTGTGCTATTTTGCTTCAAGTGTCAGTGTAGAATATTAGTTTAGTGTCAATCTAGGGATAGAGTGAGTGTAGTGAGGAGGACCATCATTCAGTTTTGCATAGTGTGCAGCTAAAGTAGGAACAGCTCAGATAGTTTCACTGTAGTGTAGTGAGACCGGGACATTAATACATACATTAGTGTAGAGTAGGGACAGCCCATATAGTTTCAGTGTAGTGTAGTAAGACCGTGTCAGTAATCTTTACATTAATGTATAGATAGAGTAGGGACAGTTTAGATCAGTGATGGCAAACCTTGGCACCCCAGATGTTTTGGAACTACATTTCCCATGATGCTCATGCACTCTGCAGTGTAGTTGAGCATCATGGGAAATGTAGTTCCAAAACATCTGGGGTGCCAAGGTTCGCCATCACTGGTTTAGATAGTGTCAGTGTAGTGATGGTAGAACACTATCTATTTGATTGCGTTACTGCCAGTTTAACACCATTTTTCTTCTGTGTATATGTTACTGCCAGTTTAACACCATATAGTTTTGTGTGTTACTGCCAGTTTAATGCCATATAGTTCTGCCAGTTTAACGCCATATAGTTTTGTATGCATTACTGCCAGTTTAACACCATATAGTTATGTGCATCACTGTACGTTTTGGCGCATTATATTGCAGTATATTATAGTGTATCCTTGGAGTGTGTATGTGTAGCGTGAGTACTCAAATTAAAGTGCATCAAACACCTCTTTACATTGATAAACTGCTTCCCGACCACCTCACGCAGATATACTGCGGGCAGAAGGGCACGTACGTTGCTCTTTAAGAGGCGGCTCTTGGGCGTGCGCTGGGAGCTCTGTGACCATATCTCGGATACCCGCGATCATCTCAGGAAGGAAGAATGGGGAGATGCTATTTGTAAACAAGCATCTCCCCATTCTGCCTAGTGACACTGTCACTGATCAGCTCTCCCTGTAATCGGGAGCGCTCATCAGTGATGTGTCACACACAGCCCCTCCCCCCACAGTTAGAATTACTCCCTAGGACACACTTAATCCCTACAGCGCCACCTAGTGGTTAACCCCTTCACTGCCCATGACATTTTTACAGTAATCAATGCAGTTTTTTAGCATTGATCGCTGTATTAATGCCAATGGTCCCAAAAATGTGTCAAAATTGTTTGATGTGTCGGCCATAATGTCGCTGTCATGATAAAAATTGCTGATCACCGCCATTACTAGTAAAAAAAAATGTTATCAATAAAAACATAAAACTATCCCCTATTTTGTAGACGCTATAACTTTTACACAAACCAATCATTAGATGCTTATTGCGATTTTCTTTTACCAAAAATATGTAGAAGAATCAATAAATGCTTATTGCGATTTTTTATTTTATTTTTTTAAACAAAAATATGTAGAAGAATACGTATCGGCCTAAACTGAGGAAAAAAGATGCTTTTTTAAATATTTTTTGGGGATATTTATTATAGCAAAAAGTAAAAAATACTGCGTTTTTTTTTCAAAATTGTTGCTTTTTTTTGTTTATAGCACAAAAAATAAAAACCGCAGAGGTGATCAAATACCACCAAAAGAAAGCTCTATTCGTGGGAAAAAAGGACGTCAACTTTGTTTGGGTGCCACATTGCACGACCGCACAATTGTCAGTAAAAGCGACGCAGTGCTGAATCGCAAAAGGTGCTCTGGTCAGGAAGGGGATAAATTCTTCCAGGGCTGAAGTGGTTAAAGTGCATCTACGTACAGATTTCAACTTCTTCTTTACATTTGCTTATAAGCATCACCCCCTCCCTCCCTTGACACATGTTTACACTCAAATTTTGGTAGATTTATTTTATTTTATTTTATGTAGTTAGTGTTGATTATCTTTATTCTGAAGATATTGAAGGTTACTAGTTCTTTAATGTGATAGCTGCATTGGTCCTTTTTTCAGGCTGCCATTATTTGGTGCGTTGTACCTATAGAAGAACAGCACCTAAAGCCTCGTACACACGATTGGATTTTCGGCAGGGAATTGTGTAATGATAGACTGTTTGCCTAAAATCCAACCGTTAGTACGCTCCTTCAGACAATTAAAAGGGTGTAGTGCCTCACGCTACTGAATGAATTAAATAATCCTAACTAAATGAAAAAGTGTTGAAATCGCTGCTAAATCTTAAAGCGGGAGTCCACCGGGACTCCGCGTTTTTTTTTTTTTTTTTTTTTAAAAGCCAGCAGCTACAAATACTGCAGCTGCTGACTTTTAAATAGTGACACTTACCTGTCCAGCGTGCCCGCGATGTCGGCACCCAAAGCCGATCGCTTGCTCGTCTGTCGGGTCCTGCCGCCGCCATCTTGGGTATGGGAATCAGGAAATGGAGCCTTTCGGCTTCATTTCCCGGTTCCCTACTGCGCATGCGCGAGCCGCGCGGCGCAATCCGGACGGTCCCCGCTGCCTCTGGGAGCTGTGTGTTTCCCAGCAGGCAGCGGGGCACTTGCTGAAGGGGGCGGGCGCTTGCGGAAAGGGGCGTAACGTACGCCCCTTTCCGCAGAGAGCTAGCCCAGAAGTGGGTGCAGTTACCTGGATTATCCAGGTAACTGCACCCCCTTCCCCCCTGAAAGGTGCCGATTGTGGCGCCGGAGGGGGGGGGGGATTCCGATGAGCGGAGGTCCATTTTAGGGTGGACCTCCGCTTTAAGTGTACACTATTCACTGAATAATGATTGATATATGAAGTAATGTGCACGAGTTTCAAAAATAAGTATCAAACACTAAGTAAACTCTATCCAATATGCAATTAAGTAAAGTGTTCCACAAATGTGACAAGAAACACAAGAAAACTCTATCCAAAATTGAAATAAAATAAAAATAATCAATTCCGAATTGTCCAATACCAGACCAACAAGTGATTATGGTGATGACAGTGGGGCTGATTTTACTAAGATGAGTGCACTGCGCCGGTTCACACCTGCATAAGCGCAACACATAATATGCCGGCGCAATTCATAATAGCAGGGGCAGCACGACTTCCATCGTGACTTTGGGAGGCAACTTGGATACGACTTGATTGTGAATCACAGCACGACTTGGGGCGACTTACAACACGACTTTAAGTCGCCCCCAGGCTAGGCGTCTTAATTAAAAAAAAAACGGCATGGGTTCCCCTTCAAATGCATACCAGGCCCTTCAGGTCTGGTATGGATATTAAGGGGAACCCCGCGCCCAAAAAATTAATAACGTGGGGGTCCCCCTCAAAATCCATACCAGGCCCTTTAGGTCTGGCATGGATTTTAGGGGAACCCCGCGCCAAAAAAAATAGCGTGGGGTCCCCCTCAAAATCCATACCATACCCTTATCCGAGCACGCAACCTGGCAGGCAGCAGGAAAAGAGGGGGGGATGAGAGAGCGCCCCCTCCTGAACCGTACCAGGCCACATGCCCTCAACATTGGGAGGATGCTTTGGGGTCCACCCCAAAGCACCTTGTCCCCATGTTGATGAGGACAAGGGCCTAATAAGTATTTCATTCATCCCCACAACCCTGGCCGGTGGTTGTGGGGGTCAGCGGGCGGGGGGCTTATCGGAATCTGGAAGCCCCCTTAAACAAGGGGACTCCCAGATCCTAGCCCCCCCTGTGTGAGATGGTAAGGGGGTACAAAAGTACCCCTACCATTTTACCAAAAACATGACAAAAGTGTTAAAAATGACAAGAGACAGTCTTTGACAAGTCCTTTATTAAAGTCTTCTTTCATCTTCTTTCTTCTGGTCTTCCTTCTTCCTTTCTTCATCCTTTGGTTTCTTCCTCCATCTTCTTCTTCCTCCGATCTGCTTCTTCTTGCTCCGGTGTTCTCATCCGGCATTTTCCCTCACGGCGTCTCTTATTCTTTCTCGGGCCGCTCCGTGCAATGGGAGGCTCCCGCTGTGTGGCGCTTCTCTTGTTCTGACAGGTCTTATATAACGAAGGGAGGCCACCCGGTGACCCGGCCCCCTTCTGACGCACTTTTCATGTGTCAGAGGGGAGAGGCTCACCGGGTGGCCCCGTCCTCCATTATATAAGACCTGTCAGAAGAAGAGAAGCGTCACACAGCGGGAGCCTCCCATTGCGCTGAGTGGCCCGAGAACGAAGAAGAGACACCGTGGAGGAAGATGCCGGACGAGAACACCGGAGCAAGAAGAAGCGCATCAGAGGAAGAAGATGGAGGAATAAACCGAAGGATGAAGAAAGGAAGAAGGAAGAAGACCAGAAAAAAGAAGACTTTAATAAAGGACTTGTTAAAAACTGTCTCTTGTAATTTTTAACACTTTTGTCACTTTTTTGGTGAAATGGTAGGGGTACATCTGTACCCCCTTACCGTTTCACACGGGGGGAGGCCGGGATATGGGGGTCCCCTTGTTAAAGCCCCCCCACCCGAAGACCCCCACAACCACCGGCCAGGGTTGTGGGGATGAGGCCCTTGTCCTCATCAACATGGGGACAAGGTGCATCCTCCCAATGTTGAGGGCATGTGGCCTGGTACAGTTCAGGAGGGGGAGAGCTCTCTCGTCCCCCCCTCTTTTGCTGTGGCCTGCCAGGTTGCATGCTCGGATAAGGGTCTGGTATGGATTTTGAGGGGGACCCCCACGTCATTTTTTTTTTTTTTGGCGTGGGGCTCCCCTTAATAATTTGAAAGACCTGGTATGGAATTTCAGGGGGACCCCCACGCATTTTTTTTCTTGATTTTTTTTTCTTAATGCTAACATGACCTGTGTGCAAATAGCCTTAAAAAAACCCATAGAAGTGAACCAGCGCAAAAAATAAGTCAAGTTGAGAGATGCGTCTGTTCAACTTATGCAAATGAACCTGCGTGGCTTGACATTTTCTAAGATTTTGCCGGCTCAGTGAACCAGGGCACTTGAACGGGCGCAAATGCGCAGTGCATAAATTGACCTAGCACGGTTCCGAGTGTATTTGCAGGTGCAGCAGGCTTGCTCAGATAAAGTTAATCTTCCATTCTATTTTGGGCATATTTGTTACTTGGACAGTCATATCTATACTTCCTCACATCACCCCCATAATTTGGAACTTCCAGCTTCTTTTAATTCTGAGTTGAAGATGCCGTGCGCCAGGTCTATAGCGGCGAACAGATCACGGCCGCCAGTGCGCCGGCATGCTCATAGTAAATGGGGAATTGCTCTGTGTTACAGGCACAAATGCTTTGTGAATACAAAAACGGCCATTGCACGTCGGCGTGCACTGCAACTCATGGCGCAAATACTTTGTAAATCACCCACCCGGTAATGTACAAAAATGTAAAGAAATCTTCTAAATAATAAACATCAAAGCTTCTTAAGTACAAATCTTCATGGCCACACCACCACCTAATGCTCACAGAGCTCTTACCTCTATATGGAGTATAGTAAGCCTCAAAGATAGATGTGAGGGGACCAGGTACACAGCACACATATCTCCAATTGGTGTCTGTATGGGGAATTCTGGGTATGGGTGATGATCTGTCGGGCTTTGGTTTTCCTCTGCTGTAGACCAAGTTTTCCTCTGTACCTCACGATGACACAGTGATCATCCAGTATCAACCATTAAAGAAAGCATAAAAAAGGGCCTCCTATAGTGTATTATGTATAAACAATAACAATTTATTAAAACGTGAAAACCGTTGCTCCCTTGAGGCAGTCAAATAACTCTGTAATGAATGGAATTGGATAGGCATTCTTAATCGTGAAACAATTAAGACCCCCTATAATCAATACAAGGTCCCAGTTCACCGCTCTTCTTCTTCACAAAGAAGAAACCAGCACCAGCAGGAAATGAGGATTTGCTGATGAAACCTTGCAAAAGTGCATCTGCAACATACTCCTCCATGGCCTTATCCTTCAAGACCGACAAAGGGTAAACCCGGCCATGAGGGGGTATGTCACCAGGTTGAAGGTCAATTGCACAATCATACGGCTGGTGTGGAGGCAAACTACCGGCTTGACCTTTGTCAAAGACATCGCTAAAATCGCGGTACTCCTCCGGCAGGGAGGAGAGTGAAGAGATGCATGGGACATTGGCTACCTTCTGGAAGAATGTCTCACTGCATTGTGGTGACCAGGAGAGAACCTCAGCATGGAGCCAATCAAAAGAGGGGTTGTGTCTCTGTAACCAAGGATAACCAATAACCAGCGGAAACTTAGGTAAGGAAATAACTTGGAATTGAGCTTGATTTGAGAGAGGCATACAGTTTGGTGAGGATTAAGGATGGTGACGAGTGGCAAATTGCGTTTAATACCAGAAGAGGCCATTGTGTACCTCGTAATGCCTTTTGGCCTTTGTAATGCCCCCGCAGTTTTCCAGGAATTTTTCAACGATGTCCTCCGAGATTTGTTGCAGTTATGCGTGCCGGTTTATCTCGATAATATCCTCATATTTTCCAAGTCCCTGAAGAGCCACCACACAGATGTCTGTCATTTGCTTCAGAAACTAAGAGAGAACAATCTCTACTGTAAACTAGATTAGTGTGAATTCCATCATGAACAGGTTACATTTCTGGGCTATGTAATTTCCATTGCTGATTTTTCGATGGACACAGAGAAACAGTCCTACAGTGGGCCCGACCCATGGGTTTACATCCTCTGTAGCGTTTCCTGGGCTTTGCCAACTATTAACGGAAGTTTATTTGTAACTTCTTGTCTCTGGTCAAGCCCCTGACCGATATGACCAGAAGGGACGGTAACCCACAGAGTTGGTCTCCGGAATCCATTAAGGCCTTTGAGGGTCTCAAGGCTGCCTTTGTTTCTGCTCCTGTGTTGGCACACCCTGATCCTACGTTACCTTTTATCCTTGAGGTTGATGCTTCTAAGACTGGTGTTGGCGCCATTCTTTCTCAACGTCCTACCTCTGAGAGTGTTATGCATCCTTGTGGCTACTTTTCCTCCACTTCCAAGTTGGATTCCGGTTCCTGTGTTTCCTCCTGATCATATTCTGGCTACAGTTCGCACTAGTCTCACTTCTCCTTTGGGTGACAAAATTCTTGCTCTCGGGTCCATGCTCCTCCTGAGAAACCTTGTGACCACTGCTTTGTCCCAGAGAGTCTCCATACTGTCGTGCTCCAGACTTACCATTCTCCCAAGGCAGCTGGCCACCCTGGGAAGAATCAACTCATTTGGACCATTTCCCAACCATTCCGGTGGCCTAGTCTACGTGCTGATGTAACTGCCTTCGTAGCTGCCTGTTCCGTGTGTGCTCAGAGTAAGACTCCACGACACCTTCCAGTAGGCCTCCTACAACCCATACCCAATGGAGAGAGGTGTGGACCCACCTCACTAGGGATATCATTGTGGAGTTACCCAACTCCCAAGGCAACACTGTTATGCTTATGGTGGTTGACCGGTTCTCAAAGATGTGTCATTGCATTCCCCTTAAGAAGTTGCCCACTTCTAAGGAACTGGCTTCCATTCTTGCTCGGGAGATCTTTCGCTTACATGGGCTACCCAAAGTGATTGTCTCGGACAGGGGTAGTCAGTTTGTGTCCCAGTTCTGGTGAGCCTTTTGTGCACAGTTGGGAATTCAGCTTGCTTTCTCCTCTGCGCATCACCCGCAGTCTAATGGGCCAGTCAGTCATTGGAGCAATTCCTACGTTTCTATATTTCTGACCATCATAACAATTGGTCAGACCTATTACCTTGGGCAGAGTTTGCTCACAACAGTGCCTTGAATTCTGCTTCCCGATTGTCCCCATTTAATGGCGAATTATGGTTCCCACCTTCCATGTTGCCTGACTCATTTGTTCCGCAGAGTATTCCTGCATTAGAGGAGCATCTCTGTGGTCTTTGTTCAAATTGGGCACAAGTCCAGGAGGTTTTGCGTCATACTAATGATAGGTACAGACTCCATGCTGACCGCAGACGCCTGCCTGTGCCTTCCTACCAGGTTGGGGATAGGGTCTGGCTGTCATCTCTGAATCTCCGACTTCGTGTTCCCTCACTGAAGTTCGCACCTTGGTTTATTGGGCCTTAACGTATTCTTCACAGGATTAACCTAGTGGCTTACGCATTAGACCTTCCTTCTAATATGCATATTTCAAATGTATTTCATATCTCCTTATTAAAAACCTTTGGTCTGCAACCGCTTTACCACCTTGGTGCCACATCTTCACCTGGTACCGGTTGAGACCCATGAGGATTATGAACTACAGTTCATTGTTGACTCCTGTAGGTTCCGTGGGTGCATACAGTACCTGGTGCATTGGAAAGGATACGGTCCGGAGGAACGCTCTTGGGTCTCATCCTCGGATTGTCAGCTAATTGCCAGCTCCATTCTCTCTCCACAGTTACCAAGCTGCTGTTGATCCTGCTCGTCAGTCCTGCCTACTTAAGCTTTCCAGTAAGCGGAGCTCTGCCTTTGCCTTGGTCACATCACAAGAAACTGTCTTGTATAACAAAGTATTGTGGATTTTTTTTCATATAGGGACAGAGGCCACACAGTGCTATATTTGGACTTTGACCGCCCCTACACAGTCATTTGATGTTTGGCCATTCTTATTTAACTGTGCTACTAAAAGGCTGCTGCTAAGGGGCTTTTCTTTGCTAGGATTCTCCGAAAGCTGTCTTTTGTGTTTGTGCCCTGGGTATCATGCACCCTAAACCCTTCTCCCTGCATTTCTTTTGTGTTTGGCAATAAACAGTAAAAAGGCCCCTTGACTGGAGCCTGAATCTGTCACTGAGCTTCTAGAACTGGTAACAAGGGTAGTCAGCTTCTGAACAAGTAGGGGGACTCAGTTATTTAAACAGAAAATTGTCAGATGGGAACAGTTTACCAAAAAGAACCATATATGTAACCCACCGAGGGAATTAAAGACCGCTCTCAAAAACAGAACACTAATAATTAGAAAAATATGAAATACTTTATTAGGTCACAAAATGTATCAAAACAAAAATAAAATCAAAATAAAAACACATTTTACACCCCCCCCCCGTCAAGGAATACCTATTAACTGAGTGTCCACTATAGGCTATGCTGCGGCAGTACTTTGATATACAGCTGTGGGTTCCACATTGCCATTAAATGCTGCCTATGCTGAAGTTAATCTGCACGTTATTGCCTTATGACACGCCAAGGAGGTTCTGGGAGTATTTAATGCATCGCACATCTTGCTTCCTCTCTCCTATTGTGGGATACCTTAGCTATGTGTGCTTTTTAAGCCATACCGATGCACTGCCTCTAGCCTTACTGTACACCTTTCATTTTGTTATGGGTACACGTAAGGACTTTGAGGCTTGGTGCTTGTGCGCCTTAATGGAGTATAGTGGCTTTATGTCCTGTCACAAAGCTTTGAACACAGACAGCAGCGGGATGGACTAACCAGACTCACAGCCATCAGATTTGATGTACCCTTGCCAATGTGGCTCTGTGTGGTTGTGTTGAACTGCTATGTTACCTGCTATCTCTTCCTCTGTTGCCAAACCGCATTCTGTGGTCATACTTGTACCTATGGGAGCTAGCTACAACATTACTGTTGACACATAACTGCAGGATTCCTATCTCTACTAGAGGATGCTCATACTTAATCTAAGCTGAACTTTATTGCCTTATGATATGCAAAGGAGGTTTTGAGAGTATTCAACACATTTGACATTTTGCTTTCTCTCTCCCCCCTTGCAGGATACCTATTAACTGACTGTGCACTAGAGAGTATGCTGCGGCAGTACTTTGGCTGATGCACAGCTGCAGGTTCCACATTGCCATTAAATGCTGCCTATGCTGGAGTTATTCATTAAACATCTTGCTTCCTCTCTCCCATCATGGGATACATTAGCTATGTGTGAATTTGAGACCATGCCGCTGCTCTACCTGTAGCCTTATAGACTTATCCACTTTGTTTCATTTGTTTTGACATCTATGCCTTGTTTACCCATTTGTTCTATCTTCTCTTTATTGAGCTCAGTGAACCTTTGTTTTCAGCGACCCTCCAGAATCCTAGCAAGGATGTGTTTACAGACCTCTAGCTATTTTTGAATGTTGGTTTTACCCAGATCCTTTGTCTCACATTTCGGGCATTCTCCGGGTGGATTACACATACAGTCCTATATACTGTATATGCATTTTTTTTTGCCCTATTTATATGACTTTGACTTTGGATGATGTGCGTATGATGTCTAAACATACTTTGGTACAAAGGTAATGTCTTTTTATGGTGGTGGAAGGTGGTTCGTTTTTATTTTTGTTTTGATACATTTTGTGATCTAATAAAGTATTTCATATTTCAATTAGTGTTCTGTTTTTGATGTCTTTAATTTCCCCCGGAGGCTCATATTTATTATTATTTTTTGTTTATATATGCTGTGTATAGCCAATAGAGCCCCACCCCCTATTGTGGTAGTCAGTGGGCTAGTACTGCGGGTATAGACAGGGCATCTTTAATATTGATTGGGCCCAGGTCAAACATTCCCCCCCCTCCCCATTTGGTGACATATTAAAAATAGCAGGTAGACTCAAAATCAGTTTACTGCAGCAGATCAAGCAGCGATTGCAATTGGTTATCAGAGGTTACAGCCTATCCTTACTGCTCACTGACTGGTTGCTAGAGGTTACAACACATAATTTCTGCTTGCCGATTAGTTGCTAGTGGTTACAGCAAATCATTTCCACTCACTGATTGATTGCTAGAGATTACAGCAGATCACTACTGTTCACTGATTGGTTGCTACAGGTCAATGCACATCATTACTACTCACTGAGCAGCGGAGCAATCCCAAATAATTGAGCAAGTAAAGCATCACATTAATACACATACTACAGGAAAGAGTCAGAGTGCAGACATACTACAGGAGAGGATCAGAGACTGCAAACATATTACAGGTGAGCGTCAGACTGCAAATATACTGCAGTTGACCACCAGAGACGGGGAACATACTGCAGGAGAGCATCAGAGACTGCAAACATACTGCAGGAGAGCATCAGAGACTGCGGACATACTGCAGGAGATGACCAGAGACTGCGGACATACTGCAGGAGATGACCAGAGACTGCGGACATACTGCAGGAGATGACCAGAGACTGCGGACATACTGCAGGAGATGACCAGAGACTGCAGACATACTGCAGGAGATGACCAGATACGGCAGACATGCTACAGGAGACAATCTGAGACTATGGACATGCTACAGGAGATGACCAGAGAATGTGGGCATTCTGAGACTGTGGACATGCTACAGGAGACAAATCAGAGATTGCAGACATACTAGAGGAGATGGTCAGGGAACTTTCATTAATGCACAGCTTTACAGTTGAATAACACAGCTCAGGGTTTCAGCAGTCAGGCATTTTATGGGTGTTAGGACATACCCGGTAAGCCGAGCTCACTACATACATTCAAAGGGGCGGGGCTTCCACTCTCTGCTCTCACTATAACTGCTCCACCATGAGCATAGAGGCTGCATGGGGTGGGTTTAGAGCATCAGTGTCGCTCCGGTCCCGCCCCCTCTCTGCTGATCAGCTTGGGAATACAACCTCCGTGTCCTCTGCAAAGCCATCATCAGGGCCCCAATTTGAGGGTAGCGCGGGTTCAAGCGGCAGCTGCTTTGGGCTCCCCAACAAATATTGGGCCCAGGGCAGGTGCCCCATTTGCCCTGCAGTAAATACAGACCTGGGTATAGGTCTGATACCCATTGAATTTAATATCCCTCCTTTTTAACATGTTTCTGGGTCCCAGTTATTTCCAGCAGCTCCTTCAAGGGTAGATCTCTACAATAGATCTCTACAATATTTAAATTCAGTGCACAGAAAGGTACAAGGATACTGGATTTCTAGCAACAACAATGTGTTCATTTTTGCAGAAGTATTCTAAAAAAGAAAACGAATGCAGCCACCACATACAAGGAGTAATAAGCTGCAGTATATTACATTTTTGTTCTTGGGTTTGGTTATACTTAAAAGAAAAAAAACAAGAAAATGTACATGTTAATGATTAACAGATTTTCCTAATATTTATAACTCTGTGCACTATTAGCAAATTTCACCTAACCATGCACAAAAGAAGATTGTAGAACCTACAAAGAAGATCTGTGTGCTGAAAAATTGTTTTTAATTCCTTTAGCACACACATGTAGCTCCTGTCCTAATGCCTGTGCTGTGACCTGCAGCTCTGAAATGTATAATAGATCTGAAACGGCAATGAAATATTTGGATGATCTGCCAAAATACTTGAACCTGAGGCATTTTCAATTGTTACAACATCATCATCACATTAAACGTAACATCTTAATTTCAGTGGCAGCTGGTGCTCCAAATTCTTTTTGAGGGGGGCGCAAACAAACTGAAACATTCTAAAAAAAAACCCCATCAATTGCAGCCTCACTGTGGCATCAATTGCAGCCTCACTGTGGCATCAATTGCAGCCTCACTGTGGCATCAATTGCAGCCTCAATATGCCATCAAACGCAGCCACTGTGCCCCATCAAACGCAGCCACTGTGCCCTCAAAGTCAGCCTGTGTGCCCATCATATGTAGCCTGTGTGCCCATCATATGCAGCTTGTGCCCATCATATGTAGCCTGTGTGCCCATCATATGTAGCCTCTGTGACCCTAAATATCTTGCCAGTGTGCCCATCATATGTAGCCTGTGTGCCCATCATATGCAGCCTCTGTGACTCCCCCCCACGCTCGCTGTCTGACCGACACACACTTACCCCATCCTGGTGGTGGGTGATAGTGGCTAGCTGTGGGACATGCAACAGGTGATGGCAGCAAGCTCCTGTGTCCTCCATGGCTCTCAGTCCTCTCCCATTCCGTTCCTCTGCTCTCTTCCGTTCCGTTAGGCATCCAATGGGGATGCCTGTGCCTTCAACCAATCAGGTGACGGGTATTAGACCCACACCCCCGATTAGCTGAGAGGGGATTCCGTGTTAGGAAACCAAATATTAATTTGCTTTGCTAAACCACCTGAGTGAACTGCGAGCGCAATGCTTTGCGCTTGCAGTTCACCTTTTTTTAAGCCTATTAGAGCTTATGACTAATCAGGTGCATCAAAAGCACCCCCGTCGCTATAATTCAGGTACCTGGTGACCAAAAAAGGGCCGGACGCCTGAATAGGGGGTGTTTACAGCAGACACGGATAGATTATACATAGAGGGGGGTGGCTGGAGAGAGGGGGCAGCGCTCATGCGCCCTTATGGACACATCACCACAGCTTTATACATTAAAATATACAATACACTCCTGCTGGAAATGCCATAATTATCTGGAAACACTGGCACATATCTGGTGGTCATACCTCCACCTTACCTCTTTATTATTATTTCAGTTACTTATATAGCGCCATAAATTTACATAGCGCTTTACATATACATTGTACATTCACATCAGTCCCTACCCTTAAGGAGCTTACAATCTAAGGTCGCTAACTCACATTCATACATACTAGGGACAATTTAGACAGGATCCAATTAACCTACCAGCATGTCTTTGGAGTGTGGGAGGAAACCGGAGTACCCGGAGGAAACCCACGCAGGCACAGGGAGAAGATGCAAACTCCAGGCAGGTAGTGTTAGACCTGTGACACTTCTTACTGCTAGGTGAGAGTGCTACCCACTACACCACTGTGCCGTATGGGGACATAATTTTTTTATATATGGCCTGTGAAAGACCCAACCCAGACATGGGCTTTTGGAGTGGACTGCAGGATAGTTTCTTGCCTACTGGCTATAGGCCCTACTGCATTCAGGAAGGTGCCCTGTTAAATAATGTAAAATGACCTGTTATTACCACATTTAACAGTCAAGGAAGCCATGATGGTCTTTGCCAACTTGAAACTCAGTGCAAAGATGGATGTGAAAAGCTGGTTAATGAGATTTGGACAGCCCTGGGTCTTTCTGAATACTACTGGACTGTCTGGGGTGAACCCACTGACTAATCAAGGCTCAAGGCTTGTCTAGGAGCCTAGTTGTTAATTAGCTTACTGTTTACTTAGTTCACTGTTTAATTAGGTTACTAATAGTTGCTAGCTGTTCATTAGATGTACTGATGATATTACTGTTTAAAATTTTCATTATTTAGGATAAAGTGATTAAGTTTTTATCTGATTTTCTGTGGTATAAATTCTGTGTGAGTTTTCAATAAAGAGTTCCAGTTTGCCCCCGAGCTAGTGTTGTCTAGTTCTTGGGTGCAATTCTCAGCTATAATACCTGGTTCCTGGCTCCAGATTGGAGGAAATATGAACACAATGGTGGTAGCTATGGCGCTCTACCTGAAACAACAAATGTATATATCTATCAACTATAATTCAAAATTCACCATAAATAAAAATTAGAATCATTACATTACAATATTAATTAATTGATCCAATGTGCAAGTTGCAAACTGAAAGTGCTAGTGCTTAAGTGCAAATAAAAATTTGTTAAATTCTATATTTTTAAGAATGGTAATGTCCACAATGATATGCAAAAAAAAAAAAAAAGTGGTATTCACAGCTATGTGCAGTATAAAGTGCTTGTGCTCAAGTGCAAATAAAGCAGATAATAATCTTCTATTTTCTCCACATAATAATGTCCATTGAATCAAAACCAAAGTCTTTAGAAAAATTCCAAATAGATTAAAGTGACTAGTGCTCAGTGTTTGATGAATCACAACTGAATTACGACTGGTGCGTTTTTTGTGCATAAGACAAATTGCTGCACTCACCAGCTCCCATACCCCTGCAGGGGTTAAAGCGCCTCCACAGTGTGAGCCCCTGTGTCGCTATGTAAAGCTGGTCCGGTTATTATTCAGTTACTCCTCATTCCATCGCATTAAATAGAAAATAAGATATTCATAGTGTAATATTGTCACAACGTATTAGTTTATTCAAATCCAAAAGTGGCTACTCACAGTAATCAGAATAAAACAAGCGCTATGAGATACATTCACCACCACCGCCTTATGAGAGAGTCTGTGCACGTCTATGGCCATGCCCTACATGTTTCGTCATTGGACGTCACCTGGAGTCGGCCAATGACGAAGCGCGTAGGGTGTGGCCATAGACGTGCATATCTTATTTTCTATTTAATGGGATGGAATGAGGAGTAACTGAATAATAACCGGACCAGCTTTACATAGTGACACTGGGGCTCACACTGTGGAGGCGCTTTAACCCCGGCAGGGGCAGGGGAGCTGGTGAGTGCGGCAATTTGTCTTATGCACGAAAAACGCACCGGTCGTAATTCAGGATTCATCAAACACTGAGCACTAGTCACTTTAATCTATTTGGAATTTTTCTAAAGACTTTGGTTTTGATTCAATGGACATTATTATGTGGAGAAAATAGAACATTATTATCTGCTTTTTTTTTGCACTTGAGCACAAGCACTTTATACTGCACTTTTTTGCATATCATTGTGGACATTATCATTCTTAAAAATATAGAATTTAACAGATGTTTATTTGCACTTAAGCACTAGCACTTTCAGTTTGCAACTTGCACATTGGATCAATTAATTAATATTGTAATGATTCTAATAAATCTTTTATTTATTGTGAATTTTGAATTTTAGTTGATAGATATATACATTTGTTTAATAAATAGAAAAACCAGATGCTGGTGGGATTTTTTCAGTGCAAAATTTAACAAGAGAAAGTCATATATATAAAACAATTTTTATTTTCCCATATTAAAATTTCACACATGCATGTGTTACAAACAGTGGCGGCCCGCCCATAGGGGGCGCCCGGGCGCCGCCCCCCCTCTCCCTAGGTGTAAAAAAAAGTTATCCCCTTGTCTTATTATTAAAAGAGATATTAAATTAAAATATTTTACTGTAAAGATAACTTAAAGTCTTATAAATCTGAAATATACTTGGTATTTCCTTTTTACTGTCCAGACTGGCTCCTATCTATGCCCCCCCGAGCCATTTCTTTTGTCAGCTGATGATCAGGTGGGCCTGCACACCTCTAATTACATCTAGATTGGTACTTTGCACAGGACGGTGGATTTGGAGGGAGGGTAAGTGCCCCCTTGAGGCCTTGATTCTGGAGACTCATACCTAAACGCTCTATGATTAAAATGTGTATTGAATATATTTTAAATGGTTGTGCTTACTTAAAATAACTTTATGTTTCTGTTACTATTAGCTTGTATATCCCCCGAAGAAGCTATTGCGAAACATGTCGGGATAATCAAGTACCTCAAAAACACTTCCATTATATGGACCAGCCATTGCCTTGTAATCTTTGTATACCAGGATATCTTTTGTAACACATGCATGTGTGAAATTTTATTATGGGAAAATAAAAATTGTTTTATATATATGACTTTCTCTTGTTAAATTTTGCACCGAAAAAATCCCACCAGCATCTGGTTTTTCTATTTATTAAATACTTTAATTTGGATTAGGTGCCTTTAATTTTGGTGCTGGTGGAAGCTTGAATCAAACCTTATAAAGAAATACTATTCAGCGTTTTAATACGCTTTTCATGGTACTTGGTTCAGCTTCAGCCATCACAGTACTATATTAAACTGTAAATTATTATCTATGTATTAAAAAATATAAAGTTTGTTAACCTTGATATTTGCGTGGGCCTTCCCCCCCCCTTTTTTTTCTCGTTCCCCCTTTCCCCCCCCCCCCCTCTTCCCACCTACTCCCATGGCGGCTTTTAGCGGAGATGCCTGGGACGGTCTAATGAACAAAGTCCATGAGTCACAGAAGACTGGTGAAATACCTGATAAGGACCTTGATCAAGCTTTTTCATTTTTGCAACGTCTTTTGGAACGTAAAATACGAGCTTTTTGGCATAAAAAATTATTTTTAAATATAAAATATATTGAAAATAAAATCGTACCTTGGGGATTGAGAATTCAAATCTTTCCCAACCTGAATAAGATTGATGAAATTGCTAAACAAAAATGGGAAGAAAATCTCCAAGTCTGTTCATTTGAAATGATGACTCTACTAAGTAGACAATATGAGCATGACTTGGATATATTGGATAAGTCAATTGCCCAATGGTACGAGGACCATGCACTAGCCGTTATGACTCCTAAATTTAAGAAAAAAGAACTTGAATTAACAAAACTTGTTGAAGAATATACTTTGGAAACCATTCGTTCTAAGGAAAATAAATTTACTCGTGATAATAGTGCCTACACCAGTGGCTATGCCTATAAATGGCCAGGTAATGGCCAAAGTAAAGGATTTAAAATTCCCCACTCATATAAAGCTAAAAATAATAAATATGATGAGAACATGTCTAATCTTTCTCCTTCTTCCCCTTCATCTAGCCAATCTACCGTTTACCGGGACCTCTCGGGAGATCGACTTCCCAAAAAGAGGAAGGGACATTCGGACACAGCCTCTTCGGACTCACAGCACTTTCACTCCGGCACCCCTTTACCACCCCGTGCACCAAGTTCTATTCCTAAATCTGCACTGCCACGTCCTGGTACTATGTTTCAACAATCTTCTCTATCTCTTCCCCGTAGATCTTCCTCCACTGTCCCCACCTCCACTCTGGTCACTTCCAGCACAACTAATGTCACATCTGTTTCAGGTCATCCCACAGTAAGTAACCTGGATAATACTATTATTTCACCTTTAGGCACTTCCATACCAGCTGACCTCCGTCTTGCCCCAATTTTTTTAGGGAAAGAACCCTCCTCGGGGTCAATGTAGACGGGGATACATGTTTAAATCAAGGGGATGTAGAAAACTTTGAACTGTCTATAATTAATTTGTCGAGTTATTCTTTAACCAACTCTGAAGAAGTCTTAAAACTGGGCTTATCATTCTGCCCAGATGCAGATATAGACAAATTTGAATTAATTAAAGATGTTCATTTATTTGCACGGAGGTTACTATTTAAAACCATTTTTGATAAACCTAGTGATGAATCCTCTAACCAGTTACCTGACCTTTTGTCAGAAGATACCATTGTTGAACAGCAGGCTATTAAGGACTTGATGGACCTCTGGGAGGAGGGACATGACATCCCGGATGACCTGGGAGGTATTAATCCTGGGGATATATCCGTGGCCGCCATGTCTTTCCCCCCTCCATCAACTTACAAACCTAAATCGACCCTAATCCCTTTGTTAAATTCGAATCCAAATATATGGGCCTTTACTGAACAGGTCTGTAAAACCATAGAACAAAGTCCATTCACTGCTAATAAATCTCTTAATCTTACCAAGCAGCAAAAAAATGCAATAAAATCTTTACAAAGTAATTCGGAGATAATAATTAAGCCAGCCGATAAGGGTGGAAATTTGGTCATCATGGATATTCCACAATACATTTATATGTGCCAAAATATCTTGAAAAATCGTGACTGGTATCGACCTATCTCTACTACAGTAATCTCGAACTTTGATAATAAGTACCGTCATATAATTTTTAAGGCCTATAAATCTGCTATTATTGATAAGAACACATGGGAATTCCTCAACATTAAAGACCCTAAAACCCCAACATTTTATGCACTCCCTAAAGTTCATAAATCCGTGACAGAACCCCCCCGGACGACCAATTATTTCCAGTTGCCAAAGTCTTACAGAGAATGCTAGTTCTCTAATTGACAATTATCTACATCCCCATGTAATCTCCCTCTTTTCGTATATTAAAGACACTATCGACTTGTTGAGAACTATTGATGATATATCCCTACCTCCCAATTCTTGGCTTGTATCAACTGATGTGGAATGCTTGTACAACGCAATCCCCCACCATAAAGGGGTTGAAGTTGTGCGATCATACCTTAATCAAAGAGGTCCATCTTTTAGTAAATATAATGATTTTGTTATCAAACTTCTAGAGTACGTTCTTGGACACAATGTTTTTCAGTTCAACCAAACCCACTACCTCCAGGTACAGGGGGTTGCAATGGGGACCAAATTTGCCCCATCGTATGCCAACCTGTACCTGGGGGGGTGGGAAAAGGACATTTTTGCACGTGATGACCTAAATCCATTTCTTGACTTCATTATAGCATGGTATAGATATCTGGACGATGTCTTGATCTTTTGGTCCGGTACTGAACTCCAACTAAAAACATTTTTTCAACTTATTTCCATCAATGACTTTAATCTTCATTTTACATACAAATATAGTCGAGAACAGATCGAGTTTCTTGATATAAAGATTAAGATTAATCCTGATGATACTCTCACCTCACTCTTTAGAAAGCCAACAGCTGGAAATACAATACTCCACGCGAAGAGTTTCCATCCTGAATCATTAGTGCGAAGTATCCCATATAGCCAATATCTAAGAATTAAACGTAATTGTAGCAATGAAAATGACTATCGACTAGCAGTGAATGATCTTTACAATAGACTTAAAGCCCGTGGATATAGTCATACTTGCTTAAAGAGAGCATATAACAAAGTGAAAGTAAAAAATAGGAATTCTTTAATCTTTCCATCTCAATTACGTGAAGACAGAAACACTGTCAAATTATTCACAAGATACTCTAATCAACATAAAGGCTTTAGGGATATTCTACATAGATTTTGGCCCCTTTTAATGGCAGACCCCCAAATTAACAAACATATAAAAAATCACCCAGAAATAACATAAACGAGCACCATCTTTGAAAGATCGCTTAGTCCATAGCCATTTTTCCACCGAAACCAGTATTAACCCAAAACAATTTGGAACTTATTCATGTGGGCACTGTGACATGTGTCCATTCATAATGAATTCATCAAAATGTAAACTACCTAATGGTAAGTGGTTTCTGTCTAAATCCCACGTGGTATGCTCCACACCGGGCATTGTGTATTTGGCACAGTGCCGTTGTGGGGGATTCTACGTGGGAAAAACGAAAAGACCCTTTTCTGTCCGTATGAGGGACCACATTAAACCCATACAAAATAAAAAATTGCCACAGCTATAGGCAGACACGTTGGTACCTACCATGCATTCAATCCAGACTTAATTCGGTTTATTGCTCTGGACCATGTCCCGCTGTCCTCGAGGGGAGGCAGTGTTGATAAAACACTGCTTCAGCTTGAGGCAAGATGGATATTTAATTTGAGAGCTACACAATTTCCAGGCTTTAATGAGAACTTGAGTTATAGATCTTTTCTATAAAGTTTGTTTTGACCTTTTAAATACCTACTCCCCCCTGGCACCTCCATCTGATCGCCTAGGTGGGGTCGGTGTTTTGGGGGGGTTTTGTTTGGGGGGTAAATGGGGAGAGAGAATATTTGTCACCCCCTTTTTTTGTTATTGTGTGCTTTTCCTTTCCCCCCCTTTTTTTTGTGTTTGTTACTTGTTTATTCAAAATAATTATTGGATAAATGTATACAATAACTGATTAAATAATTTAAATGTATGTTATTATAAATGTTTTTGTTTGGTGCGATTCTCCATACTCTTGGCCCTTGGCGATTTGCCCTATGGTCGGAATGTCTCTGGTCCCGCTTCTGACCTATTGGCTTATTGCCTCTGGGAGGCGAAGCTCCCCCTTATTCCACTTTTTAAATCTGCCCAACAGTCCTGATATTAATGCAAATGATGCTACTTTCTCCCTTGATCATTTAGTAGATGGATTTTGGCATTCTGGGTGGTCATATGGACACCCAGGGCGTCTCTGAATGGGAGTATTCCCATCGGAGCGCCCGCTAGTATGACGGCGTCGGACGCGTGTTCGTTTCGGGGTGATCGTGTAGGAAGATGTGGCCTTTGCTCCTCCCATTCGAGCTATATACTGCCCAGGTATTCAGTGATTCTTATCACGTGACTACGTAAGGTCCATTACTGCTCTAATGGCCTTATTGGTATTGTAGTCCTCCTTCCTGCTCCTTCCCCCCTTGGAGATGCGCTGTGCCGTCACACATGTCCGCGTCAAGCCGGTGACGTCAGACGCTGGCTTGATGGATGGGAGTATTTAGACTGGCTCTATCTAGCTGGATGCACTGGCGGAAGCGCTGAGGCATCTTTATATGCGGTCTGCGGTTCAATGTAAGTTCCTTCTAATTGAAAATCTTACCTGCTTTATACCCTAGCCTACCTAGTCTTTGCATATCAATATATATTACATTTTATATACTTATAGGCACCCAGCGAAAGAGTTGCTGGTCCTTGGGTGTTGAGCTGTATTGCAGGAACAGCACACCGCAACCTGTATGCATTGAATCCTTACTAAGCATATCGGCTTGATGTTCTATTTGCACCCTGAATAGCACCTTGATAGCATCATTTTCATTAGTAAGTAATACTTGGACTATCCTTGTTTGACTGAATTATTGAGACTATTAGGATGTCTCCCTTGTGGGATATGAGCCTATATCAAGTATATTATGATAGACTTGTTATACTATATATATAATTTTCTGAGAAGTATATCTAATATAGAGACTTGATAGCGTCTCCCACTCCCCTCTCTCCCCCCCCCCCCCCCTCCCCTCTCCTTTTCCCTTTCCCCCCCTTATCCCCTTGTCTTATTATTAAAAGAGATATTAAATTAAAATATTTTACTGTAAAGATAACTTAAAGTCTTATAAATCTGAAATATACTTGGTATTTCCTTTTTACTGTCCAGACTGGCTCCCATCTATGCCCCCCCGAGCCATTTCTTTCGTTAGCTGATGATCAGGTGGGCCTGCACACCTCTAATTACATCTAGATTGGTGCTTTGCACAGGACAGTGGATTTGGAGGGAGGGTAAGTGCCCCCTTGAGGCCTTGATTCTGGAGACTCATACCTAAAAGCTCTATGATTAAAATGTGTATTGAATATATTTTAAATGGTTGTGCTTACTTAAAATAACTTTATGTTTCTGTTACTATTAGCTTGTATATCCCCCGAAGAAGCTATTGTGAAACATGTCAGGATAATCAAGTACCTCAAAAACACTTCCATTATATGGACCAGCCATTGCCTTGTAATCTTTGTATACCAGGATATCTTTTGTAACACATGCATGTGTGAAATTTTATTATGGGAAAATAAAAATTGTTTTATATATATGACTTTCTCTTGTTAAATTTTGCACTGAAAAAATCCCACCAGCATCTGGTTTTTCTAATTATTAAATACTTTAATTGGGATTAGGTGCCTTTAATTTTGGTGCTGGTGGAAGCTTGAATCAAACCTTATAAAGATATACATTTGTTGTTTCAGGTAGAGCGCCATAGCTACCACCATTGTGTTCATATTTTTTCCAACCTATTAGTCTGGTAATATTTGGTAGCGGCAGCCCCTTTTTTAATTACTTTTCCATAGCACAACCCTGCCCCATTTTATTATCCAGATTGGAGGAAGCTATATCTTGGCACAAGCACCCAGGCGGGTTGCCAGGTGCTTACTCACATGGCCATATGACATCTACCAAGGTATTGCTTGCAGTACAGTGCCTTGAAAAAGTATTCATAGCCCTTGAAATTTTCCACATTTTGTCATGTTACAGCTAAAAACGTAAATGTATTTTATTGCAATTTTATGTGATAGACCAATACAAATTGGCACTTAAAGCAGAGGTCCACCCTAAAGTGGACCTTCCGCTCATCGGAACCCTCCCCCCTCCGGCGCCACAATTGGCACCTTTCAGGGGGGAGGGGGGTGCAAATACCTGTACAGTACAGGTATCTGCACCCACTTCCGGGATAGCTCTCTGCGGAAAGGGGCGTAGATTACGCCCCTTTCCGCAAGTGCCCGCCCCTTTCCGCAAGTGCCCCGCTGCCTGCTGGGAAACACACAGATTCCAGAGGCAGCGGGGACCGTCCTTATTGCGCAGCGCGACTCGCGCATGCGCAGTAGGGAACCGGGAAATGAAGCCGAAAGGCTCCATTTCCTGATTCCCATACCCAAGATGGCGGCGGCAGGACCCGAGAGACGAGCTAGAGATCGGCTTCGGGTGCCGACATCGCGGGCGCGCTGGACAGGTAAGTGTCACTATTTTAAAAGTCAGCAGCTGCAGTATTTGTAGCTGCTGGCTTTTAAAAAAAAAAAAAAAAAAAAACGCGGAGTCCCGGCGGACTCCCGCTTTAATTGTGAAGTGGAAGGAGAATGATACATGGCCCCAAAGCTTGGGATATTTGTTTATAACCTAACCCTGCTTTAAACTTCTCCACATCTTTATCCCTAACCTGTCTGGTGTTGCTTGGCCTTAATGATGCTGTTTGTTCACCAAGGTTCTCTAACAAACGTATGAGGGCTTCAAAGAACAGCTGTATTTATAGCAACCATATAGAATCATTTACACACAGGTGGACATCTGAAGGCAATTGGTTCCACTAGATTTTAGTTAGGGGTATCATAGTAAATGGGACTGAATACAAATGCATGCCACATTTATCAGATATTTATTTACAAAAAATTTTGAAAACCATTTCTGCTTCACAATGATGTGCCACTTTGTTTTGGTCTATCACATAAAATCCCAATAAAATACATGTATATTTTTGGTTGTAGTGACATGTGGAAAATGTCATGGGGTATGAATACTTTTTCAAGGCACTGTATCTCTTTGCCTTCTTTCAGTTATCCCAGGCTCTACAGCCTCCTCCAAGAAAGGCACACTTCAATCTTTTTTTTATAGCTGCAAGATCAGTTATCCCCAGGCATTTGAAATTCACTATATCATGCTCCACACGTGAATAAGTAAATGAAATGCAGTTTCTGAAAAGAATGGAGGAACTGACTGCACATTTTTGTAATAAATATGATAAATTCTCTGATGTCTGGGGTCACTGAATACATCTTATGTATTTCCCCAAGATTCACAGAAATTCTACCACAAACAGGAAATTAAATCAATAAACCTCATTATAGTAATGTGAAACCATGGTGTGTGGACAGAACCCCCCCTTTCCCTGTCCATATACCCCCCCCCCCTTTCCTTTCCTCCCTCCTCCCATTTCTATATATACTCCTCACCATTTTCATTTCTCTCTGTCCCATTAGCTGAACATGAGATCATTATGTCACTATTGTAGTACTTAATGAAGCATCTAAAAAGGTATCTAAAAAGCTGTAGGAGAATACAAGTACCTTTTCACATTTTATGTAAATTCTTAATTGTTAAGAAGATGACATATCTATATCTGGTTTGCAGTAACCTAATAATTATTGCTTTAAAAAAAAAAATGTATGTTATGATTAACTGTTTGAAACGTCCAATCTTTAAAAAAAGGAAAGAAAAATCACAAAACCACAGTTCAGGGACGCCATCTAATTTTATCATTCTTATATCTCATTGTTAGTATCTAGCTAAAACTTTTTATTTAGTCCTTGCTTAAAATAGGGAAGTGTTAAAACCCCTGTCAGGGTTCTATTGCGGTCTGTAACTCCTCTGAGTAAATGCGCCCTACCTATTTCTGACCATTGTGGCCAAAACAGAAAGCAATCAGAAATTTTACATTTTGCAGTTGTTATCAGAACAAGAGATGAAAGGCAATCTTTCCGAATGTGCCAGGTTTCCAAGTGCAATTTTTTTTAATTTTTTTTTGCTAGTCCCTATTGTCTCCAGGACAGGAAGTGAAGGAATTTTAAAATCGAGGAAAGCATTTTTGCTATAGTTAGATTTTGCTTTAAAGGGATTGTAAAGTGAATTATTTTTTTTTTTTTTAAATAACAAACATGCTATACTTACCTCCACTGTGCAGCTCGTTTTGCACAGAGTGGCCCCGAACCTGCTCTTCTGGGGTCCCTCGGCGGCTATCTCGGCTTTCGTTCATGCGAGCTCCCTCGCATGGTGAGAAGCATCTGCGGGTGCGCTCCCGTGATACAGCCGGCGGCTATAGCCGCTCGCTGTATCACACGGCCCCGCCCCCCGGCGCTCCGCTTCAGTGGATGTGATTGACAGCAGCGTGAGGCAATGGCTGCGCTGCTTTCCATCCATCCACTCCAGCCTATCAGCAGCCAGGCTGAACGGTGGAAAGGACGTCGGGGGACGAGCGCGGGACTTTCGAGGGGTGAGGTAAGTAAAACGGGGGGAGGGGGCTAGGGGCGCAGGCACTGTCAGATGTTTTTTCACCCTAATGCATAGAATGCATTAAGGTGAAAAAACATTTACCTTTACAACCCCTTTAAGTTCCTGGATGGATTCTCATGCATTGTACAAAACAGGGAATTTAAAGCTTATTGCTACCATGGGAGATTGCCATGATGTAGTGGAGAAGGATCTTGGGATTTTGGTAGATCATAAACTCAATAATAGCATGCAATGCCAAGCTGCGATTTGCTAAGTTCTTTGTATTAAGAGAGGTTTGGAATCCAGAGAGACAAATATCATTTTGCCCCTGTACAAATCATTAGTAAGACTTCATCTGGATTATTCATTTCAGTTTTGGGCACCAGTTCCTAAAAAAGGGAACTGAAGAAAGTGTAGAGAAGAGCAACCAAACTGATAAGAGGCATGGATGAGCTCAGCTATAAGGAAAGCATGCTCTGAAACGCGTTGTGTTTCCTCTGACTGTGCTGATGTCACATGCTGTTTCCATGAGCTGTTCGTTACCTCTCCTCCATAGGACACAGCCGGTGTTGTGTCGAATACTGTCCCCCGTCGGATAGGGTCTGCCCTGTACTGCGCTTGCGCAGTACGGAGGATAAGGAGACGCCGAAGGTCTCCGAAGATGAACGGCGCCTGCGCACTGAGTCCAGGCTCAAGCCCCACCATCCAAGTGGACATAGAGCTAGAATAAAAAATTGCTGAGCAAAGCAAGGCCGTGCCCGAAGCGTGGCAAGCGAAGTGAGCCAATGAGGGGCACTGTTACTAAGTGCTACCGTATGTCCATTTGCATGGTGGGGCTTGAACCTCGACTCAGGGCAGAAGGTACTAGCAAGTGCGCAGGTGCCGTTCATCTTCGGAGACTTTCGGAAGTCTTCTTGTCCTCCGTACTGCGCAAGCAATGCGCCTGCGCAGTACAGGCGGACACTATCCGACGATTGGGGGACAGTTTTTGGCAGACCACCGGCTTCCTTTACGGCTCCTTGCGGCTCATACAGCCTGGATTTGGTACCTCCTGGAAACACGCCTTTGACAATGGTCACATCCCTAGGATATTGCCCTTTCCTATGAGTATACCTGTACTTACTGAGATGTAAGTGTTGATTACTTTTTGTACTACAGATTAAAACTTTTCACTCAGAGGTGCTTTTCTGTTTTTCGTTACCTCTGGATATGAAGCTGAGCACGTGCACTCAACTTCTTTGGTCAACCATGACAAGGCCTGCCTGAGTGGAACCTGTCCTGCCAAACCACTGTATGGTCTTGACCACCGTGCTGCAGCTCAGTTTCAGGGTCTTGGCAATCTTCTTATAGCCTAGTAGTAACCAGTATGAGAGAGTGAGACCGATAACACCAAATTTAACACACCTGCTCCCCATTCACACCTGAGACCTTATAACACTATCGAGTCACATGACCCCGGGGAGGGAAAATGGCTAATTGGGGCCAATTTGGACATTTTCACTTAGGTGTGTACTCACTTTTGTTGCCATCGGCTTAGACATTAATGGCTGTGTGTTGAGTTATTTTGGGGAGGGGACAACAAATTTACACTGTTATACAAGCTGTACACTCACTACTTTACATTGTAGCAAAGTGTCATTTCTTCAGTGTTGTCACATGAAAAGAGGTAATAAAATATTTACAAAAATGTGAGGGGTGTACTCACTTTAGTGAGATACTGTATATGTGCTCCTGCTATGGAGGCTCTCATAATTTATAGAGTTAGGACTGCAGATAATACTGGGGCGCCTTGTTGTGGCCTCTAAAGCTTACGTATGTATTTGCAAATGTGTGCAAACGAAACCCCTGTTTTTAACGTGGACTGTTAGTCAGGAAAATTTTGGAATTTGGAATTTTTCTTTGTTGTTGTTTGACATGCGTCACCCTTCCATGTTCTTAAGGCCAGTTATAGGATGGGGCCATTGCCATTTGTTTGTACTGTTGGTTATTTGGTGAAGGGGCACACTGGGCACCTTTGCTGCCCATGTGCTGTTGCTGGGTGTCCAATGCACCCCTGTTCCTTTAAGGAGAAGTGGGCTCCTGCAGGCATACCTGCCCTCAATTTATCCATTATTAAATATGTGCTCCTGCTATGGAGGCTTTCAAAATGTATAGCGTTAGGATTGCAGATAATACTGGGGTGCCTTGTCACGGTCTCTGCAGCCTCTGCGTATATTGCACATGTGTGCAAACTAAACCCCTGTTAGGACAATTCAGTCTGCTGCAGGCTGGCTGGTAAGCTGAGCTGTACATTTTTCTTTGTTGTTGTTTGACATGCATCGCTCTTCAATGTGCTCCTTGCTATTAAGGCCTGTTATTCGTTGGGGCAGTTAACATTTGTTTGTAATCTGACTGACCTGGCCTGGAAACACATGATTGTGGCCCCCAACAAGTCTGTAGTAAAGTAAGACAGGGCTCAAGGAAAAGATTTCTAACCCCCCAGGATGCAAGATATGCATGTAGGCTCCTAGTGCAGAAACTGCCATATTGACCTTTACTAGGGGACACTACATGCTTTCACTAGACCTCAGACTTTTCTGTATTTTACCCTTTGACACTGTATCGATCGTTCAGGTTTCACTTTAGACACTAGATCGTGTCAGATATTGCACCCTATTTAGAATGACATAATAGTACCAGACTAGAATTTTGTTTTAAATGTACATTCTTACATGTAAGAATGTATATGGTTTATCGAAAAAGGGAAGCCCTTTGCCCCCATTCATGCTGTAGCTATTATCTAAGACATACATTGCCTTCACATATAACTGTGCCTGAGCTTAGGTTATTTAAAGGGGTTGTAAAGGTTCATTTTTTATTTTCTACATAGGTTCCTCTAAGCTAGTGTATTGTTGGTTCACTTACCTTTTCCTTCGATTTCCCTTCTAAATGTTTTTTTTCTTCGTCTGAATATCTCACTTCCTGTTTCTTCTCAGTAAACTTCTCACCATCATCTGAGCGGTGGTTAGTCAGCCAGAACAGCTTACTGAACAGCTTACTGAGGAGGAACAGGAAGTGAGAAATTCAGGCAAAAAAAAAAACTAAGAAAAAAAACATTTAGAAGGGAAATCGAAGGAAAGGGTAAGTGAACCAACAATGCGCTTTACAACCCCTTTAAGGTAAATCTGTATGCTTAATGTATCTGTCTTTCAAATTAACGTTGGACATAATTTACACTAAGCAGGTATATCAGCCTAGTCCATCTAATCCCAAAATCTGCAGCCAACTTTTTTGCAAGCAACACTCAGGGATGTACATAGTGTATTTGTTGCTAATTTATGCACATAATAACAGAAATTAATATTTGTAAACTTGGAAATATTATGCAGCGGCTATTAATGTTATTAATTTTACTGCTGCATAGCAGTGATAATGAGCATCGTGCAGAGCAGAATAAAATGACTGTCCTTGTACAACAAACCCACTTAATTTTCCCACTCTCCACAGATTATGTGAAATCGTATCCCCACCAGAACCAGTGTTTACCAATCCCCATTAATCGAGTTTCACAAGTATCTCTCAAGTTTGATTTAGCGTAACAAGATTAAGCATGTTGCCTTATAGAGTATGACATCGCTACGCATAAGATTAATTATTTGCATTAATTAGTTAAAAGGCCTTTCACTTCAGAAAACAAGTTATGGATCTTACGTAATCAAGGCTACGTCAGTCATGGATATCTAGTGTTCATTAATACAGTTTGATAGAATTAGATTCAGAAGAAAAGTACAGTTTCTTAATCAGACTACATAATAATTCACTATTTCTGTGTACATCAATAGTCACTAATAAAATCAACACTCGTCCAGCTTTTTGAAGTATATGTATAGCCAACATTCTTTTTAGCGTTGGATAGAACGGGGAAGGGTTAAATCCCCTTTCATGTTATGTTTTTTGTTTTAATAAGCTGGGGGGCCATTTCCCTTTACCCCCTGTCTTGAATTGACAACAGTGATAGAGTTCCAATTACAGACAGTTGTCACCAGACCTTTCCCCTTTGGAAGATTGTCCCCTAATCTCTTACTTCCATGACAGCTGTAGAAATTTTGTTTGTAGCTAGGTGGCCAGGTACCAGTAAAGGGTAAATCTGCCCTGTGGAGACACAGACAGCAACAAAAACCTGGTAGAGGGTCTAACCCTTCCCTACTCTGTCCAAAACGAAAAAATGTTTTTTGTCTGTGTACTTTTTCCAAGACCCTAGGCTTTTAGGGACATATAAACACAACAGGCTTAGAGGCCTGTCCCAGATACTGCATAACAAATAGAAAACATACGCGTGCTTTGCATGTCATTTCTAACTCACAACTTTCACTAGGGTTCTCTGCCCTATGTATTTTGCCTGTTTACATTTGTGTCTTTTAGCATACATTCTATTTACAACACTGAAGGAAGTAAAGTTTGCATGAGGTACCATCCATATGTGTAGGGTGATCACTGCACATGGTCCTAAGGGGGGGGGATGGGGGGGGCACGGTGACACACACTGAACACAAGGATGATCTGTCCCTGGTTGACAGTTGGAAGCACTGATCTCCCTGTATAGTTTGTTAGTGAGGCAGCTGACACTCGCTTCTCCTCTTCTCCCTCCCACAGCTGTCAACTGAAAAGCTATACAGGGAGACTGTCCCTTCCGCCGAACCGATCATCCCCAACTGTCCCTCTCCAACCCCCCCTTGCTCCTTCAACGGCCCCTCTTGCCCCCCGCAGCCGGCTTCCCTCCTCTGCTCTCCCGCTGGCTGCTGTGTGGGATGTGTCAGGATGGAGAGTGGAGGAAAGGGCTGGTAAATTTGTCATTTACCAGCCCCTCCTTTTTTGAATTGGACACAGTGAGCGATCACTAACGAGCAGAGTAACCTGTGTTCACTCTGCTTCAGTTTATGAATGAGCAGGAGCCTCTGTCTCCTATTCATTCATTTTCAATGCTGAGGCTACAGAGAAAGGGACTGGGGAGTCTGTGTCCTCAGTCTTTTTCTCTGTCTCAAAGGGGAGATGTCAGAGGTATCTGATATCACACCCAAACCCACCAACAGAGCTGATTAAAAAAAAAAGAAATGGCAATACATATTAAGAAATTAAATAGTAAAAAAAGGTAAAAAATAATATAAAATCAAAAAACAACTGACAGAACACCCTTCCCCCGCCCTACCGACACTGTCCACAGCAACACCACCCCCCCCCCCCCCAAAAAAAAAATAGTAAAAAATAGTAGATAACAAAGTAATAAAAAAAACTACCTGCACTGTCCACTTCCCTACTGACACCATCTATTGCCCTGCTGGCACTGTCCACTACCCCCCCCCCCTCCCCCATTCATTGTGAAAAAAATAATAATACAAAGATGAATTGTAAAAAATAATGTTAAAATCAAATAGTAAAAAATAATATGTCTGAAAAATTCTGACACTGTCCATCACTCTACTGACACCGTCCACTGCCCTACTGACACCATCCACTGGCCCCAGAAAAGCATTTTGAAAAAATGAAAAAAATACAAAAAATTGAATTGCAAAGAAATAATAAAAGAATAAAATAAAAATAAAGAACTACTAACACCATCCACTGTCCTACTGACACCATCCTGCACATACTACCCACCGCCATACACTCCGCACTCCTCACATGCACATTCTGCCCACCACCATACACTCCGCACTCCTATCCTGCACATAAAACCCAACACCATACACTCCATACTCCTCTCCTGCACATACTACCCACCTCCATACACTCTGCACTCCTATTCTACACATAATGCCCACCACCATACACACCATACTCCTCTCCTGCATATACTACCCACCTCCATATACTCTGCACTCCTCTCCTGCACATAATGCCCACCTTCATAAACTCAGCACTCCTCTCCTGCAGATACTACCGACCTCCATACACTCCACACTCCTCTCCTGTACATACTACCCCCCCCCCCCACCATACACTTCTCACTAATCTGCTGCAAATACTACCCCCCGCCTTACACTACGCATTCCTCTCCTGCACATACTACTCACCGCTATAGGCTCCGCACTCCTCTCGTGCACATCATACCCACCATCATACACTCCGCACTCCTCTGCTGCATATACTACCCCCCACCATACATTACACACTCCTCTCTTGCACATACTACCCACCACCACACGCTCCACCAGTGGAGGCTGGTGCTCCAAAAAAAATTTGGTGGGGGCAAGCGCAAACAAACTGAAAAAAACATCAATTGCAACCACTGTGCCATCAAACGCAGCCACTGTACCCATCAATTGCAGCCACTGTGCCCTTTTAAAGGCTGCCACTGTGCCCATGAAATTCTGCCACTGTGCCCATCCAAATGCTGCCACTGTGCCATCCAATGCCACCATTGTGACCCCCCACCCGCTCGCCGTCTGCCTGGCACTTACCCTGTCTCGGTGGGGCAGCATGTCTTCATGTGTCTCTTCTTGTCCTGTCCTCCTGTCAGGTGTCCAATCACAGAGCCTGTAATTTCAGCCAATCAGGTGACGGGTAACAGACCCGAGCAGCTGATTGGCGGAGAGGCGGTTCAGTGTTAGGACAGTGAATATTCATGGCACTCACAGATCACCTTTTTTGACGCCCATTAGAGCCTATGGCTCTAATCAGGTGCTTCAAAAACACCCCGAAAAGGGGCCGGGTGTCTGAATGGGGGGTGGCAGCAGCGGCCATGGATAGATTCATGCACTAAGGAGACATGGAAAGCATTAAAAATACACATTAGAAGGAAGATCTAATGCATAAGCCACTAGGTCAATCCTGCAGAGAAAGGCCCAGTAAACTGTAGTGTTTCAGTGAGGGAACACAGAGTTGGAGGTTACTAGATGACAGCCAGACACCCTCCCCAACCTGGTAGGAAGCCACAGGTAGGCGTCTGATTTTCATAATGGAGTCTGTACCTCTCACTTGTATGTTGCAAGGACTCTTGGACCTACACCCAAGTAGAATGAAAATTCCTCTAACACAGGAATTCTTTGAGGAACAAAAGAGTCAGGCAACATGGATGGTTGGAAAACATAATTTGCCATAAACTGAGACTATCGGGAAGCAGTATTGATGGCACTATTGTAAGCAAATTCTGCTCAAGGTAGGAGCTCTGACCAGTTGTTATGGTGATCAGAAATATAGCAATGTAGAAACTGATCCAAAACTTGGCTCATTCTGAGGCCCATTGGACTGCGGTTGATATGCAGAGGAGAAGGAAAGCTTAATTCCTAACTGTGCACAAAAGGCTCACCAAAACCTGGAGACAAACTGGCTGCCCTTGTCTAAGATGATAACCTTGGGTAGCCTATGTAATTTTAAGATCTCCCAAGCAAAAATGGATGGCAGTTCTTCTTCGGATGTGGGCAACTTCTCGAGTGGATAAACAATGAGACATTTTCAAGAACCTGTCAACCACCATAAGAATAACTGTGTTGCCCTGGGAGTTGGGTAACTCCACAATAAAATCCAAAGGTGGGTCCAGGGCCTCTCTCCTCTATTGGGTATGGATTGTAGGAGACCCACCGGAAGGTGTCGTGGTGTCTTACACTGAGCATATACAGAACAAGTGGTCACATCAGCGTGGCGACAAGGCCACCAGAATTGTTGGGAAATAGCCCAAATTAGTTGATTCTTCCCTGGGTGACTAGCTGCCTTAGGAGGATGGTAAGTCTGGAGCAAAGTAGTGCGGAGATTCTCAGGGACAAAGCAGCGGTCACCAGATTTCTCCAGAGGAGAATGGAACTGACCGGCAAGAATTCTGTCACCCAAAGGTGAAGTCAGACTAATACGAACAGTTGCCAGAATACAATTCGGGAGGTATCACAGGAGCAGGAACCGAATCCATGTTGGAAGCGGAGGGAAACTGTTGTGACAATGCGTCAGCACTTACATTCTTAGTACCGGGTAAAAATGAGACTATGTAATTGAAGTTTTTTGACAGAAAAAGAGGCCATTTTGCTGCTTCTTATGGTCAGTCAAAATGAGGACCGGCACAGTGGTACATTCGAGGAGAGGCCTCCATTCTTTCAGAGATAAAAATATAGCTAACAATTCTCTGTCCCCAATCTCGTAATTGCACTCTGCAGGAGACCATTTCTTAGAAAAGTAGCCACACAGGTGCATAGGGCTCTCAGAGATAGGACGCTGAGACAGAAGGCTGCCTACTCCAGTCTCAGATGCATCAACCTCAAGGATGAAAGGTAACATAGGATCAGGATGTTCTAGCAAGGGAGCTAAAACAAAGGCAGCCTTGAGAGACTCAAAGGCTTTAATGGAATCTGGAGACCAATTCTGTGGGTTACTGTCTTTTCTGGTCATATCAGTTAGGGGTTTGACCAGAGAAGACAAGTTACAAATACATTTCCGATAATAATTAGCAAAGTCAAGAAAACATTGTAGCGGACATAGACCTTCGGGACAAGTCCACTGTAGAACTGCAAATAGCTTCTCTTGGTCCATTGAAAAACCCGCAGTAGAAATGACATAACCCAGAAATGTAACCTGTTCACGATGGAACTCGCACTTCTCCAACTTACAATACAGGTTATTATCTCTCAGCCTCTGTAGCACACTGGAAACATCTGTGTGGTGGCTCTCTAGGGATTTAGAATACATGAGAATATCGTTGTGATAAACCACCACACATTACTGCAACATATCTCGGAGGACATGGTTGACAAATTTCTGAAAAACTGCAATAGCGACGTGGCAAAGACCAAAATGCATTACGAGGTACTCATAATGTCCTGTCCTGATATTAGATGCAGTTTTCCATTTGTTGCCTGCCTTGATCCTCACGAGATTGTATGCCCCTCTCAGAACAAGCTACATGAAAACTGTTGCTCCCTTGAGGCGGTTAAATAATTCTGTAATCAAGGGCATCTGATACGCATTCTTAATGGCGAAGCGAATGAAACCCTTATAAGCGGTCTCAGTTCACCACTCTAATTTTTCACAAAAAAAAGCCTGCACTAGCAGGAGACGAGGATTTATGGATGAACCCTCGAGAGTGTGTCGGCAACATAATCCCCCATGGCTTTATCCTCCCAGACAGAAAAAGGGTAAACCTGGCCACGAGGTGGCATGGCACTAGGTTGAAGGTCAATTGCACAATCATATGACCGGCGTAGAGGCAAACTACCAGCTTGCTCTTTGGCAAAGACATTGCTAAATTTGCGGTATTCCTCTGGCAAGGAGGAGAGTTAAGAGGTGCACAAGACCTTTAGCCACTTTCTGAAAACATGTTTTACTGCATTGTGGCAACCAGTTTAGAACCTCAGCACGAAGCCAATCAAAAGAGGGATTGTTCCTCTGTAAGCAAGGATAATCAATACCACCGGGTAATTAAATGAATGACTTGAAACTGGATTATCTCATGGTGAAGAGATAATCCAGTTCCATGGCCATGGTCAATAGAGTTGTCTCATGAGTCACATGGGCAGGCTGTAGAGGTCTCCCATCAATAGCCTCAATGGCAAGTGGAGTGGCACGAAGCTGCAGCGGAATTGGGTGCTTAGACACAAAAACACTACTATGAACAAGCATGCAGCCCCAGAGTCAACTAGAGCCTGTGTTTCCATGGACGACTCAGACCAAGAATGGGTAACTGGAACTAAAGACTTATCCTTCAGGATAACTGGGGACATAACAATGCCACCTGAGGTCTGACCCTTACAAGACCTCAAGGTGCGGGTGTTTCCTGGTCCGGTAGTACAAGATTTCAAAGACAGAAGAAAGTCCCAGACATGCAGCCAAGCAGCCTGGTGGCAAATGCCAGTCTGCCCTATGGCCAGTCTGGGCCTGCCTGTACATACTACCCACCTCCACACACGCCATACTGCTCTCCTGCACATGCTACCCACCTCCATACACTCTGCCCTCCTCTCCTGCACATAATACCCACTACCATAAACTCCATACATCTCTTCTGCACATACTACCCACCACCATACACTCCACATTCCTCTCCTGCACATACCCATTGCCGTACACTCTGCACTCTTCTCTTGCACATATTACCCACCGCCATACAAGCCTGCAGCTTATTTAAAGGTGCTAGGTACTGTGGAGAGCCCCTGATTGCTACCAGAGTACACCAGGTCCAGTGGGGAGGCCATCCTGTGCCTTTGGGCCTGGGATCTCTCTAGTTGTTCACCTTTGTTACTAGAGCTACCTTGGACTTCACTGTGAGGGATTGCATTTGAGGATAAGAACTATTTTACTGAAGTAGTGATTCTAAGTTGACTTTCTGTTTACTATAGAATCTAGTAGAGACTATACTATGCAGCCACACGTTACCCTGATTGAGCCGTAGAGATATTGCTGTGAGGAATCCATTTTTGTGCAGCTTTCATAAACTATCTTGCAGTGTATGCATATTATGCGCCAATCTGATTCTGTTTTGCATTATTTATTCAAGGTATTGTCACAGCACTGCAATACTTTTAATTCACATCAGTTCCTGCCCTCAAGTATCTTACAATCTTGGGTGTGGGGAGCACTTTTTTAGTTAAGAGGGAGCGTCCTATTTCAGTACCAGAAGGGTAGCAGACCCAGATCTTAACAGAGGCTTTTATCACCACCCACGTTTTGGGTAACAACCCATTTGAAGTGATCCCTTCTATACAGGGCTGGTGCTACCACTAAGCAAACTAGACAGCCTCCTAGGGTGCACTGCTGCCAGTGCCTAGGGGGCCCGGCCACTGGTGTCCCTACACTCTTCTCTCTGCCGCAAGCAACTAAGTCTCAGCATCAGTAATCAGCCGGCGCTCCATTTGCACATAGTGTCAGAGGTGCAGCGGTGGTGAAGGGACAGTGTTTGTGTCCCGACTCCCGATTGAATGGAAGCAATCAAACATTCATTTGATTGCTTCCATTCACCAGCACTGCATTTGATGGGCACTAATGAGGTTGCATTTGATAGGGGCTGGTGGGCTGCATTTGATGGTTGCTTTATTAAAAAGATGGGGTATACATCGGCAGGGCAAAGGGGGTGGAGTCAGGGTTGGAGCCAACGGGGGGGGCAAAATTAGGTTTCGCCTAGGGTGTCAAAAATCCTTGTACCAGCCCTGCTTCTATACCCTCCACACAGAGACCTGTCAACAATTAGTCTTTAGTGGCACAAGTCCAGCACTGTCTTCCACCCATATCAGATGGGTGTGGGAGAAAACCGGAGCACCTAGAAAAAACATATGCAAGCACAAGAAGGACATGCCATGATATGAACCAAGGACCACAGTACCTCAAGGCAGAAGAACCACTAAGCTACAATGATGTTATTGATTCTAACTAAGCACCTGTTTAGTAAACTGCAAGTTACAGTTACCCTGTCTGATCACTTGGCTAATTATGCATCCTATAACAAGGGTATAGACCTTTTAAAGTGACCCTTCCCTCTACCAATCAAGGATATAGTAAAAAAAAGATGACTAAAAGTGTAATGTTAGAGCAGAGTTCCCCAAAATGGTCAGTATGGATCCCCACAATCAATAGGATTATCTAAGCAGTTTGAGGGTCAGTAAGTGGTATGAGAAAAATAGAATGTTGATTGGGGTCAATTAATGTTTTGAGAACTTCAACCCAGTCTCTGATTCTGAAGGTACGGTGGCTAGTGGCAAGGAAGTGTTACCCTGGATAATATAATCAGTTGTCAGCAAGAGTGGCCTTGAGTTTTCCCTTCCAGGAAGACTATATGTACATGTTCACTCTCCATACTGGGAACATTCCCCCACCTTAGACTCTGTTGGGGAGCCAGAGAGTACGCCCACCTTACAGTCTATGAAGCAACCAGTGAGTACACCCACCTCAAACTTTGATAGTGAGTACGCCCACATTGATAGTAGTACCAGAGAGCTGATTTTAATGCATTTACTCAGCATTGTAACAAGAATAATGGCAACTACTGATGCCAAGAGGGACTGTTGACAGTATAGTGTTTGTTGTATTATTTTCATATAATAAATGTTTGAGGGTCAGCTGGTTGGCTGCCCTAGGTCAGCACCTATGTTGGCTATTGAGAAATCTCGCCCCAGACAACCCCAACCTCAGCAAAATCCTCTCTTGTTTTTATACATTGAAAATAACAAATGTAACATTTAAAGGTAGACGGAAAGAACAGTGAAACATAATACTTTTGATGAAAAAGAGGGAAATGTGAAAAGAAGTAGAGCGAGGTTTGGAAGCAAACATGGAACTGTGTCTCCAAAAGGAGAGCTTGGAGTTATCAATTTGCTTATTGCATATTCAGGCTTTGTTTTTCTTCTCACTGTTCTACATGGGCACAAACTGTGCTCACTTTAAGGGTTTGTGGCTTTTTGTTTTTTTGTGTTTGATGACTTGAAACACGCATCAAATGTTGGTCAGCAGGTTCCCATGAACTTCAGAGGAGTAGTGTAAATTCAATTCCGAGGATGCGCTTGACTTTCTTTGCATTGTATTTACTTATGCCCCGTACACACAATCAGAAATTCCACCAGCAAAAGTCTGATGTGAGCTTTTGGTCGGAAAGTCCGACCGTGTGTATGCTCCATTGGACTTTTGCTGGTGGAATTGCCGCCAGCAAAAGATTGAGCGCAGGTTCTCAATTTTTCGGTCGGAAAAAGTTCTGATCGGAAATTCCAATTGTCTGTACCAATTCCGATGCACAAAATTCCTACGCATGCTCGGAAACAATTTGACGCATGCTCTGAAGCATTGAACTTCATTTTCTCGGCTTGTCGTAGTGTTGTACGTCATCGCGTTCTTGACGGTTGAAAGTCCAGAGAAATTTTGTGTGACCATGTGTATGCAAGCCAAGCTTGAGCGGAATTCCGTCGGAAAAACCCTCCAATATTTTTCTGACGGAAATTCTGCTTGTGTGTACGGGGCATTAGATGCAACAGATCCTATTGAGGTGTGTTTGAATTGCAGGCAAAGCAGGTCAAATACCTTTTCTTGTGAAAAACATAATTTACATCTAAACTCATGCATTTGAGCAGCACCAAAAGCAAAGGGAAAAAACTGTATTTCACATGAATGCCCACCTACATGGGCCATAAATTTGTTCTGAAACCTTGTCACTTACATTTTATGCATACATGATCAGTTTCACTGTATCCACATACTTGTGGGGAAGTGCAGCATGGTGCGGACAGCAGTAAAAACTCAGAGTCTGATTGCAGAGAACAGAAACCGTATTAATGTAGAATTCAGTAATTCACAACAAGCCTGGTGCGCCATGACCGGAAACACTCACAGAATGTAACAGTGTGTAGTGAAGCATGTCACAGATGTGCCAACAGAGTCTGGCCAGTCCTTACTCAAATGAATGGGGAGGTCTCAAGGAAGGATGGCGTGTCCCTATCCCTTCCCTACTTATCTGGGACCTCTCCCTAATGCTGATCGCTGTCTCTACCAGATGGATGTCCTGTCCCTACACTACCCACGCACAAAATGTGCATAACGCCTTGGAGCCAGGGCCTGACCCAAGATGGCTGCCAGAGGCACATGGGGCTGCAGAATCCAATCAAATTGCTTTCTCAATTACACAGAAAACCATAGGGGGAACTATGTTACTCTTAACTTCCCCTCCAACTGCAATGCCGCTGGGGTTGTGCCCCACTTACAGTGGAGAAAATAGACTGCACCTGCCTACATAATCCTAAACTACATTTTTCTACATGCATATTTTTACATTCACTTTTGTTGTTTTTGCAGCAATGTATAATTGAACTATTTAATATGAATGCCACCTGATATGCTTCTCTCTTACTGCATGTAGCACAGTCCCCAAGGCAATGAGAGGCAGTGAGAGATTCCTGCGAAAACCTAAGATTTATTTTTCTCTGCACAGTTAAAAACTTGGACAATCTTTAATGGCTATGTTCACTTTTGGATTGCAATGGTTCTAGATGCTTCCTTAATAATTTGCAGACTGAAACTGTCCACATCAATTTACCTGCCTCATAAACCACAAATAATTATTCGCCAGCAACATGAGTAAATGGAGAGCAGTGTTCCTTATCTGATTTACTTGCTACCAAATTACAGCCAGGTATAATTCAAAGGTCTGATAAATTCACCTCCAGTTTTCTGATATCTGTACCCTGTTATAGAAACAAGGGGGGGTTGTGTTGCGCTTCCTAAAAATACCAAATAATATGAAAATATAAAAATGAATAATTAATACTAGCAAAACAAAAAAATATATGTGCAACAGTGCTTATAGGCTAAAACAGTGCCAAGTGCTTATAAGTTGCATTGGAAGTGCATACATGCATTTTGCATAGAACAACTATTTCAAAGTGTCTCTGTGCATCATTCAAGTGTCAAAATCCAGGATACATGTGCTAAATGCATATAAACGCATATAACCACTAGAAAAAAAATCAATCAGTGTAAAAATACAATGTGAAAGAAAAAATGATGAGAACGCACGAAGCGTAAAATAAACCAATTCCAACAGGAATCAATAGCAGCAAATAAGTGAATTACACTAAATCAGTGAATCACAATAAAGTGTCCCATACATAATCCAATCGTGCAATTTGGATGCAATATTCACAATCAGGAAATTAAAGTGCAATGTGCCAAGCCAACTCTCTTCTGGTGATATTCCGTGCCAGTGGTGATCACACTAAATAATTACCTCACAGCTGCAAGGTATGCAGCGAGAAAAAAGCAACTATATTACAGGGAATGGTCAGGGGGATGGCTGCAGAGCGGACTTCTGGCGATACCAAAGACTCCTCCGATTTCCTCGTGGTTTATTAATGGCAGGCAAGCTCAAAGGGACAAGTCAAAAAGATCCACCATGGTGTAGTATTTCAAAACCAACACTTTTATTAATATAAAACTTGTCTACTCACAAGGAAAAACGGATAGGTACACAGCTTTAGCAATAGACCGGCGAGCGTCTTGCTCGGATGTAAACGTCACTTCCGGTTTCCTACGCGTTACGTCGTATAATGACTTCAACTGGGATGTTTCTAAGGTGACCGGAAGTGGCTTTTGAGAGTACTGGGCGGATATGTTCCGCCCTCTATTTGCATATTTCGTTGTATTCAAGGAATGTCACGAGCAAGAACGGACCAATCGGGACGAACAGGTGTGTCCCGAATGTAGTTTGCCTCCTACCGTGCTCGAGGCATGTAATAAACATTACAAAGAGCAGGCAGGGACAAAAAAAAAACACACAGCGGGGAAGAAGATGAACAGTGAAAAAAACTTTTTAAATTAATAATGACATTAGATTCTACCAAAGGCTATTATTCCCATGCCGCACTATTTATATGTATATAGTCATATCTTAAGCGGGGACAGTTTATATATTAGAATGCAGAGCTCCAACGGCAGCCATTTTCTTAGAGTCTTTCCAAAATAAAAGGGCAGCCATTATTACGGTGATTAGAATCTTATTCAGGACTATTACGGAGGCGGCCATTATTATGGTGGTAAAAAATATATATATATATCATGAGGAAAAAATTGGGTTAAAAAACTAAATTCTACACATATCTGCTCTTGATATTCTTCTTGATGTACCCTGTTATAGGTCCAGAACAGCAAGAGACTTGAGGACATCAACTATCATTTCTGACACTAGAAGACATACGGTACTTATAAAGCAACAAACAATAATTTGCCAACAAACACTCACTGAATATTTACAACTGTAGCCATGCCCCCGTAGGAGTTGCTGATTACCGTGGTTCACCTGACACCCTGCCCAGACATCCATCTCTCAATCACTCAGAGACATAGAACAGTCCATAAGCTTTGTTTTTTTGTTTTTTGTTTTTATTGAGGGGATTGAACTTGGATGGGTAAAGGATAGTTATGGGATGCCCAGAATGAATCAGCACAACTTACTTGGGACTACTATATTATTATTATGTAGTGCCGGCTCCTGAAGAGCACGCGCTATATGTTTAGAAATTTAAAGTTACACCTAAACTGCAGTTTGGTTTGGGTATAATTGTTCCAAATTTTGACCTCAGCATCAGACTTATATAGGGACACGGGGCGGGGTCATCGGGTGATGTCAACGGTAAGCCCAATCAAACCAGCAGCTCCTTTGGGGGTTAGTGCTACAATTATTATTCAAGATTTATATAGCGCCAACAGTTTGCCCAGAGCTTTACAACATGGGGGCAAGACAGTACACTTAGCCCTTGTACACACGGTCGGACATTCTGCCAACCAAATCCGTTGGATTTTGTCCGACGGATTTTGTCCGACGGATTGTGTCCGAAACTGTTGCATACACACGGTCGGACCAAGTTGTCGGAAAATCCGATCGTTCAGAACGTGATGAAGTTATTTTGTTACGACGGGACTACGTTCACGCTAGTAGCCAATAGCTTTGGTGTAGGAATTTTATCTGAGCATGCGTGGCACTTTGTCCGATCAAAATTCTCTACACATGATCGGAGTATGTCCAATCGGACCAGTTTGTCGGAACATATTTCCAACAAGTTGGAAAATTGGGTCCGACGGAAACAGTCCGATGCATACCACACACAGTCGGATTATCCGACAAAACGGTCCGATAGGACACATTCCGTCGGAATCTCCGACAGTGTGTACAAGGGCTAACAATACAAATCAATACTGGAGGAATCAGTGGTCCCTGTTCGTTAGAGCTTGCAATCTAGAAGGGAGGGTCAGGTAGAACAAAAGGTAATAGCTGTAGGGTATGAAGTTATGGAGAAAATGAAAATGCAGCTGTTGTTAGGTGTGTGTAGGATACTCTTCTCTGAAGAGAAGTGTTTTCAGGGATTGTCTAAAAGCTAAAAGACTAAGAGATAATCAGACCAATTGGGATAAGGAGTTCCATAGGATTGGAGAGGCTCTGGAGAAGTCCTGGAGGCAAGCATGGGAGAAGGTGACAAGGTAGCTAGAGAGCAGGAGGTTTTGAGAGGAAAGAAGAGAACAAATAGGTTGGTATTTAGAGACTAGGCTAGTGATATAGCTGGGGGCTAAGTTGTGGATGGCTTTTTAAGAAGATGTTAACATTTTGAATTACACTCCAGTATATAAACTCCAGTCTTCTCTTAAGGACAAACACTTGCTTAAGAACAATTTTTCCTTTATTTCTCCAGCACTTCACTTGGGGCATAATGCTACTTCTCTAGCACTTCACTTGCTGCAGACTGTTAAGCCCCGTACAAACGATCAAACAATCCGGTGGAAAAGTCCGCCAGACAATCCGCCCGTGTGTGGGCTCTGGCAGACTTTTTTTACCCAAAAGTCCAGCGGACTAAGATTGTAGCTTTGCACATCAATCTGTCCGCCGGACTCGCAGACAATACGGCCGTGTGTGTGCTAGTCCGCCATACTTTTGAAATTAACTGACTTTTCCCGCCCGGAGGAAAGTCTGCTCATTTTGAGCGCGGCTCCAGTTAGCCGGGACCAGCGAAGGAGGCGTCGTTGGTCCGGTTACCTGGTATGGACTTAAAGAGGAATCCCTACGTCGAAAAAACGGCGTGGTGGTCCCCACCAGGTCCATATAAGACCCTTATTCGAGCACGCTACCCGGCTGGCCAGGAAAGGGAGTGGGGACAAGCGAGCACCCCCCCTCCTGAGCCATACCAGGCCGCTTGCCCTCAACATGGGGGGGTGCCTTGGGGAAGGGGGGCTGCGCGCTCCCCCCCACACCAAAGCACCTTGTCCCCATGTTGATGAGGACAAGGGCCCTCTTCCCGATAACCCTGGCCGTTGGTTGTCCGGGTCTGCGAGCGGGGGGCTTATCGGAATCCGTGAGCCCCCTTTAATAAGGGGGCTCCCGGATCCCGGCCCCCCACCCTATGTGAATGAGTAAGGGGTACAATGTACCCCTACCCATTCACCTGTGAAAAAAATGTAAAAAAACACAACACACAAGGATTAAAATAGTTTATTGCACAGCTCCGGGGGTCTTCTTCCGTCTTCGGGGGTCTTCTCGCCGGACTCCTCCGCTATCTTCTGCTAGCTCTTTTACTAGCGGAGGAACCCAGCTTTCTTCTTCGCCGCCGCCCTCTTCTTCTGGGTCTTGTCCCCCTCTTCGGTTCTTCTTGCCGGGCCACCACGCCTTCTTCTAGCTCTTTTACAAGCGGTGGCCCGGTCTTCTGTCGCCACTGTCTTCTGGCCTTCTGTTCTTCTCTTCTCTTCTTCTCTTCTTGAGCTGTTGCCTCGCCGCTGTCTCTGGTCACAATGACAGGGACTCGGCGTCTTATATAGGGACATCGCTGGATGATGTCCCCGCCCATTATGATGTCACAGTCCCAGCGCACCGCTCCAGTGTGAAAGCGCTCAGGCTTTCACACTGGAATGAGCTATTAACCAACAATACTGCGCAAAACGAGCAAAAGGAAAAGAAAGCAATTGGAAACAAAGAAAAAAATATATAAAAAAATATAATAAGCTATGAGCTGCTGACACGCTAAAATTAGGGATTTTTTAGCTAAGGAAACATGTCAGAGGTAAAGTGTAAGCGCTCAACTTATATGTATGTGTTTTTTTGGTGATCATACGTATTCCTGTGTCTCAAAATACATCTAAGATAACCCCAAAACAAAAGGGGAAATATTGCAATTTGGTGACAAAAAATAACTATAAGATTATCTATAAATATATATGTGACAAAAAAAATAGAGACTATGTGGGTAAAAAATTATCCCAGTGAAAAAGAAGCCAAACAATGACTATAATTATATACAAACATTGCTAGTAATAAATGATGGAAGTCCATAAACAGGCATATAGTCCATATGAAAATGTGCAAGGTATCAATCCAAACGTATTGTGCTGACAATGAAAAGTTCTGTGATATTAAACCGGAGAAGATGATATTTCACCCTGTGACGGTCCCACCACCTTATAAGGTACAGGCTTACCGGATCTAGATGACCCTAGCAGACATACGTCTCAGGGGTCAATCAAAGCTTATGGTCCTAGCCAAGGATTAGATGTGTCAATCGTGCCGTGTACGATCCCCACAGGCGACTAGATGTAATCACCGTTCTTCATATATATGTGCAAATCCGACAACAACTCAGGCATGGAAGATGAAGAAACAAAGCCAATCCAAAAGTTTGGATTGATACCTTGCACATTTTCATATGGACTATATGCCTGTTTATGGACTTCCATCATTTATTACTAGCAATGTTTGTATATAATTATATTCATTGTTTGGCTTCTTTTTCACTGGGATAATTTTTTACCCACATAGTCTCTATTTTTTTTGTCACATATATATTTATAGATAATCTTATAGTTATTTTTTGTCACCAAATTGCAATATTTCCCCTTTTGTTTTGGGGTTATCTTAGATGTATTTTGAGACACAGGAATACGTATGATCACCAAAAAAACACATACATATAAGTTGAGCGCTTACACTTTACCTCTGACATGTTTCACACTGGAATGAATGGAGCAGCAGTTTGAGGGCGGATTGCAGGCGCTATTTCTAACTCTATAGCTCCTGCAAAACACCCTCGGGGTGAAAGGGGTCTAACTCAGCCAAGCCTTTGTGAAATTTGCCCTTTGCAGGCAGGGACGTGGGCCCCTACAGTGTAGAAAATTCTTAATGCTAACTGTCCTCTTCCCAGCTACTGATCCCAGATAACTCTAATAGCTCTCTTCAGGCCCTGACAGCCAGGTTTGCTGCAATGACCTCTCCCCTACCCTTCCCACAGTTTACTCTGCTGGTTCTGCACCCATCTCACACTGCAAACTCCCAGTTCTCTCAAGCGTGCTTCCCCAGTCCTCCTGACTGTTGTGCTCCCTGGAGTCTCTTAGCAGTGTTCTCTCCCACTGTCCTCTCCTTGTTCTCTCATGTACCTTTATCCCAGGGTCTCTTCTCTCCTCCTGGATGCACCCGAGCCCAGGCCCAACGTCACCCCCCCTCCCCCAGACTGGGGAGATCCCCGTGGGCACTGACAGCCTCCACGTTCTATTACTCCGGCATTTCCACCCTACAACTCCTCCCCTGCTGGGCTGACCCTGGGTATTTAAGGAGGCCTGCCCACTGCCAATCCAAGTTGGGGATTGGTCAAGGCTCTTTATAATATCCCAGACAGCTCCACCTCCCCTCTCCTCCTCTCTTTCCAGAATGTTCTGGAAAGAAGTGGGAGGACTTGGTGATGCTGCCTGTCAGTCACCGGCTGCTACACTGAGCCACTCCCAGCCCAGAATGAAAACAAACAGGCCTAGCCACGAGCTAAGCCTGCCTACATTTTCCTGCTCTGGTAGAAAATCCTCACTCTAGCACCTACCTACCTAGAGTGTACGACACAAAGTTTATAAAACGCATTTAAACATTGAAAAAACACCAAGTGGTCCATTGAGTCTGTCAAATTATTATTCATTTTTATACATTTCCTAAAATATTTTTCTGTTCTTTTTTTTCAACTTTTGTGGTCTTTTTTGAGTATAAATCTATGTTTCTCCCAAGCATGGCTAAATTCACTTACTGTTGGCTGGTTAACTGACTCACTACCTCTGCTTGAAGTCTATTCCAAGAAAATACTGCTCTTTTGAACCTCATTCATACTCTTACTGTACTTAAAGGTTTCAGTCAAGTCTTCCCTTCTTTCCTCAAGACTGTACATATAGTAAACCATATGGTACATGTAGTATATGGTACATATACTACCATATGGTACATATGGTAGTAAACTGCAAGAAAAAAAAATTCTACCTGCAAATTATTGTCATAATGTGCTAGTATGCATCACATACTAGCACATTAAAAAAAGACTTACCTATCAGGACTTCCATCTTCATCTGGTCTTCCTTCCGGGTTTGCGGGCAGCTGCCGTTTGACTGGAGTGGCGATTACATCACTGGTGCTGCTAAAGTAAATATCTCCTAAACAGTGAACGTTTGGAAGATATTTACTGTGCATGCAGGTAAGCCTTATTATTAAATATATTATTTAAAAAAAGAAGTTTACTACCACTTTAAGTTGCCGCAGTTTTGCCTGATATGTTTTGTCTCCCAGACCATTCATTGTTTTTATTTTTATCTTTTGGTAGGTGAGGTCTCCAGAACAGAACACAGTATTCTAAATGAGGTCTAAGACAGGCACAATTACCCCCATTAACACAGACAGTGCTGACAGGGGAATCCCTCCTGCCAGCCACTATGTTCTCCTGGCGGGGGGCACTGGGGAAGCCGTCCCCACCAGGAGAAGAGTGTGATTATTGGTAGCAGCTATAACAGCTGCTAGCTATAATCACACGTAAAATCCAGCAGATTGGTTGTACCCAAGTTGATCGATCGATCAGTTTGGTACAGTCTGCCTGCCCATACGCGGTTTGAATCTTGGCCAGTTCCTGCTGAACGGGCTGAGTTTTGAACCACTATGACCTGCCTAACTAAAGAGCCATAATAACGGAATCAAAACCTCCTTCCTCCTGCTGATTACTAAAATTAAATAAGTACTCCAAAGTATTTTTTTCCTTTGTAGTTCTGGTCAATACTGTATTCCTAATATTGTACTTTATCAATGGATTTGCCATCTTGTCAAAACGTATAGGTACTAGTAAAAAAAACCTCTCCTCTAAGGAGAATCGATTCTTGAGATAAACTGTGTCTGGGAACTACTAGATTTTTCACTTTCCACACCAGAAATTTGCTGATTTGTTTTTCCTATCCAGTCACAATTGATGCTATACACCCAAGTTTCTGGCATGAAGTTTATAGGAATCCGCTGCCCTCTACTGTCAGCTACTAGTATCATACTGTTGTGTAGAAATATGTATGTCACTTCCTGACTCAGGGGTTGTTAGGAAAAGATCCTGAAAGGAGGAAATAGAGAGAGAGAGGGCCTCAGTCACATGCCAGTCCATGCTACTAACACCAGCTCTTGAGTGTATTGCTAAATTCTTGTGACAAACAGAGTATCTCTGTCTCATTACTATTTCACATGCACAGTGGCAAATAACTAGGTATGCATTTCAGGCTGGTTGGGTATTGGCTGAAAGGTTTCCTTATCACCGCAGATCTTGACTGCAGGACTCCAACTCAAAGACAGACACTGCATCATCCTCAGGGCCCCCTGCAATGTGACTTTGCTGCAACATTCATCTGGAAGCATCGCTATAAATAACTATATTTACCCCAGCATATGTGCACAATTCTACCAGGACTCCAATTAAACCCTTTGCTGATAAGGGAGGGAGAGTCCTCCCTTACATCAGAGTTCCCAGAGCCTCCCCCTTACATCATAGTCCTCAGAATTCCCTTCTACATAGGAGTCCTCCCTCAAATCAGAGCCCCCTTTACATCAAAGGCCCTTGTGTTCCAGCTTACATCAGAGTCCCCAGAATTCCAGCTTACATGAGATACAAAAGCAGTTAATATAGATGCACACTCGTATTGAAATTCAACAAGCTTATACAAAACAGATATTATCAGCAAAGGGCTTAATTGGAGTCCTGGTAGAATTGTGCACATATACTCGGGTAAATATAGTTATTTATAGCGATGCCTCCAGATGAATGTTGCAGACGAGAAGTTACAATTAAACTTTCGATAATAGTTGGCAAAGCCAAGAAAACACTGCAGAGGACGTAAACCCCTGGGTCAGGGCCACTGTAGGACTGCTGAAAGTTTCTCTGGGTCCATCAAAAAACCAGCAGTAGAAATTACATAACCCAGGAATTTAACCTGTTCACAATGGAATTTGCACTTCTCCAATATACATTAGAGATTGTTCTCTCTTATTTTCTGAAGCACACAACAGACATCTGTGTGGTGGCTCTAAAGGGACTTGGAAAATATGAGGATATGTCGAGATAAACCACCACACGTAACTGCAACAAATCTCAGAGGACATTATTTATAATTTCCTGGAAAACTGCCGGGGAGTTACAAAGGCCAAAAGGCATTACGAGGTACTCATAATGGCCTGTTCTGGTATTAAAGCGGAGGTCCACCCTAAATTACACTCCTAGGTCTATGTGATCCCCCCCTTCCCTAAACGCTAGGTAACCCCCTTACCTTTCAGCTGTCTTCTTCTGTTTTTTTCTTATTTCAAATTTTCTGCCTCTGTAGATTGCGGAAAGGGGAGGGGCCGATGCGGAAAGGGGCGGGGCTTCCGCTGCAGGTCACTTCTTCCGGTCTGCCGCAGGGGCTCCTGGGATCTTTTTTTTTCCCCCAGGAGTCTGTGCTGTGCTTCTTTGTTTCATTTTTTTTCTCCGTTGCCATCACAACAGGGCGGGACTTCCGGCGACAACACCCGTTGTCATGGCAACCGGAGCTGTTGACGGCGCTCGATATTGCGCTGACTGCGCATGCGCGATATCTTTTATCGAACGGGCGGTGCATGCTGGTCTTTTAGCAGCACACTCTCCCGGAAGAGGATGCCTGTGGGCTTCACATGCCCACAGGCAAAATGGAAATCGTCAGGAGACGGTTTTATAAAAATCATTTTTGAGGAGAAAACGGCATGCTGCTGTTTGCAAAAACAGAAAAAGTAAGTGTTATAATTATTAATACTATTGATTGTCAGTATGCCTAAAAAAAAAAAAAAACGTTAAAGACAGTGGAATCCCGCTTAAAACTCAGTTTTCCACTGGTTGCCCTTCTTAATCCTCCATGATTGTATGCCCCTCTCAAATCAAGCTTTGTGAAAACTGTTGCTCCCTTGAGGCAGTCAAATAACTCCGTAATCAACGGAATCGGGTAGGCATTCTTAATCGTGAAATGATTGAGACCCCTATAATCAATACAAGGTCTCAGTTTATCACTCTTCTTCTTCACAAAGAAGAAACCAGCACCAGCAGGAGACAAGGATTTGCAGATGAAACCTTGAGAAAGTGTGTCTGCAATATACTCTTCCATGGCCTTATCCTTCAAGACCGACAAAGGGTAAACCTGGCCACGAGGGGTTATGGCACCAGGTTGAAGGTCAATTACGCAATCATACAACCAGTGTGGAGGCAAACTACCTGCTTGACCTTTGTCAAAGACATCGCTAAAATTACGGCACTCCTCCGGCAGGGAGGAGAGTGAAGAGGTGCACAGGACCTTGGCTACCTTCTGGAAGCATGTCTTACTGCATTGTGGCAACCAGGAGAGAACCTGAGCATGAAGGGGTTGTGCCTCTGTAACCAAGGATAACCAATAACCAGTGGAAACTTAGGTGAGGAAATAACTTGGAATTGGATTATCTCATGGTGAAGAGCCCCTACGGCCATGGACAATGGAACAGTCTCATGAGTCAGATGGGCAGGCTGTAAAGGTCTCCCATCAAGAGCTTCAATGGCAAGTGGTGTTGTCACGCAGATGCAGCGGAATCAAGCGCTTCGATACAAAGACAGCCTCAATGAACAGGCCTGCAGCCCCAGAGTTGATTAGAGCTTGTATCTCGACGGACGACTCAGCCCAAGAAAGGGTAACCAAAACCAAGGGCTTATCCTTGTGGATAACTGGGGACAAAAAACGCCATCCAAAGTCTGTCCGTGACAGGACCTCAAGGTTTGGCTTCCCTGGACGGGTAGGACAAGACTTCAAAAAGTTATCTGCCTCGCCACAATTAATGCAAAATCTATCCCTCCTCCTAAGGTTTCACTCATCTGCAGAGAGATGCCTGAAGCCCAAGTGCATGGGTTCACCTTCACAGACTGACTCTGTACCAGGAGGCATGGAAGGTGAGGGAGGCAAGGGTGGGACTGCAAAGCCTAGAGACAAATGTACAGGAGGCTTCCACAAGAGCTCCTTAAAAGAGAGTCTTTCTCTGTGTCTGGAGTCAATGAGGATGGCAAACATGATCAACTTCTCCAGCTCAGTATGTATATCTCAGGCTGCTATCTCATCCTTGATGGTATCCGAGAGACCATGAGAAAAAGCAGCCACAAGTGCCTCATTGTTCCAAGCAACCTCTGCTGCCAGAGTACAGAATTCAATGGTGTAATCAGCAACAGTTCTCATATTCTGTTTGATGGACATGAGGCACTTGGCAGCAGAAGCGGAGCATGCGGGAACGTCATATACCTTTTTAAAAGAAGCCACAAACTCAGGGTAACTCAAGACAACAGTTTTTTTGTCTCCCATAGAGGGTTTGCCCAAGTGAAAGCTCTCTCAGAAAGCAAAGATATCACAAAACCTACTTTTCTTCTGTCCATGGGAAACGCCTGGGGCAGCATCTCAACGAGGTTACCTCCACAGAGACTGGAGCAGCAGCAGTGATGGCCTGCCACTCTGGTTTTCCCGGAGCAGCCACAGTGGGACATTCCAGGTGAGCCGTGCGACTCAGGAGCATTTGTAATGCCATGGCAAACTGATCCATGCTGTGATCCTGCTCATCCAAAAAATATTACCAACAAGTGGGTTGACTGCATCTTCTGAATTCAAGGCCTTCACCTACTGTCAGAAACCATAAACCAGACAGAGACAGAAGTACAGTTAAATCACACTTGTTTAACAATAAAAGTAAATGGAACAAATGTAGTCAAAGTTCGGTAACCCGAAAGGATAGTCAGACAAGCCAGAAAGTCAGGAAGCCAGAGATCAGCATAGTGGAACAGCAAGCAGGATCTGGAGCCAGAAGGATTTTCAGCCAAGCAAGTCTTTAACAGGAATGCAGAGAGTCTCTGTGATGTTGACCAAGGTGAAGGCAGAGATCATCTGGGCTGGACGGCTTAAGTAGGCAGGACTGATGAGCAAGATATCATCATCAGGTGAGTCACTGTGGAGAGATAGGAGCTGGCTATTAGCCGGCAGCTGAGCGGCCAGCTCAGAGGAAGGAAGGGCTGAGTCTAGCCCTGACAACTTACCTGTTCTGTGCAATGGTTTTGCACAGAGCAGCCCCAATCTTCTTCTTCTGGGGTCCTCCATTGGCACTCTGGACTCCTCATCCCTGCTAAGTGCCCCCATAGCAATCTGTTTGCCATGGGGGGCACACGTGTGTGCTCGCTCCAGATCCCCACTCTGTGTGTCCATAAGGTTTTGGCCCTGCCCCCATAGCTCCTTCCTCAATAGCTGTAATTGAAAGCATTGAGAGCCAATGCCTCCTGCTGCTCTCTCTGAGCCTATGAGGAGGCAGAGAGCCGAGAGAGCCACTGCTCTCTCATGCACATCACTGGATCAAGATCGGGCTCAGGTATAAGGGGGTAGTGCTTTAGAACCACTTTTCAGTAAACTCTGTCAGTAAATTCTCCATGTTTTGTGAGTAACAATAGTTGCAGGTGGTTGGCAACCCTGGTTTATGTATGTCTCCGAGACTGTCACTTGTGGCTCAGTGATTAAAGTAATTGTAAAGTCAAGTTTGTATTTTTATTTACATAACAAACATGTTAAACTCACCTACTCTGTGCAATGGTTTTGCACAGATCAGCACTGATCCTCCTCTTCTTGGTTCCTCTGCGGGCTCTCCTGACTCCACCCTCCTACCAAGTGCCCCCACAGCAAGCTGTTTGCTCACTCCCGAGCCACTTCTCTGTGTGTCCATTCAGACATAGAGCTGTGGCTCGGCCCAACCCCCTCTTTCTTCTCATGGCTGTGGTTGGCAGCAGTGGTAGCCAATGGTTTCCACTGTTCTCTCAGTCAATAAGGAGAGAGAGTCCCCTGAGAGCTAAACCTCTCATGCACATCGCTGGAGAAAGATCAGGCTCAGGTAAGTATTAGGGACTGCTGCTGTACACAGAAGGTTATTACATTCATGAATAGAATGCATGAAGGTAAAACCTTGAGTCTTTAGAACCACTTTAACCACTTACAGACCGCTCTGCCGCAGTTTTACGTCGGCTGTTTGAAGGAGGATATCATTGTTATGGCAGCAGCTAGCTGCCATAACCCCGGTATCCTCTTCTTCAGCGGGCGGTCCGCTACAAGATAAAAGTGTCTCTGCGGCGGATTTGGGTGAGGAGCACCCCACTCCCTCATCAGTGCCTCTCATTAGTGCTCACCTGTGTCATGGGTGGAGACCTCAAGTTCTCCCATATAGAGGCGTTTATTGCTCCCATGGTTCAGAGAAGCAGGATCTCCCAGTCTAAGGATAGTGTATGACCCACTAATCATGGGGTACTTTGGGGTACTTTGTCGCATTAAGTGGGCTTAAGCACCATATAGCAATATGGTGTGACCAAATCCCCATATTTTTTGAGAATGTTTTTTGAAAATGTCTAGGTGTTTTAACAACTTTAAGACCGGGCCTCTTTTTTAGATGTGGTGTATTTTTTTTGCTAGAAAATTACTTAGAACCCTTGAACATTATACATTTTTTCTTTTCTATCACCCTAGAGAATAAGATGGCAGTCATTGCAATATTTTTTGTCACACCGTATTTGCACTGCACACTTTTTTTTGGAAAAAATACACTTTTTTGAATTAAGACAACAGCAAAGTTAGCCCATTTTTTAATATTGTGAAATATAATGTTACGCTGAGTAAATTGATACCCAACATGTCGCGCTTCAAAATTGTGCCCGTTCTTGGAATGGCGACAAACTTTTATCCTTAAAAATCTCCATAGGCAACATTTAAAAAATTCTACAGGTTTCATGTTTTGCGCTACAGAGGAGATCTAGGGCTAGAATTACTACTCTCACAATACCGATCGCGGTGATACCTCACATGTGTGGTTTGAACACCGTTTTCATATGCGGGCGCTACTCACATATGCAGTCGTTTTTACATGCAAGCTCAGCGGGACGAGCCGCGTTTAAAAAAAAAAAAATTCTTATTTATTTTAGCTTTTATTTTTTATTTTTACACTGTTTTAAAAATAAAAATAAAAAATTACAAGGAATGTAAGCATCCCCTGTAATAGAAAAAAAGCATGACAGGACCTCTTAAATATGAGATCTGGGGTCAAAAAGACCTCAGATCTCAAATTTACACTAAAATGCAATAAAAAAAAATTGTCATTTAAAAAAATAAAAAAATAAAACGGCCCTTTAAGAGCTATGGGTGGAAGTGACGTTATGATGTCGCTTCTGCCCTGCAGTGTCATGGAGATGGATGGGGGCCATCTTCCCTTCTCTCGTCTTCATGCACAGCACTGAGAAGGATCTGTTCGCCTCTGTCGCTGCCGACGGCTTCAGTAAGCGGCGGAAGGCAACGGATCGCGGCGGGAGGGGGGCCCCTCTCCCACTGGCGATAAAAGGGATCTTGCAGTGAATCCGCCGAAGAGACCACTTTTATGTTGTCTTGACCGCCAGCCGAACACGGGGATATCGGGGTTATGGCAGCTAGCTGCTGCCATAACAACTATATCCATCCCCAAAGTAGGGACATGAAGTCCGGAAGTGGTTAAACAAGCATTGCAGGAGGTAAATGTCTTTTTTGCATGTGTGCGCTGTAATATTTTGTTCTGTTGTATGGTTTTATGGTTGCACAATCTTTTAATGCATCTTTTAGGGTGTGCCCCTCAAATATCTTGTTTGTCTATTGTATGGATTCTGACCAAATCCTTTTGGATGAGGAGCACTCCACTCCCTCATCCGTGCCTCTCATTAGTGTCCACCTGTGTCTTGGGTGTAGAACTCAGAATCTCACATATAAAGGAGTGTATTGCTCCCATGGCTCAGAGAACCAGGATCTCCCAGTCCATGGATAGTGTATGACCCACTAATCATGGGGTACTTTGTCGCAGTAAGCGGGCTTAAGCACCATATAGCAATATGGTATGACCAAATCCCCATATTTTTTGAGAATTTTTTTTGAAAATGTCTAGGTGTTTTAAACAAGCCTTGCAGGAGGTAAATGTATTTTTGCATGTGTGCGCTGTAATATTTTGTTCTGACCCCCAGCTTGGCTCTTGGGCTTGCTATACTTGCACCTGCCTAACTACCAGTGTTTAACCCCAGGCTTGGCTTATCACTTACCTGTGATTGACCCTCAGCTGGCCTCACCACAGCCTCCAATCTTCTCTCCTGTGTTTTACTCTCAACCTGGCTTTTACTGTAGTGTCCGGATTACTACTTGTCGTCTTCTCGGGCAAAGTCTCTAAGTGATCATCAGCTCAAGCCTTCTCAACCTGCTGACAAACCGTGCTTCTTTAAGCCCTATACCTCCTCTACCACCTTCAGGGGTATACTGCGCTTAGCTGCAAGGGAAGCCTCTCTCAGCATCTTGGCCTCAGAAAAGGTACCTGACAGACAGACTTAAAATGTGAATCTACTCACTGTGTACACAGTAACGTGACCTCAAACTAACTAGAGGAAAGCTAAAAATGAATCTTAGAAAGTATTATTTTACTGAAGGGGTAATTTATGCTTGGAATAAAATACCAGCAGAGGTAGTGAGACAGTCAACAGTAAATGGCTTCAAACATGCTTGAGACAAACAGAGACCTATAGATAGACAATAAAGTTAACAGAAAAAAAATAACTGAAAAAAAAAAAATGGGTAGACTTGATGAACTACTCTGACTTTTTCTGCCGTCACTTTTTTTATGTTTCATATGACATATGGCACAGTCCTTATACCCAAAAAATATTCTTTTACCATGTCATAAGTAGGAGTCTAATAGTTGTCTGTAACACAAAGTGCAGGGGTCAAGATGGAATTACACACAGTTCAGTAAACAAAATACAACAAAAAAATTACATTCTTCCCCAAGCTAAAACCTCCTTCAATACAGTAAAGATCCTTTCCCCCACTACAGATCTCCCCCTGATTAAAGCTCCCCCTCAGTACAGCCCTTTCACCCCTAGTACAAATCCACACCTAGCACAGATATCATCCCCACCAGGACGGAGATATCCTCAGTACAGGTACCCCCCCCAGTACAGATTTTCCTACTCAGAACAAATCCCCCCCCCCGCTCCTTAATACAGATGCTCACTACCAGTACAGCTGCCCCAGTACAGATCACTCCCTCCACCAGTGTAGACCCCCCCCCCCCCCCCCCGCCGCCAGTACAAATTCCCCTCCTCACCAGCACAGTTCTCTCCCTGCAGAGCCAAGGACATTATGCTGTAGGGGGGGGGGGTGTTTGAACCCCTCCCTATATGTACATTCCTGGGTCCAAACTTAATGGCCCAGCAGCTGTAGCATGTATGTGCGTGGCTACAGCCATCATTTGTTAGTTAACTTTGACTTGAATGTTTGAGTTGATATTATGGTAGAGATATCTAAAATGTGGGTGTCAGGTGATTGGACATTGAAGCAATTAAAGTGTAGCCATAGGTGCTATTTTCCCTGGATATGCCCCTGCATATACAAATCTTGTGGACCCTTTTCATGTACATCAAAAAACATTGAAAGGACTGTGAATTCCTTTTAAATATACATGATACACAGCTCATTAATGGCTATAAGAAAGACATGATATATTGTAATATGCTTATTATACATTTTATGCATGTCAACTAACTTAATTTCTACAAGTCCTGGCTCAGAAAAGTTAAACATGGTGTAGTGGGGGCACAGAGAGCAGGCTTGATTTTTGAGGTATTCGTAATGTGCCACTTTTTTGCCAAATGTGGTTCTACTTTCTGACATTATCAACTGCACACATAGGTAAGAGATGTCTCCCAATATGTGGCCAATGAAATTAGTCAATCCTCTATCAATGCACACAAGCTATAAAATTATCTTTTTTTATTTTTTGTTTGTGCTTCTTCTTAACCCTTAGGGCTCAAGAAGTTTCTAGTGAGGTTGTCACACTTGCTCCTGCTGATGGGTTTATTGATGACAGAAACTTCTGAATCATATGTCACAGCAAATTTGACAAAAGATCAAATTATGACAGAGTTGTATCTTAGAGGGTGGAATATAGCTTGTTGTGCTCCAGGGCATAGATATCACAACTCATTTATCAAGCTCTTATCCCTCAGTCCATCAGGCACTGTGAAATGAATTGGAATACAAAAATCACTCAGAGATGATATAAACTTCTGTCACAAAGCATATGTTAGTTCTCAGGCCAAGGTGACACTGAAAACTGTGAGCCTGCAGTGCTAACTTGTTTGAGGAAAGGTACCTGCAACTGGAGCTTTGAGCTGGAAGAGTTTAAAAAGATGCCCACTTTTATGCATTTTTTCATTCCTGCAAAGAGTTGTTATGATGGTTTTGCCTCTTGCCATGTTGTATAAAAGTTCACTGATGGTTTCTCACCTGTTGTTCAGATTTGCCCTGTGTGTAGCGGACAAATGTGGGTGGAAATGGATTTTAAGGACATTCCAGGCTATTGTTGTCCACTAGAAGACACTTACCCCCAGTCAGTTCTTCTAAATACAATCACAATCCAATCACAGCACTAAATAGACTACCACGGCAAAGCAATAATGAATTATATATTATATATGAGATATTATATCAAAAAAATGTTTCTGCAAACTATGTAAACTAATTGTACCCATTTATTATACAAAAGATCAATAAAATTTCCATGGTACAATTAAACCCATATGCATCATATTTCACAGTAGACCCTTATAAATCGCTTAACACATAGTAGTATACTATGTCCATGCTTCACCCCCCGGTTCGGTTCGCACCAGAACCTGCAAACAGACCTAAACTTCGTGTGAACTTTAGAACCCTATTAAAGTCTATGGGACTCAAACGTTCAAAATCTAAAGTGCTAATTTTAAAGGCTAATATGCAAGTTACTGTCCTAAAAAGTGTTTGGGGACCTGGGTCCTGCCCCAGGGGACATGTATCAATGCAAAACAAGGTTTTAAAAAGGAAGTTTTTTCGGGAGCAGTGATTTTAATAATGATTAAAGTGAAACAATAAAAGTGTAATATTCCTTTAAATTTCGTATCGGGGGGGGGGGGTGTCTATAGTATGCCTGTGAAGGGGCGCATGTTTCCCGTGCTCAGAACTGTCCCTGCACAAAGTGTAATTTCTGCAGCGAAAAAAGTAATTTAAAATCACTTGTGGCTATAATGAATTGTCGGCTCCCATAATAGAGAGAACACTCATTGAAAGTCATTGATATAAAAAAAAAACGTGGGGTTCCCCCAAATTCAATTACCAGGCCCTTCAGGTCTGGTATGGATATTAAGGGGAACACCACGTCAAATTTAAAAGAAAAAATTGACGTGGGGTTCCCCCCTAAATATCCATACCAGACCCTTTATCCGAGCACGCAACCTGGCAGGCCACAGGAAAAGAGGGGGGGACGAGAGAGCGCCCCCCCTCCTGAACTGTACCAGGCCACATGCCCTCAACATTGGGAGGATGTCCCACATGCTCCCCAAAGCACCATGTCCCCATGTTGATGGGGACAAGGGCCTCATCCCCAAAACCCTGGCCGGTGGTTGTTGGGGTCGGCGGGTGGGGGGCTTATCAGAATCTGGAAGCCCCCTTTAACAAGGGGACCCCCAGACCCTGGCCCCCCCTGTTTGAAATGGTAAAGGGATACAAAAGTACCCCTACCATTTCACAAAGAAAGTGTAAAAAACAGTTAAATAAGACAAACACACTTTTGAAAAAGTCCTTTATTAAAAAAAAAAAATATATATATATATATATATATATATATATATATATATATTCCAGCGGTGGTAATCCACTCTTGCTATCCAGTGACAGATGATCATCTCTCCGGGGTCCAGCGATGGCTGATTTGATCCAGCAAAGGGTGATCTCTCAGTCCAGTGCAGCGCAGTCCATCCATGCATTCTCTGTCTCCACTGTCGGAGACACTGTGGGATCCTGGCTGCCTGACGTTTCTTATATGAGGAGGGCTGGGCCACCTGTCACCTGACCCCGCCCCCTCTGACACAAGTGGGGAAGCCGGGCCTCCCCAATGACGTATGGGTGACCCCGCCCCCATCTGATGTAACGCAGGCGAACAGGCAATGTTCAAGTCGAACATGGGTTCGACTCGAACTCGAAGCTCATCCCTAATATACATCAATTTATTTCCAAGTATCAATCCGTGTACTATGATTTCTGAAGATGAATTACCATATCCATCCAGGTCTTGTATTATTGGCATCAGTACTGTGGCTTAGCACACATATTGGCCAATTTCCATTGAGGCTGAGGAAACGTTCCCATATTGAATATAAGGTACTTAGTACAAAGATTTAAAAAAAAATCTTCATTCAACCAGGGATATATGATGAGGCAAGCTGATATTCATAATATTGTGATGTAACAAAGACATCCAAAGTGTATCCTACACTTCAGTAACCAGGAGTCTCCCAACTGGTGATGTGAATTATCATAGATAGATGGATAGAGTACAGTAGATGGATCATAGGTTCCATCTACAGGCTCTTGTATGTTGCACACAAAGTGGTCTCACCCCAAATGTATGGGATCCCGAAGGCCCCATCAGTGTCTTTGACATGCAATGTATCATGAATTAAATGATGTCCATCCTATTCATAAACAGGCACAATAAAATTCAGCTTGTCTATAAGGCTTCACTGGACCCATTCAAATGGGCAGAAAGGCATTATAAACTACTCACACCACCACTGAAATAATGTCCCAAATGCTGAGAATAGTAAAAGTCTCCATCAATGTCACATGATTGAAAGTATCCAGGATATGACTGGTTTCTCCAGCAAAGTCCGTCTTCCTTTTTGCTTTCACATGGTATTCTGTTTACTGGTGTTCTTTTGATTGTGGTTGTACATTGTTGAGGTCACTGCAGACTCCAGGAGTTATTAGGCCTTTATATTTCTGTTTTTTATCTCTTTTAAGTTATTCTACCGTTAAATAGTGATGGGCAGAACACCCCCAGGTTCTGTTCTACACCACAACTCCAGAACAGGGAACAAGTTCTGACCAGAACCCAGAACCCTAGTAAAGTCTACAAGACCAGAACTAAAAAAATCTAAATTCCCCATTTTGAAGGCTTATATGCAAGCGGTATGGGGGCCTGATACTGCCCTGGGGGGCATGTATCAATGCAAAAAAAGTAAAAAAAAATATTGTTTTTAAATGAGCAGTGATTTTAATGGTGCTTACAGTGAAACAATAAACATGAAAAAATCTTATAAATATAATGTTAGGGGGGGGGGGGGGGGTCTTCTCAGTCTGCCTGTAAAGTGGCCCATCTGTACTATGTATAGAACCTGCTGCAGCCAAACTGACAATATAAAGAAAAAAATGATATGTAAATTGATTTTCCCTGCAAGCTCTCCTTATTTTGTAAACAATGGGTTGGGGAACCAATCTGTATGATGAGGCAACATTTTAGTGCAAACACACGCTGCTGGCCCCTACATAGTGGTATTGGAATGTCTGCTTCTACTTGTTGGCCTCCCAGACATGATGGGAGGCTTCTTACGCAAATTTATTAGATAATAGGAAATGGGTGATAGAATGCAGTTATTGTACTGTGGGTGTGTTTATTAACTGTATGGGGAACTATGTCACTGGGAAAGGTTTTAGGGGAAGAGAATTCCCTTGCACCAACCGTACTTTTACACAGAGGAGATGAGTTTTGTGGCCATGTGACTGCATAGATACACATGATATAAAGCTATTTACTTTGTGATTTCTTCAAAAATGTATGCAGGACAATGGGGAGCACTTGGGAGGATGTATTTAAAATTGAGTATTTTATAGCCTAAACTTCTATTTTAACCAAAGATGTTAGCTTTTCATGTCGATGTATGCATTAAAATTTCTGTTAATTTTTATTGTTGACATATTTTTACGAAGATAAACTCTATTTACTATATCACTAAATACTAATTATTTTTCCAAATATTTTCAAATGTAGTTACTGCTTAAATAAATAATTATAAAGCTTAGTAGTACTTTGCTTTCTATGCTTTTGAGCCCTACACTAATTGCACGGGTGTAGGCAAGTTGCCTACACTTGGTTAGTCAGTCTACCTGGCTGCCCAGGTTGGGAGGAAGAGGTTAATGCTTATGCCATCTTCCCTTGTGTGTTTACACGTTTTTCTCTGGGGTCCTGCCTCCCTCCTGTGTGATATAAAGAGGACCAGGTCCTGGGGGGGGGGGGGGTGGACTTAGAAAGGGGAAGAACCTAAACGAGTAAGGAAATCTATTGCAGGCTCAGGATGCTCCTTTGGATTTTTCCCAAAGATGCTATACTCGAACAGGTAACCTGCGTCAACCAGAGTTAAGTTTAGTTAGGGAAAGGAAGTTGTTACATGTTTTGCCAAATCTTCAGTAAAGTGGTTTACTCTGAAGTTACTCAAGGGGTGCATGTGGGGTCCTAGCATCTCTCTAGGGAACCTGGCTCTGAACAAGCACATTAGGGCCTGTAAAACATCACTACAACAAAAGGTTAACTTGCAAAGAAGTTGCTATGAGTAACCAGAAGGAAGAATAGCAGCCAGTCGTTTGTGTGGCAGGCTCTCCAGTAATGAGGGGGATTGGTATTCAGCTCCCTCCCTGGCTGTCCATCTCTGTCGGTCACCGGGAGTAGACTAGTGTAACAGAGATCTAATACCTGATTACTTGGTAGGTATTGAGAATGAGAAAGTTTAAGTGGAGCATGCATGATGTCTGCACTGTATGCTCAGGGGACCCCATTCTGTTACTGAGAGTGAGGTAACAGAGGTAGGCTGACTGGTGGAGTGGGCATAGACCAGAAACCACTAAATGGCAGACTGCAGGCTGAATCCGGACCCAGTAGCAGCCCTATCCAGCCCGCAGCCTTGCCAAATAGTTGGCTGAGTGTTCTCTCCCCTCTGCCGGCTCGACTGTCCGCTGCTGCCACTAACATCCTTAATTATATGGGAGGTGCAGCAGGTCTCTCCCTTATCATATCACTGCCCCTTCCTCCCCCTCCCCACACTGCCCTACCTTATTCACACAGCCTGGAAGCTCGGAAGGTCCGGACAAAGGGTGGGACTTTTCAAGTTACAGAGTTGGTAATTGGTTGCTAGGCAGTGGGGCGGTTCCAGCAACCAATCACTCGCCTTTTAACTTGAAAAGTCACACCCTTTATCCAGACCTGCCATGCATGCTCACCCTTTATGTGAATAAGGTACGGCAGTGTGGGGAGGGGGAAGAAGGATGAATGCTGTGATGTGTTAAAGGGACAGTCTGACGCTGTATTATAGAGGGAGGACAGTGATGGAGAGAGTCTGTAATGGGGGGTCTGTGATGGAGGGGTATCTGTAATGGGGGGTCTGTGATGGAGTGGGGTCTGTAATGGAGTGGAGTCTGTAATGGGGGAGTCTGTTATGGAGTTGGTTCTGTAATGGGGGGGCTGTGATGGAGGAGGATCTGTGATGGGGGCATCTGTGATAGAGGGATCTGTGATGGAGGGGGGTCTGTGATGAGTCTGTGCTGGAGGGGAGCCTGTGGTGGAGAGGGGTCTGCGGTGGAAAGTATCTTTGATGGAGGGGGTCTTTAAAGGGACACACTGTGAGGGGACGGTCTGTAATGGGTTGGGGGGGTCTCTGATAAGTCAGTCTCTGATGGGGGACTGTGATGTAAAAGGGAGGGATGTGCTCTAAAGGGGGGACTGAGGGCACTGGTGTAAGGGCTTGTTCACACTTGTGCAGAGATCTAGGTTTTTCTGCCCTAGAAAAACACAGGTATCTACAAGGGCAATAGAAAACAATCGTGACTTGCACGGAAGGCTGTGATGTGAAGAATCTGAGTCATCACCAATATCACACTTGGACCTCCGCTGGAGGAAAATCTGTGAATTTTAGTTCTAGTAATTTTAGTTTAGTTACAGTATAATTTTAAGATTTGAGTCTCCTGATGAAGCGGTAAAACCCTGCGAAACATGTAGAGTAGCACATGTCCCTTGAGGACCTATTATACCTCTTGTCTCTCTCTATTTTGGAGTACATTAAGTATTAGTAACACACATGTAGAGACACCTTTGTACTTTTGTGGTATGAACATTGGAAATGATGTTCCTATTTATATTTGGATATTCTGTTATTATCTTTTTGTACAAATAAAATATTTTCATTTTATGTAATGTGTATCTTGTCCAATTGGTCCCGAGATACTCAGTCCATCCTTTTGCTTTTTGGAGACTAGTGTGGGGAACTGTCTTCATTCCCAATTTCTGCTACTGAGAGTGAGGTAACAGACTGTGAGGGCTGGCTTAGCCCTTCCTTCTCTGGGCTGGCTGCTCAGCTGTCAGCTAATTGCCAGCTCCCATCTCTCTCCACAGTTACCAACTGTTCCTTATCCAGCTCGTCTGACCTGCCTACTTAAATCTGTTCAGCTCACTTCATATCTGCCTTCGCCTTGGTCACATCACAAGAAACCATCTCCTGCGGTTCTGTTCGAAGACTGGATTGCTGATATCCCTTCTGCCTCCTTATCCTGCTTGCTGTTGCTCCACTTGGATCCCTGACTTCTGGCCTGGCTGATTACCCGATCTGGTTATTGAACTCTGGCTATGCTTTGACTACGCTTTCTCTATTTACCTGTTTATTTTTATTTAATAAACAAGTGTGATTTAATTGTACTTCTGTCTCGGTCTGATTCATGGTTTCTGACACAGACATACTCTGACTGGTGGGGTGGGCATAGGCTATGCATGTCCCTCCTAATAAAACATACACCTGTTCAAGTGTGTAAGACAAGGGACAAAATCTTCTGGAGGAATTCCACAAACAACACTACACACACGTGGCTCATCTCTGAGTTGGGGGACCACTTTAATATTTAACTTTCTCATGATTGTGAACTTTCACATGACCCTGGTCCCGGGCATTGGTGAGCATGCCTTTGTGTAAGGTGTTACCCTTGTGGGGACAAGGGACAACGTTCAGTGCCTGGCGTAGCCCAAAGAACCCACCCCGGAGTAGGCCTTCTGTGTAATGGGGAACATATAGAAGAGGTGTCATCTGCCTACTGTAACATGCACACTACTCTTAGCCCTTGTACACACGAATGGAGATTCCGACGGAATGTGTCCAATCGGAGCGTTTTGTCGGATATTTCAACTGTGTGTGGTCTGCATCGAACTGTTTCCGTCAGAATATCCGTCGGACCAAATTTTCCAACTTGCCGGAAATATTTTCCGACAAAATGCTCCGATCAGACATACTCCGATCATGTGTAGAGAATTCCGAACGGACCAAGTGCCACGCATGCTCAGATCAAATTCCTACATCAAAGCTAATGGCTGCTAGCCTAAACGTAGTCCCATCGTAACGAAATGACGTCATCACGTTCTGAACGATCGGATTTTCCGACAACTTTGTCCGACCGTGTGTATGCAACAGTTTCGGACAAAATCCGACGGACAAAATCCGACGGACAAAATCCGACGGATTTGGTTGTCGGAATCTCCGACCGTGTGTACAAGGGCTAATACAGACTTTTGGTATAGATGTATGCCTTTGTTAAGGACAAACTTGTGTTTTAGATGTATTAAAATTTAGAAAAAAATTTTGAAAAATGTTCCTTCAAGAGTAGCAGCTGAACAGTCAAGGTGTCATAACTGCCTGCATATTTGGATTGCAGATTGACTATAACAGTACTGTCCATCTGTTTGGCTGTCTGTTTTTGTTAATTGCTAATAGGCTGACAATTTTACTCGACAAACAATCTAAATTTCCTCAGCTACACATTACAGCAGGGAGCCACTAATTCTGCTAAGTGGTAAATTGAGCAAGATATGCCATCACCTTCTTACTCAGTGATTTATACTTTTTCTTTTTGGCTGTATATAAGTAATGTAACAAATCTCATACATCTCAGACTCCAGTGACGAGATTTGCCTGCAGCATTTTTTCCTCAATTACTTCTCACAAAGTCACATCCAATAATGAAGGTGTCACTGTCTCACAGCTAAACTTCACAGTTTTTTTTCCACATTGTGTGATCCATTGCGAGATGGTTAGTTCATCACTTTGCTTTATAATGGCAGTGGCTGTTGGCCAGCAAAGCCCAAAATTCTGAAAAAGCTAGAATTTACCCTTCATTTTACCAGGGTTTCTACCTGTGGCTGCTAGGCGGGGCTTTGGTCATGGGCCTTCTAGCAAGAACATGGGAGAGCTGAGGGTCCTAAATCTCACAAGAAAATGCCCCTTTAAAGTTTTGGAGCATCTTCTATAGCTTTCAGAGCTGATAAAGTGGGGAAAATTTGACAGGGTGATTGTACAAAGTCGATCGGTAGTTTGACATTGGTACACCCACAGTGCCCATGCATAGATCAAATTTTGATCCATGTACTTTACTTTCCATTGTCCATTCCAGGCATCCTGTATTTTATTGAGTCTTCCTTCAAGATGCTTCATTCACCAAAACTGTTCTTTCTAGGCTTTTCAAATTTCTCACCAATTTCTTTAATCTCTTTTACAAGTTAGTTTGGCAAACACAACTTTCCAATGGTTGGGTTGAGATGCCATTATTGCAACACTATTTTAATAAATCCAAAACACCAGCAGGAACTCATTACACAGCAACCAGATTAGTTGTGACATGGCTGTGCTTCAAGATTTTGCCTGCTAATATTATACTCTCTAATCACAAGCAGCAGACATCATGTTAGCTCAATCCAAAACTCAATAGCATCTGCAACCTCTAATCATGGCAAGTGGAAGTTTGCCACATTTTCACATGTATTTTCATAGACACAAGAGCATAACTAAGCCTATTCTTTCATACAGCCACATCAATCTCTTCAGGGAGTTTAGCAAAGAACAAAAAACAATTGCTGTGGATTTTGCCAATCAATGGCAATTTAATGAAAAATCCACTTTTGTGATTAAAACAAATAGGGTAGCATTTACGGATTGTCATGCTGTCTCAACCTCAAGCTGCTCTAGATTGTAAACTAGAGCCAACTGTCCTGCTGATGCTGCATTATAGAGACTCCGTTTAAGCTTGTCAGAGGTGCTTGGCACTACAATTAAGCAATGAATTCCCATAAGAAGCCTCATTGACCCTGAAAATGTTATTTCATTCTGTTTTCTTAGTACAGTAAAATCTCCAAGTCATTACTTTAATTGCCTATCTCAACATCTTGTTGCATCTTTACTGAATGGACTATTAAAGTGCCTTTCTTTGATAACTGTAATTTTAAAATAATCGGGTCACTGGGCACTTAAAGGACACTTAAGGTTGTGTTGCTGAAACAGCAGGTTTGTGACAATGACAGTGAAGGACAATATACTAAGCATTGTGATCAAATATTTGAATTGTTTTGTTCAGTAACTATATTATTGGATGTTTATGAAACATATATATTGTAGGCATTTATGTTTTTATCTTCTTTATATGCATATATTTAAAGTCCAAATGAAGAAAATAAAACAGTTGCTGTCCTAAAATTAGGCCCTGTTCTTACTATGGCAGTGATCCGCTTGGCAGCACACATGCATGCACCATTTTTTGGCAGCTCACAGCACATAAGTGCATGGCCGCATGTTTCACTGTGCTGTGACAAACATCTGTTTGCAAGGTGTGTTGGGGTACTATGCAGAGTGAATGGCATTGCAACAACACATTTAACTTGTGTTGTTGACCATTGCAGTAAAGCACTCAGTAACACCATAATCAGAATGGGCCCTAATTAAGACAATTTTTGTAGGCAACAATTTTACTTCGTTCATTTATCATTTTGAATTGCACCCCAGTGCACTTTGCTATTGAAAGTGCATAGCAGTATAGCGCAACATTTGAAACAAAACCAAAGTGAATTCCCAGCTAAACCTATCAGCCAGCCTGCCAAAAATGATCCTGTCTAACAGTTTGCATTAAAAACAGGGGTTTTGTTTGCACATATTTGCAAATACATACGTAAGCTGCAAAGCCACTTCACGGCACCCCAGTGTTATCTGCAGTCCTAAAGCTATACTTTTTTGAGAGCCTCTATAGTAGAAGCACATGCATAAAAAGGGATAGGCAGAGGGCAGGTGAGCCTGGAGGGAGTCCACCCCTCCTTAAAGGCACAGGGGTGCACAATGGCAGCAAAGGTGTCCAGTATGCCCCCTCACCAGTATTCCAATATTAAAAACAAATTGCCAATGCCCTCCCTATAACTGGCATTGGCAGCAAGGAGCACATGAAAGGACAACACATGTAAATTAAAACCAAAGAAAATTCCCAGCTCAACTTACTAGCCAGCCTGCAACCAACCAAATTATCATGTCTAACAGTTTGCATTAAAAGTAGTGCAACATGTGGCAACATAAATTAGTGCAGTGCAGGGCATGTTGCGTTGACAGATGTTGTGTTGACTGCACTGAAATGCATGTCTGTTAGCAAGGTGCGTTGTGGTGCCATTCTGAAGTCAGAATGAAGTAAATAAAACCTTACTTTATAGACTGTCTAATTAATTAAAACTGCATGTGTTCATTTTAACAAGCTTTACTCAAGCATTGTCTACTGATGTAACCCACCCCAAGAAATGCAGATCAGTCATCATTGGCAAACTTTCCAACCATCCCATTCTACTGGGATCATCTTGGGATTTCAACAATGTCTCGGATCAGGGCAGTGTCCCAAAGCCCAGTTTTGGAATGCTCATTCTGGCACTTGGCTCCACTAATGAATCTTGAAGATTGTTGCAGGCTGTCGTTCCACTTAGGGAGGTTTTCATGGTAATGGGGGACGCATGGAGAGTGTCTATACTGTACTTCTATTTAGTGCAGGGCTATACATTTATGTGTGTATAAAGGGTGGCAGTAAGGGAAGACAAGCAGCGAGATAGGGCAATGACTGATGCCAATTTTCCTGTATGCGCACTGTTGCTGCAGGCAGCTTTTGGACAGAAGCATCTTCAGACTGAGGACCCCCTTTCAGCTTCTTGATGCTGTGTGTGCTGTGTTGTCTGTGCTGTACATTCCTTATTCCACATTGCCTCATTCTGTACTCTGCACTGTATGTTCCCTAGTCAATACCTCCTCATTCTGTACTCTGTGCTGCACATTCCCAATTCCACACTGCTTAATTCTATGCTCTATAGTGTACATTCCCTATTCCCCACCACCTTTTTGTACTCTGCTCTGTTCATTCCTTATTCCACACAACCTTATTCTGTGCTCTGCTTTGCACTTGTACACAGCCCTGTTCTGTATTCTGTGCTGTATCTTTCTTATTCCACTCCATCTCATTTTATATTCTGCACTGTATATTCCCTGCTTTGCACCACTTCTTTCTGTACTCTGGAATATAAAACCCTTATTCCATACCACCTTATTCTATTCTCTGTGCTGTGTGTTCTCTATTCCACACTGTCTCATTCTTTACTTTGCACTGTATGTTTCATATTCCACACCACTTCATGCTGTACTCTGTATTCTGTATTTCTGCAGCTTAATTTGTACTCTGCACTATACTGTACATTCCCTATTCCACACCGCCTTGTTCTGTTCTTTGGACTATACAATCCTTATTCCATACCACCTTATTCTTTACTCTGCAATGTGCTTTCCCTATCCAACACTTTTTCATTCTATATTCTGCAAAATGATTATTATTTTTTTTTTCATTTTTCCCATGCAGAGCTGCAGGCACTGACATATACATTCTGAGAGCAGCACCCTGTTGCTGTCACAATACAAAGATTACTGCTGCAGCTGATTGGCGTTTCAGCAAAGCAAACAACAACTGTTAACAATAAAGCAAAGTAACAATATATAATTTTTAACTTCTTTTGTCACTTAACTTTTCAGAGCAATAACTGGCCTTTTATTTTAATACAATTTAAATGTAATAGACAGTTTCTGACTACCTAAAATCTTTAGAGACCCTTCTTGTGCAGAATTATGTGAACCCCTATACTGTGCCATGCTGTACCCTAGACCAAAAGTCGACTACTATGTGGTTGTCAGATCTAGGCTCAGCCCTTCCTTCTTTGAGCTGGCCGCTCAGCTGTTGGCTAATTTCCAGCTCCAATCTCTCTACAGTGACTCACCTGTTGATGATATCCTGCTTGTCGGTCCTACCTACTTAAGCCATCCAACCCAGATGATCTCTACCTTTGTCTTGGTCACATCTCTAGAGACGCTCTCCTGTGTTCCTGAATTGCTTGCCTGACATTCCTTCTGGCTCTAGATCCTGTTCTACTACGCTCCTCTCTGGCTCCCTGATGTTTTGGCTTGTCTGACTATCCATTCTGGTTCCTGAACTCTGGCTATGTTTTGACTACGTTTACTCTGTTTACCTTTTTTTTTTATTATTAAACATGTGAGATTTAACTGTGCTTCTGTCTCAGTCTGATTCATGGTTTCTGACAGTAGATGAAGGCCCTGAATTGAGAAGATGCAGTGAATCCACTTGTTGGTAATATTTTTTCCAGATTGAATAAACAAGATCATTGCACTGGATGGACAGGTTGAACTGGATGGACTGGTGTCTTTATTCAACCTTACTAACTATGTAACTCTTTTGGGCCATTTCCCAACAATTCTGGTGGCCTAGTCCACGTGCTGATGTAACTGCCTTTGTAGCTGCCTGTTCCCTGTGTGCGCAGAATAGGACTCCACAACACCTTCCAGTGGGCCTCCTATAACCCATACCCAACAGAGAAAGGCCCTCGATCCACCTGTCTATGGATTTTATTGTGGAGTTACCCAACTCCCAGGGCAACACAGTTATCCTTATGGTGGTTGACCGATTCTCGAAAAATGTCTCATTGTATTCCACTTAAGAAGTTGCCCACTTCTACGGAACTGGCTTCCATTTTTGCTTGGGAGATCTTTCACTTACATGGGCTAACCAAGGTGATTGTCTCAGACAGGGGTAGTCAGTTTGTGTCCCAGTTCTGGTGAGCTTTTTGTCCACAGTTGGGAATTCAGCTTGCTTTCTCCTCTGCGTATCACCTGCAGTCGAATGGGGCCACAGAATGAGCCAATCAGTCCTTGGAGCAAGTCCTACGTTACTATATTTCTGACCATCATAACAACTGGTCAGACCACTTACCGTGGGTGGAGTTTGCTCACAATAGTGCCTTGAATTCTGCTTCCTGATTGTCCATGTTTATGGCAAACTATGGTTTCCATCCTTCCATGTTGCCTGACTCATTTGTTCCATAGAGTATTCCTGCTAGAGGCTTTGCGACATGCTAATGATAGGTACAGATGTCTGCCTATGTCTTCCTACCAGGTTGGGAATAGGGTCTGGCTGTCATCTCGCAACCCCCGACTTTGTGTTCCCTCTCTGAAGTTCGCACCTCAGTTTATTGGGCTTTTCCATATTCTTTGCAGGATTAACCCAGTGGCTTATGTATTAGACCTTCCTTCTAATATGCGTATCTCTAATATATTTCATGTTTCCTTATTAAAACATTTGGTGTGCAACCGCTTTTCCACCTCGTTGCCACATCCTTATACTGTACAGGTTGAGAACCATGAGGAGTATGAAGTACAGTCCATTGTTGACTCCCGTAGGTTCCGTGGGCGCATACACAGTGGGGACAGCACAGTGGTGTAGTGTTTAGCACTTTCACCTAGCAGCAATAGGGTTGCTGGTTCAAATCCTGACCACAACACCATCTGTCTGGAGTTTGCATGTTCTCCCTGTGCCTGCGTGGGTTTCCTCTGGGTACTCCGGTTTCCTCCCACACTCCAAAAACATGCTGCTAGGTTGATTAGATCATGTTGAAAAATTGGCCAAATATGTGTATGTTGTATGTGTATATGTTTGTAAGCTAGTCGGGACCCCATGGGGCAAAGGACCGCACTATACCACAGATGGACACTGGCGGCAAAAGCTCCCTGAGGCGATTCAGTTCGCATAGGTAGCGCTATACGAGTCACTAATTCATTCATACAGTAACTTGTGCATTTGAAAGGGTATGGTCCAGAGGAATGCTCTTGGGTGTCATCCTTGGACGTTCGTGTCCTCCTCCATGATTTCCCCCTCCTCCGAGAGGGAGGGGTCATTGAGTAGGGGGTACTTTCAGGACTGGTCTCAGCCCTTCCTTCCTCTGAGCTGGTCTCTCGGCTTATTTGCCAGCTTCTATCTCTCCACAGTGACTCACCTGTTGATGATATCTTGCTCTTCAGTCCTGTCTACTTAAGCCGTCCTGCCCAGATGATCACTGCCTTAGCCTTGGTCAACATCATAGAGACTATCTCCTGCGTTCCTGTTAAAAACTTGTTTGGCTGACATTCCTTCTGGCTCCAGATCCTGCTTGCTGTTCCACTACGCTGATCTCTGGCTTCCTGACTTTCTGGTTTGTCTGACTATCTGTTCCGGTTACCAAACTTTGGCTATGTTTTGGGTTCTATTTACATTTTAATTAAGCAAGTGTGATTTAACTGTACTTCTGTCTTGGTCTGAGTCATGGTTTCTAACAAATACAGAGAGCCCTGAAAAAAGGATTGAAAGCCCCACCTGGCCGAATGAAGCAGTTTATCCAAAGGATGGATTGAACCTCTTAGACGGGTTATAGAAGTAGGGTGAGGCCAGGTTACAGAAAGCCCTGAGGCACAATGGACATGGGCCAGACCGGCACAATTAATGAAGTGGGCGACCGACCTGCATTGCCAAACGCAGCGACTGTCTGAATCGCATCACCGGAGAGTCCAGAATAGGAAAAAGCAGGGAGTTCAATTGGCATGAGTTGGACTGGCATAACTGATGCAGTCGCCGACTGGGCTGCATTGCCAGATGTAGCGACTGTCTGAATCGCATCACCGGGTGTAGCAACTGTCTGAATCGCATCATCAGGTGTAATAACTGTCTGAATCGCATCACCAGCTGTAGCGACTGTATGAATCACATCACCAGGCGTAACGACTACCTGAATCGCATCACTAGGTGTAGTGACAGTGGAACTTGCAGACAAGTTAGCCTGGCTGTGCATCCAAGGGAGGTTAGTGACAGGCAAAAGTAGGGATAATCCAGGGGGCTTGACTTCTGAGGATTTCGAGGAAGTTTCCAAACAGGGTTCAAGATTAAGAGTCAACAGATAAGCTCAGTTTCTATGAGGAGAGAGTTCAAGCTGTGGCAAGGGGATAAGCATGAGAAGAGATCAGGTAGAAGCTTATTGTCTCCCCTAGAAATTTCCCAGTGGTCAGGGTAATAGGTACCGTACACAAGGTCACCGGACTCGTGGGAAAGGGAGAATTATCAATGGCTAAGACTGAGAAGGGTCTGTGTACCTTAGTCATCGGAATCTGTAAACTATGTGCTAGGTCCCTATCAATGAAATTGCTAGAAGCACCAGAATCCATGAAAGCGGAGAGGTGGTGAGAAAACGTGGCAGACCGAAGTTGTGCAGGAAGCAATGAGCCTTTTCTGAGGGAAACAGACATTGTATGGTCTATAGAAGTGGACCCCACTCACACTAGACTCTTGGCGTTTCTTGGTTTATTAGGACAGCTGGCGACAAAGTGCCCATGGTAGCCACAGTATAAACAGAGACCCTGAGATCTCTTTCAAGCCTTTTCCCCGGAAGATAAATGGGTAGCACCAATTTGCATGGGCTCATCCTCCTGGCAAGGTTGAGAGGGCCCAGGAAAAGAAGAAGAGGTGGGCAATGTACTGGGGAGCAAGGAGACAAACCTTTCGGTTCACCTTTCCCATAAACACCTCTCTATGCGAATGGCTACTTGCATGGCTTCATTCAAAGCTTTGGTTCAGGGTAGTGTACTAAGAAGTCTGATGCAGTCTGATAAGCCTAACCTGAACTGGCTTCTTAGAGCAGGGTCATTCCACCTTGAGGCAGGTGCCTAGCAGCGGAAATCAGAACAGTATTGTTCAGCGGTGCGTTTATCCTGACATAATGACTAAGGTTGAGCAAACCCGAACTGTAAAGTCTGGGTTTGTACCGGACTTTTGGCTTTTTGGGTCCCGGACCCAAACCCGAACAACTGACTGTATGTTCAGGTTCGGCAATGTAATGGCGCATTTTAAAAAGCCCTGCAGCAGCCAATCGACATTTGTTTAACTGGTGTGCCCTTAGAAGCCATCACAGCCATGCCTTCTAATGGCATGGCTGGGATTGGCCAGTGCAGCATGTGACCTAGCCTCTATATAAGCTAGAGGCACACAGCACAGCATGTCACTCTGCTTTAGACAGTGTAAGGAAAGGTTCCAGGCTGCTGCTGTTGTGAGGGAGAGAATTACATGATAGGAGTCCGGATGCACAAGTGCACAGTGTCCAGTCAAGATGTCCAGTGCACAAGCTTTTTACACTGCACTGAGAGAAAAGATAGACAGTGTAGGGCAAGGTTCCTGTTGCTGCTTTGAGGGAGAGAGAATTATATAGGAGTCCAGATTCAGAAATCTGTTCTAATAAGTCAGCGATCTACATAGATTTATCTGGTTGGGTTTTTTACACTGCCATGAGCCCAGTGCCATAGAAAATATAACTTTTATCTGCAAGCTCAGTGCACCAGCACTGCATATGTTACTGTGAGATGAACCCTGTACATACTGTGGGTGTATTCTGCTCTTCCCAAAAAAATTATTTTGCAGGGTTTTCTGCATATCTGGAGGTGTGAGATACACCGTTTACATACTCTGGGTGTATTCTGCTATTGCAAAAACACTCATTTAGTGCAAAAAAAATAAAAAATTGCAGTGTTTTCTGCATATCTGGGGGTGTGAGATACACAATTTATATATTTTTCTTCTATTGTGCTATTCAGATAAAACATTTTTAGGGCAAAAACATTTTTTTGAATATAATTTTCTGCATTTCTGTAGGTGTGAGATACACCGTTTACATACTGTGGGCGTATTCTTCTATTCCAAAAGAACCCATTTAGGGCAAGATCCTAAATTTGGAAAATATGAGGAGAACGTCAAAGGGACATGGCTCCGGTCGTGGTGCTGCTGGTGGAGCTCCTGTTGCAGGGAGAGGACGTGGTCGATCTGTGCCAGCTACACGCACAAGTGAAACACCTTCCTCAGGTGCGAGTAGGCGACAGAGCCTGCAGCGGTATTTGGTCAGGCCTAATGTAGCTGTACGAATGTTGAGGCCAGGACAAGTACAGGCGATAGTAGATTGGGTTGCTGACAGTGCCTCCGCTTCCTTGACATTCTCTCCCACGCAGTCTCCTGATGAAAGATCAGAGTTGACACCTGCAGCCGATGTCCATCAGTCTTTCACCTCACCTCTTTGCAAATCAGCCAAGCAGTCTGAGCCCCAAACCATGCAGCAGCCTCTTCTGCTTTTTGATGACTCTGTTAGCAGGGTTTCCCAGGGCCATCCACCTAGCCCTGCCCCAGAAGTGGAAGAGATTGTATGCACCGATGCCCAACCACTTATGTTTCATGATGAGTACATGGGAGGACCATCGCAGCATGTCTCGGATGATGGCAAAACACAGGTGCCAACTGATGCTGCTTTTGAAATTGTGCAGACCGACAAGGAGGGCAGGGGCGAAGACTGGGTGGAAGATGATGTGGAGGACAATGAGGTCCTGGACCCCACATGGAATCAACGTCATGCAGGTGACCAGTGTAGTTTGGAAGAAGAGGCAGTGGTCGCACAGAGCCACCAGCACAGCAGAAGAGGGAGCAGGGTGCAAAAGCAGAGCGTCTGTCCCCCAGACTTTATGCCTGCTACTGCCCAATGCAGCAACGCAGCATGGGACCGAGCACACCAAAGCCCAGGTCCAAGGAGTTCCCTAGTGTGACAGTTCTTCAGACAATGTGCTGATGACAAGACACGAGTGGTTTGCACGCTGTGCAATCAGAGCCTGAAGCAAGGCATAAAAGTTCTCAACCTGAGCACAACCTGCATGACCAGGCATCTAAGTGCAAAGCATGAGCTGCAGTGGAGTAGACACCTCAAAAACCAAGAAAGGTCTATGGCTCCTCCTGCTTCCTTCTGCTGCAGTCTCAGCCTCTTCATCCACCTCTGTAGTGACAGTGGCACCTGCCAACCCGCAAACAGAGGATCTGCCAGCAACACTACCACCTGGGTCACAAACCATCTCCACAATGTCCTATGGAAGCGTTCAGCTCTCTATCTCCCAAACACTGGACCGGAAGAGGAAGTACCCACCTAGCCACCCGCGATCCCTGGGCTTGACTGCCAGCATTTCAAATTTCCTCGCCTTTGAAATGCTGTCATTCCGTATGGTGGAAATGCAGAGTTTTAAAAGCCTGATGGCATTGGCTGTCCCACAGTACGTCGTGCCCAGCTGACACTACTTTTCCAGACGAGCCATCCCTTCCCTGCACAACCAAGTGAGGGACAAAATTAGGTGTGCACTGCGCAACGACATCTGTGGCAAGGTCCACCTAACTACGGATGCGTGGACCAGTAAGCACGGTCAGGGATGTTATATCTCCCTAACAGCACACTGGATAAATGCAGTGGCGGCTGGGCCTGAGGCAGATAGCAGTTTGGCGCATGTCTTCCACCACCAAGGATTACAGGATGCTTCAGTTTTCCTCCTGTTGCTAACTCCTCCTACTCCGCTTCCTCATCCTCTACCGCCTTCTCATCCGGTCAGCGTAACACCTTCACCACCAACTTCAGCACAGCCAGGGGTAAACGTCCGCAGGCAGTTTTAAAACTTTCCTGTTTGGGGGAAAATCCCCACACCACGCAGGATTTGTGGAGGGACATGGAAAAACAGAGTGGTTGGTGACAGTGAGCCTCAATCCCGGCCTGGTGGTGTGCAATAATGGGCGAAGTCTAGTAGCAGCTCTGGGCCTAGCCAGTTTGACGCACATCCCTTGCCTGTTGCATGGGCTGAACTTGGTGTTCCAGAGGTTCCTTAAAAATCACCCCGATATGCCAGAGCTGCTGCAGAAAGTGCAGACCGTCTGTGCGCACTTTCGGCGTTCTCACCCTGCTGCTGCTTGCCTGTCAGGGCTGCAGCGTAACTTCGGCCTTCCCGTTCACCGCCTCATATGTGATGTGCCCACAAGGTGGAACTCAACCTTGCACATGCTGGCCAGACTGTGTGAGCAGCAGCAGGCGATTGTGGAGTTTCAACTGCAGCACGCACGCGTGAGTCGCTCTGCGGAACAGCACCACTTCACCACCAATAACTGGGCCTCCATGAGAGACCTGTGTGCCTTGTTGCGCTGTTTCGAGTACTCCACCAACATGGCCAGTGCCGATGACGCCGTTCTCAGGATTACTATCCCAGTTCTATGCCTCCTTGAAAAAACGATTCGGGCAATGATGGAAGAGGATGTGGCACAGGAGGAGGAGGAGAAAGAGGGATAATTTCCAAGGCTTTCAGGGCAGTCATTCACAAGTGACTATGAGGGTGGATTCCTGCATCAACAAACACCAGGTACACAATTGTCCGGCAGCAAGGGCACAGTTCTGGAGGATAACAAGGTGGAGGATGAGGAGGAGGAGATGGAGGAGGAGGAACCATATTCACAGCAGGGTGGCATCAAGACCAGCTCATGGCCATCACTGGTGCGTGGCTGGGGGGATACAGAGGACACAGATGATACACATCCCACAGAGGACAGCGTTTCGTTGCCTCTGAGCAGCCTGGCACACATGAGCGATTACATGCTGCAATGTCTCCGCAACGACCGCCGAGTTGCCCACATTCTAACTGGTGCTGATTACTGGGTGGCCATCCTGCTGGATCCCCCCGTTACAAGGACAACGTACTGTCCTTAATTCCCTCACTGGAACGTGATCGTAAGATGCGCGAGCACAAGCGCACGCTGGTGGACGCTCTGCTGGTGGCATTTCCACCAGACAGCAGGGGTACGGTGGAAGCACAAGGCGAAGGCAGAGGAGGAGGAAGAGGTCGCCAACGCAGCCGGAGCACCGCCAGCACCTCAGAAGGCAGGGTTAGCATGGCCAAAATGTGGGAAAGCTTTGTCAGCACGCCGCAATAACCTTGCGAAAGTATTCGGCCCCCTTGAACTTTTCAACCTTTTGCCACATTTCAGGCTTCAAACATATAGATTAAAAAATTGAAATTTTTTGTGAAGAATCACCAACAAGTGGGACACAATTGTGAAGTGGAACGAAATCTATTGGATAATTTAAACTTTTTTAGCAAATAAAAAACTGAAAAGTGGTGCGTGCAAAATTATTTGGCCCCTTTACTTTCAGTGCAGCAAACTCACTCCAGAAGTTCAGCGAGGATCTCTGAATGATCCAATGTTGTCCTAAATGACTGATGGTGATAAATAGAATCCACCTGTGTGTAATCAAGTCTCTGTATAAATGCACCTGCTCTGTGATAGTCTCAGGGTTCTGCTGAAAGCGCAGAGAGCATCATGAAGACCAAGGAACACACCAAGCAGATCTGTAATACTATAAAAGTGGGTACTCCTGCGCTAAAATGGATTTGTGAATAAAAATAGCAAAGAAACATGGACCAAACTCACGTCCAAATTAATGTGAAATGAAAAAGGGGGGGGGGGGGGGGGTGGTGTTGCGCTCCTATTTGAAATATTTAGTGCAATATAAGCAAAATAATGTAAATTGGCTACCTAATATATATCGCAATAATAGGTAAAGTGCAAAACAAATTACATAAATAAATGAATATATAAGAAAACTATAATAGTTATGACACCTGTGCAAAAATAAATAGAACAATTATTAAGTGATATAAGGAATCACATTAAAGGTGCAACTATAGGTGATTATATCACTGTGCAAAATATATGACGCATACGTGAGTCATTCATATGGTGACTAATATAGAGAGATATAAAGCAAATAAAACTAAAAAGCAACAGAAAAATAATAAAATAATAATTTAAATCATCTAGCTAAAAAAAATAGCCAGTGCGGTTTTGGACTTTAAAGATCCTTAGTCCAATGTGCAAAAAGTGCAAACGTGCAGAGTGTTGCGCTGGAACACTGTGTATTGCTGTCTTTGACTTCAAAGTGACACTGTGCCTTTAAGTGCAAATACAACAGAGAAAATCTTCAGCGTCACTGACACCCGTGGAAAAAATGAATGGTTACCTTACTGCTGTAAGGTAAACAGCGTATAGCAGATAAAGGAGGAGGGGAGCGTTCCCTTCAGCTTGATCACAGTTGAAGTCACGTGTTGACGTAACGCGTAGGATCCAAGGCTTTTCAGATAACGGAACAGACGCTCAGACTGTGATACGAGCTCAGCGCTCGTTTTTACAAAACTCCTGTACCCCTTGAAAAATGTGAGTGTTTTTATAAATGTAAATAAAAGGTTTTGTTCCCATTTTAAAAATACTACACTATGGTGGACCTCCTTTATCTCTTTAATGTTTATTGAGAACTACACCATCTGAAGTACTCAGTGGAAAGAGAGGAAGATAAGGATTACCCTTACCCCCCTCCCCCACCTCCCCCGTCTGCACCTAAAAGTTGAAATGGACATCCAGGAAAGGATCAAGCTGAAGGGAACGCTCCCCTCCTCCTTTATCTGCTATACGCTGTTTACCTTACAGCAGTAAGGTAACCATTCATTTTTTCCACGGGTGTCAGTGACGCTGAAGATTTTCTCTGTTGTATTTGCACTTAAAGGCACAGTGTCACTTTGAAGTCAAAGACAGCAATACACAGTGTTCCAGCGCAACACTCTGCACGTTTGCACTTTTTGCACATTGGACTACGGATCTTTAACCACTTGCCGACCGCCGCACACCGATGTACGTCGGCAGAATGGCACGGGCAGGCATAAGGGCTTACATGTACGTCCTTGCCTGCCCGCCGGTCGGGGGCCCGATCGGGCCCCCGCCCGGTGCCTGCGGCGGTCGGTATTCGTTCGGGAGCGATCCCGGACGAGGGGACGGCCATTCATTCATGGCCACCCCCTCGCGATCGCTCCCGGCGAATGAAAATCTCCGGTGACATCACTTCCTCTCCTGTAATGTAAACACAGGAGAGGAAGTGATGTATTCTCTCCTCCGTGTCGGTAGTTTTCGTTCCGGCACCGAGGAGAGAGGTTCGGTGAGTTGCACCAACACACCCCACATACAGTAGAACATGCCAGGCACACTCACACCCCCCCCTTTACCCCCCGATCACCCCCCAATTACCCCTGCCCCCCCAGTCACAGTGACACCAATTGCTTTTTTTTTTTTTTTTGCATTGGTGTCATTTGTGACTGTAGTGACTGTTAGGGCAGTTAGGGTTAGCCCCCTTTAGTTCTAATGTGCCCCCCTAACCCCCCCAATAAAGGTTTAACCCCGTGATCACCCCCCGTCGCCAGTGTCACTAAGGCTGGGTTCACATTGCAGCGGTTTATGAGAACGAATGTGATTCGCACCGCACTGCAGTGCAAATCACATCCGATCTCTGTGCGATTCGAGTTCAGCCATACAGATAGTATGGCTGAATTCCTGTCGCACCCGCCGCACCCGCCGCACCGCCGCAAATTCGCACGGGACCCTTTTTTTGGCCCGCAGCACAATCGGATCGCATGGGTGTTCACACCATGCGATCCGAGTTTGCAGATCGCACTGCGATATGCGAACTGATCTGGGGGTGTCATTAACATTTCACTGACACTCCCAGCAGTTCGCATAGGGCAGTGTGAACTGCCGCCGGGAGGCATGCGATGCGGGAACCCGCCGCGGATTCATGGCGTTCCCGCATCGCTCCAGTGTGAACCCAGCCTAATAAGCGATAGTTTTTCTGATCGCTGTATTAGTGTCACAGGTGACGCTAGTTAGGCAGGTAGGTATTTAGGTTCGCCGCAGCTTTTTATAGCGCCAGGGACCCCCATATACTACCGCATAAAGCCCCCTGATTGCCCCCTAGTTAACCCTTTCACCAGTGATCACCATATAACTGTTACAGGTGACGCTGGTTGGTTAGTTATTTTTTTTATAGTTTCAGGGCACCCGCCATTTATTACCTAATAAAGGTTTAACCCCCTGATCACCCGGCGGGTGTCATTTGTGACTGTAATAACTGTTAGGGCAGTTAGGGTTAGCCCCCTTTAGTTCTAAGGTACCCCCCTAACCCCCCCAATAAAGGTTTAACCCCGTGATCACCCCCCTGTCGCCAGTGTCACTAAGGCTGGGTTCACATTGCAGCGGTTTATGAGAACGGATGTGATTCGCACCGCACTGCAGTGCAAATCACATCCGATCTCTGTGCGATTCGAGTTCAGCCATACAGATAGTATGGCTGAATTCGTGTCGCACCCGTCGCACCCGCCGCAAACTCGCACGGGACCCTTTTTTTGGTCCGCAGCAGAATCGGATCGCATGGGTGTTCACACCATGCGATCCGAGTTTGCAGATCGCACTGCGATATGCGAACTGATCTGGGGGTGTCATTAACATTTCACTGACACTCCCAGCAGTTCGCATAGGGCAGTGTGAACTGCCGCCGGGAGGCATGTGATGCTGGAACCCGCCGCGGATTCGTGGCGTTCCCGCATCGCTCCAGTGTGAACCCAGCCTAATAAGCGATCGTTTTTCTGATCACTGTATTAGTGTCACAGGTGACGCTAGTTAGGCAGGTAGGTATTTAGGTTCGCCGCAGCTTTTTATACCGCCAGGGACCCCCATATACTACCGCATAAAGCCCCCTGATTGCCCCCTAGTTAACCCTTTCACCAGTGATCACCATATAACTGTTACAGGTGACGCTGGTTGGTTAGTTATTTTTTTATAGTTTCAGGGCACCCGCCATTTATTACCTAGTCTCACTAGTGTACCCCTAAATTTAGGGGTGTCTACTTTCCAAAATGGGGTCATTTGGGGGGGGGTTTGTGCCATCTTGGCATTTTATGGCCTTCAAAACCCTTAGAAAGCCCTTAGAAAGCCTGGTGCTTGGTTTTCGGGGCCCCGTACGCGGCTAGGCTCCCAAAAAGTCCCACATATGTGGTATCCCCGTACTCAGGAGAAGCAGCAGAATTTATTTTGGGGTGTCATTTCACATATGCCCATGGCATGCGTGAGCAATATATCATTTAGTGACAACTTTGTGAAAAAAAAATAAAAAAAAATTCAAGTTTGTAATTTTCCCGCAACTTGTGGCAAAATATAAAATATTCCATGGACTCAACATGCCTCTCAGCAAATAGCTTGGGGTGTCTACTTTCTAAAATGGGGTCATTTGTGGGGGTTTTGTGCCATCTTGGCATTTTATGGCCTTCAAAACTGTAATAGGTAGTGAGAAGTAAAATCAAAAATTTACGCCCTTAGAAAGCCTGAAGGCGGTGCTTGGTTTTCGGGGCCCCGTACGCGGCTAGGCTCCCAAAAAGTCCCACATATGTGGTATCCCCGTACTCAGGAGAAGCAGCAGAATTTATTTTGGGGTGTCATTTTACATATGCCCATAGCATGTGTGAGCAATATATCATTTAGTGACAACTTTGTGTAAAAAAAAAAAAAAAAAAATTTTTTTGTCATTATTCAATCGCTTGAGGCAAAAAAATAAAATATTCAATGGGCTCAACATGCCACTTATCAATTTCCTTAGGGTGTCTACTTTCCAAAATGGGGTCATTTGGGGGGGTTTTGTACTGCCCTGCCATTTTAGCACCTCAAGAAATGAGATAGGCAGTCGTAAACTAAAAGCTGCGTAAATTCCAGAAAACGTACCTTAGTTTGTAGATGTGACAACTTTTGCGCAAACCAATAAATATACAATTATTGACTTTTTTTTTACCAAAGACATGTGGCTGAATACATTTTGGCCTAAATGTATGACTAAAATTGAGTTTATTGGATTTTTCTAATAACAAAAAGTAGAAAATATCATTTTTTTTCAAAATTTGCGGTCTTTTTACGTTTATATCGCAAAAAATAAAAATCGCAGAGGCAATCAAATACCATCAAAAGAAAGCTCTATTTGTGGGAAGAAAAGGACGCAAATTTTGTTTGGGTACAACATTGCATGACCGCGCAATTACCAGTTAAAGCAGCGCAGTGCCAAATTGTAAAAAGACCTCTGGTCATTTACCAGCAAAATGGTCCGGTCTGAAGGTGGTTAAAGTCCAAAACCGCACTGGCTATTTTTTTTAGCTAGATGATTTAAATTATTATTTTATTATTTTTCTGTTGCTTTTTAGTTTTATTTGCTTTATATCTCTCTATATTAGTCACCATATGAATGACTCACGTATGCATCATATATTTTGCACAGTGATATAATCACCTATAGTTGCACCTTTAATGTGATTCCTTATATCACTTAATAATTGTTCTATTTATTTTTGCACAGGTGTCATAACTATTATAGTTTTCTTATATATTCATTTATTTATGTAATTTGTTTTGCACTTTACCTATTATTGCGATATATATTAGGTAGCCAATTTACATTATTTTGCTTATATTGCACTAAATATTTCAAATAGGAGCGCAACACCACCCCCCCCCCCCCCCCTCCCCTTTTTCAGGTCTGTAATACTGTTGTGGAGAAGTTTAAATTTGGATACAAAAAGATTTCCCAAGCTTTAAACATCCCAAGGAGCAATGTGCAAGCGATCATTTTGAAATGGAAGGAGTATCAGACCACTGCAAATCTACCAAGACCTGGCCGTCCCTCTAAACTTTCAGCTCAGACAAGGAGAAGACTGATCAGAGATGCAGCCAAGAGGCCCATGATCACTCTGGATGAACTGCAGAGAACTTCAGCTGAGGTGGGAGAGTCTGTCCATAGGACAACAATCAGTCGTACACTGCACATATCTGGCCTTTATGGAAGAGTGGCAAGAAGAAAGCCATTTCTCAAAGATATCCATAAAAAGTCTCGTCTAAAGTTTGCCACAAGCCACCTGGGAGACACACCAAACATGTGGAAGAAGGTGCTCTGGTCAGATGAAACCAAAATGGAACTTTTTGCCCACAATGCAAAATGATATGTTTGGCATAAAAGCAACACAGCTCATCACCCTCAACACACCATCCTCACTGTCAAACATGGTGGTGGCAGCATCATGGTTTGGGCCTGCTTTTCTTCAGCAGGGACAGGGAAGATGGTTAAAATTGAGGGGAAGATGGATGCAGCCAAATACAGGACCATTCTGGATGAAAACCTGTTGGAGTCTGCAAAAGACCTGAAACTGGGACGGAGATTTATCTTCCAACAAGACAATGATCCCAAACATACAGCAAAATCTACAAAGGAATGGTTCACAAATAAACGTATCCAGGTGTTAGAATGGCCAAGTCAAAGTCCAGACCTGAATCCAATCGAAAACTGCTGTTCACAAACGCTCTCCATCCAACCTCACTGAGCTCGAGCTGCTTTGCAAGGAAGAATGGGCAAGAATTTCAGTCTCTTGATGTGCAAAACTGATAGAGACATACCCCAAGCGACTTGCAGCTGTAATCGCAGCAAAAGGTGGCTCTACAAAGTATTAACACAAGGGGGCCGAATAATTTTGCACGCCCCACTTTTCATTTTTTTATAAGTTAAAAAAGTTTCAAAAATCCAATAGATTTCGTTCCACTTCACAATTGTGTCCCACTTGTTGGTGATTCTTTACAAAAAATAAAAATGTTATATCTTTATGTTTGAAGCCTGAAATGTGGCAAAAGGTTGAAAAGTTCAAGGGGGCTGAAAACTTTTGCAAGGCACTGTACACCGCCACATCCACCGCCACCTCAATCTCCTACTCCATATGGACCTCGTCCTCCTAGGTCAAGATTATCATTTTAAATTTTTTTTTTATTTCAAAGTATTTTATTTTCCCACTAGCTTATCCATTAAATGTAATAATTTTTTCCTGAAAGGGCGTATTCTGGGGCATTCCCACCATATGTGTGGCATTGTGCCGTCGAGTTTCTGAGGTTCTGAATCACTTCCTGTACCTCTTCTGTACCTCGTCTTCTGAGAAGGGGGCCTCCAGCATATTATTATTTTTTTTTTAATGTTATTTTCCTATCCACATTTGTTTGCAGAGTACTTACCATGCTCTTAACAACATTTTGGTTGCCATTTGCAGCCCTCTAGCCCTTTCCATTACTTTTTTAGAGCCATTTTAATCCTCAAAAGTTTGGGTCCCCATTGACTTCAATGGGGTTCGGGTTTGGGGTCAACTTCGGGTCAAGTTCGGGCCCAAACTCAAACTTTTTTCCACAGTTCGGCCGAACATGTCAAACCCGAACATCCGGGTGTCCGCTCAACTCTAGTAATGACCTAAGGTTAGCTGCACCTAAATGGGCATGTTCAGAATCATCAAAAAGCCTTCAACTGGCCCAGTGACTGTGTCATCTGTGGGGAGACTAAACGCCCAAGACTGGGGATCTGCCTGTAACCATGTAATGATCAGGCTGACCCGCCGTGCTTCAGAACCAGAAGAGTGTGGCTTAAGTTTAAAGTATAGCATACAACTATTTTTAAAGTTAGAAAATACACGGGCGTCACCAGAAAAACGGTCAGGTGGGTTAACTTTGGGCTCTGGCTCCTGCGTTACTGCTTGAGGTGCGTTTACACACACAGACAGTTCCTGGACTTGGTGTGTCAGTTTGCAAATAAGCGAACCTGTATAGAGTCCATCTTCACAGATTTTTTTTTTGTTAAAGGCTTGTGATAATGTCACAAATGTCACGTCTACCTCAACGCAGGTGGTCAAACATTATCGCTAGCTACTATGTGCTTCACCTATAGCAGCCCCCTTTCCCTTAAGACAAGCGGGCCTACTGGTACCTGGTTGCCACCAGGATACACAATGCTATAGTGCCTGGCCACCACACTAGGGCAGACGTGAAGAGAGCAAACAACAGACTACTTGCAGTTTAGCAAACAGATAGCGTGGTTCTAAGATGGTCAAGGTAACAAGGCAGGCTGAGTTCAGGGAATAGTACAATATGCGATCCAATGACAGTCTACGTAATATGGTAGGCTGATTTCAGGGAATACCCCAATATCCAATCCAAACATACACAGGGAAATCCAACAGTAAAGCAAGGCAGACAAACGGGATGCTTGAACAGGAACAATGCAGGTAACTGTCTCTTTCTCAAGCAAGGGATAGAGTGTTTGCTGGGGCATACCAAGAGGTTTGCCAGACTGGCGCCTGCCAGGGGCGCAGGCTGAGGGAGGGGGCGCATATTGGCAGTGTTCTACTGCTCTTCTAACTTGTTCTCACACACAGCCCGCCTTCAGATCACCTCATGCGCTTCAGATGCAGATGCATGTCCCCCATCCCTGCAGCCTGTCTCACACACACACACACACACACACACACGATGTACAGCCTGTACATACAGTGCAGCCTGTGATAGAACTACAAGTCCCAGCATGCTCTGCAACTCTTTTGCGGCTTATGATAGAACCACAAGTCCCAGCATGCTCTGCACCTGTCTTGCAACCTATGATAGAACCACAAGTCCCAGCATGCTCTGCAAGTCCCAGTATGCTCCCAGTATGCTCTCCAACTCCCTTACAGCCTATGATAGAATGATATGCCCCAGCATTCCCTGCACCTCTCTTGCAGCCTATGATAAAACTACATGTCCCAGTATACTCTGCACCTCTCTTGCAGCCTATGATAAAACTACATGTCCCAGCATGCTCTGCACCTCTCTTGCAGCCTGTGATAGAACTACAAGTGTCAGCATGCTCTGCACTTTCATTGCAGCCTATTATATAACTAAAAGTCCCACTATGCTTTACAGGAGCATTACAGCCTGTGATAGGGCTAAGTCCCAGCATGCTTTACAGAGGTGGGGCTGAAGACGAGGGGGATACAGAGGTCGGGCTGAAGACCGGGGGGGGTACAGAGGTGGGGCTGAAGACCAGTGGAGTACAGAGGTGCAGGAGGTACAATGTTGGGGAAGAAAAGCAGGGGGTGTAAAGCAGTGGGGCAGATGTGAAAGGTGGTGTATTGGTGGGGCAGATGAGAAAGTGGGTTACATTGGTGGGGCAGATGGGTTCAGTGTTAAGACAGATGAGATTAAGGTGATTCAGCAGTGAGACAGAAGAGCATGGGGATATCACGGTGGAGCAGATGTGCAGGGAGGTAAAGTGGTGGGGCAGATGAGAAAAGGGGTACATTGATGGGGCAGATGAGCAGGGCGTTGCAGTGGTGGGACAGAAGAGCAAGAGGGTACAGTGGTGGGGCAGATGTGCAGGAGGTACAGTGGTGGAAGGAATGAGAAGGGGGTTTAGCAGTGGGACAGAAAAGCGGGGGTTACAGCGGTGGGGCAGAGGAGAAAGGAGGTACATCGTTGGAACACATGAGCAGGGGGTTACAGTGGTGAGGCAGATGACCAGGGGGGACAGTGTTCTGAGGTGTGAAGGTGCATGAACTGGGGCTGATCCGAGGCGTTAGAGTGCAGGATGTGATTTCTCACTACTAAAGCAGTTTACAGCATTTACTTTATAAAAAATCCTTTTAGTGATTGAGAGTGTGAAGTTGACATTTTTTGTTATAAAATTGGCGCTCTCAATTTCTTTGAAAACATTTTTCGGCACACTGTGCTCAAAACGTTGCCTAACCCTGTACTAGAACATTTTTTATTATTATTATTATACAGAATTTATATAGCACCAATAGTTTACGCAGCACTTTGGAAAATAAAAGGGAGACAATACAGTTATAATAAAATAACATATAAGAGGATTAGGAGGGCCCTGCTCAGAAGAGATAATCTAAAAGCATTCCACTTTTTATTTAATTTGGGTAAATAAGATTTTTTTTTTCTCTTTTATACCAACGGCCTATTCTGGATTGTTTGGCAACCGTGACACTAATACTCATATCCTGTCAGGCGAATATGAACAGGTGATGGTTCAATAACAGTGGCAGGTTTTATGGTGCTGCTGATTGTATAGAACACAGGACATTCCCAGGAACCTATTGGTTTAAATAGAACATTCATTCTAGATCGACATCTGTGTGTGCTGGGAAAGCCCACAAAATTGCATGCTTTCCCAACACAGGGAAATGCACTGCACTTGAGTGGGGGTACCACTAATTGTCAATGGCACCCTCCATGCATCTGCAAACACACATCCTAAACTGAATGGTGCTGCAGCAGAATGCGGTTCTATGCAGCATGTTTTTAGAAAAGAGCCGGGGACTTCTTTTCTGTGTTGTTCGCTTGTAGGGGAGTACATTAAATTGAATTGGCAGTCCTATGCGCAAGAGCATGCAGAGAGGCACCCACCAAGTAATAGTGCCATTCAAGCCCATTCATACCACCCTGCGTTGAGCTGTAATGTGTAGCAGATAGACAGTGCAATTTACTTTATGTGGCGTGTGTTCAGTTCACACCACTGAAATGAAAACAAGTAGGATGTTCTTTATTACTATACTGTTTTTGGGGCACTACAACACTGTGTACAGTGGTGCATAAACAGGAATGATATGTTAGTTTGTGACATTTCAAAAAGCTGCAAAATGAAAAAAAAGAAAAAATTGAATAGTGTGATGCATTGTAATAAGCACATCACTCTATTCCAGGCATGTCCAAAGTCCGGCCCGCGGGCCAATCGCGGCCCGCATTCCGGTTTCGGACGGCCCGTCTGGTCATGTTCCCATATATATCTTTTGTGGCCCCCCAACGAATCCCCGATCGCCGGGGGCCACAAAAGATAGATGTGCTGGCTGCCATGGAGGGGGCGGAACGAGTGCCTTGGATACAGGACAGCGTCCTGTGTAAAAGGAAGTCCCGTCCTACGCTGCCATTGGACAACCGTTTTGTCCATCACAGGAGGCGGGACTTTCAATTAAAGAGGCCGTCGATAGAAACAGGAGTTTCTCCTGTATGTCTGTCGGCGCTCATCCCGCCCCCCTCCCTGTCTCCTCCAAGGCTGCAGAGGACATGAATCAGGCTGCACTGATGGTAATGGTGAGTCTGCATTCATGAAAATGTGTGGGCTGCATTCATGGCAATATGGGGGCTGCATTCATGGCAATATGGGGGCTGCATTCATGGCAATGTGTGGCAATATGGGGGCTGCATTCATGGCAATATGGGGGCTGCATTCATGGCAATGTGGGGACTGGCAATGTGGGGGCTGCATTCCTGGCAATGTGGGGGTTGCATTCCTTGCAATGTGGGGGCTGCATTCCTGGCAATGTGGGGGCTGCATTCCTGGCAATGTGGGGGCTGCATTCCTGGCAATGTGGGGGCTGCATTCATGGCAATGTGGGGGCTGCATTCCTGGCAATGTGGGGGCTGCATTCCTGGCAATGTGGGGGCTGCATTCCTGGCAATGTGGGGGCTGCATTCATTGGGGGCTGCATTCATGGCAATACGCTGGGGGCTGCATTCATGGCAATACGCTGGGGGCTGCATTCATGGCAATACGCTGGGGGCTGCATTCATGGCAATACGCTGGGGGCTGCAGATGGGCACTGACCCTTATTTTGCTTCACATGTCTTTAAAATGTAAGATTTTTTTATTTTTATTTTTTTCCTGAGACTTCCTTTTTAAAGTTAAGGTGCGTGGTATAAGCCGATTAAATACAGTATATCCAAATAACACACCCGAGCTCATCTGTTCACCACACACAGCACAAAGGCAAGATAATTCTTGTTGGGCCGTGTATTAGTGCTCGGATGAACACACTTAGATCGAATTTTAATGGTTTAAAGAATGTCAGACAAAATGGTCGGCCCTCGAGCATGTTCACTTCATCAAATCTGGCCCTCTTTGAAAAAAGTTTGGACACCCCTGCTCTATTCCCTTCCCAACGCACACCAGGGACCTCTGATATGAGGTCACGTTGAAATTTTAGATAGCCAAGCTAAGCACAATATGAAGCATAATATGAATGCAGATTCTTATCTTTTATTATATTTAGCACCTTTAAAAATGTAAAATGAGTTATATTAGACTACTATGTTTATATGCAATATCTTAAAACGGAGGTCCACCCTAAAGTCGAGCTTCCGCTCATTGGAACCCTTCCCCCCCACTCCGGCGCCACAATTGGCACCTTTCAGGGGGGAGGGGGGTGCAGATACCTGTACAGTCCACTTCCGGCATAGATATCTGCAGAAGGTATGCCTAGGGTTGCCACCTTTTCTTCAAGCCAAACCCGAACACTTTAGCGGCATGGGACACCTTTGGGTGCCCCAAGGAGAGTAGTAATGTGGTGTGCATAGCGTGCAGCAGCGAACGGTGGGTGTGGCCAAATTGCTCTGACATCATCACCCCGCCACCCAGTGATGCTGAACTTGCCCCAAGACAGCCACCTGCAGCTCCCAGATGGCAACAGATTTGAGTGACTATCTCGGTTACTTGAGGAGCCACCGCCCGGTTTGAATAATGTGTCCGGGTTTCAGTCTGCCTGAAACCTGGACACATGATTCAAAACCCTGACTGTCCGGGTGAATCCTGGACAGGTGGCAACCCTAGGTACGCCCCTTTTTCCGCAGAATCTATGCCCCTTTCCGAAGGTCCCCGCTGTCTGCTGGGAAACACACGGATCCCAGAGACAGCGGGGACCATCCTTATTGCGCAGCGCGACTCGCGCATGCGCAGTAGGAAACCAGGAAATGAAGCCGCAAGGCTCCACTTCCTGATTCCCATTCCCAAGATGGCGGCAGCAGCACCCGAGAGACGATCGAGAGATTGGCTTCGGGTGCAGACATCGCGAGCGCGCTGGGCGGTTAAGTGTCATTATTTTAAGCTGCTGGCTTTTAAAAAAAAAAAAACGGCGGACTCCCGCTGTAAGTCAATATCTTAAGTATCTTATGCAATAAGTCAAAACCATTGAAAAAGGACTCTATAGCCTAAACATTATCTTTAATGGATATGCAGACAACTAAAAATGAAAGGAAATTGATGTAAAAAAAACAAACAACTGAAATTCTAAGGCCGCGTACACACGCGCGGACTGTTTGCCCAACCTTGTTCGTCAAACAGTTTCGGCAAACAGTCCGCTCAAAATTTGCATGAGCGGACTTGCCCACACACGAGCGGACTGTTTGACGAACAAGGTTGGGCAAACAGTTCGCTCAACTTTTGAAATGAACGGACTCGCCCACGTAAGGAGGAGGCAAATCCGCCCATTTCGAGCGCGTGTACAGGTAGGCGGGGCCCGCGAAGGATACTTCGCGGGCTCCGCCGCCTGGAATGGGCTTAAAGGGGAACCCCAACGCCGAAAAAAATCGGCGTGGGGGTTCCCCCCAAGTCCACACCAGACCCTTGTCCGAGCACGCTACCCGGCCGGCCAGGAAAGGGGGGCGAGCGAGCTCGCCCCCCCTCCTGAGCCGTACCAGGCCGCGTGCCCTCAACATGGGGGATGCCTTGGGGAAGGGGGGGCCGCGCGGCCCCCCCACCCCAAAGCACCTTGTCCCCATGTTGATGAGGACAAGGGCCTCTTCCCGACAACCCTGGCCGTTGGTTGTCGGGGTCTGCGGGCGGGGGGCTTATGGGAATCCGGGAGCCCCCTTTAAGAAGGGGGCCCCCGGATACCGGCCCCCCACCCTATGTGAATGAGTATGGGGTACAATGTACCCCTACCCATTCACCTGTGAAATAAAGTACAAAAAAAAACACAACACATGGAAAAAGTATTTTATTGCACAGCTCCGGGGGTCTTCCGGGGTCTTCTCGCCGGACTCCTCCGCTATGTGTGTGTAGCTCTTTTACTAGCGGAGGAGTCCGGCTTTCTTCCTCCCCGCCGCCGGCCTCTTCTCCCGACTTCGGGGGTCTTGTCCCCCTCTTCGGTTCTTCTGCCGGGCCACCGCGCCTGGTCCGGTGGCCCGGTCTTCTGTCGCCGCCTTCGGTTCTTCTGCCGGGCCACCGCGCCTTCTTGTAGCTCTTTTACAGGCGGTGGCCCGGTCTTCTGTCGCCGCTGTCGTCGTCGCCGCCGCCGCCTTCCGTTCTTGTTCTTCTTCTTGTTCTTCTTCTTCTCCTGGAGATGTTGACTCGACGAGCTCTCCGGCCGGAATGCCAGGGACACGCTCCGCTGCCACTTATATAGTGACAATGGGGCGGTGTCACATGGTATATGTCACATGGGTTGGTCACATGGGTTGATGTCACATGGGGACTATGACATCGTAAGGGGGCGGGGTCACCATGTGACCAACCCATGTGACATATACCATGTGACACCGCCCCATTGTCACTATATAAGTGGCAGCGGAGCGTGTCCCTGGCATTCCGGCCGGAGAGCTCGTCGAGTCAACATCTCCAGGAGAAGAAGAAGAAGAACAAGAAGAAGAAGAAGAACAAGAACAAGAAGAAGAACAAGAACGGAAGGTGGCGGCGGCGGCGACGACGACAGCGGCGACAGAAGACCGGGCCACCGCCTGTAAAAGAGCTACAAGAAGGCGCGGTGGCCCGGCAGAAGAACCGAAGGCGGCGACAGAAGAACGGAAGACGGCGACAGAAGACCGGGCCACCGGACCAGGCGCGGTGGCCCGGCAGAAGAACCGAAGAGGGGGACAAGACCCCCGAAGTCGGGAGAAGAGGCCGGCGGCGGGGAGGAAGAAAGCCGGACTCCTCCGCTAGCAAAAGAGCTACACACACATAGCGGAGGAGTCCGGCGAGAAGACCCCCGAAGACGGAAGACCCCCGGAGCTGTGCAATAAAATACTTTTTCCATGTGTTGTGTTTTTTTTGGTACTTTATTTCACAGGTGAATGGGTAGGGGTACATTGTACCCCATACTCATTCACATAGGGTGGGGGGTCGGTATCCGGGGGCCCCCTTCTTAAAGGGGGGCTCCCAGATTCACATAAGCCCCCCGCCCGCAGACCCCGACAACCAACGGCCAGGGTTGTCGGGAAGAGGCCCTTGTCCTCATCAACATGGGGACAAGGTGCTTTGGGGTGGGGGGGCCGCGCGGCCCCCCCCTTCCCCAAGGCACCCCCCATGTTGAGGGCACGCGGCCTGGTACGGCTCAGGAGGGGGGGCGCGCTCGCTCGCCCCCCTTTCCTGGCCGGCCGGGTAGCGTGCTCGGACAAGGGTCTGGTGTGGACTTGGGGGGAACCCCCACGCCGATTTTTTTCGGCGTTGGGGTTCCCCTTTAAGCCCATTCCAGGCGGCGGAGCCCGCGACGTCTCCTTCGCGGGCCCCGCCTACCTGTACACGCGCTCGAAATGGGCGGACTTTCCGAGCGGGAACAGTCCGCTCATTTCGAAAGTACAGCGGACAGGCCCACACACGGGCGGACTGTTCGCTCAAACACAGTTTCAGCGGACAGTTTTTCGGAATTTCCGAAAGACTTTGTCCGTCCAACTGTCCGCTGAAACTGTCCTCTGAAAGCCCACACACGAGCGGACTGTCCGCCCAAACACTGTTCAGCGGACAAGGTTGGGCGAACAGTCCGCCCGTGTGTACGCGGCCTAACTCTTTAATGAAGGGGGGGGCGCCGATGATACAGATTCTCGCCAAGGGCGCTGGAGACCCTAGGTACGCCTCTGAGTGTTCGGTTTGCTTATATCAGGTGACTGATCAGATCGAGCATTTTGCAGGTGAACACAGACAGGGGAAAGTAACAGCCAACACCCGGGTGTTTTAATGACAAACAGGGGCGCTAAGTGATCATGACATGTCCTTCTTGTATCGCCTAACCTTCGCTGTGCTTTATATTTTTGCTTCTATTCTTTTTAACTTTTGACTGTTGTCTAGGCTCTTCCACTGGAGTTGGCTTGATCCATGCTTGAATATTCATAAAAGGGGTGCAGTGCTATCACAAATCATATATACAGTAAATAAAAAAATCATGGTAGTATGCCACCAATTATTGCATAGCACAATATGGATGAATTTATATTGTGAAGGTTTTGAGAAACATATCCTTGCAATAATATTATTTTTAATAGACAATTGCTTATTTATTTAGATAGCATATTGTGTGTATAAATGATGTTATAGCACATTTGTGGCTTAATCAAAATACTGTAGTTTTTTATATATATGATTTGTGATAGTGCTGAATCCTGGATAAGGAGTACCGTACATGTTTAGAGCTCAGCTGCTCAAGTAAAAGAAATATAATTTCCAAAACTCAGACACCGTCTGTTGCCACTCCAAGGCAAATTGTTTAGCGGATCACGTATGCTTGAAGAGGATGAGACCATAGCATTCCAATACCCCAAAAATTTGGATTTTAGTAGATGACCCAAGCTTATAGCTGTTATACTAAATGATTAATTCTGGACATGCACACTATTTCCCATCCTTCCTTCCCTATCTTGTTATCTCTGGGTCATGCGAGATGCAACCAGTAAAATGCTGCACCCCATTATTATACCACAACCCTGTTTAGCGTCTAAGGTCCCTGCATCGCAAACCCCCCTAGAGCTGGGGTACAATTTGATGAAGTCATATGAGGCGAAATGTCTATATGTATCAGGGACCCTTTATATGCATGTAACCCGGAGTTCCCTGTTGTTGTTTCCTTTTATTCCTTGTAACAGTTGTGTTGCACTTTGTTTTTCTGACAAAATAAAATAAAGATTATATAAAAAAAATATATATATATGTAATTTCCCTATAAGGATAGAATTCAGCTTTAAGCTGCAGATAGATGAAATTATCTACTGCACCTAAATTCAGACAATGCTTTCCTAAGGCCTTATTCACACACTGCATTCACGGACTGTTTAGTTATGGGGTTTTGTGCGATTCAAAAAATGTTATTTGACTGCGTCCAGGACCGATTTATCACAGCTATCTGTACATAGCCGCAGGTAATCGCAGTGTACTATTTCACTTGCAGATAGCTGCTGCTACAAGCAAAAAAAAAAAAAACAACAGGAAGCACATCAGAAATCGCAAGAATGTTCCATCGCAGCTAAACGCAGTAGCATTGTAAACGCACGTAATCGCAATGTGCAACTGCAAGTGATCTCTGTGCCTGAAATCTTGGAATTTCACCATAACAAAACATGCTTTTAACAGCAGCAGGACAGCCGCCTGTGTGAAAGAGGCCTTAGTGCAGGCAAGAAGTAACGTTAATTGACACATGCTTGAGCCTTGATTACTCTCATGCCACGTACACACGATCAAACTATCCGGCGGACTTGGTCTGGCGGACCAGAGTCCGCCGGACAATCCGCCCGTGTGTGGGCTCCAGCTGACTTTTTTCCCCCAAAAGTCCGGAGGACTTAGAAAGTAGTTTTGACTCAAAAATTGTCCGCCGGACTGCGAGTCCGGCGGCCGATCCGGCCGTGTGTGTGCTAGTCCGCCGGACTTTTGAAATGAACGGACTTTCCCGCACACGGAGGAAAGTCTGTTAATTTTGAACGTGGCTCCAGGTAGCCGGGACTAGCGAAGGAAGTCAATGTCGCCGCCTTCAGCGGCGAGATTGACACGTCGCTGGTCCCGTCACCTGGTATGGACTTAAAGGGGAAGCCTTCGGGGGTCTTGTCCCCCTCTTCAGTTCTTCTTGCCGGGCCTCCGCTTTCTTCCTTTAGCTCTTTTACTACCGGTGGCCCAGTCTTCTGTCGCCGCTGCCTCTTCTTCCAACTTCAGGGGTCTTGTCCCCCCTCTTCGGTTCTTCTTGCCGGGCCTCCGGGCCTCCGCGCCTTCTTCCAGCACTTTTACAAGCGGTGGCCCAGTCTTCTTTCGCCGCTGCCTTCTCTTCTTCTTGTTCTTCTTCTTGTTCTTCTTCTTCCTTGAGATGTTGACTCAACGTGCTCTCTGGCCACAATGACAGGGGCGCGTGTGTCGCGACTTATATAGGGACATCGCCGGTTGACTTCCTGCGCTAGTCCTGGCTACCTGGAGCCTCCGTGTGTGGGCAAGTCTGTTAATTTCAAAAGTACAACGGACTCCCGCCATAGTCCGGCGGGCCCAGTCTGCCGGAAAAGTCCGGTCATGTGTGGGCAGGTCCACTGGTTCGGAATGTCTGGTGGTTTGTCCGCCAGACTAAGTCCGCCGGATAATCTGATCTTGTGTACGCAGCATCACTGTTTTGTAGAATGCAAAAACAAAGCTTAGGCCGCTCTAACCTCCCCCTGTTGGGAAGTCACTGCTGTACCCCAAACCTATGGCCTGGAGCTATAGACCTGTGAGAATCTGTAACTGAGAAAAACATTTCTTACATACAGCATATCTGAAAATTGGTGGTCATTGATAAAGTATGCTGCAGCAGTGTCCATAATGTCATTTAGTTGGCAGACAACTCTTAAAGTAATTCTTTTCTGGCAGTTACAATAGCAGTAAGCATTTAGAGTACTCCACTAAGCCTATATAAGACATGAAATATTTATTAAGAGACAAGGAAGGGCATATTTATTAAATGTGCTATATATATATATATATATATATATATATATATATATATATATATATTCATTCTGGGGCTGATTCAATGTACTGTCTGTTAAAAAGAATGAAGGAGTTTTTGGGGGTTTTTTTATTCATTTATTTTATATCTTTGCTTTGTAAGTTCAAAGATACAGTAATTTGCACATTTGAGCTACAGTGTTGCCTAAAAGAGTATTGCACATTATTGGATATGTTTTAATACCATAAACCAACAGAAAAGCGTCCTTGACTAAAATGGGATAAAAAAGTCCAAGATCATTTTAATTATTGGCAAAAACTATATAAAACAGCTAATGTATTTTGGGGGTGACACCACTCCCTTTCATTAGGACACAACACAGGATAAAACTTCAATGGACTCTGAGAAAACATTGACTTCATGGGTCTATGTTAGAATCAATATTGAGCCCTCCCCATAGAGTAACAACTTGATAGTAGTTACTGATTAGTACTCCTAGCTCGCAGTACTTGGAATACTGGAATATACGCATACACACACACACAAAATGTGTGCATATTAATGAACAGTGACATTTTTTAATATGTGTCAGGAGACTATATGTAGATAGATAGATAAATAGATAGATACAGTAGATTTTATTAAAATATTTTTAAACATACTGTCTGTGGCCAGCAATCACAGCAAATAGTTTTATGCTAGCGTGTTATATTACTTCTTCATAAGGCCTGTTATTGATTATTGCCCTTAGAGATTTTGCCCTAGGTGACTTACAAAGCCACCAAGGACATGATTAATTATATACTGATGAAGGTGTAATCTAACACTAAAGTGTCAAAATAAATCAATTCACTTATAGCCATGCTGTGAAATAAGGCCCAAAAAGGAAGCAGGAGTTACTGAACCCCCATTCAGCATTATGTATTCATAATAAACTTATAACAGAAAACTTTACTCCTATAGGCTCTAACATAAAATATCCTAAAACCAGTGTAAGACAAATTCAGCCCTGTTTTACACCAGCACTGAATAGTAAAATACTGAAGATTTGACATCAGCTAAACATGGCAAACATTTGGTGATCTTATTCAAATGGAGCTGCAATATTTGACCACTTAAGCCCTGGACCATTTTGCTGGCCAAAGACCAGAGCACTTTTTGCGATTCGGCACTGCGTCACTTTAACTGACACTTGCGCGGTCGTGCGACGTGGTTCCCAAACAAAATTGATGTCCTTTTTTTTCCCATAAATAGAGCTTTCTTTTGGTGGTATTTGATCACCTCTGTGGTTTTTATTTTTTGCACTATAAACAAAAAAAGAGCGACAATTTTTGAAAAAAACGCTATATTTTTTACATTTTTCTATAATAAATATCCCCCAAAAATATATAAAAAATGTTTTTTTTCAGTTTAGGCTGATACGTATTCTACATATTTTTTGTAAAAAGAATCGCAATAAACGTTTATTTATTGGTTTGCGCAAAAGTTATAGCTCTTAAAGGGCAATGTACAGGTATGTTAGTTTGCCTGTACAAGGCCTTCTGCCGATGTATATCAGTGTGAGGCGGTCGGCAAGCGGTTAATAACAAAACAGCATTTATGTACAAATAGTTCATGGCAACATACATTTTTGTCTGCCCACTATAAGCTTCTAAAACCTGGTATCTGGCTTAAATTGGTAACTTTGTTCTCATTAAGCATCAGGTATTGCACTGTAAAGTATTAACTGTTCCCCCACATTCCTGCTGTCATTTTGCAAAGCATGTTTGAGTCTGTCTGTCGTCTATGGAACAGACAAATACTTGAGCCTCGTACACACGATCCGATTGTTGGCATTGGATTGTGTGATGATAGACTGTTGTGCTAAAACCCAACCGTTAGTACGCTCCTTCAGACAATTGTTGTCCAACTTTCGGCCAACAAATGTTGGATGGCAGGTTAGTAAATTTTCGGCGGACAACGGTCTGTTCTCTGATTTTCATATCGTCTGTACACAAGTCCATCATACAAAAGTCCAACGTACAAACACGCATGCTCAGAAGCAAGGACGAGCCGGAAGCGGTCAGTCTTGTAAACTACTGTTCGTAATGGAGAATTAACATTCGTGACGTGGCAAATTATGAAATGTCAAAATGCAGTGCACATTCTCTTCTTTAATGGGATAATAATGAAGCTGCTTTGCTGGTGATACTGATGGAGTTTTGGCATACGTATTTTAAAAGGCTTTTTTTTTTTTTCTATTGATATTAAGTATAATATTATTATGCTTGTTATATTTTTTGGGCAAGTTAACACCATTATCCCGTCGTTTTTAAGATTCAAAGATACAACTATGTTGGTGTCCCTTGTTAATTTTACATTTTATTTTTTTAAATGTAACTGCCTACTCCCAAACAGTCATTTGAAGTAAAACAATTAGCCAAGTATTATTCTACACGTTGTTTTTATTTGGCATTAAAAAAAAGAAAACAAATAAAATTAGAGATGCTATCTGCCATTCAAATATTAAGAACTTAACCAAAAAGTGCATTTTATGCATACAAAAATATAGAAAATATAACAAATAAAATCATTATTCAACAAAACCCAAAAAAATAATTAGTAAGTGGGGTAGGGGTGAAAATCCCCAGACCAGTGGCCTTGTGGCTGGTATTGCCACTGACTGCCATGCTGCTGTGGCGGGTGGGTTGGATGTGGAGGTGGTGGATGTGGGGCAACAAAATTAAACAGGTGTGTGTTTTTTTTACAATTTGGCTCCTCACCCCCTTGTTGGGGAGCTGCAGGATGAGTTCCTCACACCTGCTCCTTTGCTCACCGTCCATCTGCCTTAATTTATTGGCAGTCAGCACGGCAAATCCCTCATCTCGGTCTATCCGGATGGCAGTAGTGGCCTTGCTGAGGAAGGCATCTGTGGCCTCCTCCAGATTCAGGCTCTTCCTGGCCCTTTTAGCAGGCGGGCGTAGGGGAGGGATCTGTGACTCCATCTGGGTGCTGACCACTGGCTCCTCCAGACTGACACTTTCCTGTGTATGAAAATGGGACATAATTAGAATCTTTTTTTAGGGTTTGGTCATCAAAAACACACCATTTTGGTCTAATCACTGTTGCAAATTGAATGTGGAGAAATAGAAAAGACTATCATTCTAACCCTATAATTTTTAACTCTTGTTCAAATCATTTTTGGTCACTACTGTCTATTGATATGGAAACCACTTTGTTAAGGCAGAAATATTTCAGAAATAAGGCAGAAATATTTCAACTATAACTACTAGTTATCATCATTGTATTTTTGGATACAAATATGTTCAACAATGCTATACCTGGGTCAAGCTGGGCTCCTCCATATCTTCATCCTGTGCAGCAGGACTTGTGTGGACCTCAGGAGCTGTGGCCTCAGCAGATGTCAAAGGGAGCGTAGACAACGATGACCTGGGTTCGGTCTGGTTGGTCAAAAACCGCAGGCTGTTGTAATACCACAGCCTGGGGACATATAGGTCATCTGCTGCTGCCCCAGATCTCTCTGACTCAATTACCTTGTTGAGCTCCCTTTTAAAAGTACTCCACGGATTTGAAATTTTGTTCTTGACATAGTTGATGTCTGCCCTGTGGTACAAAGGCTTCACTAACTCGAGCAGTTTCTCCAACGCTGCCTTCTTCAATATTTTATTTGAGTAGTCTTGACCTTCCAGAGACAGGGCAGCTCCCGGTTACAGGTCAACGAATTGTGGTAACAAATCAGGCGCTGTAAATTTATCCATCATGATACATGATATGATGCCTGCAAGACAGAACGCAAGACCATAATGTCTGGCTTAAAGTGGTTGTATACTCAATTTTTTAACTTTTACCTACAGGAAAGCCTATAATAAGGCTTACCTGTAGGTAAAAAAAATATCTCCTAAACCTGTACGGTTTAGGAGATATTCCCCTCGGTATGCGCCGCTGACTGCAGCGGCGCATGCGCACAAGGGGGTTCTCGCCTGAAAATCCAGCAGTGGCTGACCGGCCGGAATGAAATCTCCCGCGCGCATGCGCGGGAGTGACGATATCGCGGCTCCGGCCACTCACAGTGCCGGAGCCGCGATACCCGGAAGAAACGCAGAGGGAGCATGTCAGCTCCCTCGGCGTGGATCGGGCCAGATGTCAGGGCCTCGTTGTAAGGTAAGTATTTCATAATGAGCTAGTATGCAGTGCATACTAGCTCATTATGCCTTTTGCTTTGCAGGTTTAAAAAAAAAATAATAATAATTTGCGGGTTTACTACCGCTTTAACTCATAAGCTGATCCCAATATAGGCCTCAATTTAAACAGTATAGGCAACTAACCACCTTTGCCACAAATTCCAATTGTACCTTCGTTTTATGACTCCTTTCGTGTGTTGGCGATGACGTTCGTACATTCTCCACTCCAAGATCGTTCCTACGGCCATTCCATCGACCGTGCGTTCTGGCTTTATATACACTGATACTAAAAAAATAATAGATACTGAAAAAATACTATGAGTATGAGTGACAAAGCTGGGGGAAACGGGTGGGTGGGCACCTAGAAAACACCAACCCTGGCCCTGACAGAGGAGGAGGGTTAAATAGTCCCTCAGACTCCTCCCACAAATACAGGCTGGCCTGCGGCCAGCCTTCCCACTTGTAATCGGAGTCTTCAAGTGGGAAGTGCGATATTACTTAAGAAACAAGGCCTGAGGTGTGCCACGGCCTGGATGGTCAGTATGCCTAAAAAGAGGGCAAAAAGACACAAGTTTAGGTGGAAAAGGGAAGGTAAAAATCCCATCCATAAAATGACGTATGCCCAAACGCCAACTGTAAGTAACGGGTAAGTATCCGCTGTGAGAGTAGAACCCACCGACTCCTGACCTGGAGATGAGAAGGAACCCACTTAGAGCCTGCAAGCTACGCAAACCCAAATGAATGTCCCGTGAAGGATAGGATGAGCCTGATGCCCAAGGTAACCCAGACATGAGAATGAACTGCTTGTGGATGAGAGGATACGTGGGGAAAAAGGGAGCAAGGGCTGACCCGAGGAACCCCTGCAAGACGATGGCTGAGCAGACTGAAAAAACCCACAACGGACACCAGAAGAAGCACCGTGAAACACACCCCCCCCCCCCCCGGCCTACCCATACCTGGCAAGAGGAAGTGAGAGGGTGGGTGCCAAAAATACAAGTGGTAGGAGAGGAAAATCTGGCTGCCCGATTGATGTGATGGAGTAGGTGCCATGGCAATGAGCATCATCCACATGGAGACACCAAGACTGGTCCCACCAGATGCGAACAGGTCATGCTACTGCCTGAGACCTACCAACCGAGACCAAATCCTGAACCGAAGAAGGAGAAGCAGACTCCAACCCAGGGAAATAAGTCCCATGGCATGATCCAGCCATGCCCAAAGTGACTAAAGCCCCCCCTCCCCACCTGGAACAGACTGGGGATCAGCAAAGATGACTGGACCGACGTCCCTGAGCAGTACTCCAGGCAACCTCCTAGACAAGAGATCGGAGCTGAGAGTGGAATCCAGAATCATGACGATGTTGCCCAACCTACCACCTAAGGACCGTGGCTTAGGACAAACCCTGAGAGTATAAATCCCAGGGCGGTAACCAGGGCCTCTATGCAACAGGATGTCAACTGAAGAAAATTGACGTCTGCTTCCGACCCGAGGGTGAGCCCAGTGGCAAAACGACAACTGTAAGTGAGTGCAGGCATGGTTGATATCAGTATGGATGCCAAGACGGCCCAACCTGAGAACGCAACTAGAAGGAAAGACAGACAACCAGACATGAGAACAACAACGCCCCTCTGCCTACCTAAGAATGAGAACATTAGCAGAAAAGTCAAGACCACAGCGCATAAATGAACCTGATGACGACCACACCCCCCCCCCCCCCCCCCCCGGGTGAGTAGTGAGTTAGCCCGAGTAACCTGCAGTGCAGAGACAGGTAATTAACAGAAACTCAGGCCTAGAGTACCCACAGACCGTGGTGGGTAGACGTACAGGTGTGGTGAATGAACATGCATCGTATGACGTATGGTATACGGGCGAGAAGATTGTGGTCAACAATCATTAATAAGGAAACCTCAGCCCGTATGGATCTGTAGACGTGACAGATCCTGACGTGTGAGCCCTAGCTAACTGCCCTAGGTACAAACATGAACACAGGCACGATGAGACATGACAACCAACAAATATGAAAACAGGTACCGTAGTATGCCATGAGTGACAGAAACGCTGGGCCAGAAATGCAAGGACAGCAACCCTATGACAAAATGTTGCGACAGAAATGCTGAACTGAATGCTGAGGTAGAAACAAAAAAACAAATCCTTGTGCAGAAACGCTATGACAGAAGGCAACATGACAGAAACGCTGAAACTGAATGCTGAGGCAGAAACGAACAGAAACAATGACAGGCAGCAATGACATGACAGAAAATCCTGGGGCAGAAACACTGAGGCAGCAATGTCATGACAGAAAATCCTGGGGCAGAAACGCTGAGCCAGAAATGCTGGACAGAACACTGACAGAAATACTGGGGCAGGAAATGCTATGACAGAAATGCAGAAACTGTACGCCGAGACAAAATCCAGAGGCAGAAACACTACGACAGAAATCCAGGGGCAGAACACCACGACCGAAATCCAGGGACAGAACACCACGACCGAAATCCAGGGGCAGAACACCACGACCGAAATCCAGGGGCAGAACACCACGACCGAAATCCAGGGGCAGAACACCACGACCGAAATCCAGGGGCAGAACACCACGACAGAAATCCAGGGGCAGAACACCACGACAGAAATCGAGGGGTAGAACGCCAAGACAGAAATCCGGGGCAAAAACGGCAAGACAGACATCCAGGGACGGAAACGCTAAGACAGACATCCAGGGACGGAAACGCTAAGACAGACATCCAGGGGAAGAAACGCTAAGACAGACATCCAGGGGAAGAAACGCTAAGGCAGAAATCCAGGGGCAGAGACGCTAAGACAGAAATCCAGGGGCAGAGACACTAAGACAGAAATTCAGGGGCAACCAGAGTGCAGCATGGGGGAGTCCACTAGTCAGGCGTAAACACTGACATCAGACCAAGTGCAAGGTTGTTCAACTAATGTAGCAAAATGGTTGCTAGTCACACTGAAGGCCAAAGTGACCCAGAAGAGGAAGAAAGTATCCCGGGAGCCTCTTGTTTGCACAAGTAAGTATTCTTGGAATCTGGTTTCAAAGGTGTATACATGTCGAGCGTTTAGATGTCCAAACAAAACCCCCACACCACACATTAGCAAAGTATGTAGTGGCTTAACATTAGCATGGAGAAGGAAGAGGTGGAAAGAGCTGGCAGTGTTGCTAGGTACCTGAGTTTTGGAGACCTAGGCAACAGGGCCAAGATTACAAAGTTGTTGCAGTGTGTACATTCCTGATAGCATAGGCATCTGAAGGGTAAGCAGGTTGCAAGCAACGATAGATTCGGTAGGTAAGTATTTCTGGAATTTGACTAGTAACTTGACCATAACTCACTATGTAGGGCCTCAGCCACTTGACCATCGTTCCCTTAATATTTTTTACTCTTCTTACTAGGTCATGATCTTCCATGATGCATTATTGGCAGAATGAGTGCAGATATGTTGCATTGTTTAAAGGAACTGGAGCAAATCAAGGAGGCTGCCACTGCATTACAGCGAAGAATCCGAGATTCTGTGGACATGCTTTTCAAATTTTAATTTCCTCTTGCCTGGTCTGAAGTTTATTGTTCCACTTGTTGGCTCCTGTTTTCTCTTTTAAAATTTACCATGTTTTTATGACTTGAAATGTGAAAGTTTAGGGACAGAACTCAGTGTTTCTCCACTCCACTCCTCTAGGTGCACCACAAGGTCCTGTTTTCTGTATTTTCCTCAGTTTAAAAACGACTGTGCGAATTACTAACAGTGAAAATGACAACATCATCTGTGCCAAATTCAACAATTATTGAAAAACTGACCTAGGTTTGCATCTTGAGAAGGAGAATTGGGAAACACTTCCCTAGCTAATGTGAATTGTAATGTTTCTGTGTTTTTAAGAATAGCAAAGCCCAAATTTGAAGATGCCTACAAATTGTGCTTAAACATTCTTAGTTCCCTCATGATCTCATGCCTAAAATGTGTGTATTTCTATACATCTAGTTTGCTGAAGCCCCAAAACACACAGTGTGTCAACATGTGCTATCTCCCACACTGGGTATTAATGGACACGTTTTTGGGGTGCAACCCCTTCCTCGTAACTAAAGTAGGTCAGAGGAAGGGGTTTCACCCCCAAAACATGTCCATTGATACCCCGTGATAGGAGATAGCACATGTTGACACACCGTGTCGTGTTTATTGTGGGTTTAGATTATAAAAGGTTTGTAACTACACACATTTTCAGCAGGGGATCATAAAGGACAATTAATAGTTCTGCCTCTGCATGTACATTGCTTCCAATTTTGGCTTTTAGAGGGGTGAGATCACCCCATCTGAGGAAGGCAACATCCACACAGTCTTGGGATACTAATGTCTCATTTGTCCTTCTATCAGGGCTGAGCCCAGCCCTTCATTCTCTGAGCTGGCTTTTCAGCTGTCAGCTAATTCAACTCCTATCTTTCCACAGTGACTCACCTGTTGATAATCCTGCTCGTCAGTCCTGCCTACTTAAGCCATCCAGTCCAGATGATCTCTTCCTTCGCCTTGGTCACACCTCTAGAGACGCTCTTCTGTGTTTCTGTTAAAGACTTGCTTGGCTGACATTCCTTCTGGCTCCCTGACGTTTTGGCTTTTCTGACTATCCGTAGCAGTTCCTGAACTCTGGCTATGTTTTGACTACGTTTACTCTGTTTACCTTTTTGTTAATATTATTAAACAAGTGTGATTTAGAGCCGGTTCACACAGCGGGCGATGCGAGGCGACACGACTCGCCTCGCTCTCGCAAGTCGCCCCCGTTCTGTACAATGGAACCGTTCTGAGAGGAGCGACTCAGAAAAAAGGTTCCTGTACTACTTTTGGGCGACCTCGGGGCGACTTGATTTGACTTCTATACAGAAGTCATCTGCAAGTTGCCGCTGAGGTCGCGGCAGGTCGCGGCGAGGCAAGTCGGAGTCGCCTCGCCTCGACTGCAGTGTGAACCGGCCCTTAACAGTACTTCTGTCTCAGTCTGATTCATGGTCTCTGACACCTTTACTTTACCAAACTCGAACTTTGTACGTTTCTGAGTTGGAGAATGATGTGTATCTAAAGTTTTAAAACATGCCTGTTTAGCCACAAAAAATGAGAAATAATGCAAAACATACATGTTATACAACAAGATGTTGGTTTGTTTTAAAACCTTAAAAAGCACATGTGAATGTGCTTTGAGTAAAATGTTTTTTTTACTAAACAATGTGTGGATTATTATCATTGCTCAATACAAGTGTATTTGTTAAGTTGTAGTTACAGTGATAATGTGCAATTTTTATGCCTCACAAAATTTGGTTGAAAAGGCATAATGTTTTTGAACTTCATGCATTAGATCCATTAAGAAATAAAACATTGTGTGTGTGTGGCAGACCCACAGCACACCATAATAGTTAGCTGAAGAAGATATTGTCACCCCATGTAGCAAATAATGTACGTTTGCACTATTGTTGCAAGTGGCCAAAATAAAGGCCATTTGTGAACATATTAGACAGATAAGAAACACAGACAACAGTAGTTCAAATGAAATATGAGTTTAGGATCCCAGAAATATATTATTCATGATCAGTTACAATTTGCTGCCAAGCCACTGCCCCTCTACCCACAAAATAATCCAGGTATTTTTGCTGTAGATCTCTGGCATTTTGGGAGGGCAATCCAGCAAGGGCATTTTCTAGAACCATCATCACACCCACAGATGGATGAGCTGCAGCCTCTTCAGCTGGGCCTGCCACTGCAGGGTCTGCATCAGTTGGCACTGAGGCTAGGTAGCTGCTAGCATTAATCCTTAAAAAATTATGGAGTATACAGTTTCACAGGACCACATGGTTTATTTTGTAGACCGCCAGGTTAATTGGAGTTAAAAACAGACTGGCTAGGATGCCAAAGGCATTTTCAACCACCCTTCTGATACAAGAGAGCCTGTAATTAAATATTCTCTGCTCTGGGGTGAGGTTCCTCATCGAAGACAGCTTCATCAGATGTTCCACCAGAGCAAAGGCCTCATCCGCAAACAAAAACAAAATTGAGACCCTCAACATTCTCCTCAGCAGGTGGCAAGTTTAAGGTTCCATTCTGAAGCTGCTTGTAGAACTCTGTCTGCATAATGACTCCTCCATCAGAGTTACAGCCATTCTTCCCAGCATCAAGGTAAAAAAACGAATAGGTGGCAGATACTACAGATAGCAGGACTATGCTGCAAACGCCCTTATAAATGAAATATATGAGCCAGAGTTGGGTGGTGGGACAATCCGGACATGTTTGCCATCAATAGCACCAACACGGTTGGGAAAATTTCACTGAAGCTGGAACTGGGCTGAAACATCCTGCCATTGCTGTGGGTTGGAAGGAAACTGGATTAAAAAAATAAAAAAGAAATTACTACTTATGCACATAACATTGCAAGCAGATTTGACACAAACATGCTTGGCCAACATAAGGATAAAACTTAAAGAAGTATTTAAAGACAAGTGTAAGGTTAACTTATCTGGTTCCTCATCCCCTCTGGTGGCCCATTTGAAAAATTTTAGGGGTGGGGGGGTAATGGGTAGATATTTTGGACAGGTAACCCTCTCCACTTCCATGAGAGCTGTTTGTATAAATAATGCGTGATTCTTTGGCCAGACCTTGATTACTTACACTATTGGCAGCCCAGTGGACAAGTAAGAAGTGTCATAATCTAAAAATCGGGATACACACTGTCCATATTGCAGCACATTTTGACATTCTGAAATAACCTATCAATATAATAGGAGACAGAAACCTTCTATTTTACAATTTGAAGGTAATCAGGCAGGCACTTGCACTACATGGTTGGTGAATTTATCCAGAAATAGGAACACAAAAGAGGGATAGTGTGTATGGGTTTTGCAAAGTCAGCAGATAGAGTATTTGTATCGGTTGACTTAGTATTTTTTGGGAACCAAAAAATGGCCTTTTGCACTCTGCCTGAGTTTGAAGACAACAACAACATTTGGGCACATTTTAGGGTAAGCCCAAAAATGTAGCTGACAAAAAACATTGGCTAGGTGTTTATGGTCCCAGGATAGCATGCTGGGAAGGTTAGTGAAGGGAAATATGCATGTAGGCCAACTAAGGAGCAGAAAAAGCTTACAGCATGCATGAGGACAAAGAGGACATTCATAGCATATTATAATATTGATAACTCTGGAATCAATAAATTAATACATTAGCAAACATTAATACATAGAATGTGATCTTAAAGGTAAAAATTTACCCCGTATATAGTCCTTCTACAGGACTTGAATAATGACTGAGCAGGTGCCTGGAATAATGAGTCCCAGAGCCTGGGGGGAGATCCCAGTGCTGAACTTGAGGTCCTGGAGACTTCTCCACATCGCCAAGTACCACAAGGGGGCTATGAGCCTTTTCTCAGGAGTAATAACAAGCCTCATGCATGTGTCCTGCTTCTTCCAATGCCAAGAGTTGGTGAAAGCAGGGGTCTGTCATCTGGAGATAATTCCAAAAATCATCCAGATTATTCTCCTGTAGCTCCCACAGCAAAGGCATATGACATAATTGGTCATGATTAAGCCACTGAATTTTGGTCCAAGAACTCCTCCTGTTCCTGGACTTGGATCAAAGCAAAAACTCCAAGCCAATAATAGCACGTTCTCTCCTCCGATTCCACAACATGGCTGGTTGACAAACGGCCGCTCAGAAATGAACTGAAAAGCGCAAATCAACACTCACCAAACTTCTACTAACACAAAATTAGAAGGAGCCCGAAGGGGGGCACCTGACAATTAAACTTCTTCTTTATAGTCTCATCGTACATCTAGAAAGTCACTACGTTAGTGTTTGTTGGCCGACAATTGTGTACAGTTAGTATGCGAGACAAGTTCCTGGCACACGCCCTTTGGACAAAAGTCTGACGCTCTGTTGGCCAACAATCGGATCGTGTGTACAATGCTTTAGTTCTGTCACACTGATACATGCTGTAGCTATATGTAATCAAATACATCAACTGCCTTCCTAAAACAAGAGGGGGCTAAAACAGCTGCAGACGAGGTCTGTAAAAATGATCACACTGGACAAATGACTATTGAAGGTCCACTTATTATTTGGTCCTGATACATTGTTTCTTATAACAAGAAGTGTTGAAGGGAATATTTTTAGACACTTGAAATGCATTTGTAATTCTTTTATTGTCCTCTTGACCCTTACTGGAATACACCTGTGTATGTACTATCAAACAGTTTATATTGCACTTTATATTGATTCTAAAGGCTATTTTTTTATAATTTTTTGTAAAATAACAGACATGTTATACTTACATGCTCTGTGCAAAGTTTTTGCACAGAGCAGCCCTGATCCTCATTTTTGGGTCCCCCACCAGTGGTTCTGGCTCCTCCCCCCTGCTGAGTGTCCTCAATAGCAATCCTTTTGCTATAGAGGCACTCGAGCAGACTCACTCCTGTGAATGGACATTAACACACACATTGTGCCTTAGCCCTCTACTCATTGGCTCACTAGCTGTGATTGGCTGCAGCAGGAGCCAATGGTTTTCACTTCTGTGTGAGCCAATGAGGAGAGAGGGGCCTGGGAGAGCCACTGCCCTTGTGGACATCGTTGGATCAAGATGGGGCTCAGGTAAGTATAGTAAGTATAGTATGCCTTTAGAACCAATTCAATTAATTTTCTTAATACAAGAAGCCTCTAACCCAGGCTTCCTAGAATTAATTTTTCCTTACCTAGCCATACTCCCCTGAGACCACCCCATCCAGATCCCTCACTGATGCAGTTTCCTGTGCTGAGTGGCTGCCTCTGCCTGAACAATCACTAGAACTTCTTGCATATAGGAGAACGTGCCAAGATAAGGGGATTACTATTCCAGCATAGATCAGAGTAGAGAGAAGAAAGTAAATATGTAGGTGCTTAATGTTCTGTAAGATTTATACTGTAAGACATGTACCTGTTATATGAGTTCCTCTGATTTAATTGCCCTTTGTTACTAAGGGATTGACTTCCTTCCCCTTCCCGGATAAGTCCTGTTCAACTGCTAAACTCCTGTTTAACAAGAATATCTTGGTGGCCATTAAGAGCACTCTTATTGCAATGTGCAAGCAGTTAGGCAGGGCTTAACCTGGAAGTTAAGGAACTCAAGTTTATAATAGAGAAAAAAAAAAGAATCAAAGGGTTGCACAGAAAAAGAGACGTTTTTTTTCCTAGCTAATACATTTTATAGCAGACTAGCCACTTAAGCAAGAATATTACTTTTGTAAGTTTGAAGTGGCTGACTTCACTTGTAATTTTCACCTGCCCCATGAGATTTCTATAATTGCATTAAAGTACAAAGCCAAATGTACCACCTAATACAATATTAAGTGCATTTTCTCTTTGCTGAATATACCAGTTTAAAGTTTAAAGCTACATTCTCAATGTTAGAAACAGAACTCAATAAAAAATTGATTTGTAAAACACACATGGTGGTGTAAAGTTATACTGCACATATCCTTTTTTCTGAGAGTAAAAATTGTGTTGGGGAAATGTATCTTCCCTTCAGTTATTCATTATATTTAACTGCGCCTTTACTAGATTTCAGCATGCATTTTCAACCCTAATTTATGCTTTTAGATTGAATCAATCATACTTTATTAGTCTCAAAATGATAAAAAAAAAAGTCAAATTTTTTATGTTTCTTGAATACTCTTTTCATTCAGAAAATCATTTTTTTTTTTAAACTGAGATCAGTTCAGCATTTTTTTTTCTCTTTTGCTGAGTCTACCTCATTCTCATCAACCTTCTAAGGGCACACAACATTGTTTCTTTTCATTTAATCAGCCGTTTACAAAAGCTAGGCATGCCTTCAACAATTACCCATATTCGAGCCCTCCTCTAGCAGAACATTATACTTTGGTGAATAGCCATCTGTTGGAGTTACAGAAATGGTTAGTGTTAAGATAACAAGTAAAGTAAGACCCCATACACACTATTAGATTTTCTGCAGATTTTTTTAGTCAGATTTACCAAAACCATATAATATGCGGTCAAACCTTATACGCTTCCATTTGCATGCAATCAGGCATGCTCTTGCACTACTTGGTTTTGGTAAATCTGAAGACAAAAATCTGCATAAAATCTAATAGTGTGTATTGGGCTTTAGTGTTAAGGATACAAGGAGGGTTAGGGCTTTGGTAACAGTGAAGTTTACTACAGAATTCCTGGCAGCCTTCTCTATAACCCTAACATCAACTCTTCCTGTAACCCCAACAGTAGCTTTCCCTGTAACACAAACGCTCCCAGTAAGCCAAACAGTAAACTTCCCTGTTACCAAAGACTTAAACCTCCTTGTGCCCTTACATTAACCCTTTTTGTATCCCTAACACTAACCTTACTTATTATTTTAACACTAACCCTTACCTGTTCCCTTGCAATAGCGACCCCAGTACCCCAAACACTACCACTCCTTGTAACCCTTACACTAACCATTCTCATATCCCTGACGCTAACCTTACCTGTAAACCTAACCCTTCCTGTAACCACAACACCAACCCATCCCTGTAACCCTAACGGTAAACTTCCTTTTACCCTAGCACTAACCCTCCTGTAATGCTAACACTAACCCTTCCTATACCTCTTACACTAACCCTCCTTGTAACCCTAACACTAAGCTTACCTGAATGGCTAACCCTCCCTCTAATCCTAATGCTAACCCTCCCTGTAACCCTAACGCCAACCTTCCCTGCAACCTTAACACATACCCTCTCTGTAACTCTTTGTAATACTAACCATCCATGTATGTCTAACACTAACCCTACTTTTAATCCTTAAACTAACCCTCCATGTATTTCCATGTAACTCCAACACCAAGCTTCCCTGTAACCCTAACACTAAGTATCCCTTACAGCACATCTGAAACCAAACAGTCAACCAAACAGGTTGAATATGAGATCCTTGGTTCCCAATTGTGCTTGGTTATTCAATCTACTGGCTCCTTCATCATTAGTGTGTCCTTTAGTGACATAAGGGCCGACATTAACCACAGCATGTGGCAGGAACCAGGAAATCAACACTCATGAACATCTGTACCAATAAAAGTTATTATTTATTAACCGCTTCAATACCGGACACTTTTACCCTCTTCCTGCCCAGGCCAATTTTCAGCTTTCAGCACTGTCTCATTTTGAATGATAATTGCGCAGTCATACAACACAGTACCCTTATGAAATTTTTATAATTTTTCTTACACACAAATAGACATTTCTTTTGGTGGTATGTAATCACTGCTGGCTTTTTTTATTTTTTGCAAAATGAACGAAAAAAAGATCGAAAATTTTGAAACGAAAAATCGCATTTTTCTTTGTTTCTGTTAAAATTATTTTGTAAATAAATACTGTATATACTCGAGTATAAGCCGAGATTTTCAGCCTCTTTTTTGAGGCTGAAAGTGCCCCCTCGGCTTATACTCGAGTCACCGCTGTCTGACTGCTCGATCAGCGTATCGAGCAGACAGACGGCGGACATTAAAATTCAAAAGCCGCGCCTCCTTCTCCGCCTCCGCCTGTGATAGGCGGAACACTGAATTTCCCAGCAGTCAGTGTTCCGCCTATCACGGACATCCGCTCATTCTCATACTACGGACGAGTATGAGAGGATGTCCGTGATAGGCGGAACACAGGCTGCTGGGAAATTGAGTGTTCCGCCTATCACAGGCGGAGGCGGAATTTTGAATTGTAGAATGGCCGCCGAGAAGAGCGGCGATCCATCGGCACGGCACGGGACGGAGGAGGCACGGGACGGAGGAGGCACGGCACGGGACGGAGGAGGCACGGCACGGCACGGGACGGAGGAGGCACGGCACGGAGGAGGCACGGCACGGGACGGAGGAGGCACGGCACGGGACGGAGGAGGCTCGGGACGACGGCGGCTCGGGACGGAGGCTTGGGACACAGGTAGGCTGGACACACACACAAGGCTGCACGGACACACACACACACACACACACACACACACACACACACACACACACAGGGATGGATGGATGGATGGATACACACACACACACACACACACACACAGGGATGGATGGATGGATGGATACACACACACACACACACACACACACACACACAGGGATGGATGGATGGATGGATACACACACACACACACACACACACACACACAGGGATGGATGGATGGATGGATACACACACAGGGATGGATGGACGGACACACACACATGGATGGATGGATGGATGGACACACACACAGGGATGGATGGACGGACACACACACAGGGATGGACGGACACACAGGGATGGACAGCCATGTCTCACCCTCGGCTTATACACGAGTCAATAAGTTTTCCAGTTTTTTGGGGGTAAATTGGGGGCCTCGGCTTATATTCGGGTCGGCCTATACTCGAGTATATACGGTAATCGTTCTTCATAGATTAGGACAAAATGTATACTGCTACTTTTCTTTGGTGAAAATAACCCAAATCAGTGTAAATTTAGTATTTAGTCTGAAGGAAAGTTATAGAGTCCACAAACTATGGTAAAAATCGATCGATCCTAATGTACATTTCTTGAGGCCCAAAAATGCCAGAATAGTACAAATATCCCCCAAACTACAGATTTTTGGATAATAGACAGTCTAAGGCAGTGTTTTTCAACCTTTTTACCTTGGAGGAACCCCTGGCAAAAAGTTTGAGATCTCGAGGAACCCCTGCAATAATGTTCACACCTACAGCTCATGGGACATTGGTATGATTGTTGCTGTTGATAACAAAAAATATTTGTGGAAATAACATTAAATAAAAGAATGAATATTAAAACGTACCTATTTAATGTGAAGCTGGTGCTTTCTTTTCCTGCAGAGCTGGTCCATTCAGAGCACATTACAGGGGACATTACATGGGACAGGGAACATTACATGGGGCAGAGCACATTAGATGGGACAGGAGACATGACAGAGGACCTTACATGGGGCAGAGCACACGACAGAACACATTACATGGGACAGGGAACATGACAGGAGACATTATATAGGGCAGAGCACATTACATGGGACGGGGCACATGACAGGGCACATTACATGGGACAGGGCACATGACAGGGGACATTACATGGGACATGGCACATTACATGGAACAGGGCACATTACATGGGGCAGAGAACATTACATGGCACAGGGAACATGACAGGGCACATTACATGGGACAGGGCACATTACATGGGGCAGAGCACATTACAAGGGACAGGGCACATTACATGGAACATTACATGGGGCAGGGCACAATACATGGGACAGTGCACATTACATGGGGCAGGGCACATTACATGGGACAGTGCACATTACATGGGGCAGGGCACAAGACAGGGGACAGGCCACATTACATGGGGTGGGGGACATGACAGGGGACATTACATGGGGCAGACTGTGGGGGGAGGGGGACAGCTGGGCACAGTACCAGCTTCTTCTTCTGGCTTCAGAGCACATTTCATTTCTCCTCCAGTGGCGCGCTGTTCCCCCCGGCCCCTCCTCCTCCTATCCTGTCCACCTCAGATTATGTCACGTACTCAGAAATGAGAAGAGGGGAGGAGGGGCCTGCAGGGAACAGCGCACTCCAGCCAATAGGATGCCAGCCACTTCCCTGCCTATCTCTGCCTGTGTCTGTGCGATCCTCCTGTCAGTTGCCTGACTGACAGTCAGATCGCCGCGAAACCCCTGGGGACCTCTCGCAGAACCCTAGGGTTGAGAACCACTGCTCTAAGGTATTTAGCAAGTTTTTTTGGCGAGTTTTTTGAAGTTCTAATCTTTCTGTCATAATTCTTTGGAAAATTAAGAAATTAAAAAAGTTTTTTTACAATTTTTTTTAGATATTATCACCAGTGCAGTACAGTGTCATCATACAACTGGTGTGGCAGTGATCAGGGACACTAACTGGTGACAGTATGTAAAAAATAAATAAAAACATTTAATCATTTTTTTCTACATTTTTTTATATTTTATTACTTATTTTAAATACAGTGACCAGAGCAATACAGTGTTACCACAGTAACACTGTACCACTCTGGGGAGGAGATTCGGATTTTGTTTTTACACACTCTAAGTGCTTATAATGCCGCGTACACACGACCGGAATTTTTTACAGCAAAGATCCGACGGAACGAGTCTGTCGGACAATTAAATCGTGTATGGGCTCCATCTGACCTTTGCTTGCCAAAAATCTGGCAGATAGAACATGTTTTAAATTTTCCCGCCGGAAACTCAGCCGGACCGAGAAACACGTTCGTGTGTATGCTAATCCGATGGACAAAAACCGACGCTAGGGCAGCTATTGGCTACTGGCCATGAACTTCCTTATTCTAGTTCCGTCGTACGTCATCACGTTAAAATCCGTCGGACTTTGGTGTGATTGTGTGTGTCCAAGTCCGTTCATTCAGAAAGTCCGCCGGAATTCCGCCGAAAGTCAGTCGGGAAGACTGTCGGACCTAGTCCATCAAAAAGTCCGGTCGTGTGTACACGGCATTACTGTGCATTTTACTTTTATGAGCAACCATTTTTTCTGAATGAAAAATACTCATTCAGTGTTTGCTATTGTGATTAGCTTTGATTGGCCACATTTCCCAAAAAAATTTGAGAATTGTGCTTTGCTAATAATATACAGACTGCTGCACCAAATAATTAGCCTAAACACTTAAAGCGGGAGTCCGCCGGGAGTGCGTGTTTTTTTTTTTTTTAAAAGCCAGCAGCTACAAATACTGCAGCTGCTGACTTTTAAAATAGTGACACTTACCTGTCCAGCGCACCCGCAAAGTCGGCACCCGAAGCCGATCTCTCGATCGTCTCTCGGGTGCTGCCGCCGCCATCTTGGGTATGGGAATCAGGAAGTGGAGCCTTTCGGCTTCATTTCCCGGTTCCCTACTGCGCATGCGCAAGTCGCGCTGCGCAAAAAGGATGGACCCGCTGCCTCTGGGATCTGTGTGTTCCCCAGCAGGCAGCGGGGGACTTTCTGACAGGGGCGTAATCTACGCCCCTTTCCGCAGAGAGCTATCCAGGAAGTGGGTGCAGATACCTGGACTGTACAGGTACCTGCACCCCCCTCCCCCCTGAAAGGTGCCAATTGTGGCGCCGGAGGGGGGGAGGATTCCAATGAGCGGAAGGTCCACTTTAGGGTGGACCTCCGCTTTAACTACATAAACATAAACAATAATAAATGTAAACAATAATAAATGAAATTGCGATGTCTCCATTTGTTTGCAGGTATAAAAAAAAAACAATAATAAACTATAAATTATAAAGTACAAATGCTGATGTGCAAAAAAGCTAAATTGATAATGATAATAATTGATAATATCATAAAACAATTGTATCACTTATCAGTGCAATTCTAATCAAAAACACACCAGTGATTATGATAAAAAAAAATCATATGTGCATATGACAGGGATATAGTCAAAACAATATATCCATCAAATAAGCATTTAAATGTAGCCACACAATTATAACATTAACATTATAACAATAGGTCCAAATAGTCCTTCTGGGTGCAATAAAAGTCCCTGTTTAGTATTCTATATGAAATAGATCCCAGATAATCCACCACTTGATTTCCACCCGAGTGCAGGTGCAGACAATCAGGCTGCTTACCAGATCCTATGATCCCACAGATCATAGGATCTGAGATCACACATGCTTAGAAACTATCCCCTGTGAGGAAAGCTCCAGTTCACTCCCGGAACGGTTCACAAATGTCCCAATCGTAGAAAGCCAATGCTCCGTATTCAGAGGGTGTATAGTTTAATAGCAAGGAGAACTCATAGTGCATTACTGACAATATGTATATTCAAATAAAAAGTATTGTACTTAAAGATAGAGTATCAAAGGCAAAACATGGTAACCTACAAACATGGCCGATTCACTCTATTGGCTCATGAGTGTTCTTGCGGACAGTAAGCTGTTACTTTGCATTGACTGTGTTGAATGTTTTCCGCATCAGTTTTCTGCATGACGTCACACCGATGTCCTCCTGTCCGACATGTTTCCTCTTAGAAGGCATCAACTGGGATTGGAGGCTCAATTTGAGGGGTTCAACAGCCCCCTCATGTCTCCATAAAAAGAACCTTGCAGGTTGCAATGCTGCCTGTGCTTGTTGGACCCCTTGAAAGAGCATAAAAAGTAAAATGAAGAAAAAACTTTTAAAAGTGTAAAATATAATAAAAAAATAAAAATAAAAATCTTAAAAGCAATCCCATCACTTTGTACACATATGCCAACAAAACAAAACAAAATCGGTCATGTTTGTAATGACTCCCGATGTATGCATGTTTCTGTATATACACAGGCATAGGCATGTAGCCACAAACAAAGTCACCAAAGAAATAGATGTACCCATTAATAAAGCAGTGTACAAATATGGGTCAATGTAATGGACAAATAGGTAACGACAGCAAGAGGGGAATGGTGACTACGGCTAATCTCCAGAAATACTGTATATATATATATATATATATATATATATATATATATATATATATATGTTTGTGTGTAGCATTTACCCCCAAAGGAGCGGCTGAATTTTTCTGGGCTTACTGATTACCTCCTCCAGCTCGTACTCGTTGTCCTTCTCTAGGGGTTCCCAGGGTTGGTAACCCAGTAACTGTAGAGACCGACACTTGAATTCCTTGTTAGGATTTTTATTTTGCATTAAACGGTTGAACAAACTCAGTCTCTAAGTAGCGAATAGAGGGTATCAGGGTAGAGTTTAGCTCAGGTGCTTGGAACTGCTGACTTCAAATAAAGTCTCTCTCTGTGTACACAATCCAGGGAACAGCAGCTCGCAACTGGACTCTTTAACTGTTGGATAAATCCTTACATTTTGGGTTTAGCAGCCAACAGGTAATTCTAGGTTTTCAAAGTCTCTCACGCAGACTTGGTTTGAAACTTAGTTACAACTGGAAGGGTAGAAGTAGGAACTTTTCTTACTGTACCAGAATCTATCCTGCGATACCGTAAGAATTGTGGATTCAATCAATGTCCATGGCAACTCAGCTTCCAGGCTCTTACCGAGCAGCCAGTCTTGTGTGTGGCTCTCTTACCGAAGAGTCCTCCCCTGGTCGCATGTAGAGTTGCTGGGCCTCTCCAAAACCTGAGACAGCACCGGAACACCTTAGAATCCTCCTTCCAGTTACTGTGCCTCGAACTAGCCAGTTCTGAAGCTCAGAAACGGATAGATCCGCACCCCAGGTCACATGGGCCCCCGGGGGCTGGTCAGGAGGACCAGGACCACAGAGTCAGCAACAACTTCTGGACCGGAACTCCGAACCACGTGACTTTGGCACCTTAAGTACCCCTTCCCGGATTACGCAGTGAGACAAACTCCCACTGATTGGTTCTGAGACAGAGATTTGTACCCAATGCGTCCAACCAGACTGTGTTCTATAACCTCCCACAGGTGTACAACCCCACCTATGACCAGGCAGAACTTCCATACAGCCCAGCCAAACTGATGCCAAAGTACAATTTTGCACAATTAGTCTCAAAACTCATTACAGTTTTAGGCAAAAACTAAATTTAAACATATAGCGTGTACTCGTTAGGAGTACCGGTGCTACATGTGGCTCTAACAAAGGGGAGGGGGGTACCAAACTCAAAAGGAGACAATGAGAACAGGAGAGGCAAAATAAAAATAAATATGATGGAGAGCAATAGGAAGAATGAAGAAGAAGATATAGCAGAAGAAAAAGCAATGAGTAAAACAAAACTACGGTGGCTCATTACAGAAATCAGCAGGATGCAAAATGATGTAGTATGAACATCCTGCAAGAGAACACCATAGAACAGATAACCATTCTAGAAAGAGAACTACCCATGTCAGTCTCAGGCCCAATGTACAGCAGAGTCCAAATTACCAGTACGGGGCATCCCGTGTACAAATCAAATATATCATTCATAAAAATGTGTAATATCCCACTCAAAGTTGCGGCCAATGGGCTACTTGGTATTGAGGTGGAAAATCCAATAAACCTCTCTCTTAAAAAGCAACCTGAACTTATCACCTCCTTTATGGTACCATGATTTTCTCAATTTCCTGAATGCGTAGGCTACTGACATCCCTATTGTGACACAGGTTCCAGTGCCTAGCTATGTTGGTGGAGTGATCCTTAGAGATGTTATATAGGTGGTCATACAACCTATCCCTCTGCCTTCTGGTCGTGCGCCCCACATATTGAATGGAGCATTGTTCACAAGTGACCACATATCCCAAGAATCTAGAGTTGCAATTAATAAAGGAAGATGCCTTAAAATCCTTATTTAAAGAACTGGAATGAATTATATCACCTTGCAATATGTTGGCGGCAACACGGACAATTATTGCCCCCACAGTGAAATGATCCCTTGAATTGTAGCCAATGTGAACAATGAGATCCACTAGTATAAAGGCTGGGGGACAGTGTCATGCCAATAGTAGGGGTTCTATGAAACACAGATTTAATACCATTGGACAGAATTTGGGCATATGATGGATCATTATACAAGACTGGCAAATATTTCTCAATCATATTTCTAATTTTATTAGACTCAAGACTATAAGGGGTAGAAAAAAACAGGAATATTAATGGACTTATCAAATCCATATTTACCTCTGTCTCTATTTTTGTTCCTATTCATGTTATCAAGGAGGAAATCACTCCTCTCAGCCTTGTAGGCTATAGAAAAAGCCCTATCAAGGACAGAGGCAGTGTATCCCCTCTCAGTGGAACGTATTCTCATGTCAGAGGCTTCTTTCAGAAAATATGATTCATTACTGCGAATACGTTTCAATCTTAAAAATTGACCAACTGGGATACCTTTAATCATTGCTTAGGGTGGTCTGAGTCTGCCCGCAACAAAGAATTGCCAGCTGTTGGCTTCCCATAAAGCTTAGAGGAGATACCGTCTCCTTCTCCTATTAAGACAATGTCTAAAAATTCCATCTGTCTATGGTGCATAGTACCTGTAAATCTAAGGCTCAGACACTTGTCATCAAGGTATAGGAGCCATTCATGGATGCTACCTACATCATGGGAACAGATAAAAATCAAATTGTCCATGTAGCAACGGAAAAACTTTATACTTGAACAATGGGGACAGCCAATACCAAGAATGAGGGACCTCTCCCACCATCCCATGTAAAGATTAGCAAGAGAGGGACAAAATTTGGCTCCCATCAAGGCCCCGCATTTTTTGGAAATAGCAGTCCCCATCAAACATAAAAATGTTATCAGTCAATAAGTATTCCAAACAACATAAAATGAACTCCTGATGTGCCAGGGAGTAATGACTGTGATGTTCCAGAGAATGGGGAATAGAGGAATACAAACTCGCTACATCACATGGGATCCAGACAATGTCTGTATCCCATTTTAAAGACTGCATATCAGAAAGAAGCTGTTTGCTATCCCTAAAAAAACAGGAGGGGCTGAAACCAAAGGTTGTAACTGATGATAAAATAATAAAAAAGGTGCAGTGCTTAGATTATATACATGACAATATCTGTATAATTTTTTTATATACATATATCCACCAAAGTGAACGAAGAGTCCATAAGTGAAACAATATGGTGACAAAGTGCAATATCTTGAGAAGTTATAGTGACAGGCAAATACAAGCATGGAATTAAAATCTGGCAACGCAGTGGCATCAACAAGCCCTTTCCGACGCGTTTCTCCTAAACGGGCATTATCTGGGGATGTTCCCCAGATGATGCCTGTTTAGGAGAAATGCGTTTGGAGGGGCTCGTTGATGCTACTTCGCTGCCAAATTTTAATTCCAGGCTTGTATTTGCCTGTAATATGTGAGTACCCATTTATGCTTTTAATGTTAATGTTAATGTTATGAGGCTGTATTTTCTTTTTGGCCTATAATATACGTGGAAGAATCTCTGTCCTCAGTCATCCCAAAAGGTGGAAAGCCATTTCATCTATTTTTGGGTCATCTCTCTGTCTACTCTGGTACCCATGAGAAGTTACAAGTTTGCCAGCTGTTTTTTCATGTAGATTTACATCAATAAACTCGTGTGACTCACTAGGTATATACCTAACTGGGTCCATAACATCTGGTAAGCCTCCTCTCAAGTGGTGGTGGATTTCTGCAAAGCATTCACTGAAGTCACTATAACTTCTCAAGATATTGCACTTTGTCACCATATTGTTTCACTTATGAACATAGAATCATTAATAGTGTTAATTTATGAGGAGTTTTTTTATCACCATTAAAGTTGATTGTATTTTATTATATATTTTTTACACTGGTAAAAGATTATATAGATATTGTCATATATATAATCTAAGCACTGCACCTTTTTTATTATTACACCATTTTGTTTGTTGCAGTAAGTCTGCGGTGCTGGCAGCTATTATTTATTTGTTGTTTGTGGATAGCGCGTTTTTTTCTCACTTTATATACACTTTGTAACTGATGATCAACCCAAGCACGCAATCGTTCATTGAGTGATCCAATACTCGCCACTATGGGTCTACCAAACACTGGATTACATCCTTTATGTATCTTTGGTAAATGGCGAAAGATGGGCATGATGGGGGCATCAGGGATAAACATTTCTTTCTCATAAGCTGTCACAGCTCTGTCTAGAAGTATACATAAATCCTTTTTAAATGTAGAAGATGTAGGATCCCCTTTAGCTTTAAATAAGTGTTTTTATCAGACAGCTGGCGAATCACTCAATTTCATCAGAATATAGTACCACCACAGAGCTTTATCAGCATTAATGATGATGTCATGGTTCTTACTGAGATTAATTAAAGCCTCTCTCTCTAAGCTGGTGAGATTGTCAGATCTCGAACGATTTCTGCAACTGCATGCCAAACAGGTCAGGTCCCTCTCTATCAACTTTTGGAAAAGGTCCATGTCTTTGCCTCTAGAGTTGATCAGGTAGGAATCAGGCCTCAACCTAAACCTATAGTAGACAAAGGCCATGAATTCAGAAGATACAGTCAATCCACTTGTTGGTAATATTTTTTCCAGATTGGATGAGCAAGATCACTGCATGGATCAGTTTGCCATGGCGTTGCAAGCGCTGCTGAGTCTCACGGCTCACCTGGAATCCCCCACGGTGGCTGCGCCAGTACAACCTGAGTCGCAGGCCGTCCCTGCTGCTGCGCCAGTCTCTGTGCAAGCACCCGCCTGGAGTATTACCTCTATGAGAGGTATGTCTGGTTCCGCTCCACTTTCCCAGTGATTTAGGGGTGATCCAGTTCAATGCAGAGGGTTTCTCAATCAGGTTGAGATATACTTCGAGATGCTGCCCCAGGCGTTTCCCACAGACAGAAGCAAGTAGGTTTCATGATATCTTTGCTTTCTGAGAGAGCCTTGGCCTGGGCTAATCCCCTATGGGAGATGCAAAAACCTGTTGTCTTGAGTTACCCTCAGTTTGTGGCCTCCTTTAAAAGGGTATTTGACGTTCCCGCACGCTCCGCTTCTGCTGCCAAGTGCCTCATGTCCATCAAACAGAGTACGAGAACTGTTGCTGACTACGCCATTGAATTCCGTACTCTAGCAGCAGAGGTTGCTTGGAACAATGAGGCCCTCTTGGCTGCTTTTTCTCATGGTCTCTCGGATTCCATCAAGGATGAGATAGCAGCCCGAGATATACCCACTGAGCTGGAGAGCTTGATCTCATTTGCCATCCTCATTGACTCCATACTCAGAGAGACTTTCTCTTAAGGAGCGCTTGCGGAAGCCTCCTGTATGTTTGCCTCCGAGCTTTGTAGTCCCACCCATGCCTCCCTCACCTCCCATGCCTCCTGGTACTGAGTCGGTCAGTGAAGATGAACCCATGCACCTGGGCTTCACGCGTCTCTCTGCGGATGAGAGCCTTTAGGAGGAGGGAGAGATTGTGCCTTTATTGTGGCCAGGCAGGTCACTTTTTGAAGTCTTGTCCTACCCGTCCAGGGAACGCCCGAACCTTGAGGTTCTGTCATGGACAGACGTTAGGTGGTATTGTTTCATCCCCTGTTATCCAGAAGGATAAGCCCCTGGTTTCGGTCACCCTTTCTTGCGCTGAGGCGTCCATCGAGATACAGGCTCTAATCGACTCTGGGGCTGCAGGCCTGTTCATTGATGCTGCATTTGTTTCGCAGCACTCGATTCCGCTGCAGCTGCGTAACACTCCACTTGCCAATGAGGCTCTTGATGGGAGACCTTTACAGCCTGCCCATGTGACTCATGAGACGGTTCCATTGTCCATGGCCATAGAAGCTCTTCACCATGAGATAATCCAATTCCAAGTTATTTCCTCAAACAGGTTTCTGCTGGTTATTGGTTATCCTTGGTTACAGAGGCGGTCAGTGAAGATGAACCCATGCACCTGAGCTTCACGCGTCTCTCTGCCGATGAGAGCCTTGAGGAGGCCCCTCTTTTGATTGGCTCTGTGCTTAGGGTTTTCTCCTGGTCACCGCAATGCAGTGAGACATGCTTCCTGAAGGTATCCAAGGTCCTGTGCACCTCTTTACTCTCCTCCCTGCCGGATGTCTTTTATAAAGGTCAATCCGGTAGTTTGCCTCCACACCGGTCTTATGATTGTGCAATCGACCTTCAACCTGGTGCCATACCTCCTTGTGGCCGGGTTTACCCTTTTGTCGGTCTTGAAGGATAAGGCCATGAAGGAGTATGTTGCTGACGCACTTTCTCAAGGTTTCATCCGCAAATCCTCGTCTCCTGCTGGTGCTGGTTTCTTCTTTGTGAAGAAGAAGAGCGGTGAACTGAGACCTTGTATAGATTATAGGGGTCTCAATCGTGTCACGATTAAGAATGCTTACCCGATTCCATTGATTACAAAGTTATTTGACCGCCTCAAGGGAGCAACGGTTTTCACAAAGCTTGACTTGAGAGGGGCATACAATCTCGTGCACATTAAGGAGGGCGACGAGTGGAAAACTGCGTTTAATACCAGAACAGGCCATTATGAATACCTGGTAATGCCTTTTGGCCTTTGTAACGACCTGGCAGTTTTCCAGGAATTTTTTAAAAATGTTCTCTGAGATTTGTTGCAGTTATGTGTGGTGTTTTATCTCAATGATATCTTCATATTTTCCAAGTCCCTGGAGAGCCACCACACAGATGTCTGTCGTGTGCTTCAGAAACGAAGTGAGAACAATCTCTATTGTAAACTGGAGAAGTGCGAGTTCCATCGTGAACAGGTTACATTCCTGGGCTATGTCATTTCCACTGCTGGTTTTTCGATGGACCCAGAGAAACTTTTGGCAGTCCTACAGTGGCCTTGACCCGTGGGTTTACGTCCTCTGCAGCGTTTCCTGGGATTTGCCAACTACTATCGGAAGTTTATTCGTAACTTCTTGTCTCTGGTCAAGCCCCTGACTGATATGACCAGAAAGGATGGTAACCCACAGAGTTGGTCTCTGGAGTCCATTAAGGCCTTTGAGACTCTCAAGGCTGCCTTTGTTTCTGCTCCTGTGTTGGCACATCCCGATCCTACGTTGCCTTTTATCCTAGAAGTTGATGCTTCTGAGACTGGAGTTGGAGCCCTTCTGTCTCAACGTCTTAACTCTGAGAGCGTTATGCATCCGTGTGGCTACTTTTCCAAGAAATTGTCACCTGCTGAGTGCATTTATGAGATTGGTGACAGAGAGCTGTTGGCGATCATTTTAGCCCTGAAAGAATGGAGACATCTCCTTGAAGGTACCACTGTGCCTGTTCTTATTCTTACTGACCATAAGAATCTTACATTCTTGTCTGAGGCTAAGCGACTCTCTCTCAGAAGGGCACGATGGGCTCTTTTCTTGTCAAGATTTAATTACATTGTCTAATTCTTACCCGGTACTAAGAATGTAAGGGCCTTGTTACAACAATCTTCATCCACTTCCAAGTCGGAGTCGGTTCCTATGATTCCTCCTGATCATATCTTGGCTACGGTTCGCACCAGTCTTACTTCTCCTTTGGGTGACAAAATTCTTGCTGCTCAGCTCCATGCTCCTCCTGAGAAACCTTGTGACCGCTGCTTCGTCCCAGAGAGTCTCCGTGCTGTTGTGCTCCAGACTTCTCATTCTCCCAAGGCAGCTGGCCATCCTGGGAAGAATCAACTCATTTGGGCCATTTCCCAACAATTCTGGTGGCCTAAACTACGGGCTGATGTTACTGTCCCGTGTGTGCTCAGAGTAAAGCCGCGTACACACGGGGCGGACTGTCTGGCCAACTTAGTCCGTCAGACAATCCGACGGACAGTCCGTCATACTTTCGAATGAACGGACTTGCCCACACACGGCACTTTTTGAGCGGACTAATACGGCGTACTAAGTCCGCCATACTATCCGCCCTACTTTTGAAATGAACGGACTCGCCCACACACGCGGAGGAAAGTCCGCTCATTTCGAGCGCGTCTCCAGGTAGGCGGGGCCCGTGAAGGAGACGTCGCTGGCCCCGTCGCCTGGTATGGACTTAAAGGGGAACCCCAACGCTGAAAAAAATCGGCGTGGGGGTCCCCCCCAAGTACACAACAAAACCCTTGTCCGAGCACGCTACCCGGCCGGCCAGGAAAGGGGGCGAGCGAGCGCCCCCCCTCCTGAGCCGTACCAGGCCGCGTGCCCTCAACATGGGGGGCTGCCTTGGGGAAGGGGGGGCCGCGCGGCCCCCCCACCCCAAAGCACCTTGTCCCCATGTTGATGAGGACAAGGGCCTCTTCCCGACAACCCTGGCCGTTGGTTGTCGGGGTCTGCGGGCGGGGGGCTTATCGGAATCCTGGAGCCCCCTTTAATAAGGGGGCCCCCGGATACCGGCCCCCCACCCTATGTGAATGAGTATGGGGTATAATGTACCCCTACCCATTCACCTGTGAAAAAAAGTACAAAAAAAAACACAACACAGGGTTAAAATATTTTATTGCACAGCTCCGGGGGTCTTCCGTCTTCGGGGGTCTTCTCGCCAGACTCCTCCGCTATCTTCTTGTAGCTCTTTTGCTAGCGGAGGAGTCCGGCTTTCTTCCTCGCCGCCGGTCTCTTCTCCCGACTTCGGGGGTCTTGTCCCCCTCTTCGGTTCTTCTGCCGGGCCACCGCGCCTTCTTATAGCTCTTTTACAGGCGGTGGCCCGGTCTTCTGTCGCCGCCGTCGCCGCCGCCTTCCGTTCTTCTTCTTCTCCAGGAGATGTTGCCTCGACGATCTCTCCGGCCGGAATGCCAGGGACGCACTGCGCGGCCACTTATATAGGGACAATGGGGCGGTGTCACATGGCTTTATGTCACATGGGTTGGTGTCACATGGTGACCCCGCCCCCTTACGATGTCATAGTCCCCATGTGACATCAACCCATGTGACCAACCCATGTGACATAAAGCCATGTGACACCGCCCCATTGTCCCTATATAAGTGGCCGCGCAGTGCGTCCCTGGCATTCCGGCCGGAGAGATTGTCGAGGCAACATCTCCTGGAGAAGAAGAAGAAGAAGAAGAACGGAAGGCGGCGGCGACGGCGGCGACAGAAGACCGGGCCACCGCCTGTAAAAGAGCTATAAGAAGGCGCGGTGGCCCGGCAGAAGAACCGAAGAGGGGGACAAGACCCCCGAAGTCGGGAGAAGAGGCCGGCGGCGAGGAAGAAAGCCGGACTCCTCCGCTAGCAAAAGAGCTACAAGAAGATAGCGGAGGAGTCCGGCGAGAAGACCCCCGAAGACGGAAGACCCCCAGAGCTGTGCAATAAAATATTTTAACCCTGTGTTGTGTTTTTTTTGTACTTTTTTTCACAGGTGAATGGGTAGGGGTACATTGTACCCCATACTCATTCACATAGGGTGGGGGGCCGGTATCCGGGGGCCCCCTTATTAAAGGGGGCTCCTGGATTCCGATAAGCCCCCTGCCCGCAGACCCCGACAAGGAGGGCACGCGGCCTGGTACGGCTCAGGAGGGGGGGCGCTCGCTCGCCCCCCTTTCCTGGCCGGCCGGGTAGCGTGCTCGGACAAGGGTCTGTTGTGGACTTGGGGGGGACCCCCACGCCGATTTTTTTCGGCGTTGGGGTTCCCCTTTAAGTCCATACCAGGCGGCGGGGCCAGCGACGTCTCCTTCGCGGGCCCCGCCTACCTGGATACCCGCTCGAAATGAGCGGACTTTTCTCCGGGCGGGTAAAGTCCGCTCATTTCAAAAGTATGGCGGACTGGCACACACACGGGCAGATTGTCCGCCCAAATGCGAGTCCGACGGACTGTATTACGGAAATTCCGAAATACTTAGTCCGCCAGACTGCACGCTGAAAAAGTCAGCTGAAGCCCACACACGAGAGGACTGTCCGCTGAAATGTGTTTCGGCGGACTAAGTAGGCCAGACAGTCCGCCCATGTGTACGCGGCTTAAGACACCACGATACCTTCCAGTGGGCCTCCTACAACCCATATCCAATGGAGAGAGGCCCTGGACTCACCTGTCAATGGATTTCATTGTGGAGTTGCTCAACTCCCAAGGAAACACTGTTATCCTTATGGTGGTTGACTGGTTCTCAAAGATGTGTCATTGTATTCCACTTAAGAAGTTGCCTACCTCTAAGGAACTGGCTTCCATTTTTGCTCAGGAGATCTTTCGCTTTCATGGGCTACCCAAGGTGATTGTCTCGGACAGGGGCAGTCAGTTTGTCTCCCGGTTCTGGCGAGCCTTTTGTGCACAGTTGGGAATCCAGCTTGCGTTCTCTTCTGCGTATCACTGCAGTCTAATGGGGCTGCAGAGTGAGCCAATCGGTCCTTGGAGCAATTCCTACGTTGCTATATTTCTGACCACCATAACAACTGGTCAGACCTATTACCATGGGCAGAGTTTGCTCACAACAGTGCCTTGAATTCTGCCTCCCGTTTGTCTCCATTTATGGCAAATTATGGTTTCCAACGTTCCATGTTGCCTGACTCATTTGTTCCGTAGAGTATTCCTGCGTTAGAGGAGCTGCTCCGTGGTCTTCGTTCCACTTGAGTACAAGTCCAGGAGGCTTTGCGTCATGCTCATGATAGGTACAGATTCCATGCTGATTGCAGACGCCTGCCTGCGCCTTCTCACCAGGTTGGGGACAGGGTCTGGCTGTCATCTCGCAACCTCTGGCTTCATGTTCCCTCACTGAAGTTTGCACCTCAGTTTATTGGGACTTTCCGTATACTTCGCAGGATTAACCCAGTGGCTTACGCGTTGGACCTTCCTCCTAGTATGCACATCTCAAATGTGTTTCATGTCTTCTTATTGAAACCGTTGGTCTGTAACCGATTTACCACCTCAGCGCCACGCCCTCACCCTATTCAGGTTGAGAACCATGAGGAGTATGAGGTCCATTGTTGGCTCCCGTAGGTTCTGTGGGCGCATACAGTACCTGGTGCATTGGAAGGGGTACGGTCTGGAGGAACGCTCCTGGGTTTCATCCTCAGACGTACATGCCCCTGTCCTCCTCCGCAAGTTCCATAGACGGTTTCCCCTCAAGCCCGGTGGCCCTCTGAGTGAGAGGGGTCATTGAGGAGGGGGTACTGTCAGGGCTGGCTTAGCCCTTCTTCTATGGGCTGGCTGCTCAGCTGTCGGCTAATTGCCAGCTCTCATCTCTCTCCACAGTTACCAGCTGTTCCTGATCATGCTCGTCTGACCTGCCTACTTAAAGCTGTCCAGCTCACATTACCTCTGCCTTTGCCTTAGTCACATCACAAGAAACCATCTCCTGAGGTTCTGTTTGAAGACTGGCTTGCTGACATCCCTTCTGGCTCCTTATCCTGCTTGCTGTTGCTCTACTTGGATCCCTGACTTCTGGCCTAGTTGATTACCCGATCTGATTATTGAACTCTGGCCTGGCTGACTACTCTATCCGGTTACTGGACTCTGGCTATGCTTTGACTACGCTTTTTCTATTCCCCCTTACTTCTGTCTCGGTCTGATTCATGGTTTCTGACAGTTCCCTTTTCCCTGTTGGAGTTCTTCAAGCAAAATTTTTAAAAAATGCACCCGCTAGACTGTTTATTGGAACAATAGTGAAAGGACTGTTGCTTTTGTGTACAGACAGGACCTGTACTGTCTGAGGAAAAAACAGTCTATATCAGTGGCTCCTGTGGTGGTAGAATTACATATTTTTCTCTCTTCCCACCCAGTGTTCCTTGAGTTATAGACACTTGGTTGGTTAATGCTCTTAGTACGTGTTTGAACACATCATCCCCATGAACATCACAAAAACTAGCCATTCTTATGTTTTTGTCTTAAGATCTGGCCATATATGACCAGTTTGTATTTGTAAGAATGGGCAGTAGATGGATAAAGTTATCAGATCAGGATTCAATATCATATGTGTTGCTCTGTTTCAAAATCTCCCCTTGGGCCATTGCTCCACAGTTTTGGATCATTAACCTTGCTTTTCTGACAGAATTACTAATAGTGATAAATTGTGATTATTTTCTCTGCCAGTTTTGAAGATTAATATTTAATTTTTCGATTTCCTTCCAGTGCTGTACAATGATTGCTGGAGCAGATTAATTAGCTGTGATTTTCCTGGTCTTAATGCCCAGTTCTGTCTGTTTCTGGTAATAACCTGCTAGATTAAACCAGTATCAAATCACAATTGTTTCAGTTATAAGTAAATTCATGCACTAACGTTTCTGCTTGGATAGCTTATAATTTGGAAATATATTATAATAAAAATATAACTGAGAACCAATCTGTTATTTCCTTCTTCAGTAAATGAATTAGGAAATGCTATTGGAATTCAAAACAAATGCAGAATTCATCAGCCCAAACCCAGAAGTAGGTTTTATGTATTTGAGGGTTTTGCCTTAGAATTACCACTAAAATAACACATTTTTGTTACCATAACTTCCAAATTATTTGAATGCTACACAGATGTGTAATTTTAAAGAAGGGATCTCTATAGCCAGGTCTGAATATTTTCATGTCATATACCATGCAAGAGATTGGAATGGTGATTTTTGCTATTGGACTGCACATTTTTCATAAAATTAGCATAAGGATATCTGTATGGACACTAACCTCTGTCTAAATAAGTACAATTTTGAATGGGTGAGGGTGGATCCATATGGGACAGGAAGCAGGGGGTTCAGTGATGCTAGAGTAGGAAGGGAAGTCAGGCAAGCAAGATTATAGATGGTGGAATGGAAAGGGAGGGTTTGCAACAGAGATGGAAAAGCAAATCAATAAATAAAATCAGTGATGCTAGAACAAGATGAAACATAAAGCAACAGGACAATGAAGAAAAAGGGAAGCAGCAGGGAGTAGTAACATTGGAAAGTGATGGAATGGTTGGCAATAACAATAGAGCAAGATGAAACAAGAGGTAGTCATAATCAGTGACTCAAAAGTGGGAAGAAATAGCAAGAAGTGGGGACCATTTACACCAGAGTGAGATTACACAGGAGTGAGATGAGACAGGATGCAAACACCTTTGGTGGATGCAGATATGGCACAAGGCAATAAAGATTGGTGACTATGAGGTGTGATACTTAAGGGAGATGAGAGAAGAGGCTGCAGGGATCAGCAATGTTAGAGAGGGAAGGACAAAAGGAAGCTGCAGAAATCAGTGATACCGTAGAAATGATTGGGGCTGTGAATAAAAGGTGGGGGCTGAAGGAAAGGTACACCAGGCCTTAAGGAGAGACTGACGGCTGAAGAAGAGATGCATGGGCTCCTGGAAAAGCTAACAAAAACAGGAAGATTAGAGCAGGCTAAGCCCTTGTACACACGGTCGGAGAATCTGTCGGAATGAGTCTTATCGGACCGTGTCGTCAGATAATCCGACTGTGTGTGGTATGCATCGGACTGATTCCGTCCGAATCTCCGTCTGACCCAATTTTCCAACATGTTGGAAAGATTTCCCGACCAACTGGGCCGGACGGACCTAATCCGATCATGTGTAGAGCATTTTCATCGGACCAAGTGCCACGCATGCTCACATTCAAATTCCGACACAGAAGCGCTACTGCTCGTAAGCGATATAGCACATTCGTCACGCTGCAATGTTAAAAAATCATTCATCAAGCGCATTCTCTTGTTCTTTACAATGCTGCAAGAACCAACTTCTTTTGATGCTCATAGTCACACACACTTCTCCCGAACGGATTTCATTACTCTTTTTTAACCATTTCAGCAATACAATTTTAGTTTAAGTCACATCTACACAATGTTTTTTTTATTTTTTGGATGTTTTTTTGGGGGGGATTCCCTAAAAATCTCCTTTAAAGACACTGCTCATTTCTCCTTTTTTTTTACTTTTTTTTTTGGGTGTAAACTTACAACAACAACATTATTGTATTTTTTAGATTTTCTTTTGCTTTTTTAATCTACAGGAGGTTGTTTAGTGTTGGTACCCCTTGTTATTTAGTTCACTTTGTATTTTGGAAATGTACCTGCCTGCTCAGGCCGCGTACACACGGGCGGACTGTTCGCCCAACTTTGTCCGCTGAACAGTGTTTGGGTGGACAGTCCGCTCGTGTGTGGGCTTTCAGCGGACAGTTTCAGCGGACAGTTGGACGGACAAGGTTTTTCGGAATTTCCGAAAAACTGTCCGCTGAAACCTTGTTTCAGCGAACAGCCCGCTCGTGTGTAGGCTTGTTCGTCAAACAAAGTTGCGCGCATGCTCAGAAAGGATTTTCACGCCGAAAGCTATAATGCAGTGTATAGGACGTCGTATTTTTCGTCCCGTCGTACGTGCCGTTCACGTCATCGCGCACGGTTTCAGCAAACTGTTCGTTCGTCGTGTGCGGCCATGTCCGTCCATGCTAATTTTGAGCGGACTGTTTGCCGAAACTGTTGGACGGACAAAGTTGGGCGAACAGTCCGCCCGTGTGTACGCGGCCTCACAAATAAACTCTACTTTTTGAAGGAAAACACATTACACAAGTATCTCATCAAACAAAAATAAAATTTATTTTTTTGGCTCGAAAATAAAAATAGGAACGCAGCACTGGAGAAACTTCTTAACTTTGGTGCAGCCTTTGGCCCCCAGGGCAGATATGACTAAATGACATATACAAAAAAATTGGTGGCCTGAGGAGTACATATCTCAGGGAGAGAAGTCTGCTCCTGAAGTCCTAGAGAGCAGGAAATTCAGATGACATTTCTGTCCCCAGGATGGTGATCTTGAAGAGGCTGCATCTTCTGGCACACCAGACTCATCCCAGGCCATCACTCTCTGGTCTTCCTTTGTGACTTCCCACCAGGCATCCTTCCAGGCTGTGGCTGGGCTCCTGTAGCTGGGGCAGGAGGAGAAGGAGGGCGTTGTTTGGACCTCCTGGCTGCCACTTGCCACAGCCTCCCCCCGACTGAGGTCTTCCTGTGTATTAAAAGGGGACATAGTTTTAGTTTTTTGATCATCAATCACAACATTTTGTGCTCCTGGCTTTTGCTATTTGACTGTTACCAAATAGAACAGACTATCATTCTGACACCAGCATTTTTCTTTCCCGTCCCAATCATTTTTGGTCACTACTGTCTATTGAGATGTAAACCACTTTGAGAAATCACAACTTACTGATCAATAAGAACATCTAGTTAACATCATTAAATGTAACACAAGAAATATGTTCAACAATGCAATACCTGTCTCAAGCTGGGCCCCACCACATGGTGCTGCCTGGAAGGCCCAGGTTGTACATCAGAAGCCTCAGCTGGGGGTGAAGGATGCCTTGGAGGAAGCCTGGAGAGTGGTGGCCTAAGTGGTGGCCTGGGTACCCCCTGGTCTACCAGAAAATGCAGCCTGTCAAAGTGCACCATCCTGGGGTAATAAACAGCATCTGGATCTCCTGCTCTCAAGGACTCCAGGTGCTTCTTTCTCTCCCTGAAATATGTAAGCTTCATGGCCACAATTTTGCGATTCAGATATGTCATGTCTGTGGTGGGGACCCTGATCTGCACCAAAGCAAGAAGTTTCTCCAGTGCTGCGTTCCTCTTTGATCTGTCATAATAAAATTTGTTGTGGAACTGCCACAGGCAGGGCATCTCCATGTAGAGCTTGAGGAATAGCCCCATAAAGTTGGGATTGTTGACTGGGTCCATTTTGTCTTTAAGACACAACACAAGACAAACCCTCAAATACTAATAATGCAATTAAAATACCTCCTAATCTTGTCCCAAGAGCGGCCTAGATACAAGCAGTCTAGTCTAGTGAAGCACAAAGTTAAAAACGTTACCTTCGTTTCGACGTTCGCCGCGTCCGTGACTCACACTCTCCTCCCAGATCGTACAGACGATACACATGTGTGGCGTTTTATATACAGTGCGCATGCGTGAAACTCCGCCCGCCCCTGACGTTCTTTCCAGACTATTCCCCGCCCCTTCGCTTCCCGCACAGTGGGGAGAGCACATGGCGGAGAGAACGCAGGTGCGCAATAATAGTTCCACTAACGAGGAGGATGGTGAGGAAAGCCCGGAGCCTGAAACGTCCCGATCCAGGAAGACAAGATTTAAGGCCTCAAATATGTCTTTTGGAGAGATGTTGGAGATGGTCAACATATTGAACAGGACCGACTATGATGGGAAGTATGGACCTTACCCAAACCCAAATATCAGAAAGGCCAAGATCATGAATAAAGTTGTGAAGAGTCTTCTGAAGAATTTTGGGGTACGCTGATCCAAGGATCAACTGAGAAAACGCTGGTCAGACCTGAAACTGAGGGAGCACGAGCAGTACCTAAGGATCAAGCGTGTTCTTAAAGAAAGTAGGTAGTTGTCGTGTGTTCATATCATTATTCTTGCTTGCATACATGCTCCATGTGCTTTGATTTCATGTTGTGCATTTTAAAATGGCCACTTTCAAGGTCATGGTTTCTTCGTTCGTATGAAACATCGTTCTGCAGGGAAGTATTCCAGCTTAACAAAGTGGCCCCAATAATGTTCTCACCTTGTAACTCGGCCCAAAAAAACAATTGTACAACACTTCCAAGCAATGTTTCATATTCCTATTTATGCCCTCTGTGTGCTAATTAATCTTTGTTTACATTCTCATAGGGGAGAGAAGACTCGGCAAATATGAGGACACCAGGGACCATGAGGACACCAGGGACCACACCCCTCCCAAAGAAGGGCAACTTCCAAAAGAAGAAACAGAGGAGCAGGAGCAGGAGCAGGAGGAGGAGGAAGAAGGAGAGATCGTGGAGGTTGGCCAAATTGTCACCACAACAGGTGAGTGTCGGAGAACACAGCTTCCGGTAAGCTCATCAATGTATATCACCATATTTGGATTACATGGTGTGTTTGTTTTGTTTTTTTCTAGGTGATGTGGAGGAAGATTCCCGTTTTACCAGTGAAAGTGCCCAGATCTTGATCGGGGAGATAATGGGGTGCAATAGGGATTTGGAAATTGTACAACAAAACATCAATGATGTTAAAAATAAAATGAAGAACATCATTGATGTTTTGGGGAGAGTGTGAAAACGAAAAAACTAGATAGGGTTTTATTTTTGTTTTGTTTTTAAAAAAAGGTGTATTTTGCATAAGTCCAAATTTGGAAGATGCACAGAGTGTGTAAACATGCGCTATCTCCCATCATGGGGGATCAATGTACATGTTTTGTGGAAAGTGTCTGAGATGAAGGGGTTGCAGCCACAAAGCATGTACATTGATCCCCCATGATGGGAGATAGCACATGTTGACACACTGTGTGCATCTTCCAAATTTGTATTTTTCAGGGGTGACACCACATGTGATGAAGGCAATATCAGCCCAGTTTGTACATACTCATGTCTGATATTTTCTTCACTTTTCCAAGTTGAACTTTGTAAGTTCCTGTGTTCTGTATTTACGGTTTGATACATGCCTGTTTACACAAAAAAACAAGTAAAAAATAAATATGATTAAACTGGGTTTTGGATACCCAAAATATCTTGGTTTGTTGTAAAAACCTTTACTAAACGCACATATGAATGTGCTTGTATTAAAAAGTTTAATTCTCAACAATGTGTGGCTTCCTTTTTCATTGGGATTAAAATGTATTTGTAGTGAAATTTTAGTTTGTGCTGAGAAGGAGTGTGATTTACTAAAGGCAACTCCACTTTGCACTCCAAGTGCAGTTTCAGGTGTACTTTTGCAGTGCACTTGTAGTGCATAGTGGATGTGCCTTTAGTAAAAAGCACCCACATTGAGGTGTAAATTTGGACAATCATGCCATTTTCCTGCCATGGTGATGAAAATGAGCATGATTTAGATCAGTAATGCACTACACATTAGTTAACAAAAAGAAGGTGTGTGTGTGTGTAGCAGACCCACAACATAATAAGATTATCTGAAGAAGAGACTGTCCCCTCATCTCACTCTGAACTTGGGTTTGCACTGTTGCTGAAAAAGGCACAACTTTACGAAAAATGGCAAAGTGGGAGGCCATAGTCTGCAATTCCTGTGGCGTTGAAGGACACTGTGTAGTGACACAATAAATTTTTTTTGTAATTTTACAAATCAACATTGCATGCAGATTAGACACCCACATTTTTGGACAAAATTAGTATAACATTTTTTAAAATTAGTATTTAAAGCCTAAAGTATAAGGTCCCCTTATGAGAGTCCTAACCACCCCCCCCCCCCCCCCCCCATCTGATGGGCTCTTGATAAAGAATTAGGGGGGATGTTTAGGAGAGGTAACCCTCTCCACTTGATTGAGAGCTGAATGCCTAAATAATGTGTGATACTTTGTGAAGCCCCTCCTTAGTTACACTATTGGCAGCCCACTGGACAGGTAAGAAGTGTCATAATAATAAAATGGAAGGACATTTTGACATTCTGCTATTACATAGCAAGAAAATGAATGTGTTAAAAAAATAAAACTAGCATTTGAAAGTATTGAGGCCCTTACACTACATGCTTTGGTGAATTGTTCCATAAATGTGATCATGAAAAAGGTATTTAGCGTGTGTATTGGGTTGGGTCAAGTCATCAGATAGAGGATTGCTATCAGCTGAGGTAACAGTTGGGGAGAGGGGGGTTACTAATAAACAATAAAAAGGTCACTTTGCATGATTTGAAGCACACACATCACATTTGTAGACATTTTAGGGGGTGTTTAGGGGAAAGCAATACTATGGAGCTGCCAAAAGACATTATCAAGTGACTAGACTATAGTTTTAGGGGCCAAAAAGAGCATGGTGGGGAAGTTAGTGAGGCAAATCCGCATGAGGACAAAGGGGCAGAGCATATGAATTAGAGCATATTGCAATGATGGTAATTAGGGAATGAGGAAAGAAATGCAAGACATTAGCAATCATGAAATACATAGAATGTGATGTTTAATGTGATGTTTAAGGTTAAAAATTAGCATAATATAGTCCTTCAGCAGGAGCTGAATGATGGCAGAACAGGTCTCTGGAATAATGATCCCCAGAGCCTGGGGGGAGATGCCTGTAGAGAACTTGAGGTCCTGAAGGTTCGTCTACGTACTCATCGTACAGTTTGTGCTGTGCAGGGGTTCTTACTTTGACTTTGACACAAGCCCTTTGGCTTGTGTCAAAGTCAAAGTAAGAACCCCTGCACAGCACAAACTGTACGATGAGTACGTAGATGAAACATGTTTGGAAAACGGTCGGCTGGTCAGAACGGACACCAGAAAGCAACGCTAAACAGCAAGGCCTGAAAGGACGACCTGAATAGCAGAAGCAAGCAGACAATAAAAAATGCCTTTCAAAGCGTACTATACCAAGATAGAGTCCACAATGAGAAGCAAATACTTAATGACTGCACACACTGATTATCAGATACACAAAGACAAGCACAAACTGAAGAGCAGTAGCGATCTGAATCACTAATCTGAAAAGCGCGAATCGTCTTTCACCAAACTTCTACTAAAACACGAGATCAGCAGAAGGAGCCCAAAGGGTGCCGGACGTGGTGCTATACTTCCTTTTTCTAGTCCCGCTGTACACGGCTTACGTCACCGCGTTCTTGGCAACCGCGAAATCAGACAACTTGGCCCAACCGTGTGTATGCAACAGTTTCGGACACAATCCGTCTGACTAAATCCGACGGGCAAAATCCGACGGATTTGGTTGTGGAAATCTCCGACCATGTGTACGTGGGCTAAAAGAGGGGAAATAATTAGCACATAGAGAAAAAAATCTGAGCACATGGTAAGCTGAAGGTAGAGGAGGACAGTAGAAGAAAACAAAGACCAGAGCAAGTACGGAAGAAGAGAGCTGGAGCATGAGATGAGATAGGAATCTAGTGAATTTAATTTAATTTAATTTTAAGTGAAGAGTGGACACGAATTGGATGGTTAGGCATTAGACTGGACAAAATGCAGTAGAAAAGCTGTATATCAATAGGCTTATGAAATAAAGTGGGATGCTGACAACCATCTGAAGATAAACGGCTGGTCATAGGAGATTGTAGAAAGATAGCTGTCTGCAATATAGTGTTTGGGCTGACAAGTGGGGGAGAATTTGGAGGTCGGGAGCTTTAAGGTTAAATTAAGCTTTAGGAGCAGAATTCCCCACAGCTGAGGCGAAGACCATATATCGCCTTCAATCTTTATAGGACAGGGGAAATATCTTCTTATTAAATCAAGCACTACATACCCATTGCACCATATTATTATAGAGAGATTAACGTGTTTTGCACAAAACCAATTTTTTAATGGTATTTTAAAATTGTAAAACGCAGCTGCTATTTTGTCTACTTGAAATACTTGTATCTAATACCATCATAGACCCTGTTAACACATACATGATGTGCAGAAGACAATGGAATTTCAATCAGTATCAGTGATTCTGAAATATTCCTCTTGACTTTTAAATAGTATCCAACAAATGGCTATTTAAAACAAACAAAACATTGAACAGAACAGAATATGCACGTTTGAGATTGATTGCATGCTGTCGCTTCAAATCAATATTAATCAATTCAGTCTTTCACGTGAAGGGGAGAGTTTAAGGTTACACAACCCATTAATTAGAGTCCTCTTTATCCATATATATGTATTTCTTTCTAAGTAAGGAAAAAGAATGCGATTTTCTATCTCTAACTTGATCTTCCTATTGATATTGTCCAATAAGGAATGGAGAATAGGTAAGTATTTAAGAATATATACTATCACATTTCATTGGTAATATACAGTGGAAAAATTTAAAAAGTGCGAATTTAGAAAATGCCTAAATAAAATATCAAAACAATTGTTTGCTGATAGGTTTGGCCTTTTCTTTGCATTAAATGTTGGCAACTGATGGGGGGCGTGGCCAGCGCATGGCTGAATGGACGCTTAATCCGGAGCTCCTCCAAGCAGCCGGGGAAAAGCAGCTCCAGCGGCGGCAAAACGAGTCCAGACCTCCACCGAACAGTACAGCGGGAGGCCGGACACATTCCGCGATTGGAAGGAGGAGGAGGGAGATGACTAGTGTGGGGAAGCTGACACATTTCTTCCCCCCCTAGATGGCAGGCATGAGGCCAAGATGGCGCCGGTGACCGCTCGCCGGCCTTGTCCAGCGGAGCCTCCTCCATGGCGCACAGCCCAGGACCAGCAGAGGACTCCCAAGCAGCACAGCCCAGGTCACCTGCAGCTTCCACTCCGACGACACAGAGCCCTGCTAAGAGCAAGCCCAGACTGACAGCAGATTTCTCGTTGATAGAGCTAAGCCTAGGCTGCAACTCTGCTAATACTACTGTGGAACTGTCGGACACTTTTAACTCATTCCCTGCCACCAATCAAGCTGTCACTGAGGCCACACTGAAAGATATGTTGATCTCTTTGAGGGCTTCCTTAAGTGCAGACTTAACTGTGTCACAAAGTTCAAGGCTGATGTGGACGAACTAGGGGGCAGAGTAGATCACGTTGAGCACAGAATTGGTAAGTTTGCTGCGTCCCATAATATGCTCATAGATGCACATAATGAGCAAGATGATCAAATAGAGACCATGAAAGCTAAAATCGCAGATCTCAAGGACTGTTCCAGAAGGAACAACCTAAAGGTTTGAGGTGTCCCCAAGTCTGTTCAAACAGCACAGTTGAACCAGTATGCCTGCGATTTGATACGTGCAGCCCTGCCCTCTATACCAGCATCCGAAGTGATAATTGACAGGATCCATCGGCTGAAAAGGGGCCCTGAGATCATCTGTGGGGACTTCAATGTGACTGCTGACCCCATATTGGACATATCATCTAAGTCTCCACGCTTTCACCGGACGCTTCAACCCCTACTGCACAAAGAAGACCTCTATGATGCTTGGAGGTGTCAACATGCGGAAGAAAGGGACTTCACCTTTCACTCGGCATGGCACAACTCTTACTCTAGGATAGACATGATTTTAGTTGATAAAAATGTACTCCAGGCTGTGGTCTCTTCCCATATACATGATATCACATGGTCAGACCATGCTCCGGTGTCGATATCTATAGGGGGAGACTGCTCACACCAGCCTGCTTTTATACGGAGAGTCAACTCTCAACTATTTAATTCAAAACAAAATGTCATAGATGTTGATAGGCAACTTTGGGAGTTTTTCCAAAACAACTCTCACTCAGTCTCTGACCCTTTCATGGTATGGTGTGCCCATAAGGCCTTTATAAGAGGTATTTTTATACAAATGTGTGCACGTATCACAGGCAAAGGTTGATGTGACTTGATGAATTGCTGAGAGAGATTCGGGCTAATGAAACTGAAAACAAGAAAAACCCACCTCTGTCCGCAGCAACTAACTTGACTGCACTGCGAACAAAGCTGAGACTCTTACTACCAGAGCAATACGATAAACATATCAAAGCCCTTAAACTGACAAGTTACTCATCAGGCAATAAAGTAGGCAAATTGTTAGCCAACAGATTAAAAACTAGAAAATAACAATCTAAAATTGAATATCTCACAGACCCAAAAACCAAAACAAAAATAACTAACCCAAAAGGAATTGCGGATATTTTAGCGGCCTACTATAGGACCTCTATAATTTAAAAGAGGATCCAAACACCCCACAACCTAAGCAAGAAAGCATTCAGTCATTTTTGTCCTCCCTTAATCTACCCACTCTAACTGGTGATCAATTACAGGAATTTAGTGCCCCGATCACTCCCCAAGAAATTGGGACCTGATAGCTTATCGAATGATTACTACAAACAATTTCAGGAAACTCTAGCTCCGAATCTCTCTCCAGTTTTTGCAGCAGCATCAAATTCGGCTTTGTTTCCTACAGAGATGTTTCAGGCCTATATTGTAACGATACCAAAGCCAGACAAAGAGCCTACTAATCCTGCAAACTACAGGCCCATTTCATTGTTAAATGCGGACCTCAAACTCTACGCAAAGATTCTTGCACACAGGCTGACCCATATTTTGCCTACTCTTATTAAACCGGACCAAACAGGGTTTGTAACTGGGCGGCAAACTTCAGATGCAACCAGAAGAGGGATAGATTTGATTCAATGTGCTGAGGCCGGTCGGGTGCCTTCTCCTCTCCTCTCTTTGGATGCGGAGAAGGCATTCGACCGCATCCATTGACAATACATGAGGGAAGTATTGATGAAATACTCGCATTGTATTCAACACCATCGGCGAGGGTATACACATCCAATACACTATCCTCCCATTTCCCGATTACAAATGGAACCCGGCAGGGCTGTCCCCTGTCCCCAACTATCTTTAATTTACCGATAGAACCCCTAGCAGAAGCAATAAGATCATCTTCCCGAATAACTGGTTTCACCTATCAAGCTAAACCTCATGTTATTAATTTATTTGCAGATGACATAATCATATTTTTGACCAACCCAACTACTTCTCTAGCAGAGACACGCAAAATCCTTGAAACATTCAGCTCAATATCTTACTACAAGGTACATTTCACCAAGTCACTGATACTAGACCTAGGCATAAAGAAGGAATTGCACAAGAAACTCCAAATCTCATATCCATACACATGGAGCACGGATGGGATCCCATATCTAGGCATCAGGTTAGTAGCAGATATCACACAACTTGCAGATATCAACTATTCCCTTCTTATTAATAAGATAACGAAAGAGGCCCAACAACTAACCAAATATGAACTTTCCTGGACAGGACGGTTAGCTGCCTTCAAAATGTTTGTACTGCCCCAAATACTATATCTATTTCGAACACTTCCTGTACCACTCAAGCGAAAGCATCTTGCAGAGCTCAATAGATTAGTAAAAACTTGGGTATGGCAAAATACAAAACCCTGCAGCTCCCACACTCAACTCCTAAAACATAAATACGTGGAAGGGATGGGTATGATTGATCTACGGGACTACTGGGTAGCGACGCAGATGTCTCAACTGCGTTGGTGGTTTCAACCTAACACAGATAAAAGATGGGTTGACATTTAAAAGTCTTACACCTCCATTCAATCTCTCAAAGACTTATTAATTGTAGACACATGGAAACGGAGCTCACTAGATCAGACGCTTCTTACCACTCGAGCATCAATTGAAGCTTGGAGGGTCTTCCAGTCACTAAAACTCCCCCCAACACAAACAACTTTAATCCCTATCCCATTAGAAGCCCTGGAAGTAGCAATACCAGATTTATCCCTAAATAGGCGTAAGGAAAAAGGAATTCACAACTTAACCCAAATATTCAAAGGAGAGGTTTTACGATCTTTTAAAGAAATACACACTGAATTTGGCATACCTACCATAGAACACTTTTCCTATATTAGGGTTTCACACTTTTTGAACTCTCTTGCTACTCCTGAAATACGCATACATGCACAAAGTTGGCAATATCTTACAAGACAAGCTTACTTTTCACAAATCCACTCCATACTCAAAATGGGAATCAGATTTGGGAGCTACATTTACCGTGGCCCAATGGAAAGCAGCTCTCAAATCTATTTACCAGGCATCCAAGTGTGGCAACCACTGGGAACTCTCACATAAGATCGCCTTGAGGTGGTATCTCACTCCGTATAGAATTTCTGAGTTTGTACCGTCACACTCCCCAATGTGCTGGAGGGGCGTGGGACAAATAATGCATATTTTTTGGTCATGCAAGAATTTAACAAGTTTCTGGAATAAGCTGTTTAGTACGTTTTCTGAAATTACTATGATAATTTCTCCCCCCACGGCGGCCTTAGCGATACTCAACATTGGCATAGACTCTTTTCCTCCTGACTGTCGCAGAATAGTCACTCATATCTTACTAGCTGCAAGGATGCTTATTGCCAGAAAATGGAAAACAGATCTAGTGCCAAATGTATCAGAAGTCATAGACTTGGTGAAATATAATTATACCTTTGAACACATATTAGCTTGTAGACAAAGTGCAAAACGGTCATTTGATTACCACTGGAAACATTGGTCATCCTGGGTAGAGCACCGCCATTTGGCCTAGCAAATGGGTGAAATATGAACTTCCGAGGATGCCTATGCAGATTCCTGACTCAAGATGTTGAGACTCATATGTAATCTTTTTTTTTTTTGTTATTCTTTTTTTGTTTATGGTTATGACATTAAGTATGCTATGTTGTCTTTAATCTCTCTTTCTTTATTTCGTGCATCATTTACCGTTTGATAAGTACATTGTGAGAAACATACTATAACATCATATGTATACAATTTATATGTATGAGAAAACAAGTTAAGCCTCTATGTCAACAGCTTTGTTATTGTATGCACAAAATTTCAATAAAAACGAATGTTAAAAAAAAAATAAAAAAATGTTCGCAACTAATCTTCATTACCTTGTTTTTTTTTGCCAATAATGTAATTCCTGGCTTTTTAGAAGCTTCAAATAGGGAATAGTCTGTATCTTGCAAGCTATGATAGAATTACATGTTATTGCCACAGTTCTCAGATCTCTTAAGGCCTCAATTAGGGCAATGTCTTATTCATGCAAGAAAGGCAACTTAGAAAGGGCATTTGAACTGACATTTTTGTAAGTTTAATGTCATGGACATTAATGGCAAAAAGTAAATCATAAAAAACATTGCGCTCTGAGTATTTTCTACCTAATGTATGTTCATATGGAATCTGTGTCTGATCACAGATAAGCTGAACAGTTTAGTGCACCCTTTTAAAAATGTCAGTTAAAGGACACTTGGTAGGTGTTGAAAACACATGGCACCACCTTTTAACTGTGTGTGTAAATGCAGCCCTGCTAAAAATTTGCTATCCAAAACTGTGATGTATGAAGCTTTTTTTGTACAAACCATTCAAATTTTATCCAGCCAGGTAGACCCCTGTTGATATATGCTGTTCATCTGAAAAATCGCATCTAAAATAAAATGTGTCCTCTAGCCAGCATTAGAGCAGCTGTGGGTAATTAAAAAGACTCACCAATTGACACAGGAGTGGGAATTTTGCTACATGCATGTAGGAAGGTTTGGGTTGGGCCCACTATGTGGCCTACTTAAGAGTGCTACCCTTTTAAATCCTTCCAGGAAAGAAAGTAAGTTCACTTATTTCCTGGCAGGATCTCTTAAATAGTGTTGGAGGAGGGAGGAGTTAGCTAGGGGGAGGAGGTTGCTGGCTGTGGCAAGGAGAGCCATGAAGGGGAGCAACATCCAGGAGCAAAGACTCTTTAACTCTTTCCTTTCCCCTGGAGGGGTCCTGTTGAAGATGGGCCTATGGAACTGATAACTGTTTTATGGAGAGAATCCTTTTCTTATTAACTGTATTTGGCACCAAGGCCTGAGTGACTGTTGTATACTGCAATTCTTCAGTAAAGATCTTTTGCTGGCGGAAATTTGGCCAGCAAAATTCAGATGGAACATACACACGGTTGCATTTACCAACAAAAAGCTCTAATCGGTCTTTTGCTGGCCGAAATTCCGACTGTGCATACACGGCATTAGGCCGCATACACATGATCGGACATTCCAACAACAAAATCCCATGTTTTTTTTCCAATGGATGTTGGCTCAAACTTGTCTGGCATACACATGATCACACAAAGTTGCCCAGAAATTCCGAACATCAAGAACACGGTGACGTACAACGCGTACGAGTAAAATGAAGTTCAATAGCCAGTGCTGCTCTTCTGCTTGATTCCAAACATGCATGGCAGTTTGTGTGTCGGAATTGTGTACACACGATCGTAATTTGCACGAACGGATTTTGTTGTCAGAAAATTTGAGAACCAGATTTCAAATTTTGTTCGACCGAAATTCTGATGGAAACTGTCTGATGGAGTCTACACATGGTCGGAATTTCTGACAAAAGGCTCCCATCAAACATTTTCCGTCAGAAAGTCCGACCATGTGTACGAGGCATAACTCTGTCTCATGACGTATGAAAAAGAAAATAGGATTTTTTCATCATACTTACCTGTGAAATCCTTTTCATTGAGTACATCATGGGACACAGAGATCCTTCCCCTCTTTTTTGAAGATTCAGTGCTTGCTACAAAACTGATGCACTTTCTGTATGGGAGGGGTTATATAGGGGGTCACTTCCTGTCTTAAGACTTTGTCTACCTGACACCTGTTGAGTCCATTGCAACCATGAAAAATCATCTCAGCAGCCTGACATTCATTTGAGACCCTTGCAAATGCAATACCGTCTCAGCAGTCTCACACTAGACATATGCGATTTAGTTTTGTACAAATCGAAAATTCGTACGAATTTCCGGAAATTTGTACATTCGTACGAATCCGAAATATGGATTTTTATGCCTACGAATTCTGTACGAAATACAAAATTTTGTTTACGAATTTCGGGTTCCAAATTCATAACGAAAATTCGTAATTGTTACCAAAAGTTAACAAACCTAAAAGTTAAAACCCCAGGAAGTCAGCACAGCACAGGGATGGTGGGAACCCCTCATAATGATAAATTCATCATAATGAACATTGGTTATTGTAACGAAAAGTTTACGAATCTAAGGAAAACGCAATATTGTCTCAAGACAAACCTCATGCTCATAGAGACCCTTGCGACTTCTCAGTATCGTCTCAGCAGCCTGAAACTCACGGAGAACCCTTACCACCACACAATATCATCTCAGCAGACCAGACTCAGACCCTTAAAACCATGCAATACCGTCTCAGCAACCTCCCACTCATCAAGACCTTTGTGACCACACAATATCGTCTCAGAGAACCAGACTGAGACCCTTGCAACTATGCAATATTGTCTCAGTAACTGTTGTAGAATCTCATATTAGCCAATGTATTTCATATTAATCATATTGATTTGCATATGTTTTATTGATAATATAATTATTGTTATGATTATTATTATTATTATATAGTAATGGTCTTATCAATACTATTGTTAAATAGTAAAACAATAACTATTGATCTTTATTAATGTATAAATATAGAAAAAGTTTTAAATGTTGAACTTTAGATAACCTCTCTGCTTCTTTCTGATATTTTTTATAAGATAGTTTTCTGGGTGAATATTCATTAGGATACTTCATAGTTTTTAAATTTACTAATTAGAAGAAGATAGAACGTTTGACATCAGTTGAAATATAGCTGATCAGATAAGCACCGTCAAAGATAAGTGATACAAGTGGTTTAAAATAATTATGTGGAGTAAGGGAAAGTTATGTACAGTACATTAATTAAGTTTGACAGGGTCAAGCAAAGGTCTGTTTGTGCCTCATTAAAACTGTTAAAATATATATATAGTGAGACATATAACACCTCTGGTGGGGTTATTGAAAGTTCATTCTCTCAAAATCATAAATCTGTAATCCTTGAAGTTAAGTTAAATCTTATCAAGATGAGAAGAGTTTGATAACACAGCTGGTGTGCCATACCGTCTCTACACAGGTGTTTTTAATTGGACAAAACCAGTTATAAATCACTTTAATGAACATATAGGAATTCTGAGAATAATTAAGTTTATCTGGTTCTAGAACAGGTATCAGATTTATGGTTAGTTACATTGACGTAGATCGTAGCAACCAATCATGCTGTACCTAATATGCTTGCATTGTAAGAAACTGTATAAATTATACCGGCATCTTATAATACTTTGAACATAATCCTGTATGTTCCCAGCTGTTAATAAACCTGCATCACTGAGGTCCTGCCTGGTTCGATACTTTACTATTTTACTTCACAACCTGACTGAGACCCTTGCAAACATGCAATATCATCTCAGCAGCCTTACACTCATACAAATCTTTGCAACCACGCAATATCTTCTCAATCATCTCAAACAATCTCATACTCATTGAGTAACCATGCAATATCTACAGTAGCATTAAACATTCGGGGCACAAACCAACTAGCAAACAAACCTCAGGCGCACACACAATCAGCCTAGCATACACATCGGGACATCCAGTTGTACATTTATCTACAGTGGCATACCGGCTACTCATCATTTCCCTCAGGTCAGTCGCGTAACGAGTTCAGATTTTTCATTTTATATATATATATATATATATATATATATATATATATACGCACACGCACACACACATATATATATATATATATATATATATATATATATATATATATATATATGTAGAGAGAGAGAGAGGAAAACGACAAGAAAGGATTGCTGCACAAAAATGTTTTAAAGAAAAATATAATCAAAACAGTATCTCAACAAAGTGTGTATACCACTCACATTTTTGTAAATATTTACAACACTGAAGAAATAAATCTTTGCTACAAAGTAAAGTAGTGAGTGTACAGCTTGTATAACAGTGTAAATTTGCTGTCCCCTCAAAATAACTTAACACACAGCCATTAACCACTTAAGGACCGCCGCATGCCATTGTACGTCATTACAATGGCATGTACAGGCACAAGCACGTACATGTACGTGCTTGCCTTCCAGCGGGTCGGGGGTCCAATCGGGAGCGATCCGGGATGAGGGGATGGCCGTTGGTTTCTGGCCATCCCCTCTCGATCGTTCCTGGCGAATGAGAAGCTTCCTCCCACTGTGTATTGTATACACAGGCAGGGAGGAAGTGATGTCATTCTCCTCGGGGCGGTCTTATTGACCGGACTACGAGGAGAGGACACAGTAAGTCTGCACCAAACACTACACTGACACTAAATAACACATAGGCACACAAACCCCCCCGATCACCCCCCCCCCGATCGCCCCCCGATAGCCCCCCGCCCCCCCCCCCCAGTCACAGTGTCACTGATTGCAGTGATCATTTATTTACTGATCACTGCATTCAGTGTCAGTTGTAAAAGTAAAAACTGTCAGGGCAGTTAGTGTTAGGTCCAGGGTAGCCCCCTACCACCCCCCAATAAAGATTTAACCCCCTGATTGCCCTTGGAGTTAACCCTTTCACCCCCTTTTGCCAGTGTCACTAAGCGATCATTTTTCTGATCGCTGCATTAGTGTCGCTAGTGTCGCTAGGTAGCTAGTTATTTTTTTAGGTTCACCGCCAGGTTTTTATAGCGTTAGGTACCCTGATATACTACCCAATAACGGTTTTAACCCCCTGATTGCCCCTAGTTAACCCTTTCATCCCCTTTTGCCAGTGTCACTAAGCGATCATTTTTCTGATCGCTGCATTAGTGTCGCTAGGTAGCTAGTTATTTTTTTAGGTTCACCGCCAGGTTTTTATAGCGCTAGGTACCCCGATATACTACCCAATAATGGTTTTAACCCCCTGATTGCCCCTAGTTAACCCTTTCACCCCCTTTTGCCAGTGTCACTAAGCGATCATTTTTCTGATCGCTGCATTAGTGTCGCTACTGTCGCTAGGTAGCTAGTTATTTTTTTAGGTTCACCGCCAGGTTTTTATAGCGCTAGGTACCCCGATATACTACCCAATAATGGTTTTAACCCCCTGATTGCCCCTAGTTAACCCTTTCACCAGCGATCACAGTATAAGTGTCACTGGTGACGCTGGTTAGCCAGTTAGTTATTTAGGTTCCCCGTCAGGTTTTTATATAGCGCCAGGGACCCCCATATACTACCTAATACAAATTTGAACACCCTGATTGCCCCTAGTTAACCCTTTCACCAGTGATCACCGTATAAGTGTTACGGGTGACTCTGGTTAGTTAGTTTGCTTTTTATAGCATCAGGGCACCCACCATTTATTACCCAATAAAGGTTTAACCCCCTGATCACCCGGCGGGTGATATCAATAAGGTTTAAGGGTCAGGGTCTGCGTCACCCCAGGCAGCGCTAGGTTAGTGCCAGTACCGCTAACACCCACGTGCAAAGCATAAACCTCCCGTAGTGGTATAGAATCTGAACAGATCAATATCTGATCTGATCAGATCTATACTAGCGTCCCCAGCAGTTTAGGGTTCCAAAAAACGCATTGTTAGCGGGATCAGCCCAGATACCTGCTAGCACCTGTGTTTTGCCCCTCCGCCCAGCCCACCCAAGTTCAGTATCGATCGATCACTGTCACTTACAAAACACTAAACACATAACTACAGCGATCGCAGAGTCAGGCTTGATCCCTGCGATCGCTAACAGTTTTTTCTTTGGTAGCGTTTTATATTTAAATCCGGAAGGCAGTGCTTGGTTTTCGGGGTTCAGTACGTGGCTAGGCTCCCACAAAGTCCCCCACATGTGGTATCCCCTTACTCGGGAGAAGCAGTAAAATTTATTTTGGGGTGTAATTTGACTTATGCCCATAGCATGTGTGAGCAATATATCATTTAGTGACAACTTTGTGCAAAAAAAAAAAAAATGTTTAATATTCCTGCAACTTGTGGCAAAATATAAAATATTTCATGGACTCAACATGCCTCTCAGTAAATAGCTTGGGGTGTCTACTTTCCAAAATGGAGTCATTTGGGGGGGTTTTGTGTTATTTTGGCATTTTATGGCCTTCGAAACTGTGATAGGTAGTGAGGAGTGAAATCAAAAATTTGCACCCTTAGAAATCCTGAAGGCAGTGATTGGTTTTCGGGGGGCCGTACGCGGCTAGACTCCCAAAAAGTCCCACATATGTGGTATCCCCGTACTCAGGAGAAGCAGCAGAATATATTTTGGGGTGCAATTCCACATATAACTATGGCATGTGCGAGCAATATATCATTTAGTGACAACTTTTGTAAACTTTTTTTTATTTTTTTATTTCATTATTCAATCACTTGGGACAAAAAAAAAATATTCAATGGGCTCAACATGCCTCTCAGAAATTTCCTTGGGGTGTCTACTTTACAAAATGGGGTCATTTGGGGGGGGGGGGTTTGTACTGCCCTGCCATTTTAGCACCTCAAGAAATGAGATAGGCAGTCATAAATTAAAAGCTGTGTAAATTCCAGAAAATGTACTCTAGTTTGTAGACGCTATAACTTTTGCGCAAACCAAAAAATATACGCTTATTGACATTTTTTTTACTAACGACTTGTGGCTGAATACATTTTGCCCTAAATGTATGACTAAAATTTAGTTTATTCGATTTTTCTTATAACAAAAAAGTAGAAAATATATTTTTTTCTCAAAATTTTCGGTCTTTTTCCATTTATATCACAAAAAATAAAAATCGCAGAGGCAATCAAATACCACCAAAAAGAAAGCTCTATTTGTGGGAAGAAAAGGACGCAAATTTCGTTTGGGTACAACATTGCATGACCGCGCAATTACCAGTTAAAGCAGTGCAGTGCGAAATTGTAAAAAGACCTCTGGTCCTTAGGCTGTTAATTGGTCCGGGGCTGAAGTGGTTAATGTCTAAACCGCTGGCAACAAAAGTGAGTACACCCCTAAGTGAAAATGTCCAAACTGGACCCAAAGTGTCAATATTTTGTGTGGCCAGCATTATATTCCAGCACTGCCTTAACCCTCTTGGGCATGGAGTTCACCAGAGCTTCACAGGTTGCCACTGGAGTCCTCTTCCACTCCTCCATGATGACATCACAGAGCTGGTGAATGTTAGAGACCTTGCTCTCCTCCACCTTCCGTTTGAGGATGCCCCACAGATGGGTTTAGGTCTGGAGACATGCTTGCCCAGTCCATCACCTTTACCCCCAGCTTCTTTAGCAAGGCAGTGTTCATCTTGGAGGCTGCAGCACTCATGCAGCCTCAGACCATGACACTTCCGCCACCATGCTTGACTGTAGGCAAGTCCCACTTGTCTTTGTACTTTGTACTTTGTACTCACTTGGTTTCAGCCACACACGCTTGACACCATCTGAAATAAATACGTTTATCGTTGTCTCATTAGACCACAGGAGGTTCCAGTAGTCCATGTCCTTAGTCTGCTTGTCTTCAGCAAACTGTTTGCGGGCTTTCTTGTGGATCATCTTTAGAAGAGCCTTCCTTCTGGGTATACAGCCATGCAGACCAATTTGATGTAGTGTGCAGAGTATGGTCTGAGCACTGATAGGCTGACCCCCCTGGGCCTTTAACCTGTGCAGCAATTCTCTGCCTTTTGGCTAAGATCAAGTGTATTATCTGTTCTTATCAGTTACCAGGAGGTGGCGCTTGCTTCTGTCCCTGTTCTACGGCGAGGTGGAGCAGGGGTGGCGGTTGCTATGCAAAACCTGCTGGTGTAAAAGTGACCCGGAGCGGTTCGTAGCCGAAAGGGAAGCCTTCTGATGGGGATGGAGAACCACTGGTCGGCGCCAGGGGAGGGGACCATGGCCTGGATTGGGGCAGCTTTAGCGCTAGTCAGTTTTTTGGGAGGGAACATTTGCTCCCCTGTTTCCAACAGGGGGGCGGCCTGTACTTCCCGAATGTAATTAGGTAGGAGTGATGGGAGCGAGGCCTGATGGCAAAGGGCTCTCACTAAGCTCCTGGATCTCCATGCCTTTCTGACTGGGGTGGGGGCTGCTGTGGTCTGGGCTGGGAGGTCGGGGATGCTTCTTTTGAAGAGCCTATGGTGATGTGCCCCTGAAGTGTCAGTTCAGGGGTGCCTTACATTCACTGTGATTTATCACTTTGAAGTCTGGCACCATAGACACTTCACCGTATACACACTTTTCACACCTGCCTCTAGGGCCGGGCCTTTTGGCTAGGACCAGAGGAACTTTTGATTCCTGGCCGGAGGGCCTGGTCATTGTGTTTACACAATGGCCACCTTTTTCACTCCTCTTCTCCACTATCCCTTCCCCACTTTTTATTTATTTTACTTTGTGTGTTGTGTGTCACGTTTTATGTTTGTCACTGCATGTGTGGCGAGTAGGGTGTCGGTCCTCGGACCTATCCTGAAAGTCTTGTGGGAGGGTGGACATAGGCCTTCTGGCTTGGTTCACTCTCTCTTTGGGGGGTCTCCCTTTGGGGGAGCCCCTATCCTAGTACCTGGGTGGGTCTGTTTCGGCAGATCTTCCGGAGAAAGGCGGTCGTCCGGCTTTGGCTGGATGAGCCATGTATTTGGTACCTCAGTCCCCGTCTGTATTGATGCAATAGGGCCTTCTCACCACTCCTTAAACCAGTATTCCCAGTGCTTATTGTTATTGCATAAATTGGGTCTTTAGTTTATCTGGCTCACTTGGGGCACATTAGCTGGAGGAACCTCTCTCTGTCTGTCTTGTCAATGTGGTATAGTTGTGATAATTGGGACGCAATATAATATAGGTTGAAATCCGGCAATGCCATACCTCCCAGGTCAGTTGGGTTTTTTAGCACCTGCCATGCCAGTTTGTGTCTGTTAGAACCCCATACAAAAGGTTTAAGGAGGGCTTCTAGGGTCTTGAAATATTTCAAAGGTAAGTATGTTGGGGAGTGACATATAACATATAATACTTTGGGGAGTAGAACCATTTTGATGAGATTTATTCAGCCCCATACCCCCAGTGGCAGGTGAGCCCAAGTCCTGAGCTTAGTTTTCACATAGGATATAAGGAGTTCAATATTTAGATGCACATAGTCTGTCGACATTCTGGATACATGTATCCCGAGGTATTTGATGGTACTAACTCTTTGGAGTGGTAAACTGGCCTGTGACTCGGTTGGTGGAAAACTGTCTATTGGTAATATCTGCGATTTCTCCCAATTAATTTTTAAACCAGAGAAGGTCCCAAATTGTTCAATTGTTTGTAGTGCCACACGCAAGGAAGGTCCCGGAACTGCCAGGTATAAGAGGGTATCATCCGTGTACATACTGATTTTTTCAATCAAATTACCAGAACATAGTCTCTTGATTTCTGGATTATCCCAGTTGGATATGGCTAGCGGCTCAGCTGCCAAGGCATATAGCAATGGTGAAAGGGGGCAGCCCTGCCTTGTGCCTCTGGTGAGGTCAAACTGCTCGGAGGGCCATCCGTTCGCCATCACCTTGCCCGTGAGTGACTGATACAATAGTTGCACCCATTTAATAAATTTAGGACCAAAGCCATACCCCTCCAGACATTTCCAAAAGTACTCCCATTCCATGGAGTCAAAGACTTTTGCAGTGTCTAAAGTTACTACCACCCCAGATCCTGCTTCCAAGTGTGTGGCCTGTAGGTTAATGAACAATTTGCGTAAATTGAAGGATGTGTTGCGACCCGGTATGAATCCTGCCTTGTCGACATGTATTAGAGAAAGGATAACTTTGTTCAATCTCAAGGATAGTACCTTGGCGAGGACTTTTATGTCTACTTGGAGTAGAGAGATTGGGTGATATGATTACGGATATCCCAGATCTTTCCCCTGTTTGGGAATGAGCACTATTACTGCCAATCTCATGGACGGTGGTAAGGAAAAGGTTTTCGAACAGGTGCTTGTATAGTGTGAGTAGCTTTGGAGTAAGAAGTTCACTGTACTGGGAGTAAAACTCGATTGGGAGACCATCCGCACCAGGGGATTTGGATCTGGCAAAATTGGCTATAGCCGTGGCTATTTTGTCTGTGGTGAGGAGTGCCTCAAGAAGGTCAAGCTGGTCTGTCGTCAGTTGAGGGAGGGTGATGCTATGGAGGAAGGCCGTTCTCTGGTCCATTGGGTCTGTAGTCGTTGTATAGATCTGCAAAGAAGTCTGTAAATCTAACAGTTACACTATGCGGATCCATTATCTGATGGCCCCCGGTCCATGTAGCATGATGACCACTGGGGGTCTATCTTCACTATGTACCAGATAGGTCAACAGCTTGCTTGCCTTTTCTCCATGCTCAAAAAATTTTTGTTTTGTGAAAAACAGTTTTTGCCTGGCCTTTGTAAACTGAAGTTGAGTTGCCACTCTGGATTGCAGTTTGAGTCGGGCTGCTATCTCTGGCGTAGGATTAGTGGCATATTCCCGTTCTGTGGAGGTTAGTTCTGCTAGCGCCCTGTCAAAGATATCCGCGGATTTTGTCTTAATTGCATTTATGTGGGAGGTAAGGGTCGTGCGAATGAGTCGCAAATCGCTGAAATAGAGGCAGTTTGATCGTTTTCTGTAAAGTATTGCTTCCATAGGTTTGGGAGCTCGTCATCGTCCGGTAGCAGGGACAACCAAAATTTTTAGGTGCCAGGGCTTTGGGGGTTTACCAACGGGGATGCTCAGTGAGGTCCAGTATGGGCTGTGATCAGATAGTAGTCTTGGGCAAAAGGCCGTTTCTAATATCCGTGGTGTTAGGGTTCTTGATACAAGGATAAAATCAATGTGGGACATGGAGTTGTGAGAAGGTGAAAAGCAGGAAGCTGGGCCTTTGTGAGGGGGAATTTGTAACGCCAGGTGTCTATTAAGTGGAAAGTGGAGGTCAGTTTAGAGAATTTTGTCTCCCTGGTAACTGCATCTGTCCCCTGTTAGTCTGGAATCTAATGCTGGCCGGAGGGTAGTATTAAAGTCTCCCATCCAGATCACTGGTATTGTGGGATGTCAGGTCATAAGGGCGAGTCCCTCGATGATCACGGTCATACTGAATGGGGGGTATGTAAAAGGCCATGAGGAGAAACTGTTCACCATATAATTTGGCATGGAGAAACACATATCTGCCCTGAGGGTCTGTAATTACTTCACATAACTCAAAGTGCACCGATTTGGCAATTAATATTGAGACACCTCTGGCGTGGGTAGTGTGCGTGGAATGGTATGCCCACCCCACCCACAGGCGGCATAGGGCCATCTGAAGCCTTCCTTCTATATGTGTTTCTACCAATGCCACTAAATCTGCTCTCTGCTTCTTTAGGAATGAGAGGGCTGCCGAGTGTTTAATCTTCTTGCGTAGGCCCCTCACATTCCATGTCATTTTATAGATGTCATAGCATATGAAAAATAACACAGCTCAAGAATTTCCCCTTTAGGATTATCCAGAACATCAGTAGCATTAGAAACTGCCATAGATCGTACCATGCATGTGATAACCATTTAGGAGAGATATAAAACCTTCGAAAAACAGCGCTGGTCTAAACAAAGTGCTAGACAAATATATATGAAAAAATCAAGTGTAAATAAAACAAAAACTTGATATTAGTGTTAATACTGACAGTAGTAAGTTCTTGCTGCAACCCAATGCGAGACACACACAATATACAACAATCAAAAAATATGGCTGCGCTAAAACTTATAAAACAAAATTATAAAGTGACATAATTTTTCTAATTTACAAAAAATCCCCAAAACATGCAAAAATAGTGCCAAAGTAATAATTTCCAGGCATATAAGCAGTCCAAAGAAAAGGAAAGATGGATAGGATGCTGAATCTTAGTCCATTTTCGGTGACTCTCAAAAAACCACCCTTTACACACGTAGCAGGTGCACCCAGAGTAGAAAGAGATTATCCACCACCAAATTAGAGGAGGCTTACCAGCTGTCAAGATCTCTTTTTAAGGAGATCATACGGGCTTGTAAAATGTTACGTTCCTGGTCCCCACACTGGGCTCTGTTGGTAACACCAATCTATCTGCTCCCTCTTTATGGTATATCTCGTTCCACCACAATCATTTAGTACGGCAAAGAGAGAAGAAAAAAAGCTCCCATAGCATAATTCCGTAAAGATTTATTAAAATATAAAAAGTAAAGTAACAACTCACGAATTCCCAGCAGAGTGTAAGCGTATAGCGTATAAAAAAACGAGCCGGCCGGCTCTCTCTTGTTTGCACTGCCCGCCCTTCCGGATTAACGTGGAAATGCGGTAACGTAATCTCTTTCTACTCTGGGTGCACCTGCTACGTGTGTAAAGGGTGGTTTTTGAGAGTCACCGAAAATGGACTAAGATTCAGCATCCTATCCATCTTTCCTTTTCTTTGGACTGCTTATATGCCTGGAAATTATTACTTTGGCACTATTTTTGCATGTTTTTGGGATTTTTTGTAAATTAGAAAAATTATGTCACTTTATAATTTTGTTTTATAAGTTTTAGCGCAGCCATATTTTTTGATGGTTTTTTGATTTAGGAGAGATACCTGTTGTCGTGGTCCCCTCTTGTAATAACATTTGTGCACTGAGATATTGAGAAAATAACCGTATAACGTTCCCCTCCCTCCTCCCCGCCCTACACCCACCTCAACATGTGCTGGCCTTATCCCTCAACAGTTGTAAACTAACACCCAAGAGTTCCATCACTTGTGAACATGTGAAAAAAGAGGAAAAAAAAATGGAAGGATGAGAAGGAAAAGCAGGAGGCTGCAAAATTTCAGCCACTGGGTATTACTGAGGCATCTGGTCATGCATATTAGTACTGGATGATTGGTAGTCACATGCCTTTGATAGGTTAACAGGAGCTAGTGTCCAGTCCCATTTCCTTCTATAGTTTTGGTGATGGTGAGCTCCAGGGGTTGGTGAAGTTGAACTTCGCTTCATCTTAGGGTCTAATGGAAAATATAGTATATAGTAGGACTGAGGTACATTAGACACCATATCAAACATCCCTTCAGCACCTGTACATTTTCCCATAGTCAGTTCCTGAGGCCCCATATGCACATTTAAAAATTGCAAAAACAACTGTTTAACAACACCCACCCCAACTTTTGTCGGCATGATCCCTTAACAACTCTGAACTACCATCTGGGGAAAAAAGTAACTGCGTATCTAAGGCGAAGATGAGGAACAGTTTTAGTCGCTGGATCAAATAGTGGTTCTGGGCCAGCCACCACAGAAGAAAAAAAAAAGACTCCCATGAGGGGAGCAATGAAATATATTAAGTCCACTCTAAATATCCAAAAGAAAAAGGGGAAACAATTTTTTAAATGTGGCAAGGGTAGTTAAGATGATCTCACCATATGGTTCATCTGGTGTGTGGTCAGTCACCCCTGCCGTGTGCAGGCCTGCGTTCCAGCCAGGAGATGACTTCACGAGGATCCTCAAAGAACGACACTCGGCCATCATGTTCCACTCTCAGGCGTGCAGGGAAGAGCATGGAATTCTTCAGGTGATGGTCACGTAGTCTGCGTTTGACCTCCATGAAGCTCTGTCCCGCCGTGAAATCATGGAAATCAGGTGGGGTATGGAGAGGGTCCCCAGGTAAGCTGCCTGCTCGAATGGGGGGACTTTTAGAGTGGAGGATTATCTAATTATCAGGATTAATGCTGGAGCTCTAAGCATGCAGGTCCTACACCAAGCCACGCCCGTAAACCCCTGCTTTTTAATGCAGACTGTTGGTCAGGTTAATTTTGTTCGTCGGCAGACTGGTTGGTGAGTTGAGCTATGGAATGTTCTGTTTTTTTCTTCCACTTTGTTTCAGGTAAAGGAACATACATGTTAAACTTATGTCCCCCTCATAGCAGGTTTCCGGTCAACCCAGTCTCGATCCGTGCCAGAACCTCGCTACTAGGGCGCCACTCAGGTGTGTGGTTCATGGATATTCCTTTTAAAACCCAGCTTCTGTGCCCTAGTTTGCTTTCTATCCAATGCTACATCTCTTCGTAACACTTGCACCCCCTTATTCTCTTACAGTCGGAGTCATGTCGCAGGCTGGCAGTGGTGACCTCACACCCACCCCTCTGTCTCCCTCCACGGGCTCAGAGAGTGGAAGCGTGCAGTCCCTCCGCACATGGACCATTCCCAAGCTCATAGCTGAACTTAGACGCAAGAGCATCCCCTCCTGTCATGGTTATGCAGTGTTCTTCCTGTTTGCTTAACTCCCTTCATGTGTTCAGACTAAGAGGCCAGCCACTTCCACCTGGTGGTTTTTATAACCTCTCCCCTAAGCATGGCTCCACCCCAGGCCCTATCAGGGAACCCTATATTAACCTGTGCACTGCTAGCCAACCCTGCTGATCAACCATTGTGTGTTAGCTTCCTGTTACCTGCCGTGTGCTCTTTTGTTGTTCCGTTACCGACTTGTTACCGGCGTGTCTTTGACTATCCCTGTTTGCCTGTGATCCTGACCTTTTGGCGTATCTCTGACTATTTCCGTCTGCTTGTGGCCCCGACCTTGGCTTTGTCCCTCACCATCCCTATCCTCCTGTTGCCTACTGTGGGTGTGAGCTGGGGGGACCCTGGGGGTCGTGACCTGGAGCCAGTTGCAGCCAAGTCCATCCTCACCACTCGAGGCTCTGGTGAACACCTGCTGGCTCTTAGACTCCGTGCCCCAGGGAATCTTATGCTCTAACCCCAGTGGGACCTGTCTCCCATCCGCAGCAGTCAGCCGTAGGGTCCACAACCTTGCGGTGCACTCCTGATCCCTACGGTGTGCATCTGTCACCTCTCTTCAAGGTGACCTGACAGTTTGATCAGCCATGGACCTGGCTGACGTGCCGCTTCCTGCAGATGATCCATTGCAGAGCTTAGTTCGCAGACTTGAGACCCAAGAATCGCATCAGACCCAGGTGATGTGATTCCTTCAGGATTTGGCATCCCGTGTTGAACAGGTTCAGGCCTCATTAGGACCCCCGGTTCAACAACCTCAACCGCTATCTGCCGCTGCACCTATCGCATCAGTCGCAGCCACACATTCATTACAACTACCAGCTCCGGCCCGTTTCTCTGGGGACTCCAAGGCTTGCAGGGGGTTCCTTAGCCAGTGCACAATTCATTTTGAACTTCAGCCCCAAAACTTCCTGTCCGATCGGGCAAAAGTTGCATATATCATATCCCTCCTGTCCAGCGAGGCGCTAGCTTGAGCTGCCCCTCTGTGGGAACTGAATGATCCAGTGGTTTCTAGCCTGTCTGATTTCTTGAAACTTTTTCGGAATATCTTCGAGGAACCGGGTCGTGTCTCCTCAGCAGCTAGCGCTCTTTTACGTCTCCGTCAAGAGTCCGCGTCTGTGGGACAGTATGCTCTTCAGTTCCGTATCCTCACAGCTGAATTGAGCTGGAATAATGAGGCCCTAGTTGCAACCTTTTTACATGGCCTCTCTGATAGAGTGAAGGATGAATTAGCAGGAAGATCCCTTCCTGCTGATCTGGACAGTGTCATCACCTTGTGTAACCAGATCGATATTCGCTTTCAAGAGAGGGCCCTGGAAAAAAGACGCCAGCACTCCCCGTTCTTTAGGCAGCCTGAGCCCCCAGTCCCTTCTCTTCGATCCGAGGAGCACCCCCTGCCTACCGAGGAACCTATGCAGTTGGGCTGGACTAAGTTATCTGCCGAAGAACGTGCTAGGCGCAGAACTCTGGGCCTATGTCTCTATTGTGGGGCCAAAGGTCATTTCCGTGACACTTGTTCTCTTCGTCCGGAAAAACGCTCAGGGCTAATACATCTGGAAGGTGGAGTATTAGACCCTGAAATATCACCTTCACCTTCTCGGCACATCTGGATTCCGGAGCCGCTGCCAATTTCATGGATTGGGAAACTGCATCCTCCATGAGACTTACCCTTTTGCCCCTTACAACACCATTGGTGGTCTTGGCGATTGATGGCACGGTTCTCCCAGGGGGCCCTATCCGCTTCCAGACTCTTCCTGTTAAGATGTCAGTAGGGACACTCCACCAGGAGTGGATATCCTTCCTTGTCTTACCTAAGGCTTCATCTCCTATCATATTAGGTCTTCCTTGGTTACGGCTCCATTCTCCACATGTTGACTGGTCTGCTGGACAGATCCTGGCTTGGGGTTCCTCCTGTTCCTCTTCCTGCCTACTCAAGGGTACCTCAAAAGAGAAACTTCCTGCTACCACCATCCCAGTATCTTCTGCTCTTCCCGCTGTATATAGCGATCTCTGGGATGCGTCCTGCAATAGTCGGACTGATGCACTCTCTATTTCATGTGGTACTCTGGATGAGGGGCCCACCTATGAACCTGAGTCGATCATTCACTCCAGTTCGCATAACCATTTACCTTTGCCTGTCCCTAATCTCCCTTGGATGCACAGCCAGGCTAACTTGTCTGCAAGTTCCACAGTCGCTATGCCCTGTGATGCGACTGAAATGTCACCATCTAACCAACCTGACCTCAGGGATCCACTGACCTCTGCCCAGTCTGGTGGTCCTGTTATGGATGCCCAGCTCATCTTTAAGGGTGTGGGGGACCCTGCTCAGACTCCTGATCTTCTCATGCCCTTACCCATTCCTAAAAAGCCTTTAGTCCTCAAGTCCTGTCGTCCTCTCCCTACCTCGGTTTCGGTCTCTGAGGATAATCTAAAATACGAGGTTAGTCAAGTTTTGGATTCCCGGCTCCAAAAAGGCATTCTTCAGTACCTCGTACTTTGGAAAGGGTTGGGCCCTGAGGAGAGGTCTTGGATCACTGCATCTGAGGTCTTTGCTCCTCGTCTGTTGAGGAGGTTTCATCTGGAGTTTCCCTTTAAGCCTGGACCCAGGCGGGGGAGGGGGAGGCCTCGTAAGAGGGAGGGTACTGTCATGGTTATGCAGTGATCTTCCTGTTTGCTTACCTCCCCTCATGTGTTCAGACTAAGAGGCCAGCCACTTCCACCTGGTGGTTTTTATAACCTCTCCTCTAAGCATGGCTCCACCCCAGGCCCTATCAGGGAACCCTATATTAACCTGTGCACTGCTAGCCAGCCCTGCTGATCAACCATTGTGTGTTAGCTTCCTGTTACCTGCCGTGTGCTCTTCTGTTGTTCCGTTACCGACTTTGGAGTGTCTTTGACTATCCCTGTTTGCCTGTGATCCTGACCTTTTGGCGTATCCCTGACTATTCCCGTCTGCTTGTGGCCCGACCTTGGCTTTGTCCATCACCATCCCTATCCTCCTGTTGCCTACTGTGGGTGTGAGCTGGGGGACCCCGGGGGTCGCGACCTGGAGCCAGTTGCAGCCAAGTCCATCCTCACCACTCGAGGCTCTGGTGAACACCTGCTGGCTCTTAGACTCCGTGCCCCAGGGAATCTTACGCTCTAACCCCGGTGGGACCTGTCTCCCATCCGCAGCAGTCAGCCGTAGGGTCCAAAACCTTGCGGTGCACTCTTGGTCCCTACGGTGTGCATCTGTCACCTCGCATCAAGGTGACCTGACACCTCCCCTGCTACAGCCAGGAAGGCAGAGCTCTTCAGGCTACTCTTCCTGCCGATAGCCACTGCAGGACCCATCAGGCGTCCCTGCAGTCCATATCTAGGGCCATCTCCCAGCTGTACTCCATGGTCTCTTCCCTGTCCGCAACAGTTACCGACATGCAGACTAGAGTGGCAGCTCTGGAGGTTCGCCTTCCAACAACCTTCCCTGACCCAGTCACAGTCACGGCACTGGCATCCCCTCCTGCAGGTACGCCAGAGTCCACCTCTACCTTCCTCCCTGCTCACCTTGTCCCCATCAGCCTCAGGAAGGACATCTTGGAGGGAAAGGATGTAAATCTAGCATCTCTGCTGATTTTGGTGCATGATTTGGCCGACAACAGAGCATACGCCTGGGGAGGATGTCTCTGTGGTCGTTAAGTCGAAAGACCCCAGGCTCAGCCGCTGTCATGGCTTGGCCCAGCCCTTCCTTCTCTGAGCTGCTAGCCCTTTCTCATTATACCAGCAGGCTATACCTAGCCAGCATCCAGCACATTCTGTTCTTACAGGACCCCAGTAAACCATCAGTATTCTTGGCCCATGCAGTCAGGTCCCTCCTATTGGGCATACAGAAGCACCAACCCATAACTAATGGCAAACGCCTACCTATCACAAGTGCCATCTTTAGGGACATGTCTGAAATTCTTACTTGTTCTCAGTTTGGGGCTTTTCCCAGTCTAGTCATGCAACTTAGCCTTCTACTGTTGGCCTCCTATGGTTTCCTACGACCTAGTCGTCAACAGCTCTGGCAGTCACACACTGCTCTGACGCCACCTGACTCACTATCCGAACCATTACACCCTTCATCTTACAGTCTCCAAAACGCAACAAACTGGCCCATGGGTTGACATCAACCTACTGTATTTCAGACTAACAACGCCTGGGACCCAGTAACAGTCCTCGACCGGCTAATGTTCCATCTACCCAGCCAATCTGATGGTAGCCAGTTGCTACCCTTTCTGACCAGCCCCCTGACTGGCAGCCAGTTTATCAGGCATGCCAGGATCCTCTTAAGCAACTTGGGCTTCAAACCCAGTCAGTTCACTGGACATTCCTTCTGGATCGGAGCAGCTTCAGGTGCATCCCAGCATGGAGTACCAGACCACGTAATCAAGAAACTAGGCCGATGGAAGTATGCTTACTTTGCCACATACATCCCAAATCCTCAGGTGGAAATGGCACAAGCCTTCACCAAGCTGGCTCAATAACCACAAGAATCAATAAAGAGTTATTCCCCTATCTGTGTAATTTCCCCCCTTTTCTTGGCATACCGACCAGACCACCAAGGCACACTTCAGGTGTTTATGTGATCCATATCTGTCTCGGTCATAGGGCCAAAACCATAAATAAGAAGGCCAGTAAGGTGGCCTGAATTTATGGGAGGAGCTTGTAGGGTATTTAAGCAGCCCACTCGCCCATGCTCTTTGTCGGTTCCAGTGAGCGATACCCTCTGGCCCTTCTTTTTTTCAGGGCACTTCTCAGCACATCCTTCTCCATAAACTACCCATTACTTATCTTGGGTATGCCCCCTTTTCTTGGCATACCGACCAGACCACCAATGCACACTTCAGGTCTATTTACGTTGTAAGTCTTGTCGCGTGTTTATGTGATCCATCATAGGGCCACGACCATACATTTTTTTTATCTAATAGTAGTATTTGAATAATTATTTATAACAGGCAGTAGTTGGGATGGTTGAAGCAAATATAGCAACAACACAATCTAAGAAAATCGACTCTGTTGGCGATTCTGGGTGGCAGCAGAGGTAGTTGTATCATACATACAGCAACGATTTAACGATTTAGACATCCCTCAAAATATATCACATGGTACTATGTTCTTGTGTGGGTTTATTTGGGAAAAGCGATATGGATAAGCATCATGCAGTAATCTCTCTGTTTATTAGCTCACTGAGGTTGTAGTACTTTGACAGATGGCATGAGATAATTTGGTGTAGTTTACAGCAGGTTGCATTATATTCTATTAAACAATCTTGACAATTGTCAATTTACCACTGATTTGGTGACATGTGGATAACTTCTCTCTAACTTAGCCCCATAACATTTTCTCTGTATACTTCCTTATTCACAAAAGCAGCAAAAAGAGAACATAGAATGTTTTATTTGTGTGCAACCAGACATTCTTTGGTGCTCAATACATAACAATATACAATATCTACTAAGAGGAATGGCTCTGTACAGTTGGGGAATTTGTGAAACACTATTTTACACCAGATTGTGATGACATTGCACCCCTTGTAAGAAGCTGTGCATTTCAAACATATGTGGCAGCATTGTCAATTTATAGTATGGTATAAAGACATAATTGTAGGTTTGGTTGCCTGTTGTAGTGCCTTCCGTAAGTTTTGATGATCAGATACCCTGACATTTTATATGAATTTCAATCATGTTTCTTCATCATTGATAGGGTACAGATTTGCTGTCAAGAGAGCATTTCTTCAACAAGGAGATATTTCCTGTAGTGGTACTTATTCAAAAATGAATACCTTCAGCTTATGCTTTACTGAGAAATAAAATGTCAGTGCAGATAAATGACACTTCAAAATATCAGTATTCTATTTAACAATAACATAGATGTAACTTACCCCAAGAAGAAAATTCAAGAAGACTTGATTTTTTAAATTATATTTAGAATCACTTGAGGCAAACCAAGTCTTTGTTTCAGCTTGGTTGGTATCTTAAAATGTAGAAGAGAGAAAGACTTATAATTATTCTTAGGGGGGCTCTATTACCTAGAAAAATAAATGCTTACGAATGCTATGACCGAAGCAGCCATCCCCTGTCTTTTGTACCACATTACAATTTGGAAGCAATGAAGCTAAACCTATTCATTGAGTTACTTCCTTAAAACTGACACATAATCCATACAATTTCCTCAATGGTGGATTCCATCAGAGCCTTTAATAATTGGAGTTCTGCTTTTTTAGAAAGTCCCTGTGCTCCTCACACATTGAGTACTTCTTTGCATATAATGGTCAGCATTCCTTTATGTTGTCTTGCACTGCTTAAAGGGGCTGTAAACCCTTGAGATTTTCCACCTTAATGCATTCTATGCATTAAGGTAAAAAACATTCTGTAGTGCAGCAGCCCCCCAGACCCCCCCCCCCCCTTTTTACTTACTTGAACCCAATCATTCCATCAATGGGGACAAGCACAGCAGCTCCAGCCACTGTATCAGGTCCCCATTGGATAGCAGGACAGCCAGGGTAGGGCCAAGTCCTGCTGTCAATGAACGCAGCAGCAGGAGCGCGCCCACACAGGTGTCCCCTTGGAATGCGGGTCTCCAAGGGGACACTTGATGAGGGGTGGAGCAAGGAGCGTCACTGGGGGACCCCAGAGGAGGAGGATCTGGGCCACTCTATGCAAAACCCTTGCACAGAGGTAAGTATACCATGTTTGTTATTTTTTTTAAAACAAAGCTTTACAAACAGTTTAATACAAAGACAGTGTCTTCCGTATTTTGGTGCTTGTATCCAGATCATCAACTTCAAAATAAACTTTGTGTTAAAATTACTCTCACATGGGTGTTGGGTTGATTTACTAAAGACAAATAGGTCTTTGCAAGGAAATGCTCACTTAACAAGAGAAATTTCTCTTTGGTTTAATGCATACCAAATAATGTGCAAGGAGAATAAAAAAAATAAAAATTCTTGCATCTGATTGTAGCTTTGCCCCATGCCCTAAGCTAAGTGAAAATTCCCTTGAAAAATAAACGCTCTATTTGCTTTAGTAAATCAACCCTTATGTCTCTTGTATATGTCCCTGGAGGCTCATAGCCATTTTCCAATACTCTGTTGTAGGAACTGCAGGCACTGGATGGATAGAGCATTATCCATAGTGATAGTGGCTATCACTTGGAAAATTCCAGTACAGACAAATAAAAATGATTGCAGACCAAGCTGAATCAGTGTGACTTAAAATAATTAAAATCACATTAAAGAAGTGGAAAAGGAAAACAAAATAAAGGTTCAAAAGGATAGATTACAGCAGTGGTGGCCCATCCATAGGGGGCACATGGGCGCCGCCCCCCCAAAGCCAGTCACAAAAAAAGTCCCTTTAAGAAAAAAAAAAGTTCCTGTAAGTGCACTGTGTTCGGGTGGACGCCGGTCACAGTGCACTATGGAAGCCTCATGCCAATGCAATCCTGTGATTGCAGGCAAAACGCTTCATGTGCAGTGTTTTTTGATGCCCTGTGGCGCTGTGCAGAGCGCCTCTACATGCTCATTGGGTCATTCTCCTGCATGTCCTTATGTCTGGGCAGTGCCATGGACGGGCGGCGTGTCACTTTTGGTTTTGGCTCTGTGTGGATGGAAAAGCAAGGTAATGTCTTACTAACAGCCTGTAATTGTCTGTCCAGTGTACACCCCACACATATACAGCAGCACCTTGTGCTGTATGTAGTCTGTGATCGGAGGGTGGAGGGAGCCATGCTTCACCTCTGCTCCAGCCCTTCACCCGACAATCTGCTGGAGCCTTCATTACACATCTCCTGTATGTGTATACCACAAGGGCTCCCAGCACTACGTCCTACAGTCATCCTGTACAGATCTGTGTTCTCTCATCTCTCTGTCTGTCTGTCTGTCTGTATATCTGTCTGTGTCTCTCTGTCTGTCTGTCTGTATATGTCTCTCTGTCTGTATGTATATCTGTCTGTGTCTCTCTGTCTGTCTGTCTGTCTGTCTGTATGTATATCTGTCTGTGTCTGTAATGCCGCGTACACACGTAGCGGACTATCCGGCGGACTTAGTCTTTGCAGACTTTCTGCCGGACTATCCGTCGTACTTTTGAAATGAACGGACTCGTCCACACACGCGTAGGAAAATCCGTGAAGACCAGGTCACCGCCTGTAAAAGAGCTAGAAGAAGGCGTGGTGGCCCGGCAAGAAGAACGGAAGAGGGGGACAAGACCCCCGAAGAGGGGGACAAGACCCCCAAGGTCGGAAGAAGAGGGCGACGGCGAAGAAGAAAGCCGGGCTCCTCCACTAGCAAAAGAGCTAGCAGAAGATAGCGGAGGAGTCCGGCGAGAAGACCCCCGAAGACGGACAGAAGACCCCCGGAGCTGTGCAATAAACTATTTTAACCCTTGTGTGTTGTGTTTTTTTTAACTTTTTTTTACAGGTGAATGGGTAGGGGTACATTGTACCCCATACTCATTCACATAGGGTGGGGGGCCGGTATCCGGGGGCCCCCTTATTAAAGTGGGCTCCCAGATTCCGATAAGCCCCCCGCCCGGAGACCCCGACAACCAAGGGCCAGGGTTGTCGGGAAGAGGCCATTGTCCTCATCAACATGGGGACAAGGTGCTTTGGGGTGGGGGGGGCCGTGAGGCCCCCCCTTCCCCAAGGCACCCCCCATGTTGAGGGCACGCGGCCTAGTACGGCTCAGGAGGGGGGGGCTGCTTGCTCGTCCACACCCCCTTTCCTGGCCAGCCAGGTAGCATGCTCGGACAAGGGTCTGATGTGGACCTGGGGGGGACCCCACGCTGATTTTTCAGCGTAGGGATTCCCCTTTAAGTCCATACCAGGTGACGGGGCCTTCGCTGGCCCCGGCTACCTGGAGACGTGCTCAAAATTTTCTCCGGGCGGGAAAAGTCCGTTCATTTCAAAAGTACGGCGGACTGGCACACACACGGCCGGATTGTCCGCCAAAATGCAAGTCCGGCGGACAGAATGGAGTGCAAAACTACTTTCTTAGTCCACCGTACTTTTGGGTAAAAAAAGTCCGCTACACATGGGCGGATTGTCTGGCGGACTTGAGTTTGCCGGACTTTTCCACCGGATTGTTTGATCGTGTGTACCCGGCATAAGAGAATTGTCAGAATACGTTCTGTGCACACACTTTTGGGCAACAGACACACACTTAAGGGCAACAGACGCACATTCATGGGCAACTGGCGCACACTCACGGGCAACTGGAGAACACTTACAGGCAGCAGCAGATCCATGCGTACGCATGTGCGCACGTGCAGGAGCGTGCCCCTAAACCCTGTTGGCACCACATGGCCTATTTAAAGGGTGCCATGACTTCTGAACGGTGCTGACTGGTCTTTCATCTGTGTTACTGATACCCTGAACTTGTCATTTCCTGTCTGAATACCCGTTGCTGACCTTGGCTCCTGTTTGACCCTGCTTCTGGATCCTGTTTATCTGATCTCTGGCTTTTGACCCCAGCTCTCCACTGACCTTGCTTCTGGACTGTGTTTACCTGATCCCTGGCTCCTGATCCCAGCTTCTCATCTGACCTTGCCTTTGCCTGATGTCCTGGTACCTTGCTGCCTGCCTGTTAATGAACCTGGCTTCCTTTGTGACCTCGCTCCAGTGTCCTGTTGGGCTCAGCACTTCTGCAACTACAGTCTTGTGACTAGCTGCGACTTCCTGCAACAGGTCTCCGGGTCTTCTCCTATGGGCACTCATGTTCCTCCTGGCCCTTTGTCCTTCTTGAAAAATATATATAAACTAAATATAAACTCGCGCTGATGATATAAGAACAAAATCAATAATGTGAAAAAACAATTGCAGCTGCTATACACAAAGTGCTAACCACTTGAAAAACAAAATATATAAATACAGCGCTCCCAAACATAAATATGTGTGAAAAAAGTATATATAAAGTGAACCAACATAAAGTCCAAAAAACTCTGAAAGTGCTCCAATCCAAAGTGAATGAAAACTTCAGGTGCACAACGCCCCCTTGAGAGCCCCCACTCACCAGATCCACATGAATCCCAGCTTTTCAGTCTGAAGGGTCAATTCAGGCTTGGTATAGGTGTCTTTATGATGGTATGCGGAAAACCACGTCAGCAGATCCAGGGTTCCTCAATGAAGAGTTTAAGCCAGATAGACATGTACCCAGAAGTAAAAAAAGGGGGAACTAATAGTGAAGTACCATCAAAAAAACGATTTATTTGAACAAAAGATGGGTACTTACAAAACGAAGGGATTAACAAGCATTAAGCATGGAAAAGATCGTATGAAACCATCGTAAGTGACGTCAGTGTTCCCGGAAACAGCATCAACGTTTCGCCCTCCCACAGGGCATTATCAAGGACCTCTTGGCTTGGCTCCTTCTGTTCCACCCTCAGTGGGACTGGGGCTGGAGATACAAGAGAGGCCTCGTCAATTCAGTCTCCTTTCGGGTACGTGACAGTGTCTCTCTGTCTGTCTGTCTGTCTTTATGTATATCTGTCTGTGTCTCTCTCTCTGTCTGTCTGTATGTATATCGTCTGTGTCTCTCTCTCTGTCTGTCTGTATATCTGTCTGTGTCTCTCTGTCTGTCTGTATGTATATCTGTCTGTGTCTCTCTCTCTGTCTGTCTGTATATCTGTCTGTGTCTCTCTGTCTGTCTGTATGTATGTATATCTGTCTGTATCTCTCTGTCTGTCTGCCTGCCTGTCGGCCCCATCACGGCGATTGACGTTGGGGGGGGGGGGAGGTTGGTTGGGGTTTTGTTTGCGCCTCCCTAAAAAAATGGAGCACCAGCCACCACTGGATTACAGAACACAATAGTTAAATTCTTTCAAGACTGTCAAGTCAGAAAGAGTGAATAAACACACTACAATCTGATCCCATTTACATTTATCTACAGAAAAATTAGAACAGACCTAAAAAATCTATTCAGTTTGAATCAAACCCCTTAGGCCCTTACATTACTTAGTTGTTGGGTGATCTAAAGGAGATTTTACAATCCGATTATATAGCATATGGTAAGTGTAGGCTAGACATGGTTAGATTTTTCCAGGTCAGATCCCCGGGCTGAACGAGAGAAAACCACTTCATTCACTCATCCATACTAAACAGCATAGGTGGAGGATTCTGCACTGCCAGCCGCTGTGTTCAGACAGCTACAGCACCAGCCGCTGTTTGAATACCCTAATGCCCTGTACATACAGTTTGACATTCAGATTTTTTCAGGCGGATTTTGTCCGAAACTTGTGTTGCATACACACGGTCGGACAAAGTTGTCGGGAAATCTGATCGTTCAGAAGGAGGTGACTTTTGTTGACTATGACGGGACTACGTGGAGGCTAGTAGCCAATAGCTTTGGTCTCGTAATTTAATCTGAGCATGCATGACAGAATTCTCTACAAACAATCGGAAAAAGTCCGATCGGATTTTGTTATGGGAAAATTTTAGATCCAGCTCTCCAACTTTTTCTGTCGGGATTTCCAACGGAAAAAGTCCGATAGAGCCCACACACGATCGTATTTTCCGACAACATGATCCGATCGGACCTTTTCCGTCTGAAAGTCCGACCGTGTGTATAGGGCATAACAGTGACGTCATCTGATTAGATGCAGCCATTGTTAGGCTGACAATTTTACATCCCTACAGAGTCTGGTGGGGCCGATGGGGTCACCCATAGTTCAAATTTCAGCAAGAATAAGATTAAATTCAAAATGAGAATGGCTAATATTAATAGGAGTGAGGAAAGAGACAACAGTACCATACAAAAGTTAGGAAATACGTGTACACATACAGTAGTTGATTAACTACTTCCTTAATTTGTTTTAAAATGATCTGTCGACAATAGAACTGTAAAAACCACCTGCCTGCAATCCGTGTGACCTCTGTCTCTATGCCATTCTGATCTCATTATTTTACAAGAATCAAATCCCTACATGATCTATTAACTATGAGACTATAAGTTCTACAGATGCATCAAATCCTCCAATGTGAATATGTATGATAATACAATCTCTGTTCATACCCAAACAAATGGTAGGAGTTTCCGGTGAGGTGATTGCTGAATACATCTCCTTTAATCAAATGCAGTTTTTAAAAAAAGTGCTGGGCCATTCTGATGGGTATAGCCCTATGGTAATGTTGAAGCTTGTTTCTAACCCCGATACACATTTCTATGACAGCCAAGACAGAAGGATTTTGGAGGCTGCTATAGGTGCCTGCACTTTATATCTTAAACAGTTTTGTTTTTTTCTTCCCCATGACAGAGTCTTTTTAAAGTGACCCGTCATCTAAAAACAAAATGAATAGATGCTAAAAGGAAAATAAATATTGTAATACTTAGTGGTCCACAGTGGCAGCCCGTAATGCAGGCTTATCCATGCATACGACCCCCTAATCTACATGCAGGGAGCTGCCACTGCTGGTCCAGTTGCCTCCTCCAATATTCCTTACATTGCTAAAATACTGCTGGTTGAAGTTTCTTTAGCATCCGACACTTCCAGGAGTGTCAGATGCCTGGTTCCCCTTTGCACACTGTGGTTTCTTCCACCAGCGCTATGTAACTACTGAGTCTCATAGTGACGTAAGAGATAGAGGGAGGAACCACAGTGTTCAGAGGGGGGCCAGGCACTCAACACTTCAGCTTCAGAGACAGCAGGACAAGGAAGTATAAAAAGATTATTTACATACAAAATTTCTCTTTTTTTTTTCTTCACCAGTGACATCCCTGTGCACACAACTATCATGACCTATTATAAATTCAGACTTGATTATATCCTTGACAGTTCTTACACATTTAGCAATATAAAAAACAATTAATATTGAAAATTGCTTGTAGGAGTAAACAAAGTTAATATGTATTGTAGGGAATCAGAGGGGTGAAGAGCTGGCTCAGAGGCAGTCCAGTAAAATAAAAGTGGCTTTTATTCAGCAAAACAGCAAAAAAAACATAAGACCAGACAGACTTGTCTTATCACACTGATGTGCACACAGGTACAGCTCACAGTCCATCAGCCCACAGGCTTAGAGGTAACAGTTCATGGCTCCAAACACAGCTACAGTCTTTTTGTGGTTTAAGCTCACCCAGCAGGTACACCATCCAGCAATGGACCTTTTCACACAGTGTGCTGCTGTGTCTCTCTCTCCTACTCAACAGCTCCACACTGACACTTTCAGCACACCTGACCATAAGCAGATCTGAAGGGGATGTACCTGCCTTTCTATAATTAACCCCCTCTTAACCCTGCCCCAGGCTGACCCTCTACATATCCCCCCCCCCCTCTGTTCCAGGCCAGGGGTCTGGATACCACGACTCCAGTGGCAGTAGACCCAGGAAAGGGCATCCGCATTCTGATGTACCTTTCCCGGTCTATATACCACTACAAACCTAAAGTCCTGTAGAGCAAGGAACCACCGTGTGATTCTGGAGTTTTTATCTTTATTTTGAGCCATCCACTTAAGGGGCGCATGATCTGAAACTAACTTAAAGGGTCGGCCCAACAAGTAGTAGCGGAGTGTCTCCAAAACCCATTTTATTTAGAGACACTCCCTTTCCACAATGGAATAATTCCTCTCAGCTGGTGTGAGCTTCCGGCTCAAGTACACAACAGGGTGCTCATCCCCCCCAATCATCTGGGACAGTACTGTACCCAGACCCAATTTTGAGGCATCTGTTTGTACCAGGAACTCTTTTTGGAAGTTGGGAGCTACCAACACTGGTTCCTGGCACAAAGCTTGCTTCAATCGTCAGAACGCTGCTTCTGCTTCTGCACTCCACTGAACATCAGTTGCGTTCTTTCCCTTGGTGAAATCAGTCAGAGGTGCTGCTAGACTGGCAAAGTTGGGGACAAACCTCTATAATAGCCCACAATACCATGGAAAGAACGCACTTGTTTCTTTGTGAGTGGACGGGCCATTTCTGAATAGCCTCCACCTTGTTTAGTTGGGGCTTAATCATGCTTACAATATACCCCAGGTAGCGGGCCTCTTCCAACCCAACCTTGCTCTTTTCTGGGTTCACTGTGAACCCCGCCCTTCGGAGGGCATCCAAGACCAACTGGACCTTCGGTAAGTGACTCTCCCAGTCCTTACTAAAGATGACAATGTCATCAAGATAGGCTCCTGAGAATTCTTTATGAGGTCTCAAGACGAAGTCCATGGCCCTCTGGAAAGTGACTGGGGCCCCATGTAACCCGAATGGCATTCCAGCATACTGCCATAAGCCCTCGGGTGTGGCAGATGCAGTTTTTTTTTTAGTCTTGGGGAAAGCGGGATCTGCCAGTATCCCTTGCTCAAGTCAAGAGTGGTGATGTACCGAAACGGTCCTAATCTCTCGATTAATTAATTGACCCGAGGCATGGGGTCTGGCTTGGAGACTTCATTTAACTTGCGAAAGTCATTGCAGAACCGCCAGGTTCCATTCGGCTTGGGTACAAGGACTATAGGGCTAGACCAGCTACTTTAAGACTCCTCAATGACCCCAAGGTCCAACATGCTCTTAAGCTCGGCCGAGACAATATTCCGGCGAGCTTCGGGTATGCGGTAGGGTTTGAGGTTTACTCGAACGCCAGGGTCTGTAATGACATTATGTTCAATTACCAAGGTTAGGCCTGGTAGGTTTGAAAAAATGTCTCGATTCCTCTGCAAAAACTCAAAAAACTCAAAACTCAAAACCTGTCTATCTTTCCATGGTTTGATCAAGTTGACGTGGTAAATCTGGTAGGGTTTATGTTTGGTGGGCTGATGGACTTTATATTTGACCTTGCCCACCCTCTCAACTATCTCAAAGGGTCCTTGCCACTTGGCGAGAAACTTACTCTCAACTGTAGACACTAAGACCAGCACCCGATCCCCAGGTTTAAACTCTCTAATCTTGCAGATCAGTTGTATACACGACTCTGGGCATTTTGCACAGCCTGCAAATTTTCCAGTACTATGGGCATAACTTTTGTTATTTGGTCCTGCATTTGAGACACATGTTCTACCACACTTTCACACTTCGATACGGGGAAGCTTCTTGTTCCCACGTCTCTTTCATTATATCCAGTAGTCCACAGGAGGGTGAGTTGGTGTCGCGCTGTTCTAATTTAGAGTATTATTCCGAAGGGGGTAGATCCCTATCTTCCTATCTTTGGCTCTGCAGTGTGTTTACTTTTATGATTTCTTTGATTATATTGATTTTATTCATTCATCACGATTAAACTAAGTCCACTTCTCCTTAAATAAGCACTATTGTCTTCATCTAGAGTTTAGGTGAAGACACCCCTGTAATGTGTTTACTAATTTGTATTTTTATATTTTTTTATTTTTGTGTTTATTATTTTTTGTACTCTTGGCATTTTATATAATTACATCTAATCTATTCAAAACCATAGGGGAAGAGATCTATATCTTGTTAGTGGATAATATATCCCAAATACCTCTCTAAATATTTTGTAGATCTCTCAGTTCTACATTACCCCTCCCCCCTTTTGAGTTAGGAAGATAGGGATCTACCCCGTTCGGAATAATACTCTAAATTTGAACAGCGCGACACCAACTCACCCTCACGTTACAATTAAGTGGATACGGTTTGATCCATCTCGGTGAACGCAGAAGTTCCTCGATTTATCACATAATAGTGGCAGCGCAGGAATAACTACCTTTATCATTCAGTAGTCCACGAGGGTATCTCCCATAAACCAGCTCAAAGGGGGAGAACCCCATGGAGGCCTGGGGTACTTCTCTTATGGCAAACAACAAGGGAGGCAACAAGCAATCCCAATCCCGACCATCCTCCTCAACTGCTTTCTTTAGCATTCCCTTTAAGGTTTTGTTGAACCTGTCAGGAAGATCCTCCTCACGGACGTCCGAGCGGCGAAAGTCGCAGAAGATCTTTTGTCCAGTTTCAGCAGCGTTACCGCGATCAGCGGTGCGCGCGTGCGCGTGCACGTGCGCGTGCACGTGCGCGTGCGCGCGGGAGCGCGCACGCGGGTGCCCGCGCGGCCGTTTGACGCAAATTGGCGTCAATAGCGCTATTTAAACTGGAGCCATGCTTCAGTGCTTTGCTGCCTGATCAACAGCGTTCCTGTGCTTCCTGGTGATCCGTATCTGAACCTGAACCTGTACCTGTACCTGTACCTGTATCCTGATCCGTATCGAACCCGGCTTGTTCCCGACTCTGCTGTTTGCTGCCTGCCCCCCGACTTTGGCTTTGTACCCGACTACTCTTCTGGATTCCGTTTCTGTACCTGATCTGCCCGCCTGTGCCTGACCTGGACTGTTACACCATCCGTCAACTGTAAGTTGCTTGCTGTTGTACTACAGGACACCTCCCAGTCCTCCGCAATATTTGGCTGTACTCCTTCTGCGTTTGTAGCCTTCTACCTCTGGCCGCAGACTACTGGACTCTTCCACTTCCGCTTATCCATTGCACCTGCATCCGTTGTTGGACTACAATACCCCTCCGTTGTTTGTCACTTCCTGCAATCACTTGTATGCCGTTGCTGGACTACAGGAACCCTTCTGCTGTCTGCTGGACCTTATCTCACCTTTGCCTGCATTCTGACACCAGACTACAATACACCTCCTCCTTCAATGGTCTTCTGCCTCTACCACCTGCTATCCAGTCAGGCACTTGTGCCCCTCTGTGCTCCTGAGCCCCTGTCACCACTACCAGGGTCTCTCGAGTCAGAGGTCTACGAGAGGCCACTCCCTGCACTCCGGCCTCTGCTTAAAGGTACGTGACAGAACCGCTCCACTAACCCATCAGTTTGTGGGTGATATACTGAAGTCCGCAAGTGTTTAATCTTAAACAGGTTACAGAGTTCCTTCATCACTTTTGACATGAACGGAGTACCTTGGTCTGTCAAGATCTCAGATGGGAGCCCTGTTCTCATGAACATCTGAAACAACTCCCGTGCGATGACCTTGGATGAGCAATTTCGTAAAGGGACCACTTCCCGGATACCTGGTGGCATAGTCAAGGACAACTAACATGTATTGGTGTCCCCTAGCTGACTTAGGTAAGGGGCCCACCAAGTCCATGGCTATGCGATCAAAGACAACCTCGATAATTGGAAGCGGTACCAGCTAAATGCGAAAATGGGGTATTGGAGTGGTTCTTTGACAGGTAGGGCAGGACTCACAGTAGTCCTTTATTTCTCGATATACACCGGGCCAAAAAAACGCTGTAAAACCCGTTCCTGAGTTTATCCACTCCAAGGTGACCCCCAAGTACATGACTATGAGCCAAATTCAACACCTTAGACCTAAAAGGTTTGGGCACCACCAGTTGTTCCAACACTCCTTGATTGACCTTAGTTACTTGGTACAACAAGTCATGATTCACAGCAAAATGAGGGAACTTCACGTCCGCCCCAGGGTGCTGTGGTTCACCGTTTAAGACCGTGGCCAGTTCCCTGGGGGGATCAAAGTGGGGTCTCTCATCTGAGCACTAAGGAAATCTTCCCGGGAGCCCCTGAGATCTGACATTTCTGGTTCAGAGGAGGTACTTTCCGCTTCCAATCACACAAACGCCTCCAGGGGACCGGCTCACTTTCTGCAGGTTCAGCAACCTGGTACTGATCCTTAGTAACAACCTCCTGCAACACAGTATTATTCACCACCTCTGTGGGTTCTTGCTTTTTGGGGGAAACCCCCAAACCTTTGAGCTTTTGCCCATACAAGTCCCAAAATATGGGCAGTCTCGCCCAATTAGTAAATCATGAGGTAGTCCCGGGACCACCCCCACTTTTAGTTTAGACGTTCCTGCTGGTGTACACAGGGTCACACAGGTTACCGGATAGTTTTTAACATCACCATGCACACAGATGACCCCAATCTGTTCCCTTGGTACCAGCTTTCTTGGAAACAAGTCCGATCGGAGCAGGGTAACGACACTCCCAGAGTCAAGGAGTGCTACCACCTCCTGTCCATTGACACGCACCACACATTCATGCGGATTTAGGTTGGTTGCAGCACATAATGCATGGATATACATAGAGTGACAACGACCTATGTCGCACTCCATTGGTTCTTCCCGACTTGGGCACTGGGCCGCCAGATGACCCAGTTGATGGCAGGACCAACAGCGAACCTCACGAGGTTCCCCCTGTCACTTCCCTGGAGGCTTAGGTCCTGTGGTGCTCTTGGTAGTTGTATTATCCCTCCGAGCAGCCACTATGCGATCACCGGGAGGCACACTGGTGCTGGAACACACTTCTTTGAAATGGGCCAGCTCTCTTGTGACAGAGGGACTCTCCTGGAACTTTTCCGCACAACTGTAGCGCTCAACTGCTGTAGCCATCTCATCCAGTGACTGAGGCTCGGACTGAGCCACCCATCGGTGGAGCTCCCTGGGTAGTCCCATGCAGAAAACGATCGAGTGCGACTCTTTCCACAATCTGAGTGGGTGTCTTTTCCTCAGGTTTCAGCCAATCTTGGAACAAGTGCATCAGGTGGTAGAGCTGTGCACGGGCAGGCTTAGCCTTGTCAAAGTGCCGGCCATGGACTCGGTTCGCCCTTAAAGCGACAGTCACTCCCAGCCTTGCTAGGATTTCTGCTTTCTCGTTCAAAAGTTTTTATTTTATGTTAAAATAAATTACATGTACAGAATATAAGACAAATTATGTGATACCAGAAATAAAAAGTAGACATATTGAAGTAAGGATGATACAAAGCAAAGAAGAATTTCAAGATATTCTCGTGGGAATGACAATAAATGGCCTTATATATTTTAGAATTTGAAAACAGTCTTATAGCTGAGTTTTAAACATTTTAATCCTGAGAACATATAAATACCGGTATGTCTAAAAGAAAATATATGATTTTAAAGTTTTGACCATAACTTCTAAAGTATGTTTATAGTAAGTATTATATAGTAAGGGAAGAACAGAAAAGGTATATAGGAGGGGAAGGGGAGGGAATAATTCTCCGGAGGAGGTTTTATATATCAGCTAATGTTGTAATTCTATAAAAAATCTAAATCACCATAACAATAAAACTTGGTTATATCTATCAGAAGGTGATAAAAGAGCAAATCTATCCCTTGAAATGCAAAAAAACACCTAGTGGCGCTATACAAACTCCACACTGTTAGATAGCAGTGTGCTATGATAACCAAAGCTATCCAACGTGAAAATTATAGATAATGTGCATAAATATAATCAACAATACAATAAATCGTGATTAAGTAAAAAAATGCAATCAAAAAAATACAATCAAAAAATATAAATCACACAAAAGTGATGCAGTGAATATGTGACAAAAGGTAAATGTGAAAAAAAGAACACAATGACAAATAGTGCTCTAATAAAGGTGTACAATTCCAAAGTGAATTCGATTGATCTTCAATCAAATACGATTAATGAGGAGCAATAACCGTAGTGATAGCAATAGTTCAAAAAAAGATTAATTTTAAGTGAACAATCTGTAACCAAGTGTCCATCAAATGCAGAACCTCCACTGCACCCTTGGTATTCGTGCCCCCCTTGTTCAAAACACTCACCAGCAGTATTGCCCAGCACTCTCGTGTCGGGCAAAAAACGCTTATAGTGTATACAGATGATGACTATTTCTCCAAGCCACTTCTTATGAAAACTTCGCAAGCAGAGGATAATCACTTATTATCTCAGAGTTACCTCAGGGAGACAAAAGAAACTTCCCATAGTGCAACAATGTAAAGCTATTTTAATAAAACGTTCAATTAAAATCACACTCACATGGATCCAATTAAAAACAGGCACTTCAAATAGACAATCCACTGGTCAATTCAAAGATTCTTCACTCGTAGGCATTGGTGAGTACACTGGAAGCAAGCTAGGTTCATATCACATAGCACCGTCTCTACACAAGGTATCTGTGTGGTACCTGACAACAGACAGCTCAATTTGAAAGCAGCGCCAAATGGTGATATCCAGTCCTTCAACCTGTATGTTCTCCTTCCTCCGCCTTCTATCTAGTCAATTACTGTGTGTGCTGGTCGCCATATAGCCACGCACCCGACATGTTTCGTCCAATGGACTTCCTCATGGGTTTTTGGCAAACCCATGAGGAAGTCCATTGGACGAAACATGTCGGGGGCGTGGCTATATGGCGACCAGCACACACAGTAATTGACTAGATAGAAGGCGGAGGAAGGAGAACATACAGGTTGAAGGACTGGATATCACCATTTGGCGCTGCTTTCAAATTGAGCTGTCTGTTGTCAGGTACCACACAGATACCTTGTGTAGAGACGGTGCTATGTGATATGAACCTAGCTTGCTTCCAGTGTACTCACCAATGCCTACGAGTGAAGAATCTTTGAATTGACCAGTGGATTGTCTATTTGAAGTGCATGTTTTTAATTGGATCCATGTGAGTGTGATTTTAATTGAACGTTTTATTAAAATAGCTTTACATTGTTGCACTATGGGAAGTTTCTTTTGTCTCCCTGAGGTAACTCTGAGATAATAAGTGATTATCCTCTGCTTGCGAAGTTTTCATAAGAAGTGGCTTGGAGAAATAGTCATCATCTGTATACACTATAAGCGTTTTTTGCCCGACACGAGAGTGCTGGGCAATACTGCTGGTGAGTGTTTTGAACAAGGGGGGCACGAATAACAAGGGTGCGGTGGAGGTTCTGCATTTGATGGACACTTGGTTACAGATTGTTCACTTAAAATTAATCTTTTTTTGAACTATTGCTATCACTACGGTTATTGCTCCTCATTAATCGTATTTGATTGAAGATCAATCGAATTCACTTTGGAATTGTACACCTTTATTAGAGCACTATTTGTCATTGTGTTCTTTTTTTCACATTTACCTTTTGTCACATATTCACTGCATCACTTTTGTGTGATTTATATTTTTTGATTGTATTTTTTTGATTGCATTTTTTTACTTAATCACGATTTATTGTATTGTTGATTATATTTATGCACATTATCTATAATTTTCACGTTGGATAGCTTTGGTTATCATAGCACACTGCTATCTAACAGTGTGGAGTTTGTATAGCGCCACTAGGTGTTTTTTTGCATTTCAAGGGATAGATTTGCTCTTTTATCACCTTCTGATAGATATATTTAACTTTTTAAGTGGCAGCTGGAGGGAGGGTGAGGTTGATATACTAATCGGGAGGTCAGTGAGAGTGTATCTTGAGTTGTTAATAAAACTTGGTTGTCAATATTATCTGATGTATAATATTTAATCCAGGGTTTCCATATGATATCAAACTTTGTCATCTGGTTTTTATCTATAGCGTCCATTTTAGCATGGATGAAAGATTGATTCATTCTACGTTTGGTTTCTGCAATATTCACCACATCTGTTTTCCACGCATTGGCTATAGTCTGCTTTGCGGCTATCAGGAGTGTAAAGCCGCGTACACACGGGCGGACTGTATGGCCTATTTAGTCCGTCATACAATCCGACGGACAGTCCGTCATACTTTTGAATGAACGGACTTGACCACACACACCACTTTTTGAGCGGACTAATACGGCGTACTAAGTCCGCCATACTATCCGCCCTACTTTTGAAATGAACGGACTCGCCCACACACGCGGAGGAAAGTCCGCTCATTTCGAGCGCGTCTCCAGGTAGGCGGGGCCCGCGAAGGAGACGTCGCTGACCCCGCCGCCTGGTATGGACTTAAAGGGGAACCCCAACACTTAAAAAAATCGGCGTGGGGGTCCCCCCCAAGTCCACAACAGACCCTTGTCCGAGCACGCTACCCGGCTGGCCAGGAAAGGGGGGCGAGCGAGCGCCCCCCTCCTGAGCCGTACCAGGCCGCGTGCCCTCAACATGGGGGGGTGCCTTGGGGAAGGGGGGGCCGCGCGGCCCCCCCACCCCAAAGCACCTTGTCCCCATGTTGATGAGGACAAGGGCCTCTTCCCGACAACCCTGGCCGTTGGTTGTCGGGGGTCTGCGGGTGGGGGGCTTATCGGAATCCGGGAGCCCCCTTTAATAAGGGGGCCCCCGGATACCGGCCCCCCACCCTATGTGAATGAGTATGAGGTACAATGTACCCCTACCCATTCACCTGTAAAATAAAAGTACAAAAAAAAACACAACACACGAGATAAAATACTTTATTGCACAGCTCCGGGGGTCTTCTGCCGCCGGCAGCGGCGGCAGAAGACCGGGCCACCGCCTGTAAAAGAGCTATAAGAAGGCGCGGTGGCCCGGCAGAAGAACCGAAGAGGGGGACAAGACCCCCGAAGTCGGGAGAAGAGGCCGGCGGCGAGGAAGAAAGCCGGACTCCTCCGCTAGCAAAAGAGCTACAGGAAGATAGCGGAGGAGTCCAGCGAGAAGACCCCCGAAGACGGAAGACCCCCGGAGCTGTGCAATAAAGTATTTTATCTCGTGTGTTGTGTTTTTTTTTGTACTTTTATTTTACAGGTGAATGGGTAGGGGTACATTGTACCTCATACTCATTCACATAGGGTGGGGGGCCGGTATCCGGGGGCCCCCTTATTAAAGGGGGCTCCCGGATTCCGATAAGCCCCCCGCCCGCAGACCCCGATAACCAACGGCCAGGGTTGTCGGGAAGAGGCCCTTGTCCTCATCAAAATGGGGACAAGGTGCTTTGGGGTGGCACCCCCCCCCATGTTGAGGGCACGCGGCCTGGTACGGCTCAGGAGGGGGGGCGCTCACTCTCCCCGCTTTCCTGGCCGGCCGGGTAGCGTGCTCGGACAAGGGTCTGTTGTGGACTTGGGGGGGACCCCCACGCCGATTTTTTTCGGTGTTGGGGTTCCCCTTTAAGTCCATACCAGGCGGCGGGGCCAGCGACGTCTCCTTCACGGGCCCCGCCTACCTGGATACCTGCTCGAAATGAGCGGACTTTTCTCCGGGCGGGAAAAGTCCGCTCATTTCAAAAGTACGGCGGACTGGCATACACACGGGCGGATTGTCCGCCGAAATGCGAGTACGACGGACAGTATTTCGAAAAATCCGAAATACTTAGTACGCCGGACTGCACGCTGAAAAAGTCCGCTGAAGCCCACACATGAGCGGACTGTCCGCTGAAATGTGTTTCGGCGGACTAAGTAGGCCATACAGTCCGCCCGTGTGTACGCGGCATAAGAACTAATTTGAATTGTTTCTGATTCAGAAAGGCTGGTTTTAAATTAAGGAGAGCTATCATTGGGTCTGGAAAAATTGGACGATCAAAAAATTTTGTAGTTATCAGAAAGATCTTTTTCCAAAATGATTGTACAATTGAGCAATGCCACCAGATATGTATATAGGTACCTTTTTCTGGACAGCCACAAAAGCAGAGGCCAGTGTTGTCTGTTGAGAATTTGGCGATTCTCGCAGGAACAAAATACCAGCGTGTGAGTACTTTATATGATGATTCAGACGCCAATATATTTATAGAGGAAGATTTTGTGAAAGACCATATGTTGGACCAAGACCTAGAATCGATCGTACAATCCAAATCTTTTTCCCACTTGGCCACATATTTAGGTATAACAGTATTAGAATTAGATATCAATTGTGTATACAATGATGTAATACGACCTTTAGCACGTGGTTCCTTGAGACAAAATCTTTCAAATTGAGAAATATTATGTAAGTTTACATTTAAATTGAGAAGAGGAGTATAAAAAAATTTGATTTGGAGATATCTGAATATTTCTGATTGTGGAAGCTTATATAATCCACATAGATCTGTAAAAGATTTTATTGATGTAGTTGAAGTTAAATTATATAGACAAGTGATACCAGCCTTAGACCAAGCTTTAAAGGTTTTGGGATATTTCCAGGCAGGGTAAAAAGTCGGATTCTTGTGGAAAGATAATAGCAGATTTTGTGAAGATTGCAGACCATGTGAATTTTTATACCTATTCCATATAGATAGAGAGTGCTTAGAAATGGGGTTATTTATAGACTTACGATCCACAGGTTGTAACCATAATATATTGTTTATAGGAAGAGGATCGCAGTCTACAGATTCATAAAGGAATCTCTGTAGAAGAGTGATATTTTGTTAATTGAGATAATTGAGCTGCCATATAATAAATGTTAAAGTCTGGAAATCCCAAACCACCCAAAGCTTTGGGGAGAACAAGTGTTTTTTTTGTGAAGTCTGGGTTTTATTTTCCCCCAAGTAAATTTCGTTACTTTTTGTTGAATCAGCCTAACAAAATATGCAGGAATATGAATCGGGAGAGTTCTGAATAAATATAAAAATTTCGGAAGAACAGACATTTTTATGATATTGATTTTCCCAAACCATGATATCGGCGTTTGATGACCAATTAGATAACGACCTTGTAATATTTTTTAATAGAGCTGGGTAATTAGCTGCAAATAAATCGGAGGGGTTAGGAGGAAACTGCACACCCAGATATGGGAGGCTATGATCTACCCACTTAAAGGGTAGTGAATTTTGTAAAGTTTGTTTATCTTTCTCGACAAGTGAAATGTTTAATGCTGAAGATTTTTGAATATTGACCTTAAGGCCCGAAATAAATGAGAATTCTTGTAGTACAACCATAAGATTTGGGGCCGAAACATGTGGAGAAGATAGAAAAAGGAGAATATCATCTACAAATAAACAGAGCTTATGATGAAAGCCACCCATTTCAATACCTGTTATAGTGGGTTCCATCCTAATTCTTTGTGCTAAAGGTTCAATGAGTAAAGCAAATAATAATGGCGAAAGTGGACATCCTTGACGAGTCCCCCTCAGTATATTAAACTCGTCCAATTTGTACCCTGCATATCTGATATAAGCTTTGGGATCTTGATACAAATTAGAAATCCATCGTAAAAAATGAGGGCCGGATCCCCATTTGGAAAGGGTATAGTTCATATATGACCATGATACTGTGTCAAAAGCTTTCATAATATCTAAAGAAAGAAAACAAGTGGGAATATGTCTTTTTTTTGCGGCATGTGACAGGAGTATTGCACATCTAAAATTATCTCCTGCTTTACGTAATGGAATGAAGCCCACTTGATCACGATGTATAAGATTGCCTATAATAGTATTTAATCTGTTAGCTAGAATTTTGGCTAAAATTTTTATGTCCAAATTTAGTAATGAAATAGGGCGATAATTAGACCATATTGAATCGCCTGTGTGAGGTTTAGGGAGCATACAGATAATTGCAGTTAGGGTTTCTCTTCTAAAAGAATAACCTTCCAAAAGAGAATTAAAAGTGTTTGTCAAGACTGGAGATAGGGTGTCTACAAACGTTTTGTAATACAGCGCAGAAAAACCATCAGGACCTGGCCTTTCATTTACTTTCAGATTTTTGATAACTTCAGATACCTCTATAATTGACACTGGTTCCTCCATCATTTCCATTTGTGTTTTAGATAGTGTCGGTAGAGATATATGAGAGAAAAAATCATTCGCTCTAGAATTAGAATTTTTTAATTGTGTTTTGAATTTTTGTAATATTTTTAAAGGATTATTTGTGTATACCCCCTAGAGATTTTCAGACATATCAGTTTTGTTGGGTTCTGGCAGGACTTTAATGCCCTGGCTAATAGTGTGTGAGGTTTATTCGCATTGATATAGAAATTGTGTTGTGATCTCTTAATGGTTTTAACTGCTGCTTCAGTAAGGAATAGATCAAATTCCAATTTAGCTTTGTCAAGATTTATTTTAGATACAGAAGAAGGGTTATTTTGGAATGCTGTTTGACATTTATTGAAATTTGTTTCTAAAGTCTGACAAAGGATTTTCTGCTCTCTGTTGAATATGTTTGCTTGCTGTAGACATATGCCACGGAGAGCAGGTTTGTGTGCTTCCCATAATGTAGTTGGAGAGACGTCAGGTGTGGAGTCATATTTTATATAATCTTTGAGCGCAATTTCAATATTATTTTTATGAGCTGGATTTTTGAGTAGGAAATCTCTTAATATCCATGTTGGATCTTTTTTTTTTTTGGAATTATAGAGGCAACAGTAATGTAAAGTGTACTATGATCGGACCATGGGATGGGAATAATTTTTGTAGATATTATTTCTGGAATTAGCCCTATGGACATAAATATATGGTCTATCCTAGAGAATGAGCGATGAGGGAACAAGTAATGTGTGTATTGTCTCTTGGTTGGATTCAATTTTCTCCAAGTATCTACAAGGTTATGTTTTGTAATTAGTTTTGATAAGAGTTGTTTGTCTGCTGTATGTGACTGTGGGATTGGTGATTTATCCAAAAATGGAAATATGGTCTGATTAGAATCTCCACATAGAATTGTAGTACCTATTTTGTGGTGTTCTATAGTTTGAAATAAATGAGAAAGAAAAGAAATAGGATTTTTGTTAGGAGCGTAGTATGATGTAATGGTGATAGCGGTATCAAGTAGGTGTCCTTTAAGAATCAAGTAACGACCTTCTGGATCCTTGATTTCCTTCATTAGTGAAAATGGTGTATTGCGATGGAAAGCTATAAGCACGCCTCGTTTTTTAGAGGATACTGTGTATACTTGGGGGTAGTCTTTACTGAAAAATTTGGGAGTGGATTGTGATGCAAAATGAGTCTCTTGGAGGCAAACTATATGTGCTTTTTTGGATGAAAATGTGCGGAAGGCTTTAGTGCGTTTGTGTGGAATGTTTAGTCCCTGAGTATTTAATGATATGATGTTTAATGGGGCCATGGAGTTGGGAAAAGTAAATATATGTTGGTGTTTATGTTAGAACGTGTGTCATATAAGAAATTATTTGTCTCCAGAGTATAGGGGTGAAGGGAGGGAGGGGAAAGGAGATAATGACTGAAAAAGAAAACACAATTAATATACAATATTAAAATATATCTTAACATATCTATGTTCTTAATGTGTCCGTTGGGAGGAGAAAAACTCTCCCTCCAAGGGTATATGAGCCACTGTCAACTGCCCGGTGTACACCAAGCTGCTGAGGGTAGCAAGAGAGGGTGCAAGGAACTTCCCTGCAGAACACCAAGAGCCAATCATATAATTTGATTTTTCAAGCAAGAAATTAAAATGTAAGATTAAGGCAACCTCAGAGACAAAGAAGAGAAGAGAGAGAAAAAAAACAGTTATAATAAGGTGCCTAAATTATTAGGAACATTTCTTAAATAAGATTATGATAAAAATATTGATTGGAAGTCAGAGAAAAAACTCGGCAGTAGCCATTCTGTTGAAAAGGCAAGATAGTAGCCTCAGTACAGGTGTTTATCAGTCCATAGTGTCAGCCAGATCTGGATCCGGAGGTGGAGATTGTATGCAACTTCTTTTCTGTGGATTGTAGTCTTCTCTTCTGGAAGCAGAGGAGGTATTATCAGCATATGAGGATGATTTTTAGCGAGTGTCCGCAGCATCTCTTGATGTGTTTATCATCCCTAGTTTCTGTAAAGTAGTTTGCAGGTCCTTAGCTGTTCGGCACATATATTTGCGACTTTGGAAAGTAAAACACACTAAGGAAGGAAAGCCCCATTGGTAGATTATGTCATTTCGCTGTAATATTTGCAGTAGTGGTTTCAGGGTTCTTCTTTTGTTGATTGTAATTTGTGAGAGGTCTGTGAATAATTGATATTTATGACCCTGGAAAATTAGGGGATCTTTATTTCTAGATGTATTTAGCAGTAGTTCCTTAGTGCGGTAGAAATGCAATTTTGCCATAATGTCACGGGGAGGACCATCTGTTTTCTTTGTTGCTAGGGCTCTATGAACCCGGTCCATTTCAAGACGTTTTAGTGGGATAGCTGGTTGTAATTCTTGAAAAAGTACAGTAATAGCACGGTTTAAATCAGTCACAGATTTGGGTATTCTTCTAATATATATTGGAGCGTCTTGCACGATTTTCAAAATCCTCCAATTTGGATTGTAATACGTAATTTTCCTCTTTAAGAAAATCAATTTCTGAGGCAATGTTAGATGTATAATTTTCCAGATCGTCTGCTCTAATTTCCAGTGCTGATGTACGCTGAACAATTTCTTTAGTAAGGTTTGTGGTGATGGTATCTGCAGTGGATTTTAGTGATTTTTGAAGCAGATTTCCTATTTGTTTCAGCGTTACAGGAGGGGATCAGTCTTTTTGTGTGGAAAGTTCTAAATTCTCCAGAACTGACATATTTTTCTCAGGTATTTGGTTAGAGAGACTATGTGCCTTTAATGAGAGAACATCTTTATGTAAAGCAGCAGAAGGGGCTGTCTGTTTGTTCTCCTCACTGTGTCTCCCCCTCAGAGGGGGAGGGTTTCAGTGCCATACTGCTGTATGTGTAAGGCGGCGCTTTCTTGTTAATTTTCTGCCTTATGAGTCTCCTCTGACCCCCCGAATGTCACCTATGTAAGGTAGGGATATTTATCTACCGTTTGGTATGATATATGTGCAGAGGGTCAAGTTACCTCCGCCGTTATATGGCTCTGTTGTCCTGCTGAGAATGGAGCTCTAGGCCAGCATTACCTCTCAGCTCGGCTCCGCCTTCTCCCTCAGATTTCTGCTTTCAGGAGCTTATAATCTCGTGCCAAGTCAGAGTACGCTTGTTTGGGGTCTGCGGTCAGGAAAGGAGCTAGTACATCTGCCCAGTCTTTATCAGGCAGACCCTCCCTTGCTGCAGCCCGCTCAAACATAGCTAGGTATGCTTCCACATTGTCTAATGCTGTCATCTTTTGCATGGTCCGCTGCACTGCCTTCCGGGGGTCACTCTTTACAGCGGGGTCACCTTTCGTCATTTCAGCCTGCTGGGTCACCATCTTTTGTAATCCTGCTATCTGTTCACTCAGTAAGCGATTTGTTTCCTGTTGTACAGCGACTGTCTGCACCAGAATCTGCTCCTGCCGAGCCTGTGCTTGTATGAGGGCCTGCTGGGCCTCCTGATGCTGGGCTTGGGCCTCCTGATGGCAGGCCTGGGCCTCCTGATGGCGGCCCTGCGCTTGTGTATTAGCCAATACCAGCTGCTTAACCACATCCTCCATGGCTTGTTCAGAAGATTTCACTGTCTGTGCAGCTTTAACCCAGGACATGGGATTAGACTGGACCCCTCAAACTGCCCGATGCATGCTCCACCAATTGTAGGTGATCAGAGGGGCGAAGAGCTGGCTCAGAGGCAGTCAGTAAAATAAAAGTGTCTTTTATTCAGCAAAACAGCAAAAAAAACATAAGACCAGACAGACTTGTCTCACACGGATGTGCACATAAGTACAGCTCACAGTTCATCAGCACACAGGCCTAGGGGTAACAGTTCATGGCTCCAAACAGAGCTAGTCTTTTTGTGGTTTAAGCTCACCCAGCAGGTACACCATCCAGCAATGGACATTTCCACACAGCGTGCTGCTGTGTCTCTCTCTCCTACTCAATAACTCCACACTGACACTTTCAGCACACCTGACCATAAGCAGGTCTGAAGGGGAAGCATTTATATGTAAATAAAGTTGGCATTCATATGTATTTTTTTTTTTTTTTTTTTTTTTTTTAGCCACGTCAGCGAATCATCAAGGAGACTAGAATCAACTTTACGTTCATCGCTGTCTCGTATATATTTTCACATCATTGTAGCTATCGTTTATTTAATCCCACTTTTTTTTTTTTCTTTTTTTTTTATATAAATGGATTTCGGAGATAACTTTATTTCTTCGCTGTAAAAAGTAAAACTTATTTAATCGCCCATCCTCTTATACTTTATTTACCCTCTACCTAAGCTCCCCCCCCCAACCCCGCCATGTCAGTGGTGTTCCTCTTCTAGTTATCTTCCACCTATCTTTTAGGTCTCAGCTGTGCTGCATAGCTCCAATTCTGTTTAAACTCTTTCCATCCTTTCCATTTTTTTTCAAATGCTACTCTTTCATCTTCATCATTCATACATAGACTTTCGTGATTGATTATTCCCTCTACTGCGTCTACCCATTCCCATATCATTGGGCATTCAACCTCATGCCACTTCATGGGAATCAATTTTTTTGCGGCGTTTAAGAGATGTGGAATAATTGTATCTTGGTATTTTTTAATTCCCCCCTCGGTCCCGTGAAAAAGCACTATCCAGGGGTCCGGTTTTATATCATCTCGTGGTGGTATAACACTCCAGATAAAATGGGTAAATACCAACAAGGTACAACGGTTGAGTGTTGGCGAGGGTGTAAAGTTACAGGAACAATGACACACCTATGGTGGGATTGTGCAAAAATTAAGATATATTGGGAAGAGATCCTTCAAAGGATAAAGGAAATAACTCAAACAACTATAAAACCGGCATTCATATGTAGATCATGCTCCCCTGCAGTGAGGAGATGATGTGCTGTAACCTCTAGCAACCAATCGGTAAGCAGTATTACTCTACAGCAGGGGTGGCCAACCAGACAAAGACCAAGAGCCACATTTTTTACCAAGTTACCGCAAAGAGCCACATCATACGCATGGGCACACATGAACATCACCCCATCCCTTCCTCATACACACATACTTTTGCTCAGCTGGATTTATTGTAAATGTCACACACTGTTTTAACACTACAAAAAGACCACAGGCCAGTCATTTTCAATAATGAACACTGTGTGCACTCTCACACAGACAAACTCTGTTTAACCAAATCCATAAACAATAATAGAACAATTTACAATACATACATGAAAAACTGCCCACATGCGCATTTGACGAAAATACTGTAGCGACCCTGCAGTAATGTTGAGTGTTACAATGTTTATGTTAGAGTTCTGTGATTTCCCAGGTCTGTGACTGCGTATGCCTGGATGTGAGAGCGAGGGGGCAGGGGAGTGAGAGTGAGGGGTGAGCGGAGGTGTGTGTGAGAGCGGATTGCGAACAACTGGAAAAGAGTAAGGAAGAGAAACAAAGATTGTTTTTTGTTTGTGTTGTTTTGGCGTGGTTAAGGCCAACAGTAATGGAGTTCTGCTGTTGTCAATAAATGACTGTTCATTTGACTACTTCTCGTCATTCTTGCACGTCTGCCAGAACGCTACAATATGAAGGTAAGAGCCGTATGGAACCGGGCAAAGAGCCGCATGCGGCTCAGGAGCCGCGGGTTGGCCACCCCTGCTCTACAGTAATCTCTAGCAAACAATTAACAAGCAGAAATCATTTGCTGTAACCTCTAGCCACTAATAAGTGAGCCGTAATGTGTGCTGTAACCTCTAGCAACCAGTCAGTACACAGTAATGATATGCTGTAACCACTGGCAACCAATCGCAATTGCTGCCTGATCTGATACAGTGACCTGATTTGGAGTCTAACTGCTTTTTATTGTATGTTTCAGAGCAGGCGGAGAGTGAAACTGCATGGGGGGGCCCAGAAAATGTTTGCCCAGGGTCCAATTATTATTAAAGACAGGCCTGGTTTCAGTTAAAGACTTGCTTGGCTGACATTCCTTCTGGCTCCAGATCCTGCTTGCTGTTCTGCTACACTGTTCTCTGGCTCCTTTTTTACCTTTTTTTATTATTATTATTAAACGAGTGTGATTTAACTGTACTTCTGTCTCAATCTGATTCATGGTTTCTGACACCCTGGGTATTATTGGTGAATTGTATGAAAATGCATATATTCTTTACCTTCTGTACATTACAAATATATGTTGTGTGATGTTAAGGACGCTATGCTGAGAGCCACTTCACACTCACATACAAGTTGCTGCTAGTGGGGAACATTCTAGGGCTGTACTGCTGAGATTGTGCGTGACTGAATGCTGCTGGCAGATACAGGGAGCGCCCACCTGAGCCATGTTGGCTACTGTTTGAGGTTATTGGGGTGCTTCACTCTGAAAAGTGACCGGTGATCTTCTGCAGGTTGTTGTTTCTCCATTTGATGAAGAAAATCTTCTCAGTCACCGGCTGTCATACAGACAGATTGAGGACCAGGGATGAGCTTTATGTTAATGAGTTCGACTCGAACATTGGCTGTTCGCCAATTCGCCAAACAACTAACAATTTTTGGTGTTTGCGGCAAATTCGAAAGCCGCGGAACACCCTTTAAAAGTCTATGGGAGAAATCATAAGTGCTATTCTTCTGACACTTCTTAAATAATGGAAGGCGGGGCCCCGGTGACCCCGCCCTCCTCTGACGCATGGGGACTTCCCTATGGCTTTCCCCGTTTTCTCAGAGGGGGCAGGGTCACCCATTTATGTAAATGGAGATAGAGGGCTGTCAGGGATCCGTCCGTTCTGTGCGAGCGGATTGCCGCTCGCGCATGCGCACTCGCGCCGCGGGTCGGCGCGTGCACGCGCGCCGCCGGACGCCCCAGGCGCGCGCGGGTGCACGCCGTGCGCGTGCGCGTTAGCGTGATTGCCGCCAGTGGCCCTTTTTAAAGGTACAGCTGCAGATGTTCTGTGCTGTTCGTCTGCAGCTAGTACCTGAAGCAACCTGTTACTCTGCCTGAAAGTTTACCTGATACCCGACCCGGCTTCTGTTTGACTCCGCTGCCTTCTCCTGCTCTGACCCCGGCTTGTTTGACCTTTCTCGGACTGATACCTGTTGCTGAACCTCTGCTTGTTGACTATTCTTCTGCCTCTCCCTTGCTGGTTCCTGCTTGCTGCTGGTCCTGCTTGTCCTCCTGCTCAGAGACCCTTCCGAGCCTGCTACTACCTCTCCAGGTCCGTGGACTGTCCATCTCACAGCCAGCTTGCCAACCATCTTCGGCTGCCATCTGCTGCGGAGAGTTCCTGCATCTGGAAGATCTCCATCTCATCAGCGTCCGCTGCTGCATCTGGCCAGACGCTCCTACCCCGCTGTGCTCTTGTCCCTCTGTTCCACACTTCAGAGAGACTTGAACCAGAGCCGTCTCCTTCCACCAAGTCAGACTCACCATCCAGAGACATAACAGTACAAACAGCCATGACTGAGTCTGCGGAAGGGGCCTCCGCCATGAAGGAGATCTGCTCGCACCTTGCGGCTCTCACCCAGGCCGTGAAATCCCTTCAGGACGGTTACACCAGGTTGGAAGAGCGGGTTCAGCATCTATCTGCTTCCGGTCCAGCAGTCACAGCACCTCAGCCTCCTCCTGCTCAGCCAGCTACCCACTCTGCCGTTATGATGCTTCCACCTGAACCAAGGGTCCCCATCCCGGAGAGATTTGCAGGGGACCATTCCAAATTTCGGGCATTCCGCAACGCCTGCCAGTTGTATTTCGCCCTTCAGCCCAGGACCTTTTCCCTGGAAGTAACTAAAGTGGGATTCGTTATTTCCCTTCTGCAAGGAGAACCCCAGTCCTGGGCCCATCACCTTCTGGAAAACGACAACTCTCTTACCCAGATCCTCTCTTCTTTCTTCGAGGGAATGGCTCAGCTCTATGATGATCCCCAACGGACTGCCACCGCGGAATCTGCATTATCTGCGCTCCAGCAAGGCCGTAGGATGGCTGAGGACTATGTTTCGGACTTTAGACGCTGGAGCGCAGACACCCAGTGGAACGAGTCGGCCCTGAGACATCAATTCCGTATGGACCTGTCTGAGGGTCTTAAGGATGAACTGGCCCGTGTTGGTACCCCAGACTCCTTGGAAGGCCTAATTGCTTTGGCCATTCAGATTGACCGGAGACTTCATGAGCGTAGGGCCGAACGCTCCTCTCAACCCCAAAGACCAGCCTGGATGACCGCTAGAACCCCTACTCCGGCACCTTTCTTCACCCCTTCCCCTCAAGGAGGGCCTGCCAGTGTTGCTCAAACTTCTGAGGAGCCTATGCAGCTCGGACTACTGCGGCCTACCCTGTCACCTGAAGAGCGAGCCCGACGCCGGCAGATGAACTTATGCCTGTATTGTGGCGGATCCGGAAATTACGTGACCAATTGCCCTGTTAAGACACGTAAGTGCCTTTCTTCTGTGTCCAACAGTTCCGTAAACTTGCCTGCCAACACTTCCCATATTGCCCTTCTACTTTCTTTTCAGCTTCAGGAAAGAACAGTCCGCGTCAACGCTATCCTTGACTCCGGGGCCTGCGATTGTTTCATTGATTCTGCCTTCACCGACTTGCATTCCATACCTCTTCGGAAAAAATCTCATGGACTTTCCATCTTCTTGGCCGACGGTTCTCAAATTAAATCCGGTCAAGTCACCCAGGAGACCTTTCCACTACTAGCTACCACCTCCTGCAAGCACACGGAACTGCTAACACTCGATGTTATCTCTTCACCACTGTATCCAGTGATCCTAGGCATACCGTGGCTTCAGGCACATAATCCCTCTATTGACTGGTCCTCCGGGGAAGTGAGGTTTCTATCCCCCTATTGCCTGGATCACTGCCTTCCTGGGGTTCCTGCTCAGCCCAGAACGCTCCTCTCTCTGGACCCAGACCTGGACTTGTGTCAGTCAGTTCCTGAACCCTATCATAAGTTTCTGGACGTTTTCAGTAAGCGGGGGGGCTTATTCCCTTCCTCCGCACCGCCCTTATGATTGCCCCATTGAGCTTCTTCCAGGAGCAGAGATTCCGTTCGGACGTGTCTTCCCCCTGTCTGAGAAAGAACAAGAAGTCCTGAAGGTCTACATTTCCGAAAACCTCAAGAAGGGGTTCATCTGCCATTCCACATCTCCTGCTGGCGCCGGAATATTTTTCGTCACGAAGAAGGATCAGACACTTCGACCCTGTGTGGATTACCGGGAGCTGAACAGAATTAAGGTTAAAAACCGTTATCCTCTACCGTTGATTCCTGAACTTTTTCAAAAGCTGAGGTCGGCTACCGTCTTCACCAAGTTGGACTTGAGGGGAGCTTATAATCTGGTCCGTATACGGGCTGGCGACGAGTGGAAAACTGCTTACCGAACTTGTTTTGGGCACTACGAGTACCTGGTTATGCCTTTCGGGGCTCTGTAACGCCCCAGCCACTTTCCAGCATCTGATAAATGATGTTTTCCGGGACTTTCTGGACATTTTCGTCATTGTATACTTAGATGACATTCTGATTTTCTCCGGATCTCTGGAACAGCATCGTGAGCACGTTGGCAGGGTGCTGCTTCGGCTCCGACAACACGGGTTATACGTCAAAGCCGAAAAATGCAAGTTCGAGCAGCAGAACATTCAATATCTTGGCCTTGAAATTTCTCCAGCAGGCATCAAAATGGACCAGCAGAAGGTTTCCGCTGTTCTTGAGTGGCCAGCCCCCACCGATAAAAAGGGGATTCAGCGCTTTGTGGGCTTTGCCAATTTTTATAGAAAATTCATTAAGGGGTTCTCGGCCATCATCTCCCCCATCACCCAGCTCACTAAGCAAAACTTACGTTTCTATTGGGGCCCTGAAGCACAGGCTGCCTTTGAGAGACTCAAGAACTTGTTTACTTCTGCTCCCATCCTCAGCCATCCGGACCCGTCTCGACCCTATATCTTGGAGGTCGATGCTTCTGAGGTAGCAGTGGGGGCGGTGGTTTCCCAGCGTCAAGGTAAAGATGATCTGATGCACCCCGTAGGGTTCTTTTCTCGAAAACTTTCTCCTGCGGAGAGGAACTATGACGTGGGGGACCGAGAGTTACTAGCCATCAAGTCTGCTTTGGAGGAGTGGAGATATTTACTGGAGGGGGTGGTTCACCCCGTACTCATTTACACTGATCATAAGAACCTTGAGTACCTCCGTACCGCTAAACGCCTGAAGCCTCGGCAGGCCCGCAGGGCCCTCTTCTTCTCCCGGTTCTGCTTTCACATTACCTATCGTCCTGGTTCAAGAAATGTGAAGCCGGATGCGCTTTCTCACATGTTTGATAGTTCCAAGGACATCGCACCTCCAGACACCATCCTTCCTGCCAACACCTTTTTGCTCGTCCAGCCAGACCTGTTGTCCCAGTTAAGAGGAGCTTCCCTCATATCCTCCTGTCCCCCAGGAATTACATTGGTATCCAGAGAGGGGCTGCTTTGGAAAGACAATTTAATCTTTGTTCCTGAAGACGTCCGAATGAGGATCCTGGGTTTCCTTCATGATCACCCTCTCGCAGCGCACTTTGGCTTCCGCAAAACACTGGAGCTTGTACAGCGTACCTTCTGGTGGCCAGGCATGAGGGAATTCTGCAAACAATATGTAGACTCTTGCCCCGTGTGTAATCGAAGTAAGGTTCCCAGAAACCGGGCCTGGGGTCTGCTTAAACCACTTCCCGCACCTGATCGACCCTGGCGGATGATTACAATGGATTTTATTGTAGAACTTCCTTCCTCTGAAAACTGTACAGCCATCTTTGTGGTTTGTGACCGCTTGTCCAAAATGGCCCATTTCCTACCCTTGAAGGGAACCCCCTCCGCATCTGAGACGGCCCACATCTTCATTAGGGAGATAATCAGACTTCACGGGGTACCCGCTAATATCGTATCAGATAGGGGGTCCAGTTCACTTCTCGTTTTTGGAGAGCCCTATGTGACCTTGAAAATAGAACTGGCCTTGTCCTCCGCCTATCACCCCCAGACCAATGGGCAGACTGAGCGTACCAACCAAACCCTCGAACAGTACATTCGATGCTTTACGTCCTTTGTCCAGGACGATTGGGTTTCCCTTTTACCCCTGGCGGAATTCGCCTATAACAACGCCAGTCATGCTACCACAGGGCAGTCCCCGTTTTTTGCTAACTATGGTTTTCATCTGTCTTTTCTTCCTGATATCCTTTCAGAATCCCATGTTCCAGCAGTCCAGGACACGGTGTCCTTTCTCCATCATAACAACCGGATTCTACAAGAAGCCAGAGCTAAGGCTCAGGCGGACAGTAAGAGGAACTTCGATCAAAGAAGAAGAAGGAGAATTGATTCTTCAACTCGGGGATCAGGTATGGCTTTCCACTTCTAACTTGAAATTAGCTTGTCCCTCCAAGAAACTGGCACCCAAATTTTTGGGGCCATTTCCAGTTAAGAGGAGGATTAATGAAGTGTCATATGAACTGTCCTTACCTGACTCCATGAAAATACACCCAGTTTTCCATGTATCTTTGCTCAAACCTGCTGTACCTGATCCCTTTCCCGGTAGAGGAACGAGACCGCCTGAGCCTGTGTTGATTAATGGCAATGAAGAGTATGAGGTGGAGGCCATTTTGGACTTCAGAAGACGACAGGGACAAGGTCAGTTCTTGATCAAATGGAAGGGCTATGGCCCGGAGAATAATTCATGGGAACCTGCTGTTAACCTGCATGCTGATAGATTAATTCAGGCCTTCTTTTCTGCACATCCGGAAAAGAGAGTCGCTAGGGGCACCCGGAGGTTGCCTCTTGTGGGGGGGCAATGTCAGGGATCCGTACGTTCGTGTGCGAGCGGATCGCAGCTCGCGCTTGCGCACTCGCGCAGGCGCGTGCGGGTGCACACCGTTCACCCCACATTTTTTCACATTTTTCATGTATTTGTACCATGAAAATGTCTTGTACTTTTAAATGTGTAAAAATTTTATAAAAACAATTATAAAGCCAAAAAAAATACCCTTTTCCCTTTAGAAATGTCATTTTGCTGTCAAACTGTTCTAAACAGGGGAAACATGTGCCCCTTTACAGGCATACTATAGACACTCCCCGGGTACAAAATTTAAAGGAATATTACACTTTTATTGTTTCACTTTAAGCATTATTAAAATCACTGCTCACGAAAAAATGGCCGTTTTTAAAATGTTTTTTTGCATTGATACATGTCCCCTGGGGCAGGACCCAGGTCCCCAAACACTTTTTATGACAATACCATGCATATAAGCCTTTAAAATTAGCACTTTTGATTATTCATGTTAGTGTCCCATAGACTTTAACGGTGTCCGCACGTTCAAACAAATTTTTTGCCTGTTTGCATGTTCTGGTGTGAACCGAACGGTTCATCCCTATTGAGGACATCCTTGCAAGGGGACCCATGTCCTGAAGTGCGGTCCCTTGCATTGTGGCCTGGCTGCTTGGTATCTGAGTGCAGCTGTGCTTCTTTGTTTCCGGAGTTACCCCTAAGGAAGAAGGGGAACTGCAGGGAATGTTGTCCACCCGAGTGAAATTTAAAGGACTGTGACATATCGTGGACACTGGGTGTGTAGTTAGGTAGAATGAGCTGTGGCACATATAATTTTTTGGATTATTGTATTATTTTCTCGTGCTCTCCTTTTTATTTTTTTATTTTACGTTTCCACAACACCATTATTATGTTGTATTTGTAAACCTGGTTGGTGTTGGTGTCCCTTGTTAATTTTGACATTGTATTTTTGAAATGTACCTGCCTACTCACCCAAAAAATATTATATTTGCTATTTGAAGAAAAACACATAGGCAAGTATTTTCTGAAAAAAAAAAAACTTGGTAGCTTGAGAAGTCCATATAGAAAGGAGGTCAATCTGGTCCAGGAATCCCAGAGAACAGGAACAGCAGTAGATGACATATGTACCCAGGCTGTGGTATTACAACAGGCTGCTTGTTCTGTCAGACCAGACTGAAGGCAGGCAATCACTTTCTTATCTTCTGTACAGCCTTCCCTGCAGCCTTCCCTGGAGGCTGTGGCTCTGGAGGTGGACTTGTGGCAGGAGGAGGAGAATGGGGGAGCGCACACAGGTGGTCGTCATCAGTTAGTTCACCACTCAACCCCTTGTGGATAGTTGTAAATATGATTTTTTCACATTTGCGCGGTTGGCCCTCCTCCATTTGCTGTAAATTGGAGGCTATGCAGATGCCATAGGCCTCTACAGCATCAAGGGGGGATTTCAGGGAGTCATTAGCCTCCTTGTTGAGGGCCAGCACTGTCTCCTCTGTTTTAGTCCCCTTCCTTCCTTTTGTATGGAAGGCAGAGGGGAGGCATCTGAGACTGGGTGTTACTGGGCCCTGCCACCTCCTGGTTGACACCTTCCCCGGACTCCTCCTGTGTGACACTTGCCAGAGCCTCGTCCTGGCTGAGGTCTTCCTGTATATAAAAAAGGGACATAGTTTATTTTTTTGTTCATTACACACACACACACAATTTGCAGCTCATGACTGTTGCAAATTTAATGTTACTAAATAAAAAAGACTATCATTCTGAGCCCAGCATTTTTCATTCTTGCCCCAATAATTTTTGGCCCTTTTTGTCTATTGATATGTGAAACACTTTTTGTTAAATCATGAATTTCTTAACAATAATAACATCTAGTTAACAACCATCATTTTCACATCAAAAATATGTATAAAAATCCTATACCTGGCTCCAGCTGGGCTCCTCAATGTCTTCCTGGATGGAAGGCACAAGTTGGTCCACGGAAGCCTCAGCTGGGGTTGAGGGAGGGCTGGAGGGAAGGGGTGCCTGAAGAGTTGAAAGCAATTCCCTGCCCTCAATCTGATCATCAAGAAAACGTATCCTGTTATAGTGCCACAGACTGGGCACATATACCTGATCTGCTGCTGCTCCTGACCTCAGGGATTGCTGGACCTTCTGATACTCCTTCCTATAGGTGCTTCTCAAGCTACCAATTTTCGTTTCCAGAGATCTCATGTCTGCATTGGCGGCCCGAGTCTTTACAAATTCAAGCAGCTTCTCCAGCGTTGCCTTCCTAGCTGCTTTATTGTGATATAATGGGTTTTTCACCTCCCATAAATTGCGCATATCACAATATTTATCCAGGAATTCACCCAGGAATTCTTGGTCTTTAAATGGATGTATTTTCTCTGCAAGGCCAAACAAAAGACAAAAACACTCATCTCAGGATAATCTTAAAAGCCAATATAGGCATCAATCTAGATTCAGTATAGTCCGCTCATGTCACCAAAGTTAAAATCTTACCTTCGTTATAATGTTCGTCGCTTCCGTTCCTCCTTCCTCTGCACAAAGAACATAGTTACGACACACACGTGTTTAAGCTTTATATACACTGTGCATGCACAGTCGCCTGCCCCTGATGTACTTTCTAGAATATTCCCCGCCTCGTCTCTTTCATCGCAGTGGGAGAGGAGCATGGCGGAGACACACCAGGTGCATAATAATAGCAGTAACGAGGAGGAAAGGCCGGAGCCAGGAACGTCCCAATCCCGGAGGAGATTTAAGGCCACAAATATGTCCTTTGCTGAGATGTTGGAAATGGTCGACATCTTGAGGAGGAACGACTATGGTGGGAATTATGGTCCATACCCAAACCCAAATCTGAGAAAGGCCAATATCATGACTAAAGTTGTGAAGAGTCTGTAAAGGAATTTTGGGGTACGACGATCCAAGAATCAATTGAGGAAATGCTGGTCAGACCTCAAATTAAGGGAGCAGGATCAGTATAGAAAGATCAAGAAAGTTCTTTGAAAAAGTAAGTATTTGTCTTGTTTTCCTATTATTATTAATATTGCATGCTGCGCCATGTGTTTTTCTTTATGGTGTTGTACATTTAAAAATGGCTACTTTCATGTTCTTACGCACAGTAATCGGTCCTGGTAAACATAGTTCGTTTCCCAAATAAATACAATGTTTTCCCAGATACCTTATTAAATGCATTTGTTCATGCTAATTTTGAATTTAATAAAAGAGGTTTAGGACATTGTTGTCTAGATGTGTTTGAACCTAGAAGGAATAGCAAACTAGATTCAGTGTAATGTATGGAGAGGACACTTAGCAGCTGTTTACACATCTGAACTCAGGTGCACCAGTGTGGGACACAAGAACAAACCTTTTAGGGTGTCAAACACAGGTACTCCATTGGATACTTGGGGGTCCAAAAAAGGTAAGTATTCCAGCTTTAGTAAGGGAATAAATCATGTCTTCAGCTTGGAATTCTGCCCAAACAGACAATTGTACCCCACTTCCAAGCAATGTTTATTATTCATATTTGTTGCCTCAAATATCTGTGTGCTAAGTATACCTTTTGTTTCATTCTCATAGGGGAGAAAAGAATCAGGAAATATGAGGTCACCAGGGACCCCTCACCTCCTGAACAAAGGGAACAGAGGTCACAACCAGAGGATGAAGAGGAAGGAGAGGTGGCCCAGATTGAGACCACAATAGGTGAGTATCTGACACCCCAGCTTTAGGTAATAAGAGATGTATGCTTGCATATTTATAATACATGGTGTGTTTTTTTTATTTTTAGGTGATGTACAGGTTGTGGAAGAACAATCAGATCATTTCACCAGTGGCAGTGCCCAAAGGCTAATGCAGGACATCATGTGGTGTAGTCAGGATTTAGAGATTATCAAACAAAAAACTATGGATATTGAAGTAAAACGTAAGAATATGATTGATGTCCTTGGAAGAATTTAATTTACAAAAAAATTGGCACCATTTTGTGTTTTTTGCAAAAATTTGGAAAACATTTTAAAAAAGCCTAATTTTGAAGATGCACACAGTATGTCAACATGTTCTATCTGCCATCAGGGGATACCAATGTACGCGTTTTGTGCCTGCAACCCCTTCCACAAAACTCAAGTAGGTGAGAGGAAGGGGTTGCACCCCCAAAACACGTCCATTTATCCCCCATGTTGGGAGATAGCACATGTTCACATTAGGCATTGGACCAGAATGCAAATACCCAGTTTGACTCCCAATTTGTGTGCATCTTCAAAATTAGGGCTTTTACAGGGGTGACTTCACCCCATCTGTTGAAGGCAGGATCCCCACATTTTGGACAATATAATGTGTGATCTTGCCTTTTAAGTTTTTCAATGTTGAACTTTGTAAGTTCCAGAGTTGTGTATGTTCTATTTTGAAACATGGCTATTTATGTAATCTTAAAAAAAAAATATGTAGATAACGCAAAAATTTATACTTTTTTACCAAAAAATGTTTTACAACGCACATGTGAATGTGTACGGAGTAAAAGGATTTTTACACAACAATGTGTGGCTTCTTCTTTCAATGATCAATACAATTTTTTGTGTTTAAATTGGTGTCTACAGTGTCAATGGGTGTTAGATAATAATGTACAAACCACTTGGCACTACAAGTGCACTAGGAGACAGAAAAAAGAAACACAAGCAGGAAATCAAAATCCAGATTTTTGCAGATATAAAATGTATTCAACATGTGCTGGCAAAGCAATGGCCCCCCTGCCCGAAAAATATTGCAAATAATTTTGTCGCACTTCATGGGTGCTTTGGGGGGGGGTGCAAGCTAGGATGGGCTGCTTCCAGGGACGTCGTTGTTTGCTGAAGTCCGACGTCAGGCCCAACTGTGACCACATAATTTGAGTTGCTTGTTTTCAAAAAGCGATGCAGGATTCAACAAGATAAGACGATGGTATTAAGTTTGTATTCCTCCATATTATTGGCCATTTGAAACAGGTGGAACCGGCTGGCCAGAATCCCAAATGCATTCTCCACAACTCTTCTGGCTGTGGTCAGCCAGTAATTAAAAACCCTCTTCTCAGGGGTGAGGGTCCTCTGGGGGAATGGCCTCATGACATGGTTTCCCAGACCGAAAGCCTCATCTGCTACGAAGACAAATGGCAGTCCTTCGACATTCTCCTCCGGGGGTGGCAATCCCAAGCCACCACTCTCGAGACGTCGGTAAAACTTGGTCCATGTAAATACTTCTGCATCCGACATCTGGCCATTCCTCCCCACGTCCACATACAGAAACTCATATGTCGTCGACACCACCGCCATCAACGCGATACTAGCTGGGGAATTTCTTTCACATTTTCTGGACTTGCCCAGCAATTGTACACTACTGGAAACAAGTTCTCCAAGTGATCGCTAAGATCACGAAGACTAGTGTCCCTTATGACCCTAAACATTGTATCTTGGGACTAGTGGGGCAGATGTCCGTGCTCAGAGCTAGGAAAATACTCATATCCCTGTTATTGTATTATGCACGCAAGGCCATCACGATGAACTGGAGGCAACCATCTCCCCCCTCTGTCAAATTCTGGAAAAACCTAGTGAATGCCAGTTTACCCCTTTACAAAGCCACCTACTCGGGCAGGGGTTGCCACACAAATTTGAAAAGGTATGGACCTATTGGTTAGAAGATTGTACCACAGCAACTGATGTAGTAACCAATCCCTAGATTAACATTATGGCTAAAGTATGATACTATACTGACCCAATTAACCTCATGTCACCTCATCCTGTCATTATAATATTGAGCACAGATTCTCCTGAATTAAACCTCTCCCTACATTGGGGTATAGATACAGTGGGGATCGAAAGTTTTGGCACCCCAGGTAAAAATGTGTATTAATGTGCATAACGAAGCCAAGGAAAGATGGAAAAATCGCCAAATGGCATCAAATTACAGATTAGACATTCTTATAATATGTCAAAAAAAGTTAGATTTTATTTCCATCATTTACACTTTCAAAATTACAGAAAACCAAAAATTGGCATCTGCAAAAGTTTGGGCACCCTGCAGAATTTATAGCATGCACTGCTCCCTTTGCAAAGTTGAGACCTGCCAGTGTCATGGATTGTTCTCAATCATCATCTGGGAAGACCAGGTGATGTCAATCTCAAAGGTTTTAAATGGCCAGACTCATCTGACCTTGCCCCAACAATCAGCACCATGGGTTCTTCTAAGCAGTTGTCTAGAAAACTGAAACTGAAAATAGTTGATGCTCACAAAGCTAGAGAAGGCTATAAGAAGATAGCAAAGCGTTTTCAGATGTCAATATCCTCTGTTCGGAATGTAATTAAGAAATGGCAGTCATCAGGAACAGAACAGTTCGCAGGATTGTGAGAAAAGCAATTCAAAACCCACGTTCGACTGCACAATCCCTCCAGAAAGATCTGGCAGACACTGGAGTTGTGGTACACTATTCCACTATGAAGAGATACTTTTACAAATATGGTCTTCATGGAAGAGTTATCAGAAGAAAACCTCTTCTATGTCCTCACCACAAAAATCAGCGTTTGAACTTTGCAAATGAACATATAGACAAGCCTGAGGCATTTTGGAAACAAGTTCTGTGGACCAATGAGGTTAAAATATAACTTTTTGGCCGGAATGAGCAAAGGTACGTTTGGAGAAGAAAGGGCACAGAATTTAATGAAAATAACCTCTGTCCAACTGTTAAGCATGGGGGTGGATCAATTATGCTTTGGGGTTGTATTGCAGCCAGTGGCACAGGGAACATTTCACGAGTAGAAGGCAAAATGGATTCAATAAAATTTCAGCAAATTTTGGATGGTAACTTGATGCCATCTGTGAAAAAGCTGAAGTTAAAGAGAGGATGGCTTCTACAAATGGATAATGATCCTAAACACACCTCAAAACCCACAGGGGATTACATCAAGAGGCGTAAACTGAAGGTTTTGCCATGGCCTTCACAATCTCCTGACCTCAACATTACTGAAAATCTGTGGATAGACCTTAAAAGTGTGTGACAGACAGCCTAGAAATCTCAAAGAACTGGAACACTTTTGTAAGGAAGAATGGGCAAAGATACCTCAAACAAGAATTCAAAGACTCGTCTTGGCTGGCTACAAAAAGCGTTTACAAGCTGTGATACTTGCCAAAGGGGGTAGTACAAGATATTAACTCTGCAGGGTGCCCAAACTTTTGCAGAAGCCATTTTTTTGTTTTCTGTAATTTTGAAAGTGTAAATGATGGAAATAAAAATCTAACTTTTTTTGACATATAAGAATGTCTAATCTGTAATTTGATGCCATTTTGAGATTTTTCCATCTTTCCTTGGCTTAGTTATGCACATTAATACACATTTTTACCTGAGGTGCCCAAACTTTCAATCTCCACTGTAAGTTTAGTTAAGTTGTTTATAATGTATGACCTGTCCTGTGTGGGTAATACTGTATGCTATTGAAAAACCCAATAAAAAAAAAGTTTAAAAAAAAAAAAGAAAACGGGGTCCGTCACCCTGAGATAATTATTCTCACAGATCTCACACAGCAAAGGCATATGAGAGAATTGGTGATGTTGTAGCAACCAATTCTTGGTCAATGAACTCCTCCCCACCCTGTTCATGGACTGGGCTTGGGTCAAATAAGAACCCCAACACCAAGCCCCTGCAGAGCACAAACTCTACGACGAGTACGTACAGGCAACATGGCTTCAAAACGGTCGGCTGGTCAGAACAGACAACAAAAAGCACTGATAAACAGCAAGGCCTGAAAGAACGAAATGCAAATCAGCAACAAGTGGACAATCAGCACTGAAAATCAAAACGTACTATACCAAGATATAGGCAACAATGACAATAAATGTGAACATGCACTGATATGCAGATATGCACCAACAAGCAAACTGCAGAGCAGGAACGATCTGAGGCACAAGTCTGAAAAGCGCGAATCGTCTCTAACCAAACTCCTACCAACACGCGGTAAACACGAGATCAGCAGAAGGAGCCCAAAGGGTGCCGTATGTGTTGCTGAACTTCCCTTTTCTAGTCCCATCGTAGGTGGTGGACGTCACCGTGTTCTTGGCGGTCGGAATTTGTTGTGACTGTGTGTAGGCAAGACAGCTTGAGTGGAATTCTGTCGGAAAACCATCAGAGCTTCTTCCAATGAGAATTCTGATCGTGTGTGCGCGGCATTATTATTGTGTATATATTTATATATATTAGAGAGATAGATAGTTAGGTAATAAGGTCATTGCTTATGTCTGCCTTTAAATATTTGGGTGGCACATAACTTTTAAAATTGTACATCATTTTTGATGTTTATCTGCCATATATGACCTACCATTTCTCATGTGTCTGATACTCATGTTTGTTTCATGTGGTACGCCACATGTACTGTTGTCATTGTTATTCTTTCCTTGTTTCCCCACCCATCCCAGTTTTTGCCAGCACATTCACTCTCAGGCTTGGCTCAATTTTTTTCTCTGCAAACGCCGAAACGTAGTTTTCTAGGCAGGAGGAGGATGTAGCACCCTGATATATAGGCAGGGTTGCTCCTAAATTTACTTACCAGGTTTATTTACTTTGGCCAATTGTGAGGGATCAATTGATTTCACCCTGAGGCTCAGTTTCCACTTCCAATTCTACACAATTTTTGGGTTGTTGTTTTGGCAACCACAACAAAGAAACATAAATGAACAAGTATCAAAACATAACCAAAAATAAAAAAAACCTTACAATTGCTGGTATGTTTTTGTTTCAGTGGTCCTGGAACCTGAACTAGTGGTCGGTCCAGGGTAATCCACTGATGTTCCCGGGTAGTATTTCCTTTCAAGAAAAGGTGGAACCTGACTGGGTGTAGGCTGCCTAAGTTGGTCAGTGGTTGGGGGGCCAAGGGTAGAGGTAGTGGGGGCAGGAATTGGATATAACATACGTGGCCTTGAGGGATTCAGCATATTACCATACTTGTGACAGTATAGCCGGTTTGCAGTCAGACACAGCCTACATGAGAATGGCAACTCAGCTCTGAATTCAGGAGCTGTGCATTATGGTTGCCACACCATTACAAAAATCTGCAATAGGTGAAATTCAATGGCTGGGCCAGGAGGTATCTGTGGGACTTTGCAGGGGTTAACTGGAAGTGCAGATGCATTCTTAAGTGCTGCAGCACATTTTTTTTTTTTTTTACATAGGAGGCCCTAGCTCTACTTTAATAGAACCAGCAAAGTACTTTGTTTTGTCAAAATGTACTTCTGGAATGTCCTCAAATATGTAATGTTGTTAAAGCGTGCTCAGTGTTGCAGCTGTTTATCAATGGGCAGCTATGATATTGTTTAAGTTCAGCTAATGTGCACACATTGCCACTTCTTGCCTGTATGGGGGTTATTTACTAAAACTGGAGAGAGCAAAACCTGGTGCAGCTCTGCATAGAAATGCTATAGTAGCTGCAGTTACATTGGGAAGTTGACCAAGAAGATCCCATTACAATAGGAATATGATGCAAGATGTGGCTTATGTAGTCTGCAGGCACCTTTCAATGTCTTTTATTCTCTTGTATACTTAGTCACTTTCCTATTGCTCACATAGATTTTACGGTCATGAAAAAGGCTTTAGGGGTCAAAAGGTATTGAACAAATATGTTGTTAAATTGGGTGTGTACCCTGCCTTGTTTTTTATCCCTTCAGTCTATGCATAGCTGTCATCAAAGAGCACAATATCAAATATCAGCCAAAACAAAAAAAGACAAAACTCCTAATATTTTTTATATATACTACATTTTTAAATATTTAGTAGTAACCTTTATAAGGATAGCAGAGCTGCAACTATTTTAAAATACAATGTTAATTTATTGATATCTGCAGTGGTTGTTCATTATTGGTGTGTGATTCCAAATCGTTGTAGTACTGCAATAATCTAATGTAAATCATTATAGTGCCTGTCCATATCTATTTCTATCTTGGCCTGCAGTACATGCATTAATTGGGTCATGTTGAAGAGGAGTTGTAAAGTGATAGATTGTTGTCCATAAAACAGCTAACAATAATGATGTTTTTACTCATTTGAGTGGTGCATGTGAATGTGAGGTGGAATTAAATAGGATAATTAAGCACAGTGTGGAGGCATGATGGCAAATGACCAAATGTATTCCATTATCCAGATTTCCAGTCCTTGTACCAACTGTGAATTTAAGTATTTAAGAGTTCTATACTGATTTCATCACTTAACAAGAATAAACGACAACAAAGTTATAACACAAGACTTACAGAGTCTATTGGCAGTGCCATGCAATATAACTAATACCAAAAATTGCTTTCTAAGTATATATACAATGACTGTAACATGTTTTGAATTATGTATAGATGCTGTTACATGAATTAATGAACAATTTTAATGAAAACTAAAAAGTTAGGATTTGATGAAGTAAGTTCACTGGGCAGTTTACTCAAATTTTGGGCAGATATTGGTGAGTTGGATCACAATGTATTTCCTGTAATTTCTGGGAGCTTATCACGTACCTGATAGAAAAGCCTGAAATTATGAGGAAGGCCTCTCTCACCTCTGAACCAGGCCCTTGGTAGTGTGAACACAAGGTGCAGGAGTGCAGAGTTGCACGAGTGCCTGTAGGTCTTGCCAGTAGCAGAGCAGGTATCCGCACCTGGCAGGAGATGTCCTCAGTAGTCTTCAGTGAAGCAGATGGGCTGGTAGATAGCTGGAGGGTGGCAGACTGGAGCAGGCTTGTACTGGCGACAGTGGGCATGTGAGGCATGTGCTGGTAGCAGACTGTAGAACAACAGGCACAACAGGATGTGTTAGGAAGCAGGGTCAGGCAAATTGATTCATATACTGGCAGGACAGATCAGGTACAAAGGAGCAGGCAATGGCATGGTCTAGCTACAAGCCAGGTCAGGAGCAAACTGGTGCAATAGAAGCCAATGGAGCAGACAGAAGCGGAGGTCAAGGACAAGCCAGGGTCGGTGCTGAAGGAGTTCTGAGAGTGGTCAGACAAGCCAGGTCAGCAACTGGAATCAGGATACAGGAATAAAGGAACACAGGATGCAGGGAAGGCTTAAAGACAAAACAGCACTGATCTTGAGCTCTGGCTGAGTTTAAATAGCCTGTTTAGTGCCAACATCTGTCACAGGTGCCCATATGTGCTGTCACGCATTAGAAAAGGACAGAGAAAAGTCAGAGAAGGGGTATTTCTCCTCTGCCAGGCGGTAGTAATCTCACTCCCTGCCTCTCTCAGGAGGGTCTCCCTGGCTCACACTTAAATGCCGCTCAAAGGGGCACAGAGGTCTGGTGCTGCACATGAGTCTTATACCGCTCAATCCTCAGAGGCACAGACACATAAGGATGGTGGTGGTTTACTTGTTAACTCAACACCTAATATTGGTGTTGTTTCTCAGACTAATCCATCAGTTTCTCATAAATCTTTCGGACCTTGTGCTGCTGAAACTTGTCTTAAAGAGGTACTCCCATGTGAACTCTCCCCATTAAGTTATCATTTAACCACTGCTGTAAAAGAAAAAATCTGGAGGGGAGAGTTTGTTGACATTTTATCGTTACTTCCAGCATCAAAGGAATTCCTGTCAAAATTTGAGAGGGAAACAGATGATAGGTGTGAGGAAGATAGAAGGAGGACTATCCCTAGGAAGTTCCAAAACTGGATGCAAGCCTTTTGCATATATGCAGTGGTAATAGGTAAACATTTTCAGTATAGGTGCTCTGGATTACTCCAACATCTGGACATAATAGCTGAAGCTTTCAGGCAATTTTTTGGCACGGTGTGAAGGATGTGGGTCTGTGCATTCATTTGATGTTACTGCAGAAACCCCAGTTCACTCCTAAGTTGGTTAACAGTGTGTGGTTTAAGATGACATGCAAGATGGATTACACCTGACATCCTTCATAAACTGGTATTGCTGGAGCTGTTTCCAGTAATAGAAGCAGTTGTTATTTGGAAGGATATTTTTCAGAATTGTCGGGTCATTGTACATACCAACAATAAAGTCGTATTATTCGCTATCAATTTATTATCATTAGAATTTGTTATTAAGTTACTACGCTTTTCAGTGTTACATTGTATGCGTTATAATATGTGGTTAAAAGTGAAATATATATCCTGGGTCCATAATAACATTGCCAATACCTTGTCTCATTCACAGTTCACCAAATTACAGGAATTAGCTCCAGATGTGGATCTAGTCGGCACTCCTTTCCCAGATTTCCTCTGGGGCTTGAGTTGGGATTAATTGGTATGAATCTCAAAAATTATGTGTCACCCAAGACTTGGGGGACTATCTTCATGCATGGTCCAGATGGTGTTCTTTCTGTTCGGTTAGGGGTATTGATTGCATGAGTGTTAGCACGTATGTAGCTTTAACCTTTGTTTCTTATTTAATTTATCTGAAACAGCCCGGATTCAGTTCAGAAGACCTTAGTCCGGTGGTTCCTTACATTTTTTGATTAATACATTTAAAAAAAAAATTTGGGTCAGCCAGCCTTGTCTTCTTTTTTCCAGGTTAGCCAAGTCCTTAAAGGATTTAGGAGGTCTCGCCAAGCGGTGGATAGCAGGCGACCAATTTCTTTCAATCTGTTAGATAAACTTCTGGCAGTTCTGGATCAGGTTTGTTTTTTCCCTGTTTTAGCTGTTACTTTTCAGATCAGCCTTTTTGGTTGCTTTCTTTGGAGCCTTGAGGATTGGCAAATTCACAGCACCCAATAAGTCTTAGCCCCTGTACACACGGTCGGAGATTTCCACAACCAAATCCGTCGGATTTTTCCCGTCGGATTTTGTCCGTCGGATCTTGTCCGAAACTGTCGCATACACATGGTTGGACAAAGTTGGCGAAAAATCGGATCTTTCAGAACGTGATGACGTAATTTCGTTACGATGGGACTACATTCAGGCTAGTAGCCAATAGCTTTGATGTAGGAATTTGATCTGAGCATGCGTGGCACTTGGTCCAATCAAAATTCTCTACACATGATCGGAGTATGTCCAATCCGCCCAGTTGGTCGGGAAATATTTCCAACATGTTGGAAAATTGGGTCCGACGGATATTCCGACGGAATCAGTCCGATGCATACCACACACAGTCGGATTATCCGATGACACGGTCCGATAGGACACATTCCGACGGATTCTCCGACCGTGTGTACAAGGGCTTGAAGTTCCTCTTTTGTTTTCTCACATAATGGTTCAAAATGGCTCCCTCAGAGTATTTATTAGAAGATCAAAAACTGATGTCTTCTGTCACAAGCATGGTATTACTTTGTATGGATCTCCCAATTTAGATTTAGTTGCCCTGTGCGCCATACCTAGAATTATTTATCAGTCAGGCCAAATTTTAGTGGTTCTTTCTTTATTCATGAGGATCTAACTCCATTAACAAGATACCAATTTGCAGCTGTCTTTTCCACGTGTCTAAAAAAGCTTAATCTGGTAGGTTTTCCGTTCTTTTCCCATTCTTTTCAGATAGGGGCAGCAACTATGAATTAGGGTTATCTTCTGAAGGTCTTAAACGGGTGGGTCGCTGGGACAGTCATTGGTACAAGCTATACGTTCATCCTGATTTGTTAATTATTTGACTACTTTCTTTCAGATTCACCTACAATCAGAATTTGGATAGTGGGCCATTCCTAAATTTTTTTGGCCATAAAGCGAACCGAATCTAGGATTTATTCAATGGATTTAGGTCTGGACATTAATAAACATGTACATTTTTTGGCCAGGTATTTAAAGGCCTCAAATGGCGTAATCTTAGAGACAAATTAATTTGTCAAATGTTTGCCCCCCCCCCCATGTCTTAATCCTACATGCTGGGGCAAACAATATTGGGAAGGTTAGAACTTGGGATCTTCTTTGTGAGATTAAAAGAGATCTGTATTCAGTTAAGCTTTTATTTCCCAATTCAGTGTTGGCCTTCTCAGGAATAGTTCCCAGACTTCTCTGGTCCCACTCGGGCAACCTTGTGTACCTAGACAAAATTAGGATGTGCTTAAATAGGACCATTGACAATTTACTGGTAAAATCAGGTGGAGTGTCCTAGATTTTCTTCCAGGCTTTTTCAGAAATGATCTAGTCAATCTTTTGGACATCGGTTTAGATGTCTTTAACATGGGCCTACAAAGCCTAATTAAATCAGCCATGGTGTGGGAGGTTTCTCAGCCAGTGGGTTGCCTTCTGGCTCCAACTGGTGGGGATTAGTCATCCAGGATAGTCTGGATGGGCACCATGTCTTGATTTACTGATATAATAATAGCCAGAATGGCTTAATCTGTAAGATTACAGTGCTGTGTGTGTTTTGTGTGTTGTTACTTTTTTTAATTTGCCGCCGTTCTCCACTCCCGTGTGCCGTAACGTCGCAGGGAACGGAGCTCGGCGGCATTCGGCACTGTGAATCGAGAATAGGACAGCTCGATCACACAGCACGGAGGACATCGCTGGATCCAGGGGACAAGGTAAGTAAGTCTCACTTTGTCCTCCCCTGCATCCAGTGAAGCGATCCCGAGTCTGGCTCGGGGTTACCGCTCCTAACAGTAAATTCCTAACCCAAGCCAGACTCGGGATCACCGCTAGGGGGGTTAAAACATCTGAGCAATGCATTTATAAAATTATTTGTGCACACTGTAGGGCTGATTTACTCTAATTTTGAGAGTGCAAAATCTAGTGCAGCTGAGCAAGTTAGCCAATCAGCTTCTGACTTCAACTTGTTCTATTACGCTTTTGACAGTACAACCTTGAAGCTAAATGGTTTCTATTCTACATAGAATGCACCAGATTTTGCACTCTCCAGTTTTATTAAATCAACCCCTGTGTGTCTCTATCAAAAATATTTTCTTTGAACATAGACCTTTTCCACCCATTATTTGCTATTCAGTGTCCAGCTGCCTATATTTTAGATAAAGAAAATCAACATGTTGAAATCTGAAAAGTGCTTCCCCTCATTGATTGTCCCTGACATATTTTAATCTGTCTTCTCACAACTTTCCATTTAAAGATAAGTATCTCTGTGCTTTTCATGTGGTGTGTATAAACGTATCAGTAGAATCTCGTTCGCTGCCTTGCTGCTAATGAAGGTATAGATCTTTTATTTTAAATAACAACTTAAGGTGCCTGGCAGATGGGTGGGTAATATAATTACTATATATAGTGATTAATCAATGAGCCTGGAATAAGAAAACGAATGCAGCCACCTCATTAACCACTTACAGACTGGACCATTTTGCTGGTCAAAGACCAGACCACTTTTTGCGATTCGGCACTGTGTCGTTTTAACTAACAATTGCGCGGTCGTGCGACTTGGCTCCCAAACAAAATTGACGTCCTTTTTTTCCCACAAATAGAGCTTTCTTTTGGTGGTATTTGATCACCTCTACGGTTTTTATTTTTTGCGCTATAAACAAAAATAGAGCGACAATTTTGAAAAAAAACACATTATTTTTTACTTTTTGTTATAATAAATATCCCCCAAAAATATATAAAAAAACATTTTTTTCCCTCAGTTTAGGCAGATACGTATTCTTCTACATATTTTTGGTAAAAAAATCGCAATAAGCGATTATTGATTGGTTTGCGCAAAAGTTATAGTGTTTACAAAATAGGGATAGTTTTATGGCATTTTTATTAATAATTATTTTTTTTTACTAGTAATGGCGGCGATCAGCGATTTTTATTGTGACTGCGACATTATGGCGAACACATCGGACATTTTTGACACATTTTTGGGACCATTGTCAGTTATACAGCAATCACTGCTATATAAATGCAGTGATTCCTGTGTAAATGACACTGGCAGTGAAGGGGTTAACCAGTGGGTGGCAGTGTAGGGCTTAAGTGTTCCTAGAGGTGTGTTACTAACTGTGGGGGGTTGGGCTTTCATTTAGTGAACACTGATCTCTGCTCCAATCACATGGAGCAGAGATCAGCGTCACTACTTGCTAGGCAGAATGGAGAAATGCTGTTTACAAAGGCACTTCTCCATTCACCTGTCCCGTGAGACGATTGCGGGTATGCCCGCGGCGATCGAGTCCACGGGACCCGCGCCCGGACTCACGGGGGTCCCGACCGGCGCGCTCGCGATGGCAGGGCGGCATTGAAGATTGGATGTACCTGTACGCCAATATGCCTGCCCGTGCCATTCTGCTGACGTACATTGGCGTGCGCTGGTCGGGAACCGGTTAAGGGATTGGTAATCAGTGATGTATTATATTTTTATTTTTAAAATCAGATATGCTTTAAAGCTGATCTATAGGTGGAAAAAAAATACTCGACCCCCTTTAACTAATACATTTTCATTTATTTATTCATGGTCACATGACATTTTGGGGGTCTTCTTTCGTCAGCTCCAATTAACTCCAATCCCCTGAAAAGCATTTGGGAGTGTGTACATGAGGATCTAAGGGTGGAACCAGCACAGTAGGTGCAGGCGTGGAGTGTTCTGCCCTGGCAGCTTCAGTTATTGGTAAAGCTACAGAGAGTGGGGTAGGAGATGTAGGATGTGCTGTAGTGAATGACTGGGTGCCACCCTTCAAATGGCAATACCCCTTCTGCAAATTCTTGATAATCACGATCAAAGCAGAGATCTGTTAGCATAGTGTGTCCAGTGGGAAAGCCCTTCTTTAAACTTCAGACTTAGCTGAATGGTATTATCACATACTGTACCTGGTAGAGGCCAAGCTGATGACAACGTTCCCTTACACCTCCTGTCCAATACCTGCTGGAATTGGTGGCAGGGTGTAGAAGGATAAACAGTGGAAGGGGTGCATGGCCTTAAAGGGGTTGTAAACCTTTGTGTTTTTTCACCTTAATGCATCCTATGCATTGAGGTGAAAAAACACCTGGCAGTGACCGGATCCCCAGCCCCCCATTTTACTTACCTGAGCCCTGGAACTTGACCCGGCGGGGACTCACTTTCTCTCTGCAGGGGGTTCCGGCTCTTGACTGGATAGATTAGCTGGACTGTTAGCAGCACAGCCATTAGCTCCCATTGCTGTCAATCAAATCCAATGATGCGGGTGCCGGGGGGGCTGGTCAAGTCATACATTCAGCGTCAATGGATGTCGATTGCTGGACTTGGGAGCGCACCAGCAAGGTAACCCCCTCAGGAGAGCGCTTCTCCTAGGGAGTCATCTGATGTGGAGAGGACCCGCAAGAGCCATCGGGGGACCCCAGGAGACCAGGTTCAGGGCCACTCTGTGTAAAACGAGCTGCACAGTGGAGGTAAGTATGATATGTTTGTTATTCCGGAGTTTCCGAACGAGTGGACTTGCCCACACACGACCGGACTTTTCCAGCGGACAACCCGGCGGAATATGGCGGGAGTCCGTCGGACTTTTGAAATGAACGGACTTGCTCACACATGGAGGAAAGTTCGTTCATTTTGAAAGCGGCTCCAGGTAGACGGGACTAGCGAAGGAAGTCAATGTCGCCGCCTCTGGCAGTGAGATTGACATCTCACTAGCCCCGTCACCTGGTATGGACTTAAAAGGGAAGCCCTACACCGAAAAAACGGTGTGGGGGTCCCCCCCAAAGCCCATATGTGACCCTTATCTGAGCACGCAGCCCGGCCGATCAGGAAAGGGGGTGGAGACGAGAGATAGAAGACCAGGCCACCACTAGTAAAAGAGCTACAGGAAGAAAGCGGAGGCCCAGCAAGAAGAACTGAAGAGGGGGGACAAGACCCCCAAAGTCGGAAGAAGACTCCCGGGTGGCGGTGGCGACAATGAAGAAGAAAGCCGGGCTCCTCCGCTAGTAAAAGAGCTAGCAAAAGATAGCGGAGGAGTCCGGCGAGAAGACCCCCCAAGACGGAAGAAGACCCTCGGAGCTGTGCAATAAATTGTTTTAAAACCTTGTGTTGCGTTTTATTTAAAATTTTTTCACTAGGTGAATGGGTATGGGTACATTGTACCCCATACTCATTCACATAGGGTGGGGGGCCAGTATCTGGGGGCCCCCTTAATAAAGGGGGCTCCCAGATTCCGATAAACCCCCCGCCCGCAGACCCCGACAACCAATGGCCAGGGTTGTTGGGAAGAGGCTCATCAACATGGGGACAAGGTGCTTTGGGGTGGCACGCGGCCTGGTATGGCTCAGAAGGGGGGGGCGCTCACTCGTCCCCACCCCCTTTCCTGACCGGCCAGGCTGCGTGCTCGGATAAGGGTCTGATATGGACTTTGGGGGGACCCCCACGCCGTTTTTTCGGTGTAGTTCTTTCCCTTTAAGTCCATACCAGGTGACGGGGCCAGCAAGGTGTCAAACTCTCGCCACCGAAGGCTGGTCCCGTTAGTCCCGTTTACCTGGAGCCATGTTCAAAATGAATGGACTTTCCTCCATGTGTGGGCAAGTCCGTTCATTTCAAAAGTCCGGCGGACTAGCACACAGACGGCCAGATTGTCCGCTGGACTCGCAGTCTGGCAGACAATTTTTGAGTCAAAACTTCTTTCTAAATCCGCCGGACTTTTGGGGAAAAAAAGTCAGCCGGAGCCCACACAAGGGCCCACAAAAGTCCGCCGGATAGTCTGATCGTCTGTACGTGGCATCATAATCACTTTAACTCTATGCACTTGACCACAAGCTGGAGTATGCACACGCTCAGATCTTTGGCACGGTCATGCACTTGATGAAATGTTAATACAAAAATATATATTTTTTTATGTATGCTACCCCAAAATTACATATTAATGATATCTGTCTGTTGTACCATGTGCTTGTACTAAAATCCTCTTCTCTTGTATTGTTTCCTTTGTGTAAAACAGCTGATAAACCTGTCAGTCCTGCTGCTTTTCTTTTTCAAACAGGCATGGATGCTTAGTCAGTTTGCTTCTTTGCAGTTTACTTGGGAGCACAACCTGTGTGTAATCTAATGGTCAGACTTGTGCTGACATCCCCTACTGGGAAGATAAGTGTATTGTTATTTTTCTGCCCCTACTGACACTCCTCTCTGCAGCCTCCACCCCAAGATCTCTAAGCCCCTTATGCAGCTGAGAAGAAAGGTCATGTGAAAGAAAGGGAAAAAAAGGTATTTCAAATTTTTTATATTTTTACACAAATGTTTTGCTTTTCATTTCTATTTTAAACTGAACGAGGGTTCACACATACTTTCAGTAGTTAGACACGCAGTATTGAAAATCATTCATTTTTAATGAATTGTAATGTTGGGGTGATGAAGCACAATTGGTAGATGCACGTTTTAGTCTACATCAGGCAGGCGTTTTATGGTTAAGGGCCTGGTAGCCCACGTTTATTATAAGAAAACAAAAATATTTAGTTCATCCAGTAATCCCACGCAGGGGTTTAAATTCATTCAGCACACAAATGAACATACCAAGCCACCTGGCTCTCAATTGTCAACAGTTCCTCTGCTTGCTCCCAACAGATTTGTCAACTCTTTCCAGCCCCCTGGACTCACCGACTTCCTTAGTCTTCCTGACTCTCAAGGTTGTCAGCCTTTCCCAGTCCCTTACACGGACTACAGTCTCCCACAGGGCAAACCACTCTTCAGCCAGCAGCAAGCTGTTCACACTCCTCCACCTTCCACACCAACAGCCCTTCATTTATATGGCTTATATGCAGCTGGGCACACACCCTGCTCGTTAACATCAAGACCCAGACACAGGGCTGGAGATATGCAAACTCTGTGTCTGCGTCTCGTTTTCCTCCAATTTCATAGGGACAGAGCCTCGCTCTGTCACATATCCCCCCCCTTTGTTTCGATCCGGAGGGAGGAACACCAGCACCCATCATGATGGTTGGGACACCTCTGTGCTGGCTGTCAGCCACGTAGGCCCAACCTTTTTTCCGGGTGCGCTTCCAGGAACATTCCCCCCTGGATCTTAACAGGTTCCTATATTTTCCTATACTCAGCCTTCCTCTTCTTTTGGGGTCCCTGGGCTTATTCACTTTTCTTGGGGGAACTCTGCCTTCCTTGAGCCCTCCTTTCACCTTACAAATACCCATTTTACCCTTCACCATCAGTATTTCAGGTTTAAAACAGTTTCTCTTGGTACCCACTGCAACCAAATCATTGTTTACAGAACGAACTCTTAACAGATCACAGCTTTCCAATTCAGTGTTTGTTAGAAGAAGACCTGAGGAGGGACTACATCCGACGGGACCATAGCACAGCTCCATCTCACCCGTTGTCCAACACTCCATGGGTACCTGTTCTAACAAACTACCCTGACCTAAGCATAAACCATTTTTTTCAGGTATACACATTACATTGTTATGGCAACCAATATTAACACTTTCTTCCACAGTGTCTCCAGGCACCTTAACTTGTACCTCTGGGCCAGTGACAGAAAGCATCTCTGCTACTGCCGAGTCCATTCTGGGCCGTTCTTTCTCATGAGGCCTAGCGGGTAAGGCAGTATCTGCGCCCTCTACTGACAACTGCTCCGCCACACCTCGGACCACACCAGCAGAGATGTTTCTAGTCACCGCATCAGACGGAGAGACCTCTGATATCTCAAGCAGTTCTCTTGCGTGCCTTCCATACCAATCAATAACTAGAAGTACGCTCACAGAGAATCTGGAGATCCTGTGCCAAATGGGTAACCATTGGTCCCACCAATTCCACTGTTGGTCAAGGTTTCCCAGCACTGCCTGTACCACTTGGCTCCACCCATTGGTGCTACGCAGCACCACCTGGTCCAACTGCGGTGGAGATATCCAAGTATACAGCAAGTTCATTTTTACCAACTCTAGCATTTCCAGTAAGGTTTCTGTCATCTCTAAACATCCCATGTCTAAACAACAGAACTTTCTAGGGTTTTTTACCCTGTCCAAGACATGGAGGGGCTCAGCGACTGCAGGTTGAGAGGGTGAGACATTTGAAGAGACCTCATCCTCCTTGGAGGTACCCATCATCACAGCTTGTTGCTCCCCTGGAGAGCTGTCAGACACATGTCTCACACTTATCCCTTCTGCACCAGTGTTGGTGAGCCTCTGCAGGTCATTACAAGTCACACTATCACTTTGATACTCAATATCATTTAGCTGTGGAGCTGTGGACAACACATCTGCGATGCCAGTGCCCTGAACTGTTTCTTCAGAGGGGAGGGCAGCAACCTTTGCAGGGACCAGGACGCCCTCAACCACCAGCGGCTCTGCGATCCCCCTGTCTGGCATAGCAGTTGTGTCCACACCCTTGTTACTTAAGCTAGCCCTATCCAGCATGGCTAGCAATTGTTTGGCCCAGCTGTCCCAGTCCATTGCGGTTCCACCATGGGCGTTCCACAGTGTTGCATCACCTGCTGTAGAAAGCCGCACAGAAACATGGGATTCATTAGCTTTAACTGCACATTCCTCACTTCTATATACATCATTTTGTAACACCATACTTTTATCAACGTTGCATTGGGGTGATGCTTCATCACCTAAAGCTTGGTGCAGCACACCATTTTGAACACCTTTTTCTGGTGGCATTACAGACACATTCAGCTTTGTACACTCAACTTTTGCAGGCTGAATTAACCCCTTGCCCACTGGGCTACATGTAGGGTTGTGGGGCTGCGCCCACACGCTCTCACTGTGTGAATTAGTCCCCCCTTGTTCCACCAGCATAGCACCAGAGCCATCCTGGGCAGCCTCTGACTCCAACACATGGAAACCCCATGAGACTTCCATGGACAATCCTGTGCCTCTGCCTGTCATGGGAGATCTCCTACTCTCATCACTGGTAGTGAACACATTACCAACCTCACTCTCATATATGACATTACAAGAAATACATGCTTCAATGTCATTACACTCATCACGTTTAGCAATAGTATCACTTTTGTTAGTACGATCATTAGCATTCTCATTACATGTAGACACAACTGCTGTTTTTGTGGTTTATTTATGAGCCACCATAACCTCTGAGCGACTCTTCACAGCACCTGCTCTCTGTAAAGGGGCACTTTTGCCTATTTGGGCAGCTCCATAGCTGACCTGGGAAACTCTCTGCTCTAACACTGCAAGCTCCTTGGAAGTTTCCCTGGGCAACCCTGCAGCAGCTGTCACTAGGGAACATGGTACCAGCACTGTTTTGGTCACCCCTAGCTCAATTTTCCCAGCCATCTGCTGGATCATAGCAGGCATATGCAGAGTCCCCATGTCCTTTTCAGTCTTTAGCCCTGCGTCTAGTTGGGCTTTACGCTGCGCCTCCCCACTGCTCTGGGTAGCACAATGCAGAAAGTCTATGTCCATTTGTACTGCGGATCTCCCCACTGGACATACTCCCACTTCACTGGATTCAGCATCATAAACTGAAACAGTCTTACCAGTTCCTGCAGCTGATGTCATAGCCTTCACTTGAGTGCGTTGTCTCACTGGTGTGGTGTCTCCACAGGCTGACTCCCCCATGTGGCCAGGGAGCAAAACTGCAGCCTTTCTGGACCCACTGACGCCCCCTGTAGGTAACACAAGATCCTTGTTGCTAGGGGTAACTGCAGACTTGCGCTCCAAAGCTGGTTGGCTATACCTCATGCAGGATTCAGGCTGATATACTCTCCTTTCTGGACTGACCCCTTTGCCTAAGTGGCCATGACAGAAAACCTTACGTTTCTCTGGATTTCCAATTCCTAGGACTTCCGGCGACACTTCTCCCATCCTGGAGCATTGCTGGCGGCCCATGATACGATGGAACTCTCCTCTAAGAAGGATTTCCTCTTTAAACTTGCGATAGTCATCCTGGCCCCCATCCATCAAATGGTAAACCGACCGGAACTCTATCCGCAATAAGGTTTGCAGCAGTTTTGGCCACCGGTCCCTAGGCCATTTTCTCTTTACAGCAACTTTTTCAAATCTTACAAGGAAGTCTCCCACCTCCTCTGTAGGCAGCATGGGTTGCATATAGTCAGAGGCCAAGATCTCAGCCCCTTGCAGTGCACCCGACTCTTTGCGATTCCGCTTGAACCATTCATTCGCTGTCTCACAAATCACTGGCCCCTTTTTACTGGTCCTACAAGGTGGAGACATCTTCTCAGACCATGCTGAGCTCACTTCTTGGCATCTCCTCCATGACTGGCTCTCACTCGTTGCCATTGGATACCACTTCTGAGGACACAGCTGATCACAATCATTAGTAGATGAGCTCCAGAATTCATCAACCTCCCATCCAGCTTGGTTATTCCACAAACATTCCTGTGACAAGGGGCAATGGGCAACAGCATGTCCCCACTCACTACAACGGATGCAGCGCAGAGGCCTCCTTGCGTCATGCTGTGGCACCTTTGGGCTCAGGCTGCCAGGAACAACATCCTCTTTAACTTGATTAAACATGCACTTCTTGCTTTTTGACTGCCTCATCCTTGCAATCACATGCACACAGCAGCTTGTAACAGTTCTCAGCAGAGAAAGGAAAAAAAAAAAATCTGATGTTTAATTCTTCCTTCACAGGTACACAACCTGCATGCAACAGTCCATCAAATAAACGTATACGCAATGCTGTTCGCCTGGCTGCCACACACAGCTAGCAGTCGTTCCTGATGCGACTCACCATGGAGCAAGGACCCGGATTCCACCGTCTACATGCCCGCATTCAAACACCACTTGTAATGTTGGGGTGATTAAGCACAATTGGTAGATGCACGTCTTAGTCTACATCAGGCAGGCGTTTTATGGTTAAGGGCCTGGTAGCCCACGTTTATTATAAGAAAACAAAAATATTTAGTTCATCCAGTAATCCCACGCAGGGGTTTAAATTCATTCAGCACACAAATGAACATACCAAGCCACCTGGCTCTCAATTGTCAACAGTTCCTCTGCTTGCTCCCAACAGATTTGTCAACTCTTTCCAGCCCCCTGGACTCACCGACTTCCTTAGTCTTCCTGACTCTCAAGGTTGTCAGCCTTTCCCAGTCCCTTACACGGACTACAGTCTCCCACAGGGCAAACCACTCTTCAGCCAGCAGCAAGCTGTTCACACTCCTCCACCTTCCACACCAACAGCCCTTCATTTATATGGCTTATATGCAGCTGGGCACACACCCTGCTCGTTAACATCAAGACCCAGACACAGGGCTGGAGATATGCAAACTCTGTGTCTGCGTCTCGTTTTCCTCCAATTTCATAGGGACAGAGCCTCGCTCTGTCACAGAATACATAGCTGAACTAAAGAGAGTTTATATAGCTGCCTGGAGTTATGTTTTAAACCAATGGCTTTTTAAGAAACAAAAATAAATTCTCTTTATTTTTACATCAAAAACATTTGTGACTTTCTACTTCGGCACTACAAACACACAACTGCCTTGACTATGCAAAAAAAAAAAAAAAATCTTTCTACAAATTTTTTTTTTACTTTAATCTTTGCAGTGGATTAAGAAATAAAGATGAAAAAAGTGATCAAAAAAATTGCACACAACTTTTAGCAGTGCAATGTTGTGTATTATTGTGCATTTTGGTGTACTTCAGTTCAGATGTGTTAGAAAAGGTGATAACAATTCATAATGAATAGCACTGCAGCACTCCAACATGTGTAAGCCCCTGTACACACGGTCGGACATTCTGCCAACCAAATCCGTTGGATTTTGTCCGACGGATTGTGTCCGAAACTGTTGCATACACACGGTCGGACCAAGTTGTCGGAAAATCCGATCATTCAGAACGTGATGACGTTATTTCGTTACGACGGGACTACGTTCAGGCTAGTAGCCAATAGCTTTGGTGAAGGAATTTGATCTGAGCATGCGTGGCACTTTGTCCGGAATATCCGTCGGACCCAAATTGTTGGAAATATTTTCCGACAAACTGGTCCGATCGGACATACTCCGATCATGTGTAGAGAATTCCGATCGGACCAGTTTGTCGGAAAATATTTCCAACAATTTGGGTCCGATGGATATTCCGACGGAATCAGTCCGATGCATACTACACACAGTTGGATTATCCGACAACACGTTCCGACAGGACACATTCCGACGGATTCTCCGACCGTGTGTACAAGGGCTAACATGTGTTAAAGTGGTTGAAATTTGAACTAAGCACATATATAGAAATCCAAAAATCGTACACCCATGCCCCGTATGCTCATTCCCACCCCACCCTCATTTCGGAGAATGCCCCTCTTCCCCTCATACCCTCATTCTCAGAAAAAAATCTGATCATTTCAAAAAAGCAAACCCCAACTACACTCTGAATAAAAACCTCAAACTTTCACATGGATCCACATCCACATCTCATTCTCTCCCATCCAAAGCCAATCTAACCAATCCCCTACCATCTAAACTCAAAAGGTATAGAAAGCGTAAAAGAACCTCTCAAAAGGAAAACACTGATGCCCAGAATCCTAAACCCATTCCTCCCTCTTTCTCTCTCCCTCCCCTTCCTTTCCCTTTCCCTTATCCATCCCTCCCTCCCGCCCCCCCTCCCCCACATCCACCATGTAATTCACTGATAACAGCAATATAAATATCCCCAAATGGGGCGTAGGGATTTCACAATCCACCCCAGATCCCAGCCTCTCTCAACAACCAGAATTCTCTACCAGTTCACATGTCAGGCCTGTAATCTTAAATAAGTCACCCCTCATCCAGCCTAACTTATCTCAACATACAGAATCTCAAAGTACCACTGTGAACTACCAGCTCACTCATAGTCATGATCAGTCTTTTTTAGTCCTGACCCCTCTACCTGCCCTAAAAAGAAAATTAGAAGAGGCAGAAGAGGGGGAAGAGGAGGAAGAAGAATCAAAACCCAAAGAAAAAATGGCCAAACTGTTAAAATCTTCAACCTCTCCTCCCACCATCTAGCCTCACTATTAAACAAAGACCTAAATTTTGACCCCACCACATATCCTAATCCATTTACTCTCTTTGTTGACCTCAACAAATTTGTTCGCAATCTGACAGTTAAACGCTTTTACAATATAAAATCCAACATAAACAATGCCACTGTTAGCCCTGACACCGAGAACTTGCTAGAAGACTCCACACCCAGCAGTAGGGATAAGCCAAACACCCCCTGGTTCAGTTCGTAGCAGAACATGCGAACAGGCAAATAATTTGTTCGAACACCGTCAAAGTCTATCGGACACAAACGTGAAAAATCAAAAGTGCTAATTTTAAAGGCTTATGTGCAAGTTATTTCCATAAAAATGTTTGGGGGCCTGGGTCCTGCCCCAGGGGACATGTATCAATGCAAAAAAAAAGTTTTAAAAAATGGCAGTTTTTTCGGAAACAGTGATTTTAATAATGCTTAACCACTTCAGCCCGGAAGATTAGGCTGCTGAATGATGGGCGATTTTTTGAGATGTACCCAAACAAAATTGAAGTCTTTTTTTTCCCCCACAAATAAAGCTTTCTTTTGGTGGTATTTGATCGCCTCTGCGTTTTTTTATTTTTACGCTATAAACCAAAAAACAGCGCCAATTTTGAAAAAAATACAATATTTTGTGTTTTTTGGCTATAATAAATATCCCCAGTTCTTTTTTAAAAAAAGCAAAATTTTTTCTCAGTTTAGACCGATATATATTCTTCTACATATTTTGGGTAAAAAAAAAAATCGCAATAATGTATATTGATTGGTTTGCACAAAAGTTATAGCGTCTACAAAATAGGGGATAGATTTATAGCATTTTTTTTTTTTTACTAGTAATGACGGCAATCTGCGATTTTTATTGGGAATGCGACATTACGGCAGAAACATCTGACACTTTTGACACATTTTTGAGACCATTGGCATTTATACAGCGATCAGTGTTATAAAAATGCACTGATTATTGTAAAAATGCCACTGGCAGGGAAGGGGTTAAAACTAGTGAGCAATCAAAGGGTTAACTATGTTCTCTGTGTGTGTTTCTAACTGTAGGGGGAGGGGACTGACCTAGAGGAAATGACAGATCGTGGTTCCTAGTTATTAGGAACACACCATCTATCACTCCTCACAGAACAGAACAGGGATTTGTGTGTTTACACACAAACGTTCCTGTTCTGCCTCTCGTGCCCGTGATCACTCATGGCTGGCGACCGTCGGCCATGAGCATCGGCACCCCTGCAGTGCAGCGGGCGCTTGCGCTCACCTGCTATCCCGACCTCGCGAGCTGATGTATAGCTGTGATGGCTTGCGAGATCGTGCCGACCTGCCGCAGTATAATGATGGCGGCTGGTTGGCAAGCGGTTAAAGTGAAACAATAAAAATGAAATATTCCTTTAAATATCGTGCCTGGGGGTGTCCTTAATATGCCTGTCCCATGTTTATAACAGTGCCACAGCAAAATTACATTTCTAAAGGAAAAAATTAAATTTAAAACTGCTTGCGGCTGTAACGTATTGTTGTATCCCGGCAATATAGATAAAAATAGCAAAAACAATGGTGTGGATGTCCCCCCAAAATTCATACCAGGCCCATACCAGGCCCTTCAGGTCTGGTCTGGATATTAAGGGGAACTCTGCACACTTTTTTTTTAAATGGCGTGGGGGTCCCCCAGACCCCCAGGCACTGTATACGCTGAACAGCAGTATATATACTATACGGCCTGCCCTATATACCCTGCAGAAAATTGGGCCTTAGGTGTTGGTGGTACCAGAACACTGTAAGCCCTCACAGTTACTCTTGTTGGGCGCAGGAATGCTGCTGTGAAAAATTATATCAATAATTGTAATTACATTCCCCTAGTCAGCCGAGCCAGGGATCAGTGTAGTGGAACAGCAAGCAGGATCTGGAGCCAGAAGCAGTGGCGGAATTATCAGGGTCGCAACAGTCGCAGTTGCGACTGGGCCCTGGAATTCCATCACTGTGGGGGGGCCCCGGCGTGCTTGCTATTCACAGGGCTGTGAGTGAAGAGCGTGTCTCATGTAAACAGCAGCACAGAGACACCGGCACTCGGGAGTGAAGTTTCATTTTCCCTCGTCCTCTTGCAAAACACACAGAGGATCTGCTCCCCCTTCGGCCCCCCCTCCCCTCCTCTCCTGTGTTCTCTGCGGGAAATGTGAGCTTGTTAGCTTCACACCTGAATGCCCGCGGAGAACACAGGAGAGGAGGGGAGGGGGGGCCGAAGGGGGAGCAGATCCTCTGTGTGTTTTGCAAGAGGACGAGGGAAAATGAAACTTCACTCCGGAGTGCCGGTGTCTCTGTGCTGCTGTTTACATGAGACACGCTCTTCACTCACAGCCGTGCTGACTCCTCTCCAGTGTGTGCAGAGACTCAGGAAGATCCCGTCGCCCATCACCATCATAGAGCTGCTGATCGCTGCCTCCCCCCAGGTGCGGGGGGGGGGGGGGGGTACAGAGATCTGCTGGGGGCCAAGGTGCACGGCGGAGTCCAGCAAGGTACAGAGAAACCTCTTTAAGGGGGGTGACTGTCTAGGGACCCTAAATTAAGGGGGGCTCTCTGGGGACCCTAAAGTAAGGGGGGGTATCTGGGGATCCTGATGTCCAGTACCACCGCCACCCCTCCTCCAGTACCACCACCACCGTGCTACCCACCTTCAGTACCACCGCCACCCCTCCTCCAGTACCACCACCGTGCTACCCCCCTTCAGTACCACCGCCACCCCTCCTCCAGTACCACCACCACCACCGTGCTACCCACCTTCAGTACCACCGCCACCCCTCCCCCAGTACCACCACCACCGTGCCACCCACCTTCAGTACCACCGCCACCCCTCCTCCAGTACCACCACCACCGTGCCACCCACCTTCAGTACCACCGCCACCCACCTCCAGGACCACCGCCACCCCCTCTCCAGTACCACCACCATGCCACCCCCTCTCCAGTACCACCACCATGCCACCCACCTCCAGTACCACCGCCACCCCTCTCCAGGACCACCATGCCTCTCCAGTACCACCACCCACCCTCTAGTACCACCACCGCCACCCACCTCCAGTACCACCGCCACCCCTCTCCAGGACCACAATGCCTCTCCAGTACCACCACTCACCCTCTAGTACCACCACCGCCACCCACCTCCAGTACCACTGCCACCCCTCTCCAGGACCACCATGCCGCTCCAGTACCATCGCCACCCTCCTCCAGTACCACCACCACCCACCTCCAGTACCACCGCCACCCACCTCCAGTACTACCATCCCCCTCCAGTACCACCGCCACCCCTCTCCAGGACCGCCACCCCTCTCCAGTACCAACACCCCCCCCTTCAGTACCACCACTGCCACTAACCTCCAGTACCACCACCACCCACCTTCAGTACCACCACCACCCCTCTCCAGGACCACCATCCCCCTCCAGGACCACTATCCCCCTCCAGTACCACCACCGCCACCAACCTCCAGTACCACCGCCACCCCTCTCCAGGACCACCATCCCCCTCCAGTACCACCAACGCCACCCACCTCCAGTACCACCACCCCTCTCCAGGACCACCATCACCCTCCAGGACCACCACCCCCTCCAGTACCGCCACCCCCTCCAGTACCACCACCGCCACCCCCCTCCAGTACCACCACCGCCACCCACCTCCAGTACCACCACCAGCCCCCCTCCAGTACCACCATCCCCCTCCAGTACCACCACCGCCACCCACCTCCAGTACCACCACCCCTCTCCAGGACCACCACTGCACTGGTGACACAGGTCCCACTGGGGACACAGGTTGCACAGAAATGTTTTACTTTGTTGTACAGTGGAAAAAAATATAGTATCAAAATCATGCTTTTCGGGGGGGGGGGGGGGCCTTCCTGATTTCTTGCACCGGGGCCCTGAGGTTTCTAGTTACGCCTCTGGCCAGAAGGGATGTCAGCCAAGCAAGTCTTTAAACAGGAACACAGGAGATAGTCTCTGTGATGTTCACAAAGGCAACGGAAGAGATCCTCTGGGCTGGACAGCTTAGGTAGGCAAGTCTGACAAGCAGGATATCATCAACAGGTGAGTAACCGTGGAGAGATTGGAGTTGGCAATTAGCCGACAGCTGAGCGGCCAGCTCAGAGAAGGAAGGGCTGAGCCCAGGCTTGACAATTGTATACTGTCTACACCACCAGAAGTGTAGTAGAAACTGTACACACTGTATTAGATACTGTGTACACTGCCTGAAGTGTATTAGAAACAGTATACCACGAAATGCACTGTAGATATAGGCTACACTGAATGCAGAGTGTATATATATATATATATATATATATATATATATATATATATAAAATAAAATGGACTATATATATATATATATATATGTATATATATATATATATATATGTATATAAGAAGGTCAGTATGGCGGACTGTAATTATGGGAGGAGCCCAGAGGGTATTTAACCAGACCGCCCACAACGATCTGTGTCGGTTCCAGTGCGCGGTATTGCATGTCAGGGGGCCGACTCTTCCCAGCTCACCTCGTGTTCCTCAGTCCATGCATTCAATCGCAGGTGCACTTCGGCTTCTTCGTTGGTGCTCTTCGTCGGCGGCTCCCACTCACAGTCGCAGGTAGTATCCGAACCTTTTCATATCATGTACAAACTTGCGTTTTATTATGCTTACTAGCCTGCACCCCTTTCGCAAAAACCTGCCTCTCAGTTTTTAATGCTCTTTATCAAGGGTGCCCAACCAGTGGCCCGGGGCCACATGTGGCCTGCAGACCCTTCTGATGTGGCCCGCGACCTCCTTCTTGTCAGGTCACCTTGAGGCGAGGTGACAGGTGCACACCGTAGGGATCAGGAGTGCACCGCAAGGTTGTGGACCCTACGGCTGACTGCTGCAGACGGGGGACAGATCCTACTGGGGTAGAGCATAAGATTCCCTGGGGCACGGAGTCTAAGAGCCAGCAGGTGTTCACCAGCGCCTCTGGTGGTGAGGATGGACTTGGCTGCAACTGGCTCCAGGTCGCGACCCCCAGGGTCCCCCAGCTCACACCCACAGTAGGCAACAGGAGGATAGGGATGGTGAGGGACAAAGCCAAGGTCGGGCCACAAGCAGACAAGAATAGTCAGGTACACGCCAAGGTCAGGATCACAGGAAAACAAGGATAGTCAAGACACGCCAAAGTCGGTAACGGAAACCAGTAGCAGAGCACACGGCAGGAAACAGGAAGCTAACACACAAAGGAATACACAATGGTGGATCAGCCCTGATGGCCTGCAGTGCACAGGTTAATATAGGGCTCCCTGATAGGGCCTAGGGTGGAGCCATGCTTAGAGGAGAGGTTATAAAAACCACCAGGTGGAAGTGGCTGGCCTCTAGTCTGAAGACATGAGGGGAGGTAAGCAAACACAGGAAGATCACTGCATAATCATGACACTTCTGTGGGATGGCAGATTGGCAAACCCAGATTATGGGTTGCAGACCCGCCATCCCAGATCATCTGTGTTGTTAATGAAGCTGGCAAAGCAAGCAGCTGTGGAGTAGAGCTGTATAAGCTGATGTTTCCTGTATAGCGCCGTCTCTTGCCACAGGCAGAGTGATGCCAAATGCGCTCTGCCGGGGACAGCAACAGCAGGAGATACCTGAATGGAAGACTGTTATTAAAGGTCAGTTTATTACTAAAATTGCAGTGTATATATGGGCATATCTGCGCAGTGGTTACTGGGCTGCTTTCAAACTGATCTGCAGGTGCAGTGAGCCTTCAGTTTACCTGCACTGAGGCATAGACTTTTGTTATTACCTGTGGGTTTGGTGAGCTTTCAGAAAGTGCACCACACCTGCAGGATATAATGGAAGTATATGGCAAAGTGTAGCTAAGACACTGCACTGTGCTGCATTAGTGTGAAAGGCCCCTTTTACACAATCGGTCCAACTCAATCGGACCCTCCATTCACCTCTATGAAACGGCAGATGTAAACAGATTTGTGTCCTTTTACACCCACCTACCACCAATCTGATTCGCAAAAAAAACAAAAAAGGGCTGATCAGAGAACCTATAGAGTAGAGTGGGCTGTGTCTCCTCTGCACGGACCTCTCATCCGCCTGCTCTGCTCATTGTGGCCCGCGACCGGTTACCAAATCACTTAAGTGGCCCATGTTCTTCAAAAGGTTGGGCACTCCTGCTCTACATCATTCGGCATAGGCCTAGTACATTTGTAAGTTCCTTCTACCAAACATACGATTCATTCACAGATCAACGCCTCAGAGTCGCTGTCGGTCATTCTCCGATATCGCTCGCCATAAGCTTCACTGGTTATAAAATTCACTGTGCATTGGGTTGCCATCTCATCCATTTTTTAGATAAACATATATTGTTTGTATGGGTTTCTGTGGCTGATTGAGGTGTAATAAAACCCACCTGGTGCCTTTTCTGCACTTGACTAACCTGGGGGGATGGGTGGTTGATAGGTGTTCGGTTTCACAGTAAGGAATGGCATACACTCTACAACCAATTTATATTAGATACTCCTTACTACCAATTTATATCGGATTCATCTCAGACATTTTCAAACTGATTCGTATCAGATGCATTGCAGAGGCTGACTCTGCCAACTCACTGCGTGTCCGCGTAGTTGTGCTTTCGAGAATCGGTTGTATATTTTCAGCGATTGTCCCACGCTCGGACCGCTATACACTCGCTGATGCAGGTAGGACTTTGTTGTTACGGCTCCTTCTAAACTCAAATCGTTACGTTATCATGTTGTTCGCAAAAGTCACACTTACGCCTCCGTAAGTCTTTCTATGTCATCTTTCATGTATTTCATACTTTCTACCCAGCGCGGGTTTACTCGAGCCAGTTGCAACCCCTACGAAACGTTCACTTCATGGTCGATACGGTCAGATCCGACATTGGAGCCCCTTAGTCACCTCGCATCTACGGATGATTCGAATCTAGTCGCAACTTCGCTTCTATGTTTCGGATTCTTGGCAATCACAAGCCCCTTCAACCACCATCACCATTCAATCAATCTGAACCCAGCCATATCATCGGCGATACAGTCGGATCTGACATACAAGCCTCTCAGTCGCATCTACAGAGGATTCAAGTCTAGTCGCAGCAAGCTCTAACAATCGAGCCGAATCCTGTTGCATCACCGACTCAAATCTTTCACAGACTATTCCACCTGTGCTTGCACCCAGCCCGGTACAAACTAGTCACATCGACAGAACGAGTGCAGCAGTACTTGAGAGGAAGTAAACCCTGATGAGTTTATTTCCTCTTTCATTCCCTGCAAAGGCAAAGCATAATGGACTACTATGCATTGCATAGTAGTCCATTATGTGTCACTTACCTGACACAGGAGCCAGCGATGCCTCCGCTGTCCCCTGTAGTCCGGCGCATCCATCTTCTCAGTGGGGTCTCGCTGCTCCACCTCTGTGATTCGGCGAAGCCACGATGACGTCACTCCCGCGCATGCGTACGTGAGCCGACACGCGCGGCATCTTCGTTGTGGACGATGCCACGCTCAGTGCGCCTGCGCACCGCTGGCTACGGCGCACGCGCCGTAGACAACGGTGCCTGTCTTTCGGCAAATATCTCCTAAACCATGTAGGCTTAGGAGATATTTCTTGGATCTACAGGTAAGCCTTAATCTAGGCTTACCTGTAGGTCAAAGTGTGTTGTAAGGGTTTACAACCACTTTACGTTTCACTTTCTCAGTCTATCCATGCATGATCATACACAATTCCCTCCACCAATTTGCTCAGTGTTGCGCACAGTCATTCCTACATAATCACATTTCCTCTATAACCTTTTCTTTCACCTTTCAACAGGGCTGCGTTCTTGCAATTGCTGCAAGTCTTTCTGCATTTGGCTCAAAACTGCCAATTGTCTCCAGTAGCAACACAGCTGCTCACCTCATTCCTACACACTTATAATTCCGCAAAACATTGCTTTCACCTTTCAAATAAATCTGCTTCCTTGCAATTGCTGCAAGCATCTCTGCAATGGCTCAATACGGACACTCATCACTGGTAGCATCACGGCTGCTCATCTCATTCTTACACACTTATAATTCAATTTATAATTCAAATGAGGCTGCTTCCTTGCAATTGCTGCAAGCATTTCAGCAAGTGGCTCAAACTGCCACTCATCATCTCCAGTAGCAACACGGCTGCTCATCATTTTCTCTGTCGCTTTCCCCTTTTTTACGCCACCAGTTAGTCCGCCCTGCACCAGGTTGGACAGTATCTCCCAAAAAAAAAAAAAAAAACATTGTCGAGGGCTAGCATCTTCACCAGGGGGCCAGCTTTGCCCCAAACAGCTCTTTGCAATCCCCCTTGTCAAAGCGAAATTCTCATGTCAACCCAGTTCTCGACCCCAACCAGTCGACTTCACAACTAGGGCATAAAGTCAAGTGTGTAGTTCAAAGGGATTCCCCCTTTCTCTTAAACACTCCTTCACTACATATTTTTACTTCACATACAGAATTCGACCGGCTCCTGAGGTGTTAGCAACTGTCACATACTTCTGTGCACTTCACTCTGTTTTCAAAGCACAAGCCTTCAATACGCAGACAAGGTCGCCTAATCTCCATACTTGCTGGCAGTGCAAGCGTTAGTAGACCGAACACATGTCAATAAACTACAGATCACAACATTCCTACTTAGTATACCAGACTTCAGTTACCCGTCACACTCAACAGTGCTCGAGCGCAAAACCAACTGTCACTATGGCTGTCGTTCCTTGTCCTGTTCTTCTTGTTTTCCTTCTGCCTTTCATCTTATCTACCCAAACGCATCTACCCCCTCATACCTTTGCAACTTACCTTAAACATACGCATTTCCCCCCTTGGTTTTAGCTGACGCCATGTCGCAGGCATATAGTGAGGACTTCGCCTCAGCCCTGCCGTCACCCTTTGCGGGCTCAGCAAGAGGCGGCTTAAAGTCTCACAAGTGCTTGGACCAATAAAAAATAAAATAAAAAAATAATATAAAAATAAAAAATAATAAAATATAATAATAATAATAATAATATAAAAATCAATAAATAAATAAATAAAATAAAAAAACCAAGCTCATAGCAGAACTGCGTCGCAGGAGTAATTCTCACCCTGCCCAGCTAGGAAACTGAGCTTTTAGGCTGCTGTGGCAGCCCAACCAGGCACCACTTTAGTCTATCTTCTTTGCGACTACTCAGCTGCACTCCTGGGTGACTACACTGCCAACAGCAGTCACCGAAGTCCAAGCAGAGCGAGAGCCCTGGAGGTACGCCCAGCCGTGCCCCTACCAGCTCCAGTCACCACAATCATTCCCGCACCTTCACTTACAGGTACGCCCAACATCCGCACCACTGTCTTCCCTGCGCTCCTTGTCCCAGCAGGGCATCAAGATAGACATCTTGGATGACAATGACGTTAACTTAGCATCCCTCCTCATAGCAGTACACAAATTGCCCGAGAACAAGTCATATTCGTTGGGAGACGTCTCCGTCATCCTGGAGGCCAGAGACCCTTGTCTTAATTGCAAGCTCACTATCACAGAGTTGTGCTAGCCTTGGGGACAGTCAGAGATGTGCTATGCAGGGCAACCCCAACAGGAGGGAAGAATTGGACCTTTATCTGCATGCAGTAGTGGATCTAGGTCACAAGTACGCAGGGTGCTCATGCTATGACTGTCACCGCTCATTCTCAGCTAAGGCAACAGCCAGACTCGGTGTGATCCGTTATCTCCCGCGTTCAGTTAGTCCTCTTCTTTGTTTAAACTCTACCTAATTGTCGCAGCAGCTCAAGTCTGGTGCAGCAACTGAGCAGGACAAACAATGACTTTGCCGCAGACATACCAACCCACAGCCAGTATTATAAATAAAGCAGCCCCAAGTCACTGGCCATCATAGCCTTCCGACGCAGACCTGTGCAACTATCCCCACAGCACCAATCTAATGTCCTCCGCGGCTATATCCCAGGCAATGCAATACTCTGGCCGATGCACAGCCCGTTTTAACACTGCGTCATTCTTTTTGCAGAAACCTGGAACAGACCCGACCATGTCTCTTATCTCACATTGGTCGTAGCTAACCTCGGATTCAAACAACACCTTCACAATGCTACCTACCTTATTAATCTATCATTATCTCACAACACCCTGATGGCCTACCGTACAGCCTGGGAGGTCTATGACAGGTTACTAGCCTCAAACCCCAGGGCAATATCAGGAGATCTCTATCACATCCTGGTCTTCATGTCATGCCGCCACACACAGTTGGCATTGTCACACAATACCTTTAGACTCTACTTAGCTGACATCAAATATTTCTTCCTCTTACTAGATCCTAACAAACCATCTTGTTTGCCGCCTATACGGTCAAGACCATCCTGCATGGTGTTCACAGGCACAACCCCAAACTAGTAGTAAGCGGCTACCAGGGGCAGACTGACAACTCATGGGGTCCCCGGGCAATGGAGATTATGGGGGCCCCAGGCGATCAGATATTATGGAGCCACACAGTATACACACATACAGTATACAATCACACAGTATACACATACATGTACACACAGTATACACAGACATGTTTCTATTAGCTGAGAAGGTACCAGAGAGGTGGGGCAGCTATGGTCTCAGGATTTTTAGACCAAAAGGATGTCGGTAATGCCGCGTACACACGACCAGACTTATGTCCGACAGACTTCCGAAGGAGTTCTGCCAGAGTTCTGCCGGAGTTCTGACGGACTTTCCGAATGAGCGGACTTGGCCACACACAATCACACCAAACTCCGACGGATTTGAACGTGATGACGTAGGACTGGACTCGAATAAGGAAGTTCATAGCCAGTAGCCAATAGCTGCCCTAGCGTCGGTTTTAGTCCGTCGGAATAGCATACACACGAGCGAATTTTTCGGTAGGAACTGGGTCCGGCAGAGTTCTGGCGGAAAAATTTGAAGCATGTTCCATTTCTAAAGTCTGTCAGACTTTTGCGAATCAAAAGTCCGTTGCAGCCCACACACGATCGAATAGTCTGCCGGAATCATTCCGTCAGACTTTGGATGTTGAAAAGTCCGCTCGTGTGTATGGGGCTTTAGGGATATTTCAGACACAGATGTAAAAAATAAACACAGATTTTTACATACTGTCCCTGGCTTTACTGAGGCTGGCAACCCTGATGGGGCCCCCTAGTGGCCCGGGGCCCTCGGGCAGTGCCCGAGTGGCCAAATGGTCAGTCTGCCCCTGGCGGCTACCTGTCACCACCTCCATATTCCGAGACATGTCTTTCATTCTGTTACATTCTCCTTTCGGTTAATTTCAGCCTGGTCATTCAAGCAACCATCTACCTGGCATTCTACGGCTTCTTACGCCCCAGTGAACTCAGTCACCGTCCCAGTTGTAAGCTGTTACTTAGTCACTACCTCACACGCCATCAGACTTACTTCATCTTGCACCTCAAGGTGTCCAAAACACAACAGTCCGGTCCGGGGTTGATATCAAACTTTCCGAACTCTCAATGCCCAGTGCCCCGCGTCCATTCTAGATCAGTTATTAGCTCATCTGTCTGATCCCTCGCAGGACAGCCCATTACTACCGTTCCAGATTAGCCCCATAAGCAGCAACCAGTTCATTAGTCATGTCAGGATCCTTTTGAGCAACTTAGGCCTTCACCCCGGCCATTTTCCTGGACAATCTTTAGCATTAGAATAGCATCAGCAGCCTCACGAAATGGGGTCTCAGACCATGTAATCAAAAAGGTGGGCAGGTGGAAATTCACCTGCTTCACTCGATACATCCCCAATCCACAAGTGGAGATGTCACGAGCCTTCAGCAACCTTGCCTTGTAGTGTCTTATTGTTCATAATTAATAATTACCTCCCTAACCAAGTCTTTTGTACCCTTCTCTTGGCATATCGCCCAGCAGACCAGGGCTCACCGCCCAGTTCACCAGGGCTTACCTAACAACAGGCCAGGGCACACTTCAGGTCTGTTTTATGTTGTTAGTCTTGTGACATGTTTATGTGTTCTTTCATATCTCTTAGAGCGGAACGCTCCAACCATAAATAAGAAGGCCAGTATGGTGGCCTATAATTATGGGAGGAGCCCGGGGGGTATTTAACCAGACCACCTACAACGGTCTGTGTCAGTTCCAGTGCACGGTACCCACCTACCCATTTCCCTTCTCAAAGTCCTTCTATTAAAACACGCTTCTCTACAGAAACATCCATTTACTTTCTTAAGGTATGCACCCTTCTCTTGGCATATCGCCCAGCAGACCCAGTTCACCAGAGCTTACCTTACAGCAGGCCAGGGCACACTTCAGGTCTGTTTTATGTTGTTAGTCTTGTGACGTGTTTATGTGTTCTTTCATATCTCTTAGAGCGGAGGACTCCAACCATAAATATATTATTAATATTGTACAGGACGCCAAGGTTGGGTCCTGGACGGGTACTATGTGACGCCTATATTCGGGATGTGGTCCCTTTAAGGGAATCATGGTAGGCCTCAGGGGGTCACCCAAAAAATGGGTGATGGATTCCGGGTATAGTTTTCGGGAGAAGACTGATTCGCGGTCCTCTCTATATTTTTAAGAGAGATAGTTGGGACCCGGAATTTGGGAGGCTCTAAAGTGACACATGGGTGGGAAAGAGCCTCCCTCCCTGACCACAGGGATTTGGCCCACAGGGGGTTAACGGTCTCCAGAAAGACAGACAGCCCATAAGACAGGAAGTGGACAGAGAGGTGGTGGTGAGGAGGAGAAGGAGATGAACACCTGTCTGAGGAGCTGTCTGGCTGTGTTGTTATATTTGCTATTTGCTGTTTGCTGTTTTGGAGGCTGCAAAAAAAGATCTCTGCAAGGACTCTTTTTGGTGAAGATCTATCTACAGAACTGTAGGTGCTTTTCTTTTTGTATTATTTTGCGCTGAAGATAAGCGGACTTTAATTTACAGTTTTTACATGCTGAAGAAAAGCTTTATTTTTGATTTAATTATAAATAAATATATTTTGGTTTCATCTGACAACGGTTTATGCACTTAATCCCGCGGAGCTAGTATCCCCAAACCTCACAACTGGTGGAGAATGCGGGCAAAAGTGCATTTGCAGCCGCAAAAAAACGTTTAAAAACTGACATTTAAAAGAGACTGTGTACAAATTGCATGTCTTGGGTGAAGCCAGCCCAGACGCTGCAAGCAGCAGGCAAAGACATGGAGGAGGTCATCAGGGCTTTGGCACAAGCCACCGTGACCCAGCAGCAAGCTACCGTGACACAGCAGCAAGCTTTAGCAGACGCAAACCGTCGCCATGAGGAAGCGATGGCTCAGCAGCAGGAAAGCACACGGCTGCTAGCCACCCAGTTTACTGCTCAGCAGGAGTCCACTCAAGCACAGGTGGCTGCCTTGCAGGAGGCAGTACAGCGGCTTTCTCAGGGACGTGAACAAGTGGCTGTTGCCGCTGGCAACCAGGTGTCTGTGAGGGCCAGCCATTTTTTACAAAAATTAACGCCCAGCAATGATGTAGAGGCCTTTCTCACCACCTTTGAGAGGATAGCGGAGAGAGGGGTGGCCCCGTGACCAATGGGCCGGTATTATCTCCCCTTTCCTCACCGGTGACCCGCAAAAGGCCTATTTTGACCTCCCAGCAGAACATATCAGCGACTATGAACGTCTGAAGGCAGAGATCCTGGCCCGCCTAGGAGTGACCACAGCTGTCCGGGCTCAGAGGGTGCATCGCTGGCGGTACAAGCCTGACCGACCACCCAGGTCGCAAATGCATGAACTGGTTCAGCTGGTTAAAAAATGGCTGCAGCCAGAAAAACTGTCAGGCCCACAGATGGTGGAACGAATAGTAATGGACTGGTACCTGCGGTCCCTGCCAGATGACCTACAGCGCTGGGTAAGCCATGGAGACCCCGCAACCGCTGACCAGCTGGTGGAGTTGGTGGAAAGGTACACCGTGGTGGAGGACCTGCTTGGGCCTGCCAGGCATAGGGAACCCACACCAAGGGCAACCAGACCAGCCATAGCGCCTAGGAGAGAAGCCCTGCCAGATGCTGGGATCCGCAGAACCGCATCATCTGCTACAGAACCTCGAAGGGTGGTTCCTGTCCCAAGAACAGGAGACCTACAGTGTTGGCGAAGTGTCGGTCCTGGGGACATACCCGGGCGCAATGCCCACTTCAGGAGGAGCCTATGGACTGCGGAATTGGTCGAAGAAGCTCCTTCTACGTGCAAAGAGTCTGCACCACTCACCTGGATCCAATCGCAGGACAGTTCGAGTGTGAAGTGTGGGTGAACGAACTTCCTGCCAGGGCGCTACTGGACTCTGGTAGCATGGTAACATTGGTACATGCCAGGGTGATTGGGAGACTTGGCCCTGTAAGGAAAACCCTACGGGTAGTGTGCATCCATGGGGACACCAAGGAATACCCCATGGTTTCAGTGACTGTGTCCTATGGCCATATCTCAGTGACCCAAGAGGTCGGGGTAGTGAGAAGTCTAATACATGACATTATAGTGGGGCGGGACTGTCCACTATTTTTCGAACTGTGGAGCCAGGTACAGATGGGGCTGCCAGGACAGCCAGGAGAGTCTGAGGAACATGGGCCTGAAACCCCCACAACCCACCCCACTGATACAGAGATACCTATTATTGATAAAGATACTGTAGAGAACATTAAGTTGAAGGATGTGTCTGTTTCAGGTTGCAAAACCGAGTTAAACTCTGAGGGGGGGGAAGACTTCCCGTTACAGGTTATGCTGGGGGAGGATGACGAGGACCTCTCCCCATTGCAGTCCCCGGTTGAGGAAAGTGAAGGGGAAACATCCTCAAGGCCAGTACACCCAGATCTAGATGTACCCAGGGGTGCGTTTGGCACCGCCCAGCTGCGGGATCCTACCTTGGTCAATGCCCGAGAGCAGGTTTCTGTTGTGGATGGGGTCTCACAAATGCCAGGAGCAGACCAGAGGTTTCCTCATTTTGCCTTAAAGGGGGACTTGCTTTATCGAGTGGCTGAAAGCCGTGGGGAAACTATAGAGCAGTTGCTGGTTCCCCAACCGTATAGGTGGATGCTACTCGATCTAGCCCACAACGACGCACTGGGAGGACACTTGGGGGCAGAGAAAACAGAGGCCAGGATAACTGATGGGTTTTACTGGCCAGGGGTGAAAGTTGAGGTTAAAAGATATTGTGCATCTTGTCCAGTTTGCCAGTTAACTGCCCCAGTGCCCCACTATAGAAGCCCTCTGGTACCCTTGCCAATTATTGAGGTTCCATTCGAACGGATCGCTATGGATCTCGTGGGACCCCTGGTAAAATCGGCAAGAGGGCACCAGTATATATTAGTCATCCTAGACTATGCAACCAGGTACCCAGAAGCAGTTCCTTTGAGGAAAACTTCCTCTAAAGCCATTGCCTGAGAACTATTTCAGATGTTTTCGCGAACTGGTTTTCCTAAAGAGGTATTAACAGACCAGGGCACCCCTTTTATGTCAAAGGTGATGGCGGACCTGTGCAAACTGTTCCAAATTAAGCAGTTACGGACGTCCGTCTATCACCCGCAGACTGATGGCCTAGTGGAGAGGTACAGGACGCCAAGGTTGGGTCCTGGACGGGTACTATGTGACGCCTATATTCGGGATGTGGTCCCTTTAAGGGAATCATGGTAGGCCTCAGGGGGTCACCCAAAAAATGGGTGATGGATTCCGGGTATAGTTTTCGGGAGAAGACTGATTCGCGGTCCTCTCTATATTTTTAAGAGAGATAGTTGGGACCCGGAATTTGGGAGGCTCTAAAGTGACACATGGGTGGGAAAGAGCCTCCCTCCCTGACCACAGGGATTTGGCCCACAGGGGGTTAACGGTCTCCAGAAAGACAGACAGCCCATAAGACAGGAAGTGGACAGAGAGGTGGTGGTGAGGAGGAGAAGGAGATGAACACCTGTCTGAGGAGCTGTCTGGCTGTGTTGTTATATTTGCTATTTGCTGTTTGCTGTTTTGGAGGCTGCAAAAAAAGATCTCTGCAAGGACTCTTTTTGGTGAAGATCTATCTACAGAACTGTAGGTGCTTTTCTTTTTGTATTATTTTGCGCTGAAGATAAGCGGACTTTAATTTACAGTTTTTACATGCTGAAGAAAAGCTTTATTTTTGATTTAATTATAAATAAATATATTTTGGTTTCATCTGACAACGGTTTATGCACTTAATCCCGCGGAGCTAGTATCCCCAAACCTCACAACTGGTGGAGAATGCGGGCAAAAGTGCATTTGCAGCCGCAAAAAAACGTTTAAAAACTGACATTTAAAAGAGACTGTGTACAAATTGCATGTCTTGGGTGAAGCCAGCCCAGACGCTGCAAGCAGCAGGCAAAGACATGGAGGAGGTCATCAGGGCTTTGGCACAAGCCACCGTGACCCAGCAGCAAGCTACCGTGACACAGCAGCAAGCTTTAGCAGACGCAAACCGTCGCCATGAGGAAGCGATGGCTCAGCAGCAGGAAAGCACACGGCTGCTAGCCACCCAGTTTACTGCTCAGCAGGAGTCCACTCAAGCACAGGTGGCTGCCTTGCAGGAGGCAGTACAGCGGCTTTCTCAGGGACGTGAACAAGTGGCTGTTGCCGCTGGCAACCAGGTGTCTGTGAGGGCCAGCCATTTTTTACAAAAATTAACGCCCAGCAATGATGTAGAGGCCTTTCTCACCACCTTTGAGAGGATAGCGGAGAGAGGGGTGGCCCCGTGACCAATGGGCCGGTATTATCTCCCCTTTCCTCACCGGTGACCCGCAAAAGGCCTATTTTGACCTCCCAGCAGAACATATCAGCGACTATGAACGTCTGAAGGCAGAGATCCTGGCCCGCCTAGGAGTGACCACAGCTGTCCGGGCTCAGAGGGTGCATCGCTGGCGGTACAAGCCTGACCGACCACCCAGGTCGCAAATGCATGAACTGGTTCAGCTGGTTAAAAAATGGCTGCAGCCAGAAAAACTGTCAGGCCCACAGATGGTGGAACGAATAGTAATGGACTGGTACCTGCGGTCCCTGCCAGATGACCTACAGCGCTGGGTAAGCCATGGAGACCCCGCAACCGCTGACCAGCTGGTGGAGTTGGTGGAAAGGTACACCGTGGTGGAGGACCTGCTTGGGCCTGCCAGGCATAGGGAACCCACACCAAGGGCAACCAGACCAGCCATAGCGCCTAGGAGAGAAGCCCTGCCAGATGCTGGGATCCGCAGAACCGCATCATCTGCTACAGAACCTCGAAGGGTGGTTCCTGTCCCAAGAACAGGAGACCTACAGTGTTGGCGAAGTGTCGGTCCTGGGGACATACCCGGGCGCAATGCCCACTTCAGGAGGAGCCTATGGACTACGGAATTGGTCGAAGAAGCTCCTTCTACGTGCAAAGAGTCTGCACCACTCACCTGGATCCAATCGCAGGACAGTTCGAGTGTGAAGTGTGGGTGAACGAACTTCCTGCCAGGGCGCTACTGGACTCTGGTAGCATGGTAACATTGGTACATGCCAGGGTGATTGGGAGACTTGGCCCTGTAAGGAAAACCCTACGGGTAGTGTGCATCCATGGGGACACCAAGGAATACCCCATGGTTTCAGTGACTGTGTCCTATGGCCATATCTCAGTGACCCAAGAGGTCGGGGTAGTGAGAAGTCTAATACATGACATTATAGTGGGGCGGGACTGTCCACTATTTTTCGAACTGTGGAGCCAGGTACAGATGGGGCTGCCAGGACAGCCAGGAGAGTCTGAGGAACATGGGCCTGAAACCCCCACAACCCACCCCACTGATACAGAGATACCTATTATTGATAAAGATACTGTAGAGAACATTAAGTTGAAGGATGTGTCTGTTTCAGGTTGCAAAACCGAGTTAAACTCTGAGGGGGGGGAAGACTTCCCGTTACAGGTTATGCTGGGGGAGGATGACGAGGACCTCTCCCCATTGCAGTCCCCGGTTGAGGAAAGTGAAGGGGAAACATCCTCAAGGCCAGTACACCCAGATCTAGATGTACCCAGGGGTGCGTTTGGCACCGCCCAGCTGCGGGATCCTACCTTGGTCAATGCCCGAGAGCAGGTTTCTGTTGTGGATGGGGTCTCACAAATGCCAGGAGCAGACCAGAGGTTTCCTCATTTTGCCTTAAAGGGGGACTTGCTTTATCGAGTGGCTGAAAGCCGTGGGGAAACTATAGAGCAGTTGCTGGTTCCCCAACCGTATAGGTGGATGCTACTCGATCTAGCCCACAACGACGCACTGGGAGGACACTTGGGGGCAGAGAAAACAGAGGCCAGGATAACTGATGGGTTTTACTGGCCAGGGGTGAAAGTTGAGGTTAAAAGATATTGTGCATCTTGTCCAGTTTGCCAGTTAACTGCCCCAGTGCCCCACTATAGAAGCCCTCTGGTACCCTTGCCAATTATTGAGGTTCCATTCGAACGGATCGCTATGGATCTCGTGGGACCCCTGGTAAAATCGGCAAGAGGGCACCAGTATATATTAGTCATCCTAGACTATGCAACCAGGTACCCAGAAGCAGTTCCTTTGAGGAAAACTTCCTCTAAAGCCATTGCCTGAGAACTATTTCAGATGTTTTCGCGAACTGGTTTTCCTAAAGAGGTATTAACAGACCAGGGCACCCCTTTTATGTCAAAGGTGATGGCGGACCTGTGCAAACTGTTCCAAATTAAGCAGTTACGGACGTCCGTCTATCACCCGCAGACTGATGGCCTAGTGGAGAGGTTTAATAAAACTTTGAAGACCATGCTCAAAAGAGTCGTCCAGAAGGACGGGAAGGATTGGGATATGTTACTTCCTGCCCTTTTGTTTGCCATCCGGGAGGTTCCACAAGCATCTTCTCCCCATTTGCGCTAGTGTATGGGCGACGGCCTCGGGGGTTGCTGGATCTGGTAAAAGAAACGTGGGAAAGTGAGTCCTCCCCACACAGAACCATAGTAGAGCATATCTCTCAAATGCGAGAGAGGGTGGCTAAGGTGATGCCGCTGGTGAGGGAGCACATGCAGAGGGCTCAGGAAGCCCAAAGAAGGGTGTATAACCGGTCTGCAAAAGTCAGACAGTTTCAAGTAGGAGACCGGGTGGCTGTCCTAATACCCACAGTGGAGAGCAAGTTCTTGGCCAAGTGGCAAGGTCCATTTGAGATAGTGGAAAAAGTGGGGGAGGTAAACTACAAGGTACACCAGCCAGGGAAAAGGAAACCATACCAGATCTACCACGTGAATTTGTTGAAACCTTGGAGAGACAGAGACCACGTATCCGCGGTGGTAGCGGTACAGTCAGGAGACCATGCAGGGATCGACCTGGTGCAGGTGGCTGCTACCTTAACTAGACCCCAAACCCAGCAAGCAAAAGAATTTCTTCAAAGAAATAGGGACATGTTTTCAGGGTTGCCAGGACTCACCAATGTCATCGAGCATGACATTGTAACTGACCCCAAGGTAAAAGTGCGGTTAAAGCCTTACCGTATCCCAGAAGCTCATAGAGTGGCAGTGTCTGAAGAGGTGAAAAGAGTGCTCGAGCTTGATGTCATTGAGGAATCGCAGAGTGAGTGGTCGAGTCCAATCGTGTTGGTACCCAAACCCAACGGCACTCTTCGCTTCTGTAATGATTTTAGAAAACTGAATGAAATCTCCAAGTTTGATGCTTATCCCATGCCGCGGGTAGATGAGCTCATTGAGAGGTTGGGGCCTGCCAGGTATATTACCACGCTGGACCTCAGGAAAGGGTACTGGCAGATTCCCCTGACCAAGGAAGCTAGGGAGAAAACGGCCTTCTCTACCCCGGAAGGCCACTTCCAGTACAAACGAATGCCGTTTGGTTTACACTCTGCCCCCGCTACGTTCCAAAGGGCCATGGACAAAAGTTTGCGTCCACATCATCGGTAAGCTTCGGTTTATTTGGATGACATCATCATCTTCAGCCCTGATTGGGAGTCACATCTTCCCCGAGTTCAGGCAGTCGAAGAGCAGGATTCACCATAAACCCAGAAAAATGTGCAGTTGGGGTGGAGGAAGCCAAGTACCTAGGGTACATTGTGGGTAGAGGGTTGGTAAAGCCCCAAATGAGCAAGGTGAAAGCCATACAGGACTGGCCCCGTCCCCTAACCAAGAAGCAGGTCAGAGCGTTTTTGGGCATAGTTGGCTACTACCGGAGGTTTATACCCAACTTTGCCACCATTGCTGCTCCCTTGACTGACCTGACCAAAGGCAGAAAGTCAGTGATGATAAAATGGAATAACGATGCCGAAAAAGCTTTTCAGAAGCTTAAGACGGCATTGTGCCAGGATCCGGTGCTTGTTGCGCCAGACTTTAATAAGGATTTTGTAGTACAGACAGACGCTTCAAATGAGGGGTTAGGAGCAGTCCTGTCGCAGGTAATCAACGGGGAAGAGCACCCCGTCATTTTCCTGAGTAGAAAGCTGACGGCAGCGGAGAAAAACTACGCGGTGGTAGAGCGGGAGTGTCTTGCCATTAAGTGGGCCTTGGACTCCTTGCAGTATTTCCTCCTAGGCAGAAGGTTTCACCTGGTATCCGACCACTTAATGTATAAAGTACCTCTGCGCCAACCACCTTGACAAGGGGAATAGAGGGATGCTGCAAACACTGAGGGGAGCTTCACCTACTCCCTGAGCAATATCGATGAAGTGGTTTTAGTGTTGCGCAAATGGGGGAATACAAAAAGGGAGGGGAGAGGAGGGGGGGGGAGGGGGGAGAAAGAGAGGGAAGGAGAAAAGAAAAAGGGGAAGGGGAAGAAAGGGCAGGGAGGGGGAAGGGGAACAGATGAGTATGCAGGTAAAGGATAAAAGGGTAAAGGTCAAAAAGTGCTAGTGTAAAATTATGTGTCTGGGTGTGCACAAATCCTTGTTCGGTTCGTGCTAAACTAAAATAAATGTTAGAGAGTGGCAATCAAATATAGATTCTGATAGAGTGCCATACAAATAAAAACTCACAGTAATGAATGAATGCCTGAAACAATAGACATGCAAATCGTGGGTGCTGTGCAAAACTGCAATAAAATATGCTGACAATAAATAAATATATAACTTAAGGTGATAGTCCAAAATATATGACTAAAAGTGTACAGTGAGAATAATCACATAAGCACAATCCCATGTGACATGCCAAGTGGAAAAAACACAGATATCAATCAATCCAATATAACAAAATGCATGTTCCATGCGGTGTTTATAAAGTGCCAAGTGAAAAAAAATATATATATATACAGATAACAATCAATCCAATATAACAAAATGCATGTTCCATGCGGTGTTTATAAAGTGCAAATAGTGCTAGCAGCAAAAAAACGTTACAACACAGGTGAAATGATAAACACATAAAAATAAGGTGCTGGTAATCAGTCTGGAATATTCAGTCCTGTGGACGTGCTGTGTTCTAAGGGGAAGCACTAGCTTTGGACTTCAGTGATCTATGCAGGCATACATGTGCAGTGACTTAATCCTCCTATTTATCCAATACGTGGATAGATGTACCCTTACCTCACGGCTGTGAGGTTACAGCCTTAATAGTATAGGTGGATAACTGGCTCCTGTTCCTGGGATAGGTATGCCTCACAAGATAAAGAGATAATGTCCCATAGTGTAGTAGTTTCAACCAATTGAATTTTATTTAAGTATAGTGACAGGGTACTCACATTCTGAGTGAATAAAAACTGCAGTAATAGAGCAACAAGCAGAGTAACGAACGGTGCGTTCCAATGTCCTTCCTATTGTCTCTCTCACTTCCTTCCTTGCGCATTCGTCACCGTCACGTGACTTCTTCAGGGAAATCATTTCCTTTATCTTTAAATTTTTTTATTAGAGTCTGACTATGAGAAATGTAATCTTGTTTTAGTGTGCAGTTGTTTTTGAGGCGACAGAATTGGCTTTTAGGGATATTTTTTAGCCATCTTGAGTGGTGGCAACTGTCAAAATGTAGGTAGGGATTTCCAGAAGTGGGTTTCGTATAGTTTTGGGCACAAATAATGTTGCTTTCATGGAACAGTTCTAGATCTAAGAATGCTAAGGTGTCACTATCTGTGACGGAGGTAAAAGATAGGCCCATGTCATTGTTGTTGCAGTGGTGGACAAAGGGTAGGATAAGGCCTTCGGGGCCATCCCAAATGATGACTATGTCGTCTATATACCGACCGTAAAAAATTATATTGGCGGCAAAGGGATTGTTTGTATATATGTGTAATGATTCCCAAAAACCCATTGTGAGGTTGGCATAGCTGGGAGCAAAATTTGCCCCCATAGCTGTGCCTTTCGTTTGGATGTAGTAGTTCCCATCTGATTTGAAGTAGTTGTGGGTTAAACAAAATTCGAGAATTTCCATTAAGAATGAATTTTGGCGGGGGTTCAATAGTGGTTCTTTACTAAGGAAATGTTGTACAGCTTGTAGCCCAATTTCGTGGGGAATAGATGTGTATAGGGATACAACATCAAGAGAGAGCCAACGATAAGTTTGTTCCCAGGAGTAGGGTTGCAAGGTCTTTAATAGGTGGGTACTGTCCTTGATATATGAAGGTAGATTTTGGACTATGTTCTGCAAAAAGTGATCGAGATAAATAGAGAGATAACTGGTGACGCTTTCCATAGATGCTACTATAGGTCAACCAGGGGGATGTACTGGGTCTTTATGGATTTTAGGTAAATGGTAAAAGTATGGTCTTTGATAGAAGTCATGTTTGAGGAAGGAAGCTTCGGCAGTACTAACGACCCCATCGGTGGTTGCTCGATCAAGGATCAGATGGGCTTCTATCATAAATTCTGGTAAGGGGTCTCTGTAAAGTTTCTTATAGGTGGAGGTGTCGGAGAGGAGTCTGGTTGTTTCTTGTATGTAGTCCGTATGGTTTAGAACTACAATGCTGCCTCCTTTGTCAGCTGGTCTGATTACGATGGATTCGTTATCAGTAAGGGATTTTAGGGAGGTGCGTTCAGCAGGGGTTAGATTAGATGAGGGGCGAGTTTGCGATTTTGAGGATTGGCACATTTTTAGCATGTCTGAGTAGACGACTTGGTAGAAAGTTTGAACATATGGCCCTTTAGAAAAAGTAGGGTAAAAAATGGACTTGGGTTTGAAGTTGGTGTGTTGTATGGGAGGGGAGGTGGGTAGATACTGAGTTAGGAGGTCTGCAAGATCATCGTCCTGGTGTGTTGGGTAATCATCATTATATAGTTCTTCCAATTGTTCGAGTGCTCGTAGTTCAGATAGTTGGAAAGAGGCAGGGGTGTCAGCATTGGTACTAGGATATTTTTGGGGGTTGTCCAAATCGACGGCTATTCCATCTCTTATGTGTTTCTTGTTGTTTTGGATATTAAAGTGGCGTTTTATGGTGATGTTTCTAACAAATCTGTTAAGATCGAGAAATAGGGTAAACGGGTTTGGGAAAGCTGTCGGGGAAAAGGTAAGGCCTCGTGCTAATAAGGATAAATCAGAGGCTGACACGTTGTGATCAGAGAGATTAAATATTCTCACAGTCTTCGCAACTTGTCGCGCCTCTTTGTGTCTATGTCTCCCCCCTCTTCTCCCTCGTCTACGAGTTTTCTTTTTGGGCAGCAGAGGGGGGTTTTGGCTAAAAAAGGCGAATGGAGCTTGGGGGTGGAGGAGGGGTTCTGAGCGTTAGGGGAAACGTTTAGGGGTGTAGTGGTTTCTCTAGGTAAATTGAGAGGTAGAGTAAAGTCGGTGGACTCCGTTGGGGGTAGAGCGGTACTCTGGGTAATATGATGGTTCTTGGAGATGTTTGCGTTTATAGATGGTATGATGTTGAGATGGCTGATGCCAAAGTCAAATATAGGAGAGGGGAGATCAGGGGCAGATTCTTTGGCGTTGGGATCCTTATTGTGATGGGTGGTGGTGGGAGGTACTGTGAGGGGTTTGTTGTGGTGTTTCTTTTTAGCATGTTTTTTGGTGGACAGGGTTCTCGATTTTGTGGTGGCCAGAGTGTGCTCTTGGGATGAGGGGTGTTTTGTGGCCTTCAGATCAGATGATGATCCAAAAGGGTATGGCTGGACCTGGACAGATCTTCTGTTTGAGGGGAGTTGTGAAGAGGGTGCTAGTTGGGAACTGGGTCGGGAGGGAGGGGCGATGGTTGGTCTGGGGACACAATCCATGAGTGGAATAATACATCGCCTGAAGTGTTTTAGATACAGTACACCACAGAATGCACTATAGATATAGCTACACTGGATGCAGAGTATATATATATTGTAACATCGGGGGTTGTTTTAGCTTAAGGGTATAGCTTACCAGTGAGCTGAGTCCACGCCAGATATGCTGTTTTAAGGGCTTGTAGGCCCACTTTTATTAAAGAAAGAAAATGTCCGATAACAGAAGAGTTGCCCACACAGGGGTTGCAGCTTTCCACAGCAACAGTGTAAGTAAAACCAAAAATACCAAGCCACCTGGCTCTCTTTAGCAGCACTGCTGCTCAGACTTATGCTTCAGCCCTCTCGGCTCTATAACAGAGTTCCTGTACACCCAGTACCTCAGCACTCTTTTCCAGCTTCCTTTTCCAGCCCACAAGCTTGGACCCTCTGTCTGCTCTGACAGATCAACCTGTGCAGACATGCACACTTCTCCCCTGCTTGCCTGGACTCCTCGGGAGGGTGGAACCCACAACCATGGTCAGGTGTCTACAAATAGCCCAGCACACACCTGAGCAGTCAGTATGCTGGTGAAACTCAAAACCTGGACCCAGGACTGGGGATTTCATCCCACCCGCATCGCTATGAAATCCCCGGGCTCCAGATTCCAAAATGGATTTTAGTAAACAATGAGGAAACTGAAAAGCCAGTCTCTTCCCAAATAAGCAAATAAATTGGAACCCCTTAACCTGCCTGGTTGAGAATCCTTCGTCCAAACACTGGCGGGGTACCCCACTACCACAATATATATATATATATATATATATATATCAAATACACTGCCACTAACTGAATAACCTGCCTGCTTAATCTAACTCAAGCTATCTCTGTGTCCACGCCAACAACACTACACACGGCCATTCTATAAGCGGCCTTATATAGTGTGGGGCATGGACTTAGTCCCTGTGAGCCATGATTGGCCAAAGGTACCCTACCTTTGGCCAATTATGGCTCTCTCAGCAGAGCGCACTGTGACTGGCCAAAGCATTCAAGTCAGGTAGATGATTTGGCTAATCATACAGCAATGCACTGCGATCTCGCATTATGGGGCGTTCTGCGGCGCTCAAATTTTCCACAGGTTAATTTCCTTTTAGTACAAACGAATACCCGATGGGCTCATCCCTACCCAGCAACAGTTCAGATACATCATGTCTAGCCATACTAAAAGAACTTTACAATGATGATGACGACACGTATACTTCTTATCTCTCACAACACCTCCCCATTTCTCCTCCAATACAACACACCACATTCTGGCCCAAATCAGTTTTTAACCCCAGTCACGTAAAAGGTTCTTTCATACACAGCTTCTACCATGTGGTATATTCTGTGATAAAACAGAGTGGCCAACTACCTGACTCCACAGGAAAGATCATTGCTCAAAAATCTAACCTAAAATACTTCCATTATAATCAAATCAGCATGCAAGGGAGGCAGTATTTGATAGGAATGTAGATTGTCTAGGGGTGGTTTAACCCTAGATACCTTTGGTAAGATGTGACGTTCAATCCCCACAGGCCTGTGAGATTAGCCCATTGAGACAATGACACAAGACAACAAAGTCTCTCCGAGCAAATCTAATCTTTATTCTTTGGTGTGAATATTTAAAGAGGCTTTTAGAAAGTACCGCCCTTTGGACGTGTCATACAAATTATCCAATCATATACAAGTACATTCAATGACAAAAGTGAAACTAATAATTTCTAAAAAATCATGTGCTTTACAAGAAACAAAACAACAAAAGAAGATATCAGTAACATGAAAAACGAAACTAGATTAGCAAAACTTGAGCATACCTATTCGTGAAGTGGATGTTAGAGAGAGACACAAAATGGAAACCGATTTCTTAAAGAATGAAAGCGGTTAAGCAAAATATCCCTTCAATCCCCTCTTAGATCATATAAGATGATCTCTACATTCTATGTTGTGTTCTAATACTTCTTTGGGGTTGAGGCATAGATTGCCTGATGACTCTTCGTGTATGTCATGTAGGATAGAACCTTATCAGCAGGAGATTGAAGGCGTGCAATTATGCAAGTGCAACACTTAAAGCAGAGGTAAAGAATCAGAAAAAGGTAAATATCATAACAATAACAAGGACAATGTATTTAACCATGAAAATATACCTCCAAGCCCAAATCCTGCATTGGCAAATGGGCTCCATGTTTTAGCAATGTTCCTAGCTTCCTGCTGGAGCTGGCCTCTAGGGGATGTCCCCTTTTATCATCCCCTACCACTCCCATGAGAGGTGCCAAGGATGCAAGGTAACACCATCCCTTAACATAGAGGGGCACCCAGGGATAACACACTTTCCCACGACATACATAGATACTCAGTGCAAAAGGTCTCTTAGCGACAATCTCATGAGTGTACTTGTCCTGCGTTATGATTATAAATTTGTGCAATATAGCACCTACATTATTAGAGAAAGAGGAAAAGTTATGCAAAGTACGGTTTAGCCCTGGTTCAGATACTTGAAACAGTGAGCAGGCAGGGGCAGAGACTCTGGATTCGCACATGGAGATGTTAAATATTGGATACATGTATATGCACAACTATTCCAGAAATTAGAAAAAGAGCTTGAATGCACATGTAAATAAACAATCAAATGTGTCCTTAATAGCAGTTAAATGTGTCCTAAGGTGATAGTCCTCAAAACGAATCCAACTATGAAGTCAATTATTCTCAGATGCAAATCACCACGTGTTAATTATAGTGTCCAAAAGAGATAATTCTTTGCTTCATATTTCCATGCCGTGAAACATGCCACAGTGCACCACCACCAAAGGTCAAGATTGTCTCCTTAACAGATGTCAAAAAATAATTTGCTTATCATGCTTGTTAGTGTGTTTTTTTAGTTTTTGATTTCTATTAAATAAGCAATTTTACACTATTGGAGCGCCTTTTTTCCCTCTTTTATGGTGGATCTTATAATTTACACAAACCGGAGCCCTTTTGAACCATGACCCTGAAGGAGGGTGGTGTTTTGGAGGATTGAGGAGTATACATAGCTTGGCCTGATCCTTTGATAAGCAAATTATTTTTTGACATCTGGTAAGGAGCCAATCTTGACCTTTGGTGGTGGTGCACTGTGGCATGTTTCACGGCTTGGGAATATGAAGCAAAGAATTATCTCTTTTGGACACTATAATTAACATGTGGTGTTTTGCAACTGAGAATAATTGACTTCATAGTTGGATTCGTTTTGAGGACTATCACATAAGGACACATTTAACTGCTATTAAGGACACATTTGATTGTTTATTTACATGTGCATTCAAGCTCTTTTTCTAATTTCTGGAATAGTTGTGCATATACATGTATCCAGTTTTATATTCAATTCACAATTGAAATTTCGCATTATGGGCTATTGGTAGTCACATTTATTATGATTGTTTAATCACTTTGCACTTTATTCATTTATTAAATTTTTTATATTCTTCATATACACAGCTCCCCGGTTGGGACATTGGTCTCATGTGGGAGGTGTGTGTATCAAGCATTGTTTGAAGGGAGCGCGGTTCTTTCTGGTTTAGTTTTTGCATATATATATTTTTTTGGTATATAACAGAACTGCAGCACTGACAGGATTTGATTTTTCTGATTTATATTCTGTAGCGCGATTTTTCTTTTCTTTTTTATGTTAAATATTGACCTGCTGCAAAAAGAGGGGTTAGTCTGTGTCTCATTCCCTAAATTAAAACACCAATCAGGGGAATGACTTCTACCTGCTATTGGAAAGGTAACAATGTTGTTTATGTACAGATTGGATATGTTAGTCAAGAATACAGGAGGAGTCTCGTTGAGAAAGGAGGAAATATTTGAACAGAAAGCCAAAAGGGGGATTTGGGCAGTGCTAGGATGTGATTTGCTACTTATCCAACATTCATACCCTGATTTTTGAGCATAAGCATACTTAAATTTTAGCAAAAGCATCTTATCAGTAAAACTATCTCCATTCTCTCTCTTTCTAGCTTGTGTCACTGTAATGTTCTCTTGTGTGTGTGTGTTCCCACAAATCCTTTTAATTGCACCCAAATCTTCAGGGTGGTAGATACAGTTAGTCATGATCCAGGTGGGTAGGAACACTGTCAGAGAGATCAGGATCAGGAGGCAAAATGCCTTGCCAGAAGTCTGTAGTGAAATAATCAAGGTCATCTTCTCTGGCTGGACCTGCTTTCCCAGGAACTCCTCCTTCGTCTGCTTGGACTTATGCTTGAGGGCCTTCTGTAAACAAGATCTCCTTCCTGCTCTTAGATTTTTTTACTCTGTTGGCATGGATCCAGGACTGGCAATTTTACACTAGGATGGCTGTTCTGGTCACTGCAACCACTGTGGTAGGGGGTCCAAAGGGTCACTCTTGCTTTTTATTTCTGTTCAGCTGTTGAACCACCACAGTGTCTCCCACCTTGAAGGGGTGAGTAGCTTCTTGTGAAGAAAAAGGAGAGGTGTGAGCAACTTTTCTCTCAACTGTATCCAATGTTTCAACCAATTTCCTTACATATTCTTCCTGTATTAAGTCTAAATCTCCCCTTTCTATTATTAAAGGTGCTCTGGCCCATGGGGTGGGGAAAGTTTGACCCATCAAGACTTCAAAAGGTGAATACCCTGTTGTCTTGGAAGGGGTCATTCTTATTTCTGCCAGGACTGCTGGAAGGACCTTCTTCCAGTTGGCAAAGGGTTGTGGCCTTTCTGTGGCCTTTCTTATTTTGTCTTTTATTGTTCTGTTCATTCTTTCTATTATCTCTAAGCTTTGAGGGTGGTAGGGAATGTGAAACTTCCATTCTATCTTGAGAGTTTTTACCAAGTCCTGGCAGACCCTTGATACAAATGCAGGTCCATTGTCTGAGTTTATTTGAAGTGGGCATCCCCATCGAGGAATGATTTCCTGAATGAGGATCCTCACCACTGTTTGTGCATCTTCTTTTGTGATTACAAAAAGTTCAACTCATCTTGAGAACATGTTCACAATTACAAAAGATATTCCTGTCTTTTGCCTAGTTTGGGCATCTGTGTGAAGTTAATCTGCAAATGTGTAAAAGGAGTTGTTGGATATATGTTCATGTTTGGCCTTGTGTGGGTTGTTTGGATTGTTCCTGATACATGTGATGCATCTTGATACATAATATTTAACCCTCGAGGAAAGTTCTGTAAAATAAAAATCTTTCTCCAATAGTTAACAAGTGGCTTTCCAGCCTCTGTGACCTATTCCATGATACTAAGAAATAAAAAGTGATGCACTAGCTACTGGTATACATGGCTTCCCCTCTTTGCAGAGAAGTCCAGTTTTTGGATCTTTCTGCACACCTATTTTGTCCCAATCTCTGAGATCAGCTTCTTCTGCACATCCCTGCAAATCTGAAAGAACCTGATCAAAAAAGGGCAATTCTGGTGCTAGCATGGGCATTTGGATCTGTGCATTTTGTGAAGTAGCAGCTTGTTTAGCAGCTAAATCAGCCAGAGCATTTCCCTTGGCTATCTGTTTGTTGGCCTGTGTGTGCTCTGCAGTGTTGTGGAAGATAAATCAGACCCGGGTGATGTGTCTTGGTGAATGAGGTTTATGCAATCGTGTTGTGGCACAACCTCATCCTGCTCTCCTATTAATCCTAAAAGGGCATTTAAGATTGGTGCTAGTTCTGCAGTGGGAGAAGCATATTTGATGTGCAATTTTGGATTAGACAGCAAGATCACCTTTGAGCAGACATGTGCTGTGGATGTACATTTTTTCAACAGGATTGATACATTGTGGGTGGTGTTTAGTGTGGTGTCGTGCCCCAGAGTGAAAGAAGAGGCCATCTCAACCATCATCGCACAGGATGCAAAAGCTCTGAGACACACATGCATGCCTTGAACCTGCACTGGAACAATCTTTGAAAAAAAAAAAGCAATAGGGCACAACTTGCCTCCATGCTACTGAGTGAGGACACCTGACAAAGTCTTACAATTTTCCCTTGCAAACAACTGAAACATTTTTCCATAGTTAGGGAGGCCAGGCCCTGGAGCCATTACCATAGCATTTTTCAAATACACAAAAGCATTGCACATTTCATCTGACTATTTTATACAGTCTGGCATGTCTGAACCTGTGGCTTGTCTCAGGAGATTGACATAGTAGGAACAGTCAGGTATCCATTGGCGGCAGTAACCAATCATACCAAGAAAGGTAAGCATGTCTTTCTTAGTAAGTGAGCGGGGCAGAGCCACAAGAACCATAGCTCTTTTGTGACTGACTTTCCTTTATCCTTTCGAGAGTACAAAACCAAGATATGCAACTGTTTCCTGACACCATTGCAATTTTTCCTTTGACACTTTGTGACCACTTTCAAAAAGACAATTCAAAAGATCCCTCCCCTCCAGGGCGGCCACCCGAGTAGAACTGCAGATGAGCCACATACTACAGCAGGGATAAACAGTGTCCTGCACCATGTTAGTTAGCGTTTTTTTTTAAAACAGAAAGCAAAGTTTGGCTGTCTCCTCATCCACAGGAATGGAAAAAAAATGCGTTCAATAAATCAATCACAGTAAAATACTCTGCATCGGGTGGTATAGCAGTAAGTGTTGATGACACATCAGGCACTATTGGGGCAATCGGAACCATTAGGCTATTGATGACCCTTAGGTCTCGTACAAACCTATAGTCACCATTTGCCTTCTTTACTGGGTTAATGTTAATGTAGGGTGAGACAATTTCCCTTTTTTTGCCCTTCTTTAAGAAATCCTCAACTATTTGCTGTAAGCCATCCTCTTGGTTGTCTCTGTGTGTAACCCCCTCTTTGTCCTTGCCCCCTCCCTCTGTATCCCCCTCCTCTCTTTTTATAAAAGTTTCCCCTTTGATTTCTTGAGAAATCATTTTGATAATGTGTCTGCACTGGTGTTTGCTTAACCAGTTGCCGACCGCCGCACGCCGATGTACGTCGGTAGAATGGCACGGGCAGGCATAAGGACATACATGTACGTCCCTTGCCTCCCGCGGGTCGGGGGCCCGATCGGGCCCCCGCCCGGTGCCTGCGGCGGTCGGTTTTCGTCCGGGAGCGATCCGGGACGAGGGGGCGGCCATTCATTCATGGCCACCCCCTCGCGATCGCTCCCGACGAATAGAAATCCCCGGTGACATCACTTCCTCTCCTGTAATGTAAACACAGGAGAGGAAGTGATGTATTCTCTCCTCCGTGTCGGTATTTTTCGTTCCGACACGGAGGAGAGCGGATCGGTGAGTTGCACCAACACTCTACACACACAGTAGAACATGCCAGGCACACTCACACCCCCCCTTTACCCCCCGATCACCCCCCCAATTACCCCTGCCCCCCAGTCACAGTGACACCAATGTCATTTTTTTTTTTTTTTTTTGCATTGGTGTCATTTGTGACTGTAATAACTGTTAGGGCAGTTAGAGTTAGCCCCCTTTAGTTCTAATGTACCCCCCTAACCCCCCCAATAAAGGTTTAACCCCGTGATCACCCCCCGTCGCCAGTGTCACTAAGGCTGGGTTCACATTGCAGCGGTTTATGAGAACGAATGTGATTCGCACCGCACTGCAGTGCAAATCACATCCGATCTCTGTGCGATTCGAGTTCAGCCATTCGCCGCACCCGCCACACCCGCCGCACCCGCCGCAAATTCGCACGGGACCCTTTTTTTGGCCCGCAGCAGAATCGGATCGCATGGGTGTTCACACCATGCGATCCGAGTTTGCAGATCGCACTGCGATATGCGAACTGATCTGGGGGTGTCAGTAACATTTCACTGACACTCCCAGCAGTTCGCATAGGGCAGTGTGAACTGCCGCCGGGAGGCATGCGATGCGGGAACCCGCCGCGGATTCGCGGCGTTTCCGCATCGCTCCAGTGTGAACCCAGCCTAATAAGCGATCATTTTTCTGATCGCCGTATTAGTGTCACAGGTGACGCTAGTTAGGCAGGTAGGTATTTAGGTTCGCCGCAGCTTTTTATAGCGCCAGGGACCCCCATATACTACCGCATAAAGCCCCCTGATTGCCCCCTAGTTAACCCTTTCACCAGTGATCACCATATAACTGTTACAGGTGACGCTGGTTGGTTAGTTATTTTTTTATAGTTTCAGGGCACCCGCCATTTATTACCTAATAAAGGTTTAACCCCCTGATCACCCGGCGGGTGTCATTTGTGACTAATAACTGTTAGGGCAGTTAGGGTTAGCCCCCTTTAGTTCTAAGGTACCCCCCTAACCCCCCCAATAAAGGTTTAACCCCGTGATCACCCCCCGTCGCCAGTGTCACTAAGGCTGGGTTCACATTGCAGCGGTTTATGAGAACGGATGTGATTCGCACCGCACTGCAGTGCAAATCACATCCGATCTCTGTGCGATTCGAGTTCAGCCATTCGCCACACCCGCCGCACCCGCCGCAAATTCGCACGGGACCCTTTTTTTGGCCCGCAGCAGAATCGGATCGCATGGGTGTTCACACCATGCGATCCGAGTTTGCAGATCGCACTGCGATATGCAAACTGATCTGGGGGTGTCAGTAACATTTCACTGACACTCCCAGCAGTTCGCATAGGGCAGTGTGAACTGCCGCCGGGAGGCATGCGATGCGGGAACCCGCCGCGCATTCGTGGCGTTCCCGCATCGCTCCAGTGTGAACCCAGCCTAATAAGCGATCGTTTTTCTGATCGCTGTATTAGTGTCACAGGTGACGCTAGTTAGGCAGGTAGGTATTTAGGTTCGCTGCAGCTTTTTATAGCGCCAGGGACCCCCATATACTACCGCATAAAGCCCCCTAATTGCCCCCTAGTTAACCCTTTCACCAGTGATCACCATATAACTGTTACAGGTGACGCTGGTTGGTTAGTTATTTTTTTATAGTTTCAGGGCACCCGCCATTTATTACCTAGTCTCACTAGTGTACCCCTAAATTTAGGGGTGTCTACTTTCCAAAATGGGGTCATTTGGGGGGGGTTTGTGCCATCTTGGCATTTTATGGCCTTCAAAACTGTAACGCCCTTAGAAAGCCTGAAGGCGGTGCTTGGTTTTCGGGGCCCCGTACGCGGCTAGGCTCCCAAAAAGTCCCACATATGTGGTATCCCCGTACTCAGGAGAAGCAGCAGAATTTATTTTGGGGTGTCATTTCACATATGCCCATGGCATGCGTGAGCAATATATCATTTAGTGACAACTTTGTGAAAAAAAAAAAAAAGTTTGTAATTTTCCCGCAACTTGTGGCAAAATATAAAATATTCCATGGACTCAACATGCCTCTCAGCAAATAGCTTGGGGTGTCTACTTTCTAAAATGGGGTCATTTGTGGGGGTTTTGTGCCATCTTGGCATTTTATGGCCTTCAAAACTGTAATAGGTAGTGAGAAGTGAACTCAAAAATTTACGCCCTTAGAAAGCCTGAAGGCAGTGCTTGGTTTTCGGGGCCCCGTACGCGGCTAGGCTCCCAAAAAGTCCCACATATGTGGTATCCCCGTACTCAGGAGAAGCAGCAGAATTTATTTTGGGGTGTCATTTCACATATGCCCATGGCATGCATGAGCAATATATCATTTAGTGACAACTTTGTTAAAAAAAAAAAAAAAAAAAAGTTTGTAATTTTCCCGCAACTTGTGGCAAAATATAAAATATTCCATGAACTCAACATGCCTCTCAGCAAATAGCTTGGGGTGTCTACTTTCTAAAATGGGGTCATTTGTGGGGGTTTTGTGCCATCTTGGCATTTTATGGCCTTCAAAACTGTAATAGGTAGTGAGAAGTGAACTCAAAAATTTACGCCCTTAGAAAGCCTGAAGGCGGTGCTTGGTTTTCGGGGCCCCGTACGCGGCTAGGCTCCCAAAAAGTCCCACATATGTGGTATCCCCATACTCAGGAGAAGCAGCAGAATTTATTTTGGGGTGTCATTTCACATACGCCCATAGCATGTGTGAGCAATATATCATTTAGTGACAACTTTGTGTAAAAAAAAAAAAAAAATTTTTTTTTGTCATTATTCAATCGCTTGAGGCAAAAAAATAAAATATTCGATGGGCTCAACATGCCTCTTATCAATTTCCTTAGGGGGTCTACTTTCCAAAATGGGGTCATTTGGGGGGGTTTTGTACTGCCCTGCCATTTTAGCACCTCAAGAAATGAGATAGGCAGTCGTAAACTAAAAGCTGCGTAAATTCCAGAAAACGTACCTTAGTTTGTAGATGTGACAACTTTTGCGCAAACCAATAAATATACAATTATTGACTTTTTTTTTACCAAAGACATGTGGCTGAATACATTTTGGCCTAAATGTATGACTAAAATTGAGTTTATTGGATTTTTCTAATAACAAAAAGTAGAAAATATCATTTTTTTTCAAAATTTGCGGTCTTTTTACGTTTATATCGCAAAAAATAAAAATCGCAGAGGCAATCAAATACCATCAAAAGAAAGCTCTATTTGTGGGAAGAAAAGGACGCAAATTTTGTTTGGGTACAACATTGCATGACTGCGCAATTACCAGTTAAAGCAGCGCAGTGCCAAAGTGTAAAAAGACCTCTGGTCATTTACCAGCAAAATGGTCCGGTCTGAAAGTGGTTAAGGATGTCAAAACATCCTGCAACATCCTTAGTTGTCAGAAATCAGTTATTGTGCTTGTAGCCCACTCTGATATTTGCTGTGTGTCCTTATGTGATGAGGTCTTTCATGCAGCTCTTGATATGGTTGTGGAATGTTAAGGGGAGGAGGCGGGCGCATGGTACAGGTATAGAGAAGGTTTATTTAACCCTTGAATCCACCATCCCATGTCTCTGTTAAACCCATCGTGGACAATGTTTGGGCTAGGATGCTATAGGGAGCCTCAGTCCAGCCGGGGGTCTCCACAGCATCTTTTTTCATACTTCTTTTTTTTCTAAACATTCTGATTAGGTCCTTGTAGATACTGAGTCTTTTATTTATTTATTTATTACTGGCAAAATGCCAATAAGCACTCCTTATGGCCAGAGGTTCCCCTGATCACAAGCAAGCTTTGTGTGTTATTACTTTTCTTATTTTTATAACCAAACTATTTTTATTTATATTTCACATTTTTTGGCAGAGTGCCAACAGTTGGCACTCTGCCAAAAAATGTGAAATATAAATAAAAATAGTTTGGTTATAAAAATAAGAAAAGTAATAACACACAAAGCTTGCTTGTGATCAGGGGAACCTCTGGCCATAAGGAGTGCTTATTGGCATTTTGCCAGTAATAAATAAATAAATAAAAGACTCAGTATCTACAAGGACCTAATCAGAATGTTTAGAAAAAAAAGAAGTATGAAAAAAGATGCTGTGGAGACCCCCGGCTGGACTGAGGCTCCCTATAGCATCCTAGCCCAAACATTGTCCACGATGGGTTTAACAGAGACATGGGATGGTGGATTCAAGGGTTAAATAAATTGCTGTAGTACCAATGCCGCAAACAATTCCCCACTATCTATTACGGTCAGTGAGATATTAGCACTTGAACCCTGTTGGCAAAAAGCCAAATATCCAAATTTTGCACATGATTTCCCATGTGCAAGAGTTGTCAGTAGCCAAAAGAATTATTCAAATAGCATGTTTTGATCAAAAGTTAGCCTCAGAGTATCCTACTGACTATGCCAATTTATGTATTACCTTAAGAAAGCTTTATTAACACTGCTATTATGCTCACTATCTTATACATTATAGTCAAAGCATTCATATGTAAATCATTAAGAGTAAACATAAATACATCACCGGATACTGTAGCATCACTCTACGTTTCGATTAGGGAACATCCATCAATCACAAAAAGGAGTCGGGAGTTCACTGCAAGACACGTCTGTTGCCTTTTATTTAAGTCCCATTATAACACAGTGCAGTGGAAGGCGTCGTCTTACCTTACAATGCTGACAAATTCCACACAGACAGTTAACAAATTATCTTATGAACTTCTACACGATACATAAGATAAGCAAAGAGATCGGGTTTTGTCCGGCACACCTTATCAGATTTTTTTCTTATAATTACAGTACTGTATAAATAATTTTCCTATGGACTTCCTCCCAGGGCTTCCTCACTGTTCACCCGGAACAAATGCTGCTTCTTAAAGCAGTGTTATTCTGTGGACTTCTCAGAGCCCGTAAAGCCCTCCCAGGGCTTATCTCGCTGTTAACTCAGAACAGCCTTTGTTACTGCTTCTCAGAGCAGTTAACATATTATCCAGGTCTAAAAACAACTTCTACATAAATTACAGGTCCCTTTAACCACTTGAGACCCGCGCTATAGCCGAATGACGGCTACAGCGTGGATCTCCTTTGCTGGGACTACGTCTATTGACGTCGTCCCGTGCACGAGCGGCCTGCGCGCCCCCTGAGAGGTGCGCGTGGCGCGCTCTGTGATCGGTGAGTCTATGAGATTTGCCTGATCACCGATCCGAGCAAGGGGTCGATCCCGACCCCTTATCACGTTTTCAGCTGTCAGCCAATGACAGCTGATCATGTGATACAACGGAGCCGGAGCCGGCGGCCGTGATCGGGACATCAGTCCTGATCACGGCCAGCCCTGCCAGTACCCACCTGCCCCCTGCCAGTGCCCACCTGCCCCCTGCCAGTGCCACATGAATAAAAAATGTGTCCCCCCCTGTCAGTGCCACCCAGCAGTGCCCATAGTGCCACGCAGCAGTGCCCACAGTGCCACCCAGCAGTGCCCACAGTGCCACCCAGCAGTGCCACCAAGCAGTGCCCACAGTGCCACCCAGCAGTGCCCACAATCTGCCTCAACAAAGGTGCTGCACCCCAGTACCACATATCTGTGCCCATCAGTGTCATCTACCAGTGCCCATCAGTGCCCAGCAGTGCCGCCCATCAGTGCCCAGCAGTACCACCTATCAGAGCCACCTATCAGTGCCACCTATCAGTGCCCATCAGTCCCATCTATCAGTGGTACCTATCAGTGCCCCTTAGTGCCACCCATCCGTGCCACCCATCTGTGCCACCCATCCGTGCCATCTTATCTGTGCCCATCTTTGCCTGAAAATTGGTCTGGGACTGAGGGGGGTTTAAGTGCCCAGTAAGCAAGTGGTTAAAGGAAACCATTTCTAAATAGGTGTCAGAGTGAGAGAAGATACATATATCAATTCAACTCACCAGACATATTATAATCAAACCCAGACCGAGACCCCAAACTGATAGGAAATTAAATTGTCTAGGGGTGGCTTTAACCCTTAATATCTCTGGTGATGTGATGTGCAATCCCACAGACCTATGAGATTAGCCCATTGAGACAATGACACAAGACAACAAAGTCTCTCCAAGCAAATCTAATCTTTATTCTTTGGTGTGAATATTTAAAGGGGGCTTTCAGAAAGTACCGTCCCTTGAACTTGTCATACAAATTATCCAATCATATACAAGTACATTCAATGACAAAAGTGAAACTAATGATTTCTAAAAAATCATGTGCTTTACAAGAAACGAAACAACTAAAGAAGATAACAGTAATAGTGATGGACGAACTTCCGACGGTACGTACCGCGAACGTGGCCGATAGTTCGCAAACCGTAAAGTGCGCGGCGGGCCCCATTGACTTCAATGGGAGGCGAACTTTGCAAACCTACAAGTCAAATTTGCAGCCACAAAATAATTACTAGCTGTGCAAACATAGTCCCACCACATGGCCAATGACATAACACATGTATGAGGTGAATCTGGGATCGACAACTACAAGCATTCTTTTTTTATATGTGAAATTGTTGTGACAATTCAGGACTGTGGAGCGCATGTGAAGGCAATGGAGGAGAGGGAAGGTCAGGGTAGGCAAAGAAGAGGGTGCAGGAGATGATCACCAGCAGCATGACATACAGCAATGACACCTGCACCGTGATAGAGTGATCTGACACCAGCACCGTGATAGAGAGCACTGACATCAGCAGCGTGACATAAAGCACTGACACCAGCACCATGATATACAGCACTGACACCAGCCCCGTGATAGAGAGCACTGACATCAGCAGCGTGACATACAGCAATGACACCAGCACCATGATATACTGCATTGACACCAGCACCGTGATGGAGAGCACTGACATCAGCAACGTGACATACAACAATGACACCTGCACCGTGATAGAGTGATCTGACACCAGCACCGTGATAGAGAGCACTGACATTAGCAGCGTGACATAAAGCACTGATACCAGCACCATAAAATAAAGCACTGACACCAGCACCGTGATAGAGAGCACTGACATCAGCAGCGTGAAATAAAGCACTCAAACCAGCACCGTGATATACAGCACTGACACCTGCACCGTAAGCAGCCCCAGGAGGAAGTCAGCACAGCACAGGGATGGTGGGAGCCCCTCATAATAAGCAGCCCCAGGAGGAAGTCAGCACAGCACAGGGATGGTGGGAGCCCCTCATAATAAGCAGCCGCAGGAGGATGTCAGCATAGCACAGGGATGGTGGGAGCCCCTCATAATGAGCATAGCACAGGGATGGTGGGAGCCCCTCATAATATGCACAGCAGAGGTACAGCCCCAGGAGGAAGTGAGCACAGGGATGGTGGGAGCCCCTCATAATAAGCAGCCCCAGGAGGATGTCAGCATAGCACAGAGATGGTGGGAGCCCCTCAAAATAAGCAGCCCCAGGGGGAAGTCAGCACAGCACAGGGATGGTGGGAGCCCCTCATAATGAGCATAGCACGGGGATGGTGGGAGCCCCTCATAATATGCACAGCAGAGGTACAGCCCCAGGAGGAAGTCAGCACAGCACAGGGATGGTGGGAGCCCCTCATAATGAGCATAGCACAGGTATGGTGGGAGCCCCTCATAATATGCACAGCAGGACTTCCGGCCGGATGTGATCATGGCGGCACGTATCTCTCCGCGGCTCTGCTACTCCTGACCCGCATTCCAAGCACCTGGAGCGTTACTCGTTCGTGCGGCCACTACCGCTGTACAGGGGAAGGTGTGCTGCACACACTGATGCCATCCTCTGTGAAAAAGAAGGCCGCTAAAGGGCTACAGGACCAGCGGAATACTCGAGCCATCCGGGACACACCACGAGGCTCCGCCTCCGCCATCTTGTTTCCCCCACTGCCTGCACAGCGCGTCATGGCTGCTGCTGCTGGGATGGAGCAGGTGAGAGGGGCTGAGGGCTTGGATCCTGTGGCAGAGCAGGTGACAGGGGTGGACCCAGAGGCTATTACTCGCCCAATTTTGGAAGCGATCAGTGCTAGCAGCGCTGAGCTGGTGGGTCGCATTGATCACCTCTCCTCTGAGTGCAATCTAATCAGGCATGACTTGGACAAGTTCAGGGGCCGCCTGACTGCAGTGGAATCGCGTGTGTCAGAGGTGGAAGACCTGTCCCATGAACACAGTGCCAAGATAGCTGAACTCCATGACCAAGTCAAGGAATTACATAATAGAGCCATTGATGCTGAGGACCGTCAAAGACGGAACAACATCTGGGTAGTGGGGCTCCCGGAGGGGGCTGAGGGGGACCGTCCCGCTAACTTTGCAGAGCAATTTTTTATCCGGTTGCTAGCCATGGAGGATGTACCACCTGCATATGTGGTTGAAAGAGCACATAGAGCAGGCCGCCAGGTGCTCATCCTCGGCCCTTCTTAGTTTGGTTCCTAAACTATCGTGACCGGGGCATGATTTTGACCCAAGCCAGGAAGATTCCGGAACTCAAACATGATAACGCCCGGGGGATGCTGTTCCCTGACTTCTCCGCGGCGACTCAACAGAAGAGACGCTCCTTTACTGAAGTCCGTAGGCGCTTGAGGGAGAAGGAGGTTAAATACAGCATGCTTTACCCCAGCAAACTCCGAGTCCAGCACAAAGGGTCCGTGAAGTTTTTTGAACGCCCTGAGGAAGTCTGTGAGTGGATGGACAGGGAGCTCTAACGTATGACTGCTATGGTACGAAACTGCCCCTGAGACTGGTATGCGTTTTTTGTGGCCTCACTCCCTCCTTGTTGACTAAGGCTGTATGTTTCTCCCCCTTTGTTATTTACTTTTATTTCCATGGCCTGAACGGGCTGGGCTAGACCTGGGTGTTGGGGCGGCTTGGGTGTACATCGCCTGTCGTGGCTCCCAGGCCATACATCTTCTGATAGACACTCACCCATCTACGAGACATTGCCGGGCCGGGAGATGCCTCATCCGTACCCTGGTGGCGTCTGCCTTCTTGGTGGTGGGGAGCTGAAGGGGAATGGCAATGGAAGTATCCTTGGAGCACAGCCTCAATGTCTGCGTAAGCTGGTCACAAATGGGAACTGCCATTTATCTTGCTGACCCTCTATGGAAGTAATTACATGGGTGGCATATTGGACCCCCGAGGAGAGGATCCCGCTTCTCTTCCTTTTGCCCTGTTGTTTTTTCACCTTTTTTACTTTTCTTATTTTTGATCCCTGGCATATTTTATGTACTATTTTTGGCTGTTCTGAGGGCCTCCTATGCAAATTTCTTTTTTCGTTTTTTTTTTTTTTTTTTTTCTTGCACCTCCCCTGGGTTTTTTTATTTTCCTTATCGTGCAACAAGGATGTACGGTGGTAGCTCCATCACCCGTGTAGGAGCTTATGGTGGAGGTATGGAACTGTAAATGGTGTTGCCGGACTTTCGATCACTGCGGCGGGAATTCCCCGCAAGTGTTTTATTTTTATTTTTTTGGTTTAGGGACGAAGCTATATGCCAGGTTAGTTCTGGTTGTTACTGGTATAAAAGCAGGGGAGGGGGGATCTGCAGTCACATCTCGTTGTGGGGTTATATATGTATGTTATCTCTGGTTTGTTTTAGTAAATATACCCAGATCTTAATGCGCAGGTTAATGCGTCTTCCATGGTGCCTCAGCATAATTCTAAGGAAGGAATTTGGGGGTGGGCGGGAGAGAGGTGGGGGCCCGAACCGGATGGTTGCGGGGCCCCCACGGCTCCCTGTCCCTCAATGTGTATTTAACTTACTCTGTGATGGCAAATGAGGTTAAAATTGTGTCTTGGAATGTCAGGGGCCTGAATCATAAGCTTAAAGCGGGAGTCCACCGGGATTCCGCGTTTTTTTTTTTTTTTAAAAGCCAGCAGCTACAAATACTGCAGCTGCTGACTTTTAAAATAGTGACACTTACCTGTCCAGCGCGCCCGCGATGTCGGCACCCGAAGCCGATCGCTAGGTCGTCTGTCAGGTCCTGCCGCCGCCATCTTGGGTATGGGAATCAGGAAATGGAGCCTTTCGGCTTCATTTCCCGGTTCCCTACTGCGCATGCGCGAATTGCGCTACGCAATAAGGACGCTCCCCGCTGCCTCTGGGAGCTGTGTGTTTCCCAGCAGGCAGCGGAGCACTTGCGGGAAGGGGCGGGCACTTGCGGAAAGGGGCGTAAGTTACGCCCCTTTCCGCAGAGAGCTGTCCCGGAAGTGGGTGCAGTTACCTGGATTATCCAGGTAACTGCACCCCCCTCCCCCCTGAAAGGTGCCGATTGTGGCACCGGAGGGGGGGAGGGTTCCGATGAGCGGAAGGTCCACTTTAGGGTGGACCTCCGCTTTAAACGGGCCTCTGTTTTCCAATATCTCAAGCAGACGCACCCGCATATCGTCTTCCTACAGGAGACATACCTGGATGGCAGTAAAATACTTTCATTACGCAAACCCTGGATCCAGAAAGCCTTCCACGCTACCTATTCCACATTTGCGAGAGGAGTCTCTATCCTAATAAGCAGAGCGATTTCTTGCTCGGTCCATCAGGTGTTCTCTGACCCGGGAGGCAGATATGTGGTGATGGTGGCAGATGTATTTCATAAGAGCATTGAGCTCCTTGGCAGAGCTTACGGAACTCTGGAGATGGAAGCATCCGTCTGACAGGTGTTTTTCACATGTCTTGCTGACGCACAAGTCCTCAGCCAGGATTGACTTTTTGGAAATAATAGATTGTTGCCCTATGTGAAGGCTGTCGTCTACCTAGCAGGGGGGCTGTCTGATCATAACCCCTTGGCGGTCACCCTGTCACTTGCTTCAGGTACCGGGAGGGGAGGGTGGCGACTTCAGCCGTGTTGGCTGCAAAATGATCATGTATCGGGCAGACTGACGGAGGCACTGCAAACGTACTGGGCTTCTAATGACAATACTGCAGACCCCCAGGTGGTTTGGGATGCCTTTAAGGTGGTGACATGGGGGGAATGTATCTCAGCCATTAAAGAGGTGAAGTCTCAGGACAGGGTGGAGATGGAGTATTTGCAACAACAGGAACGGGAAATGGCGAGGGCGCATGCTGACGCCCCCAAGGGGGCCTCGTATGAGGCCTTCCTGGAAGCTAGGCGCACTCTGTCCACCCACTTTACGGGACAGGCCCGTGCGGAGCTGACACAAAGGGCTCAAACTAATTTTGCCGAAGGGGACAAAAACGGGAAGCTCCTGGCTATGCTGGTGGCAGACTTCCACTCTCCCACTTGCATACCAGTGATTCGGGATCGGGGGGGACCTAGTGGATGAGCCTGGATGCATACTACATGCTTTTGTGCAATATTATACGTCCCTATATTCTCCCATTCCCGCATATGGCTGTTCGGCCCTGAGATCCTTCCTGGCGGGGTTACCGCTGCCAAGAATTTCAGAGGAGGACCGTTGTACGTTGGATAGTAAAATTACTAAACGGGAGATAGAACAGGCAATATTTACTTTTCCCCCGAACAAAGCCCTGGGGCCGGATGGCCTACCCGCGGAATTTTATAAGGCCAATGTGGAAATTCTTGCCCCCAGACTGAATTTGCTCCTGGAATACTGCCATGCGCACATGCTGCCATGCGTAGGCCTCTATGTTAGAGGCCTACATGGTTCTTCTGTTAAAACCAGGAAAGGACCCAAGGGAGTGTGCCTCATACCGACCCATAGCATTATTGAATATGGATCTTAAGATTTTGACGAAGATTCTGGCCCTCAGACTGGCCAGGCTACTCCCATCTATTATCAATATAGACCAAACGGGTTTTATGCCTGGGAAGTCGACGGATACGGATCTACGGAGGTTGTTCACACACTTACAACTTAAGCAAGATGCTGACAGTAATAGAATTGTAGTTTCCATTGACTTTGAAAAAGCCTTCGACTCGGTTGACTGGACCTACTTGCGACGGTCTTGGAGTTGATGGGCTTTGGACCGGGGTTTAGGAAATGGATATCTATGCTCTATGAAAAACCGAGGGCAGCAATTAGGTTGGGCACGTCCACTTCTGAATTTTTTGACATAGGTAGAGGGACTCGTCAGGGGTGCCCGCTTTCCCCCTTTCTGTTCTCCTTGGCCCTGGAACCACTGGCGGTTGCTCTTAGATCGGATAGGGGAATAAAGCCCGTCCGGGTGGGTACCATAGATGAAACCCTGGCGCTATACGCTGATGATATGTTGCTGTTTCTAGATGATCCGGGGGACTCCTTGAGGAAGGCCTTAGTGACTATTGATTATTTTGCCACTTTTTCAGGTTTAAAGGTGAACTGGGGCAAGTCCTCTATTCTACCGATAGATTCCCAGGCTAGAACTATGGCTGACCCTCAAATACTGTGTTGAAGGTACACAGAACACCCACTAACTGCTTCAGACGCCAACACACTACACAAGGCTGCCGCGCTGGCGGCCTTATATAGTGTGGGGCGTGTATTACACAGCCTGAGCTATGATTGGCCACAGGCATCCTGCCTGTGGCCAATCATCGCTCTCCTCGCTGCCGGCGCTGTGATTGGCCAAGCATGCGGGGTCACAGTGCATGCTTGGCCAATCATGAGCCAGCAATGCACTGCGCCATTGCAGTGCATTGTGGACCGTGAGCGCCACATGAATTTGGAGTGAACAGCCCATAACGTTCGAGTCGAACATATGTTCAAGACGAACACGAAGCTCATCCCTACTGAGCTGGCTCTACCCTGTATCCCAAATGGACATGATGATTTCACTCCTCCTTTTAATATGAATCAGGTTTATCCTTAGTATGGCTTTTTGAAGATGATCCTGCTGATTTATGTGAACACTACTCAGCCTGTTCCCCACAGGTGATTGCTGAGTGCATTGTGCCTGCTCAGCCTTTTGTTAGACAGGGAGACTTAAAACTACAGTTTGTACAACCTATACTTTCAGCATGGTCTGACATGGTGCAATCAGCCCCAGCCAAACAAACCACCTCTACCATCAGACACCAGCCTACCCAAATGTATGTTTCCCCATCAGCCATATCAACCTCAGTTACAGCCCAGTACACGCTGCTCCCAACCAAATACTAATATCCGGTCTCCTGTACTTATCCTGCATTCAACCCACCTGCCTCTTTTCCGCTGCCTACAAACCCACAAGATCTTCCCCCAGCTACTGTTACCTCTTATCTACCATATACCAATCCTCCTTTCCAGTCTTCTGCACCCCTTACCTACAGTCCTGCAGTCACCTACAGACCTTCAGCCAACCAAAACGATCATGTCATTAACCCAACCTGTCTCCACACCCACCAATCTGTCCCAGCTTGAAGTTCCAGTGCCAGAGTTCCAGCCGGAGGGACCAGAGTTCCAGCCCAGAGTGCCAGAGCCAGCGTTCCAGCCCAGAGTGCCAGTGTTCCAGCCCGGAGAGCCAGAGCCAGTGTTCCAACCTGAAGAGCCAGCATTCCAGCCCGGAGAGCCAGAGCCAGTGTTCCAGCCCGGAGTGCCAGAGCCAGAGTTTCAGCCCGGAGTGCCAGAGCCAGAGATCCAGCCCGGAGTATAGAAAAAAATAAACTGCGCTTGGCATAAAATAAATAAATAAGTGAATAATAAATAATTAATAATAAATGAATCAAGGGGCTGCAGCTCAAAGTGAGATAAACACACAAAAATACACAAGAAAAACTCAAAAGCTGTGCCCCATACAGTGATTATTGACAAGATTACAATTATTTCATGCAATCACAAAATAGAATAAATAGAAAATGTATTTAAAAAAAATGTGATTAATGATTTTACATACATAAAGTTCTCATCAGTTAGAATTAATTTACTGAAAGTGACTTTTATGTGATAACAGTTAATTCACACAAAAAAAGGTTGCAGAAACACAATCCTCTCTGGTAGTTCTTATCAAGACAATTGCTCCAAGGACTGACTGGCTCATTCTGTGGCCCCATTAGACTGCAGGTGATACACAGAAGAGAAAGCAAGCTGAATTCCAAACTGTGCACAGAAGGTTTGCTAGAACCGGGACACAAACTGACTACCCCTATCCAAGACAATCACCTTGGGTAGCCCATCTAACCGAAAAGATCTTCCGAGCAAAAATGGAAGCCAGTTCCTTAGAACTAGACAACTTCTTAAGAGGAATACAATGAGACATTTTCGAGAATCGGTCAACCACTATAAAGATAACTGTGTTGCCATGAGAGTTGGGTAACTCCACAAAGAAATCCATAGACAGGTGAGTCCAGGGCCTCTTTCAATTGGGTATGGGTTGCAGGAAGCCCACTGGAAGGTGTCCTGTAGTCTTATACTGAGCACACATGGAACAGACAGCTACGAAGGCGGTTACATCAGCACGTAGACTAGGCCACCAGAATTATTGGGAAATAGCCCAAAAGAGTTGATTCTTCCCAGGGTGGCCAGCAGCCTTGGGAGAATGGTAAAACAAAAGAGAAAAGGGGAATGGGGACACACAATGGCTCATCCATCATAGTTCAGATTGCAGTAGTCTTGATGACCAGGCATGAGCGATCGCCTTACCTACTATTTGAGCAATCTGTCAGTACCATCACCCGAGGGTTTCAAAACATAATAAGTTTGATATCATTCGGGGTGGTAATCCTCTGAGTGTAAGCGCATATAAGAAAAATAGGAAAGATTCCCAAAGAACTCTTCAAAAAGGAAAAAAAACTGAATATTTAACTAAATATCTTTATTGATTAACCACATATATATATATATATATATATATATATATATATATACATATACACACACACACACACACACACACACATACACATATATATATATATATTATATATATATATATATATATATATATATATATATATATATATATATGTAGAAAGTTAATATATAAACACACCCAGTTTGACACATATAAAATAAAAATTAAGTGAACAAGGTGGCCACCTCTCCCAGTCATACAACACTCTCAAACACCATAGACAGAGAGATCTCCCACACAACCAATTTCACCAATATTCATTGCTTGAACGAATTTATTTTCAAAAATGTCCTGTTTAGGTAGTATATATAAGAAGAAAGTTCAAGCGGTTGAATGAAAAGCATATGAATGGTTTAAAGTACAAAGTCTATCTCAATGCTCCGCTTCAAAGTACATGTGCATTTAACTATAATGTTGCCAGTTGTATCTAATCAGAGGCTACAAGCTGATATATCACTGTATAGATCATTTTCATGACAGGGATTTGGATCAGTAATTAGATCTGATGGTCAATGACTGGTGAAAATCATAAAGATCAAGGAAACAAACGGATGTAGATTAAACTGAAAACTGCTTTCCCTTCCAATGCATAAGGGTAAGATACAGCTCACCGTTTCAGACGTCTTGATACATTCATCCAGTGTGATCTTCAAACATGTCATGTAAAGATGTTTTTATTTAGGCATCGCTCAGTCAAGCCAGCAAAATATGGGGAAGAGTCTGTCCCGGTTATCCAGACAGGCATTCCAGATTGAATTGCATGATTTTAAAAGTCCTTCAAAGGAATTGCTATAGCCTCAAGTCTGCTCACATTCAGGCAATAAATCTTCCATACAGGTGAGGAGTTCAAAAAGTTAGGTCCAGAAACAGGTGGAGGTGGTTGAAGGAGGGTTTATTGGCGCACCACTGTTCCCACCACAGCGGGCGTGATGGCGTTCTGCTGACGTACATTTCACTTGATAGCAAACTTCTTCAGAGCATGCACAGTATTTCCCAGGGCAGTCTTAAATAGTCTCATTCTCAATTACTAAAATTGAAGACACCTCTGGGTTGTTTCACAGCGCTCTCGCCAGATGATTTTAACCCTTGTAATACACACAGTGCTCACACACACAATATACTTACAAACACACAGCCCCTCTTTGCATATATTATATCACCCACTAATTTTTAAATGTTTTCTACTTTTAATCTCCTTTCCCCTATCAAAGGAAGGGGAAAAGGGACATAAAGCAAATTTATAGCCAAATTGCAAGGACAGAATTTATTTGTGCATGTAGTGTCCAAAAGTGGCTATACATTACAAAACAAAAAAACAAAAAAAGAACAAGCACACAAAATTAGATAACAGAACAGTAATGAGATCAAATCATTTCCTTTGGTACATAAATATAAATAATATGGGTTAGATCATAGAATATACTTTGTTGAAGGTAGATTACACATATAAATCAAAATGTATATGTCATCATGTTCCAAGAAAACTGATAAATTGCATTCATTATTTAACCCAAAACGTATGCATGCTGTCTAAATTAAAAATCCACATTTTTCCTTTTTGGTATAAGATCCTATCGAAATCACCTCTGCAGGGGGGGGGGGGGGGGGGGGGGGGGTTCCGCCTGTATATTCGTTTCCATTTCAGGCCCTTAGGATCACCACCATGAATGTTCAAAAAATGCAGGGAAAGGGGGCGTTCATCATCCTTTTTTAAAATGCTTTGAACATGCTCACCAACCCTGACTTTTAGAGATCTTTGTTTTGCCCACGTAGTTCAACCCACGTGGGCAAGTTAGCATGTAAATCACACGTTCTGTTGAACAGTTAATAAAATTATAAATTTTAAACTGTTTCCTGTCATCTGAGTTAGTAAATAAATTTGTTTTTTCCACATATTTGCAAATATTGCACCTCCCAAATGGAAACATGCCCTTTAGAGGGGTAAGGTCAGTAAGCCATCCTTGTTTCTTAGCTCTTTGGTACTCAGAATGGACCAGACTATCCTTCAGGTTCATGGCTCTTCTGGCTGTTACAACGGCCAATCGCCAACAAATTTACCATGAATCGGGGCCTCTGCTAGAATGTGGCAGTAGTGACCAAGTATGTTTTTAATTTGCTCCCACTGTGCCCCATATTTGGTAATAATCCTGATGGGGTATCCCCTAGAGTTTTTTGATCTTGGTCACTGTTTCCAGACAGAAGTTCCTTCCTATTTGTTTGGCATGCTCTTCTCTTGGCTTTCCGAATACAGGCATGCGAGTAGCCCCTATCACAAAATCGCCCATACAGCTCATGGGTCTCATTTTGAAAGTCTTCCACCTCAGAGCAATTCCTCCGTATACGGAGGAACTGACCAACTGGGATCCCCTGTATGAGTGACTTTGGATGATGACTCAAAGCCAAGAAAAGGGTATTGGCCGCTGTCTTCTTCCTAAAGGTTTTGGTAGATAGTTTACCATTTTTTACAGAAATGGCCAAGTCCAGAAAGGGTAAAGTCTCAGTATCAAATGAGAAAGTCAGATGTATATTTCTATCGTTCCCATTTAGTTTTTCAATGAACAGTTTTAATCCCTGAGTAGTCCCCTCCCAGATCATGAACACGTCGTCGATGTACCTCCACCACAGCCGACAGTGGCTGAGGTACATCGAAGAAGTCACTGCAAGATTCTTCTCCCAAAGTCCCAGGTGCAAACATGCATATGATGGGGCCCAAGGGGCCCCCATCGAGGTCCCTCTGATCTAATGGTAATTTGTGCCCATGAACCGAAAACAATTATGTTCCAGCATGAATTCCAGCATCTCCGTGATGAATTCATTCTGCAAAGCCCGATGGGGAAATTTTTCATCAAGATAGTGAAACACAGATTTGAGTCCCCAGTTATGTGGAATCAATGTATACAATGATTCTACATCGATTCCAACCAGAATAGAGTTTTCAGGTGGAATGATGTTTTCAATTTTAGATAAAACATCCCGTGTATCACAGACAAAAGAAGGGAGTTCACATACTAATTCCTTTATCAATGCATCCACATACTTTCCGATTCTTTCCAAGGGTCCCTTAATGGCCAAAACAATAGGCCTTCCTGGTGGATTTTGGAGGGATTTACTGTATGCAATTTTGGGATCGTGTAAAAGGTGGGCATGTTAAATTCCTGCACAGACAGATAAGTAAACTCTTTACGTGTGATCAGTTGTTCTTCAAAAGCTAAAATGAGTTTGAAGTTAAGTTCAATGACAATTTGAGTAAAAGGGTTGGAGGATAGTCTACAATAAGTAGTGTTATCTCTGAGTATTACTACTTTTCACAATAATATCAGAGGCCTCCTCCAGCTCCTTATAGGCTTTCCTTTCCTCTTTGGTAAGATTATCAATGCCCTTTTGTTTGCAATCTATCTTCGACAAGTCTTTCCGGACCTGTTCCAAAAATAGATGGATCCACTTATGCTTAGAAAGAGGGGCATTTTGAGGGATCTAATTGTCAAATTGGCAGAGCATGGGCCCGTCTGAGAGGAGGTCAGTGTCTCACTGTCAGAATCAAAGCCAGTATTCTCCTCTAAAAGGGCAACTAGGGCTTCTAGAGCTTCACGTTCCTCTTTGTTGCCTTCATCTTTTGTAACTTCTCTCTTATTTCGTTCTGAATGCCAGTATCTAAATACCACACGTCGTAAAAAGAGACTGATGTCTTTTAACACCTCAAACTCATTCATTGCTGAGGTGGGTGAAAACGAAAGGCCCTTCTGTAGTAATGAAATATGATGCATATTAAGGGAAAAAATCTGATAAATTTACCACCTTCATGTCACTGTCAATCTTCCTCAGCAGGTTTCTTACAATGACTATTTTTTCCTATTAAGTCCCTCTCTGTCTGGATCTGAGTTCCCTTTGATTTCTGTTTTCGTCTTTTCCTTTTCCCTGATTTATATTTGGGATCTGTGAGTTGGGTTTCCCCTTGAGCATGGACCTGTGCATGCTTTTTTTGGTAGGATCGGCCCCGTTGTCTTCCCCTTTGTCTAAAAAAATAACGGATTTTTCTGTGTAATCGAAATCACTGTCTGAAGAAGAACGATTTTGACTAGAATTTTGAGATTTATTTATTTTATTTCTCCTCGATCTACTTCTCCCTTTACGAACACTGGGGTCAAAGATGTCCCCCGTTTCCCAGTCGTTCAAGTTTTGTTGGAACTTCTCTTGTTTACCTACCTTCAAACTTTTCTGTACCTTTTCTACTTCCTTCTTTAGAAGGTCATTACCCTTTTGAAAATTTGGATCCGACTTAAAAGGTTCAAATAGCTGTACACTTTTATCTATTTCAACTTCAATTTCATCTAGTTGTAATTGTTCTTCATTGAAATCGCGGTGTGTGTAGATGACCTGCTGGTATTACACTTTCTCTTAAACCTCTAGGTATTACTTGATAGTCAATGTGCGATTTTAATTATGGAATATCCCATTTTCTATTCAAATACTTAATTGTCAATTTTTTTATGATTTTTCAGTAATTTTTTTAAACAATCATCTCCATCATCATATACTGGAGAATTGCGGGAAAAGGCTGTTTGTATCTTCAAGTCGATATCATCGTCAAGGAGATAAGCCATACCGCACAGTCTTTATTTCAGAAAACAATCACAGTAATATTATCTAGTTGAAATTAGTCTGAGTTGTTGTATGACTGGGAGAGTTGGCCACCTTGTTCAATTAAGACTTAATTGTCTTAATTTTTATTTTATGTGTCAAACTGGGTGTATTTATATATTAATTTTCTACTTACATATATATATATGTGGTTAATCAAAGATATTTAGTTAAATATACAGTTTTTTTCCTATTTGAAGAGTACTTTGGGAATCTTTTCCTATTTTTCTTAATTGGCAGAATGGTAAGTCTGGAGCAGGGAGGGGTGTGTTGCGCTTCCTAGATACCAACAAAACGCTTACAATAAATATAAATCACATAGTATAAAAAAACTTATAAATAATTCTTAAAGTGTTCAGTGAGCAGTGCTTAAAACTTAAAGGGTGTATTAGATTGAACAACTAATGTATAGTGTTCATATGTATTATTCCTGTGTCTTAAAATAAGCAGAAACAGTGCTTAAGACCATAAAGTGCATGAATTAAAGTTAAATAGACATCTGTGATATCAATGCAGCAAAGTAATAGAAAGAGTATATGTGATAATCTAAGTGATCAAAAACATATAAACACATAAAATCGGTGATCTAAAATGTGTAGAAAAAACAAAGGAATGTCTCAATTACATTCCTTAATAAAAAAAGTAAAATAGCAGCAAAAACGTGAATTTCAATAAAGTGTCCCATACACAGTTCAATCATGCAATTTTCCGATGTGATTTCACAGCCGCAAAAAAAGTGCAATGTGCCGGGGCAACTCTCCTCCAACGGTGTTCCGTGCCAGTGCTGGTTATATTAAACAATTACCTTGCAGCTGCAAGGTATGCAGCAGAACAGCAAATATTGCAGGGAAGACTCAGGGGGGTCAGCGGGGCTGTGGATGGGAGCTTCTAACGATGCCGTTCACCCTTGTAGTTGTGGCCAGTGTAGCAATGCTCAAAACAACAAGTAAAGGAGAGCCTCCATGGTGCAGTATTTCAGTCAAATATTTTATTAAAATAGCTAAAATTACTCACATAGAGGAACGAGTAAACGAGCACACAGCTTAACAGATCTGAACGATTTCCTTAGGTACAGACGTCACTTCCGTTCTCCTACGCGTTACGTCTCGTATGGACTTCATCCCAGTTGAAGTCCATACGAGACGTAACGCGTAGGAGAACGGAAGTGACGTCTGTACCTAAGGAAATCGTTCAGATCTGTTAAGCTGTGTGCTCGTTTACTCGTTCCTCTATGTGAGTAATTTTAGCTATTTTAATAAAATATTTGACTGAAATACTACACCATGGAGGCTCTCCTTTACTTGTTGTTTTGAGCATTGCTACACTGGCCACAACTACAAGGGTGAACGGCATCGTTAGAAGCTCCCTTCCACAGCCCCGCTGACCCCCCTGAGTCTTCCCTGCAATATTTGCTGTTCTGCTGCATACCTTGCAGCTGCAAGGTAATTGTTTAATATAACCAGCACTGGCACGGAACACCGTTGGAGGAGAGTTGCCCCGGCACATTGCACTTTTTTTGCGGCTGTGAAATCACATCGGAAAATTGCATGATTGAACTGTGTATGGGACACTTTATTGAAATTCACGTTTTTGCTGCTATTTTACTTTTTTTATTAAGGAATGTAATTGAGACATTCCTTTGTTTTTTCTACACATTTTAGATCACCGATTTTATGTGTTTATATGTTTTTGATCACTTAGATTATCACATATACTATTTCTATTACTTTGCTGCATTGATATCACAGATGTCTATTTAACTTTAATTCATGCACTTTATGGTCTTAAGCACTGTTTCTGCTTATTTTAAGACACAGGAATAATACATATGAACACTATACATTAGTTGTTCAATCTAATACACCCTTTAAGTTTTAAGCACTGCTCACTGAACACTTTAAGAATTATTTATAAGTTTTTTTATACTATGTGATTTATATTTATTGTAAGCGTTTTGTTGGTATCTAGGAAGCGCAACACACCCCTCCCCCCCTGTTCTTTGTCTTTAATATTGAGAGTTCACTCATAGAGTGTTTGCTGCTCCTGCTAGAACATTCCTTTTGCTATCTTCCATTTTTTTGTCATAGAGCGCAGGAGCCTCTTTTGTACACAAGTCTGGAGCAGGGCAGTACAGAGATTCTCTGGGACAAAGCAGCCATCACAAGGTTTCTCAGGAGGTGCATGGACCTGAGCAAAAATAATTTTGTCACCCAAAGGAGAACTGAGAATGGTGCGAACCATAGCCAGAATACCATGAGGAGAAATCACAGGAACAGGTACCGACTCAACCTTGGAAGTGAAGGAAAATTGTTGTGACAAAGCATCAGCCCTTTACATTCTTAGTACTGGGTAAGAATGAGACAATGTAATTGAAACTTGCCAAGAAAAGAGCCCATCGCGCCCTTCTGGGAGAGTGCCACTTAGCCTGGGAAAATAATATGAGATTCTTATGGTCAGTAAGAATGAGAACTGTCACCGTGGTACCTTCATGGAGATGTTTCCAGTCTTGCAGGGCTAAAATGATCGCTAAAAGCTCTCTCTGTCACCGATCTCGTAATTGCACTCCGCAGGTGACAATTTCTTGGAAAAGTAGCCACACAAGGATGCATAGCATTCTCAGAGGTAGGGTGTTAAGACAGAAGGGCGTCAACTCCAGTCTCAGAAGCATCAACCTCAAGGATAAAAGGTGAAGTAGGATCAGTATGTGCCAAAACTGGAGCAAATACAAAGGCAGCCTTGAGTCTCTCAAAGGCCTTAATGGAGACCAACTCTGTGGGTTACCATCCTTTCTGGTCATATCAGTCAGGGGCTTGACCAGAGACGAGAAGTTACAAATAAACTTCCGATAATAGTTGGCAAAGCCAATAAAACGCTACTGTCACGTACCTGGTTGGAGGCCGAAATGCCGAGAGGGCTCCCCTTGCGGCTGAATGCAGTACACCCCTGAAGTTGGGTACAGAGGGTGTAGTGCCCAGAGAAGCACAGGTTGCCAGATGGATTCGGGAGATAAGAGCTGGTGAACACCTGAAGGACACCAGGTAATGCAGGAAGCACAGCAGAGTTAAAGTCTATAAGAATCCTCGGTAATACTTGGCAAGGTGTGCATAAAGAGCAGTAGTGGAAGCCAGGCCAGGGGTCAAACACAGTAGATCCAGCAGGAGGATGAGGCAGGTTGCAGAAACGGGGACAAACCAAAGGTCTGGTATCAGGAAGCAGGCAGGAACAGGTAACTGTAGCGAAGTCTGTAATACTAGTCGGGATCAGGTATAGGAGAAGACAGCAAGTTGGTAAAGCAAGCCAGGGGGTCAAAACCAGAAGAGCAGATCAGACAGGTCAGGAACAAGCCGGGTCACAACAGGAATCCAAATAGTACTTTCACAGAGGTTCAGGAACACAGGAAGACTGACAAACCAGCAACTGCAGACTCCAGCAGACTTCCTTATATAGGACCATGTGACCTGCTGGTAGAGATACTGGGTCCTAAAGTCCTTCTCCTGCCAGAGATTCTGGGTCCTAGAGCCCTTCTCCTGCTGTTGGCTCCCTGACAACTGACACTATAGCCAGTTCTCCTACGGCCATTTCCCTGACAGCTACAGAGCATGTAAACCCAAGGGATGGGGCCACTGTAGGACTGCTGAAGGTTTCTCTGGGTCCATTGAAAAACCAGCAGTGGAAATGACATAACTCAGGAATTTAACCTGTTCACAATGGAATTCGCACATCTCCAATTTACAATAGAGATTGTTCTCTCTTAGTTTCTGAAGCACATGACAGACATCTGTGTGGTGTCTCTCCAGGAACTTGTAAAATATGAGGCTATTGTTGAGATAAACCACCACACATAACTGCAGCAAATCGCAGATAACATTGTTAATAAATTCCTGGAAAACTGCTGGGGCGTTACAAAGGCCAAAAGGCATTACGAGTTACTCATAATGGCCAGTCCTGGCATTAAATGCAGTTTTCCACTTGTCATCCTCCTTAATCCTCATGAGATCTTATGCCCCTCTCAAATTAAGCTTTGTGAAAACTGTTGCTCCCTTGAGTCAGTCAAATAACTCTGTAATCAATGGAATCGGATAGCCATTCTTAATCATGAAACGATCGAGACCCCCATAGGTCTCAGTTCACCACTAATTGCAATACTTCTCTGGCAGGGAGGAGGGTGAAGAGGTGCACAGGACCTTGACTACCTTCTGGAAGCATGTCTCACTGCATTGTGGCGACCAGGAGAGACGTTTAGCACAGAGCCAAACAAAAGAGGGGTTGTGCCTCTGTAACCAAGGATAATCAATAACCAGTGGACACTTAGGTGAGGAAATAACTTGGAATTGGATTATCTCATGGTGAAGAGCCCCTACGGCCATGGACAATGGAACAGTCTTATGAGCCACATGGGCAGGCTCCAGAGGTCTCCAATCAAGAGCCTCAATGGCAAGTGGAGTGTCACGCAGCTGCAGCAAAATCGAGTGCTTCGATACAAAGGCAGCATCAATGAACAGGCATGGAGCCCCAGAGTCGATTTGAGCCTGTATATCAACGGACGACTCAGCCCAAGATAGGGTAACCAAAACCAGGGGCTTATCCATCTGGATAACTGGGGACGAAACACTGCCACCTAAGGTCTGTCCATGACAGGACCTCAAGGTTAGGGCATTCCCTGGATGGGTAGGACAAGACTTCAAAAAGTGACCTGCCTGGCCACAATAAAGGCCCAATCTCTCCCTCCTCTTAAGGGTTTTCTCATTCATCCTCAGAGAGAAGTGTGAAGCCCAAGAGCATGGGTTCATCTTTACAGACTGACTCGGTACCAGGAGGCATGGGAGGTGAGGGAGGCAAGGGTGGAACTGCAAAGTTTGGAGACAAATGTGAGTCTGGAGTCAATGAAGATGGCAAACGTGATCAACTTCTCTAGCTCAGTGTATATATCTTGGGCTGCTATCTCATCCTTAATGGTATCCAAGAGGCCATGAGAAAAAGCAGCCACAAGGGCCTCATTGTTCCAAGAAACCTCTGCTGCCAGAGTACGGAATTCAATGGCGTAATCGCAACAGTTCTCATACTCTGATGGACATGAGGCATTTGGCAGCAGAAGAGGAGCATCAAATACCCTTTTAAAAAGAAGCCACAAACTCAGGGTAACTCAAGAAAACAGGCTTTTGTGTCTTCCATAGAGGGTTTGCCCAGGCCAAGGCTCTCTCAAAAAGCAAAGATATCACAAAACCTACTTTGCTTCTGTCCATGGGAAATGCCTGGGGCAGCATATCAAAGTATATCTCAACCTGGTTGAGAAACCCTCTGCATTGGACTGGATCACCTCCAAATTGCTGGGGAAGCGGAACCAGATACACCTCTTATAGAGGTAATATTCGAGGCGGGTGCCTGCACAGAGACTGGAGCAGCAGCATGGATGGCCTGCAACACAGGTTGTACCGGAGCAGCCCCAGTGGGAGATTCCCAGTGAGCCGCGAAGAGCGTTTGTAACGCCATGGCAAACTGATCCATGCGGAGATCCTGCTCATCCAATCTAGAAAAAAAATTACTAACAAATGGATTGACTGCATCTTCTGAAATCATGGCCTTTGCGTACTGTCAGAAACCATGAATCAAACTGAGACAAAAGTACAGTTAAATCACACTCGCTTAGAATAATAAAAAAAAGAAGGTAAACAGTGTAAATGTAGTCAAAACGTAGCCAGAATTCAGGAATCGGAATGGATAGTAAGACAAGCCAAAACATCAGGGAGCCAGAGAGGAGCGTAGTAGAACAGCAAGCAGGATCTGGAGTCAGAAGGAATGTCAGCCACGCAAAGTCTAACAGGAACACAGGGGAGCGTCTCTAGAGATGTGACCAAGGCGAAGGCAGAGATCGTCTGAGCTGGACAGCTTAAGTAGGCAGGACTGACAAGTAGGATATCATCAACAGGTGAGTCACTGTGGAGAGATAGGAGTTGGCAATTAGCCAACAGCTGAGCGGCCAGCTTTGAGATGGAAGGGCTGAACCCAGCCCTGACACACGCATACCACTTTTGAGTGTCTCTGGATATTGCTGAACATGCCGGAGGAAGATGAAACCATGACAGAGATCCTTTTCTGTTCTTTATAACATCAAATGCAACTTTAAACCTCTCCACCATTTAGATATTGCTGTTCATTTCAAGTAACATATTATGATTGTGCTGTTACAGAATGTATAAACAGTTTTTACTATTTCTTCAGCTTCAGGAACTGTGTATAATTCTATTAAGTGTGAAGAGGAATACATTTTTCTTATCAATGTTATCCTCAACTCCAGAGTTTTTTTTTTTATTCCTCCAAGCAGCTTAAAAACCTCGGCTTCTCCTTTCCATTAATTAAAGTAGATAATTGTGACTGAAATGGTAATCATGTTCCCAAGAAAACGAAGATTCACTGTAGATTGCAGTATCATTATTTAATGATGATTTAAATGTTTGTAAAAAAATAAAACTATTTAGCAGTAAATGTTATATGCTGCTAGACATTAAAAGAAAATTTATTCAATTAGTTGCCCTTCTCTGTACCCTTTCCAGTTTGAAAGTAACTTTTTTGCAAATTAGCACCAAAAACAAGTAATTTAGTTCCCTCACGCTGATGCTTTGGTTTTAGCGCTATAAGTCGCTGACCCCAAAACAAGCACATAAATAAGGAATTCAACTTTTGGTTGACACTCATTTACAGCATGCCTTTCCCAGGATTGTAATTCAACAAGGTTAGACATGGAGCAGCAAACATAATTTTTATGATACAGGCCAGCCATGGCAGCTCCTGTATTTCTTTTATGGCTGCTGTATGTTAATTAGTTAAGGACTGAGCAGATTTTTCAGACTTGGTGTTTAAAATCATTTTTATTTTCTGCTAGAAAATTACTTAGAACCCCCAAAACATTATATATATTTTTCAGACACCCTAGAGAATAAAATGGCTGCCGTTGCAATACTTTATGTAACAACGTATTTGTGCAGTGGTCTTACGAGCGCAATTGTTTTATGAAAAATTAAAACGGTAAAGTTAGCCCAATTTTTTTTATATTGTGAAAGATAATGTTACGCTGAGTAAATTGATACCCAACGTGTCACACTTCAAAATTTGCACCCGCTCGTAGAATGGCAATAAGCTTTGACCCTTAAAAATCTCCATAGGCGATGTTTAAAAATTTCTACAGGTTACCAGTTTCAAGTTACAAAGAAGGTCTAGTGATAAAATTATTGCTCTGGCCATGGGCGTCCGCAGGTAGGGGCAAGGGTCAAGTGCCTCCCTGGAATCAGGGATCGGATCTTAAATTTATCACAGTTGCGTCACTATCGGGGTGTAGGCAGCCCGCCAGTGGGGTGACACCATTGAGGTGCTATCAAGCCCCCCCCCATCGGTGTAGTGTAACTTCGGGCTGTTTTTCCTGCTCATTCCAGCAGAGAACTCGGAGACAGGAGAAAGGAATGCTGTGGGCTATCAGAGGTTTCCCCTGCTCGCCCCCCCTTTCTCCTGTCAGGGAAAAGAGACGGCGGCTCTCCCCAGGTTCCCCACCCAGCTTCCTGCCCGCTCTGTTCCCTCCCTATTGGCCATAACTGAGGGCCAATCAAAGGAGACTAGGAGAGGAGAGCATCATGGGACATGTAGTCCCAAAGATTGGTGGCCCCATTTTCCATAGGGAGGAGGCTACAGCTCGATCAAAAGAGAGATTGTGAGACTGCAGCCTAGAAAAAAGCTGAGGAAGAGAGTGCTACAGGACAAAGAATGAGGAGTGTGCTGGGTGGAAGCCAGAGAGAGAGAGCCACACTGCCCAGCGCCACCAGAGAGGGAGACACGCTGTGTAACGCCACCAGAGAGAGAGACACTCTTCCCTAGCACTGCTAGAGAGAGCGACGGTGCCCAGCGCCACCAGAGAGAGAGCCACGCTGCCCAGCACCACCAGAGAGAGAGCCACGCTGCCCAGCGCCACCAGAGGGAGCCACGCTACCCAGCGCCACCAGAGGGAGCCACGCTACCCAGCGCCACCAGAGGGAGCCACACTGCCCAGCTCCACCAGAGAGAGCCACACTGCCCAGCTCCACCAGAGAGAGCCAGGCTGCCCAGCGCCACCAGAGAGAGCCACGCTACCCATCACCACCAGAGAGAGAGCCACGCTGCCCAACGCCACCAGAGAGAGAGCCACACTGCCCAGCACCACCAGAGAGAGCCATGCTACCCAGTGCCACCAGAGAGAGAACCACGCTGCCCAATGCCACCAGAGAGAGAGCCACGCTGCCCAGTGCCATCAGAGAGAGAGACTGAGCCACTACCAGAGTACAGACATGATACATTACTGACCAGAGTCGCCCCAGGGAACCCAGAGTGAGTGATTGTCCAGCCAGAGGGATCACTGCTGTAGCTTTGCAGGGTCTAGTAAGAGGGCCTGTTGGCCATTATCCATTACTTATCAAAAAGGGGCGGTGCATGGGTGACCCTAAAATGATGCCCCCTCCTGAAAAAAGTTCTGCAGACGCCCATGGCTCTAACCATCACAGCGATACCTCACTTGTGTGGTTTGAAAACCATTTTCATATGCGTGCGTGGCTTACGTATACATTCGCTTCTGCGCACGAGCTTGGTGAGGCGGGGCACTTTAAAACATTTTTTTTCATATTTATTTTACTTTTTATTTTTACACTACCCATTAAAAAAAAAAAAATTGGGTCACTTTTATTCCTATTACAAGGAATGTAAACATCCCTGAACCTCTCAAATGTGAGATCTGGGTCAAAAAGACCTCAGATCATGATTTATAGTACAACTCCGTCTGGTTTCTCTTGTGTATGTCACTCGACGATGCATTATGTATATCGCATTTAACCCTTTCTGAACCCAACTTAGTTTTTTTTTTTTTGTTCTGTTTTTTCCTTTTTTCCCCATTTATTTCTCCCTTGTTTTTTTTTTCCTTCTGTACCCTACATAACTTTCAATAAAAAATTATTGTTAAAAAAAAAAAAAATACCTCAGATCTTACATTTACACTTAAATGCAATAAAATAAATAAATAAATGTCTTTTTTTTCCCCTTTAAGACCATTGGGCGGAAGTGACGTTTGACATTGCTTATGTCAACCAATGGTATGGAGCCGAGCGGGGGCCATCTTTTCTTCACTTGAAATCCAGCTTTACATGGGAAAGGACCGATTGAATCTGCCGCTACCGACGGCTCCAGACACAACCGGAGCACGGTGGGAGGGGGGCCCCTCTCCAGCTCTTGATAAAAGTGATCTTGCTGCGAATACGCTGCAGAGATCACCTTCATTTGAAAGAGGACAGTCCCCTGTTGAAGAGGATACAGGGGTTATGGCAGCTATCTGCTGCCATAACAACAGTTGTCCACCTTTTACATGTATATCTGCTGTCTTCAGCTTTATATATTATTTAGAAAGTTCAGATCGTATTAGAGATCTTCTCTTCCTGTTCAGCACTGGAAGTGAAGTCTGGGCATACAGCCAAGGCAGCTGATTGGAAGAAAGGCAAAAACCCCCACTCCACATAGGCAAAGACTCTCAGAGAGAACTTGTCAGAAGTAATCTTGCTGATAACAGAAGAACGGAGCAGGAGAAAGGCCACAGGACTTAGCGCTTTGAAGAGAGAAAAGAAAACACTGCAGATATATGTGCTCAGCTCAAATTTCATGAATCCGGTTTACATCCACTTTAAGATTACTTTAGGTGCACAATTGTTTAATAATATGGATATGTAAATGTAGCACTCTCTACCAATAGGTAGGTGCTAGTAAGGTTTATTTTTACTAGGTTATCCAGTGCAGGCAAATTTAGGCAGGCCTATGCTGCATGCTAGGCCTGTCTGTTTTGATCTGGGGGCTGGGAGTGGTCAGAGTAGCTGTGGGCAGTACCACCTGCACTTCAGTTCTGAGGCGCCACCCCCTTTTCTGAGGAGAATGTTCTATAAAAGGGGCTGGGCCTGGAACTGGAGTGGCAGGCCTCATATATAAGCTGAGGTTATTCTCCACAGGAGAGCAGAGTCAGCTGGGTGAAGTGAGGAATGGCATGTTAGTCAGTTGCAGGAGGCCATCCCCATCTGGGGGGGGGGGGGGGGGTGCGCCGATCTCATGAGAGACTTTTGAAGGGAACATTGCCTCTACACAGTCATTGGCAATGTCTCCGCCACCACACGGTCGGATAGCAGGGAACTCATGGAGCAGAAGGGCAGGTGAAACTGGCACTATGCATAGTCCTGTCAAAGTTTCTCATCAAGGACTCAGGGCTGTTGGAAGTTTGGTCAGTGTTGCCACAGTGGGGCTGGAGGTGTCCAAGGCTGTGAAGGGAACTCTGCTAGTACGCGGTCACTAGTGGAGTCTTCATCAATACACACAGTGGATGATGGGGACTCCTGGATCAGAAAAGAGACTGTGGGGATCTGTGTCAAGTCGATGCTGCCTGCGGGCAAATGATTTGTAAGTTGGGTCGGCTAGGAACAGTAGTCTATATTTCCTAAAAGATACGCTTTTAACCCACTGGGCCTCCGGGGAGAGGTTCTGCAGGCCTCTGACCTAGTGGCAGCGAGCAACCAGAGCCACAGTAGGGAGGCTTATTCAGAGTTGGCCCCTACTATTCAATAAAAAAGGATGTGTCATATTTCAATACAGTAACTAAGTTTGTGCAGGAGGAACCAAGTGAACAGGAGGAAACAAGTTATGGGCAGGATGTGACGAGAACTAAGAACATTGCTTTTTACGTCATTAGTGATGTCTCTGCCACCACACGGTCAGATGTTAAAGCGGGAGTAAACCCAGTTTCAAAAAACACTTACATTCCCGGCATGCCGGAAATGCTAACTTTCACATTGGTTGTGCTCTAAACCAAACTTTTAAACCATCCAATGGCTGGTTTCATAACTGATCACAGGTGCAGAATTATAGCAGTTGAAGAATCATTAGAGGCCAAGATGGCAGCTTCCTTGACTGAAAACGATAGAAGGGTTTACTACCACTTTAAGAGAACTCTTAGCCCTTGTACACACGGTCGGACATTCCGACAACAAAATCCCTCAGATTTTATCCGAAACTGGTGTTGCATACACATGGTCAGACAAAGTTGTCGGAAAATCTGATCGTTAGTAACGTGATGACGTTGTTTCATTACGATGGGACTACATTCAGGCTAGTAGCCAATAGCTTTGGTCTAGGAATTTGATCTGAGCATGCGTGGCACTTTGTCCGATCTGAATTCTCTACAAACAATTGGACAAAGTCAGATCGGATCATGTTGTCGGAAAGTTTTATAGCCCAGCTCTAAAACTTTGTTGGTCGGATATTCCGACGGAAACAGTCCGATGGAGCCCACACACGGTCAGATTATCCGACAACACGGTCCGATCGGACATTTTCTGTCGGAATGTCTGTCCGTGTGTAAAAGGGCTAAGATGTTATAGTCTGTGGAGATTGAGCCGCAGAAAGAGCAACAGTCTGCACGATGCAGGAGGAGATTCATATCTAATGAACTATGCACATTCTAGCACAGCAAAGCTATTGGCTAGTAGCCTCAACGTAGTCGTAAAAAACGAACGTCATCATATTCCGAACGATTGGATTTTCCGCCAACTTTGTCTGACCATGTGTATGCAACAAAAGTTTAGGACAAAATCCGTCAGAAAAAATCTGATGGATTTTGTTGTCGGAATGTCCGACTGTATGTACGGGGGCTTAGTTGTAACCCCCCCCCCCCCGATAAAAACAATAAAAACAACTATTATTACAACTGTTATTAGCTGCAACACCGTGGCTACATAACACTTCCAGTTATTTATTTGTTAGCTCTTAAAGACATAACAGTCCATCCCTGACGATTCTTTCATCTGATTTTCAGGTCTGGTATGGATGTTAAGGGGAACCCCGTGCCAAAATGGCAAGGGAGTCCTCCAAAAATCCATACCAGACCCTTATCTGGGCATGCAACCTGGCAGGCGGCAGGAAAAGAGGGGCCTGCTCTCTTGTCCCCCCTCTTTTCATGCGGCCTGCCAGGTTGCATATTCGAATAAGGGTCTGGTATGGATTTTTAAGTAAAGTGGGGGAGGAAATAGGCTTGGCGCTATACCGTTTAAAATTTAAAATTCAGATAAGCAATAAACAGAAATTTTCCAGCATGCTGGATAATAAAATAAATAAAATAAAATAAAAATAAAAATAAAAATATAAATATGTTATACCAACTGGTAATATGTGTATATATGTGCTTATCAATGGATGTCAACAAACAATCATTATATCTTAAAAACCATAAATGTCATTGGAATCATAAATTAATGAGCCATAGATCAATTAAAGCAACATACAGTTACTAAATAACAATATTAAAGTGCAGAGTGCCTGTGAACGAATAGTGTCAATATCAAAATGCACAAATACAATCACTAGTAATGTGAAAGAAAGGAACTATAAGGGTAAAAGGTGAAAACCAATAGTATGAAGATTGGAATATAAAATATATATAGTCCGATTATCTGTTTCACATATCGAATCCTCACTTGGTGCAACTGTGGTTAAAGGTACGTGCAAAAATAATTATATGGGATGAAAAATGCGGAAAAATACAAAAAGTGAAATAAATGTGATAAAATTTAAAATAAAAAAAATAAAAAAAATAGAATTGATGGTAAATAGTGTCCCAAAAAAATGGTGTCCTAAAAAATTATGAGAAAAGTGGTGGGGTATCCTCTAAGAGTGGAGGTGAAGGGAAGAGGGAAGGTGACTTCAAATGTTGCTCCCGGTGCTCTGTGACCACTTATGCAATTGCTCTCACCAGAGTTATGACCCCGTCCGGGGTGGATCAGCCTTCACAGTATCAGCCACTGTGTTGCTCTCTGGCTTGCCTTTATTGTGGTTCTGGGAGTCCCTCGTTCCTCCGTTCGTATACCGTGCTCGATTATATGTAATGAGTAAGAGGTATATCCATGGTGTAGTATGTTTTTAAAATTCCATTTTTATTATATAGACCAAATTATATATATGCTTCAAAAGGAAGGGAAGGAAAGATCCCGTTCGGCTGCCTCGCCGTATGAGTTAGAGGTGTATGCTGTCTGGCCACGCCCTACGCGCTTAGTCATCAAAGACGTCCTCTGGAGCGGCCATCTGCATACACCTTTTTCAATATATAGGGTGTAATGTACCAACACGCATGCGCGGAAAACCCCGCCGTCATTTTGGTTGAGGGAATGCCCTCTATTATTGTAATACTGAACTTATTAGGCTAGGCAGGTGATTGTTCAATGCGCCTGTGTTGATACAAATATATAGTGCCGAAAGATGGTTGGACATTACTCCTGTATATATAGGGAATCTATGTGTCTGGAATTTGGCTATAAAAATACTGATACTCCTTAGATTAAACATAACATGATATAAAATACAATGAAAACGGAACAAGGAGTAAAAACATTAAGTGAATTTGTAAATGAAGGGAAATGCAGTAGTATAAATATGAATATGACAGAGTGGTATAAAACTGTAGTCGGATAATTGTATAAAAAAAAAAAAAAATGTTTTTTAAGTTTTTCAAAAAATATTATGTGTGTACATTTATCCCTTCATTGAAATTAAAAAAGGGCCTGCTCTTACCAGAATTACAATCCATAGCGCGACCTTATTCCCCCCCCCCCCCGCTCTTATCATTTATTTGGAGCTCTCCAACTCCAAATTATAGGTTGCAGCAATGGACCTCTTTAAATATGTTAGTAGCAGAGCCATTAATCTGACTGACGTTTTCAACCAGGAGCAGGTAGCCAACAAACAAGATCTAGATAACCTGTTCAAACAGTTAAAACACAACCTTGAAAAACAACTAAGAGTTTGGTGGGACATAGCCATCTTGGAGATGTATATCTCAGAAAAAATAACACCAAGAAGGCTAAGATGGGACGTTTCCCCCCAATGATGCTTTAAATGATAAAAACCTAATGGAAGATTGGTATAAGTTTTTTAACGAAAGTGAAACACTGCTACTACAAAAAATAGTAGTAAGGAGACAAGTTAAACTTAAAAACATTGAAATTGAGATCTCACACATTAGGGACCAAATGTTACCATATAATGACACAAATGAATACAAAGAGAAAGAAAAAAACTTACAAGAAATAATTAAGAAATATGACAAAGATATCCAACAGAAAAAACTGAAAAAGTTCTGGAGAGACGTGCTAGACTACAAAAATCAACAAGTGTACAAATGGCAGATGGACACCACTTATACAGAGGAAGAAAATGACATATCCATGGGAGAGGACTCAGAAGAAGAACAAACCAACAGAATAGAAGAAGTATGGCAACAACCCGTACCAACATCTAACAGAATAGGCAGAACAGCGGAACCACAAACACCGACGTACCGAAGGCCTGAAACCAGTAATAATAGAAATCATAGGAGAAGAGAATGGGACACCCCCAGAGGAAACCAAAATTATGAAACAGCCCCATTCAATATCCCGACACATCAAAACAGATATTCCCCTCTTAGGGAATACCCACGAGCTACTCCTTACAACAACAGATACCAAAGGGATTTTTTTCACAGAGGTCAAGGACACAGACCACCAGGGATTCCCCCATATGGACCGAGAGGAGGTTGGAAACCATTTCGGTACCCAATAAGAAACCAATATCAGGGGCAACCCTGTTGGTACATTACACCCTATATATTGAAAAAGGTGTATGCAGATGGCCGCTCCAGAGGACATCTTTAATGACGAAACTCGTAGGGCGTGGCCAGACAGCATACACCTCTAACTCATACGGCGAGGCAGCCGAACGGGATCTTTCCTTCCCTTCCTTTTGAAGAATATACGAACAAATGTTTGTGAGTAATTTGGTCTATATAATAAAAATGGAATTTTAAAAACATACTACACCATGGATATGCCTCTTACTCATTACATATAATTGAGCACGGTATACGAACGGAGGAACGAGGGACTCCCAGAACCACAATAAAGGCAAGCCAGAGAGCAACACAGTGGCTGATACTGTGAAGGCTGATCCACCCCGGACGGTGTCATAACTCTGGTGAGAGCAATTGCATAAGTGGTCACAGAGCACCGGGAGCAACATTTGAAGTCACCTTCCCTCTTCCCTTCACCTCCACTCTTAGAGGATACCCCACCACTTTTCTCATAATTTTTTAGGACACCATTTTTTTGGGACACTATTTACCATCAATTCTATTTTTATTTTTATTTAGTAACTGTATGTTGCTTTAATTGATCTATGGCTCATTAATTTATGATTTTTGAAAAACTTAAAAAACATTTTTTTTTTTTTATACAATTATCCGACTACAGTTTTATACCACTCTGTCATATTCATATTTATACTACTGCATTTCCCTTCATTTACAAATTCACTTAATGTTTTTACTCCTTGTTCCGTTTTCATTGTATTTTATATCATGTTATGTTTAATCTAAGGAGTATCAGTATTTTTATAGCCAAATTCCAGACACATAGATTCCCTATATATACAGGAGTAATGTCCAACCATCTTTCGGCACTATATATTTGCATCAACACAGGCGCATTGAACAATCACCTGCCTAGCCTAATAAGTTCAGTATTACAATAATAGAGGGCATTCCCTCAACCAAAATGGCGGCGGGGTTTTCCGCGCATGCGTGTTGGTACATTACACCCTATATATTGAAAAAGGTGTATGCAGATGGCCGCTCCAGAGGACGTCTTTGATGACTAAGTGCGTAGGGCGTGGCCAGACAGCATACACCTCTAACTCATACGGCGAGGCAGCCGAACGGGATCTTTCCTTCCCTTCCTTTTGAAGCATATATATAATTTGGTCTATATAATAAAAATTGAATTTTAAAAACATACTACACCATGGATATACCTCTTACTCATTACATATAATCGAGCACGGTATACGAACGGAGGAACGAGGGACTCCCAGAACCACAATAAAGGCAAGCCAGAGAGCAACACAGTGGCTGATACTGTGAAGGCTGATCCACCCCGGACGGGGTCATAACTCTGGTGAGAGCAATTGCATAAGTGGTCACAGAGCACCGGGAGCAACATTTGAAGTCACCTTCCCTCTTCCCTTCACCTCCACTCATAGAGGATACCCCACCACTTTTCTCATCATTTTTTAGGACACCATTTTTTGGGACACTATTTACCATCAATTCTATTTTTATTTTTATTTTAATTTTAGTTTTAGTTTTTATTTTAAATTTTATCACATTTATTTCACTTTTTGTATTTTTCCGCATTTTTCATCCCATATAATTATTTTTGCACGTACCTTTAACCACAGTTGCACCAAGTAAGGATTCGATATGTGAAACAGATAATCGGACTATATATATTTTATATTCCAATCTTCATACTATTGGTTTTCACCTTTTACCCTTAGGCCGCGTACACACACGGGGACTGTTCGCTCAACTTTGTCCGCTGAACAGTGTTTCGGCGGACAGTCCGCTCGTGTGTGGGCTTTCAGCGGACAGTTTCAGGCCGCGTACACACGCGGGGACTGTTCGACCAACTTTGTCCGTCAAACAGTTTCGGCAAACAGTCCGCTCAAAATTAGCATGGACGGACATGGCCACACACGACGGACGAACAGTTTGCTGAAACCGTGCGCGATGACGTGAACGGCACGTACGACGGGACGAAAAATACGACGTCCTATACATTGCATTATAACTTTCGGCGTGAAAATCCTTTCTGAGCATGCGCGCAACTTTGTTTGACGAACAAGCCTACACACGAGCGGACTGTTCGCTGAAACAAGGTTTCAGCGGACAGTTTTTCGGAAATTCCGAAAAACCTTGTCCGTCAAACTGTCCGCTGAAACTGTCCGCTGAAAGCCCACACACGAGCGGACTGTCCGCCCAAACACTGTTCAGCGGACAAAGTTGGGCGAACAGTCCGCCCGTGTGTACGCGGCCTCAGCGGACAGTCTGCTGAACAAAGTTTTTCGCAAATTCCGAAAAACTGTCCGCTGAAACTCTGTTTCAGCGAACAGTCCCCTCGTGTGTAGGCTTGTTCGTCAAACTAAGTTCCGCGCATGCTCAGAAAGGATTTACACGCCGAAGTTTGCATTGCAGTGTATAGGACGTCGTATTTTTCGTCCCGTCGTACGTGCCGTTCACGTCATCGCGCACGGTTTCAGCGGACTGTTCGTTCGTCGTGTGTGGGCAAGTCCGTCCATGCAAATTTTGAGCGGACTGTCCGCTGAAACTGTTTGGCGGACAAAGTTGGGCGAACAGTCCCCGCGTGTGTACGCGGCCTCATAGTTCCTTTCTTTCACATTACTAGCGATTGTATTTGTGCATTTTGATATTGACACTATTCGTTCACAGGCACTCTGCACTTTAATATTGTTATTTAGTAACTGTATGTTGCTTTAATTGATCTATGGCTCATTAATTTATGATTCCAATGACATTTATGGTTTTTAAGATATAATGATTGTTTGTTGACATCCATTGATAAGCACATATATACACGTATTACCAGTTGGTATCACATATTTATATATTTTTATTTTTTTATTTTTTTTATTATCCAGCATGCTGGAAAATTTCTGTTTATTGCTTATCTGAATTTAAAATTTTAAACGGTATAGCGCCAAGCCTATTTCCTCCCCCACTTTACTTCTCTGTTTTGACCCACATTGGGTTGAATTTAAAATAGGGGCCGCTTTCACCAGAATTACAATCCATAGCGCGACCTTAATCCCCCCCCCCCCCGCTCTTATCTGGTATGGATTTTTCCCCAAACAACTGACATTTTTAAAACTTTTTTTGCATTGATAAATGTACCTTGGGGCAGGACCCAGTATTTATGACAATACCATGCATATAAGCCTTTAAAATTAGCACTTTTGATTATTCATGTTCGTGTTCCATAGACTTTAACGGTGTTTGCGTGTTTGAACACATATTTTGCCTTTTCGCATGTTCTGCTGCAAACCAAACTGGGGGTGTTCGGCTCATCCCTAGCTACTATGCAATGCATAGTAGCCCATTATGCTTTACCTTTGCAGGGAAAAAAAAGAGGAAGTAAAACCCATCAGGGTTTACTTCCTCTTTAATGCAGTATATTATTAGCTCAGTGAATTATAGCTTGCCATCCCATGTCCTTAGTCTGTCAGAAATCATGAATCCGACTGAGACAGAAGTACAGTTAAATCACACTCGTTTAATAATAATAATGAAAAAGTAAACAGAGTAAACGTAGTCAAAACATAGACAGAGTTCAGGAACCGGAATGGATAGTCAGACAAGCCAAGATGTCAGGGAACCAGAGATGAGCGTAGTAGAACAGCAAGCAGGATCTAGAGCCGGAAGGAATGTCAGCCAAGCAAGTCTTTAACAGGAACACAGGAGAGCGTCTCTAGAGATGTGACCAAGGTGAAGGCCAAGATCATCTGGACTTTAGTAGGCAGGACTGACCAGCAGGATATCATCAACCGGTGAGTCACTGTGGAGAGAAAGGAACTGGCAATTAGCTGACAGCTGAGTCAGCTCAAGTACACCTGGCTATTTTCAGTCATGACTCTATAAAGTCCTGATCCACGGTCGATATATAGTAAGGTTTTGTTTTTAAGACCATATGGTGCCTTAGGCCAGTGGTCATCAACCCTGTCCTCAGGGCCCACTAACAGGACAGGTTTTATGTATTACCTTGGGGAGATGCAGACTAGAATACTGCAATCACTGAGCAGCAAATGATATCACCTGTGATGTATATCAGTTATCTTGCAAACCTGGCCTGTTAGTGGGCCCTGAGGACAGGGACCACTGCCTTAGGCAAACATGAATAATATACAAAAACAAAAAACTGCGCCAACCCTACAGTAAAAAATGTCAGAAAGTAATAACAAAATAAATAGGCATTGACCTTAAATGGTTATAACAATGGAAAAACACCTTAAGTGCATAAAGAACACAGCAATGTGTAAAGTGAAAAAAACATAAATAAAAGTCCATTCAAGGGAAGTTCCTATGTGGATCCAAATAAGCGTTTGTGACACCACGGTGATTAGAAACGATCCAAAAGCTCATAAAAGTGGCCGTCACCGTACAATGAATGTGCTTACCAGAAAATAAGCAATTTGGGCGTTTGTATATAATCGATGGGTCCCATCAAAAGATATCCTCCTTTTTAGTGGGTCAAATCTCCATCTCCCAATAATGCCCTCCAGATATTAATATGCTTCGTGGAGCTCTTCTACCTGTGACCGGGGGACCGTCCCCCGGTCACAGGTAGAAGAGCTCCACGAAGCATATTAATATCTGGAGGGCATTATTGGGAGATGGAGATTTGACCCACTAAAAAGGAGGATATCTTTTGATGGGACCCATCGATTATATACAAACGCCCAAATTGCTTATTTTCTGGTAAGCACATTCATTGTACGGTGACGGGCACTTTTATGAGCTTTTGGATCGTTTCTAATCACCGTGGTGTCACAAACGCTTATTTGGATCCACATAGGAACTTCCCTTGAATGGACTTTTATTTATGTTTTTTTCACTTTACACATTGCTGTGTTCTTTATGCACTTAAGGTGTTTTTCCATTGTTATAACCATTTAAGGTCAATGCCTATTTATTTTGTTATTACTTTCTGACATTTTTTACTGTAGGGTTGGCGCAGTTTTTTGTTTTTGTATATTTGTTTGGTGTTGTATCACATCTATTGCTGCTGCCTGTTTCACATTTAGTATATTTGTTTTCGTGTTTTTTTCCTAGCGCGGAATAATTTTTTCCATTTAAACATGAATAATGATGTTAGTCTTTTGTACAAGCTTCCTTTTCTTTTGTTATCAATGACTGTACATCATTATTACTGCAAAATATAATAATCACAATTGGAGGCACTTTGCCATGCAGAGCAGCCAATGTCATTGCCAAAAAAGAATAAAATGGAGAAGTGACCCCATGAGATTGTCACACCTAACACCCATTTATTTTTCAAATAAATATGACTTTTAATAGAGGGCTATGATGATTGTTCGGTGCATTTCTGTCTATGGCTGCTTTGCTGGTTATTTCTGTTTTGTGTTTTAGGTGACAAGCAGCCTGCTGTTGCTAGGAAAATTTATCTCAGCTGGATTGGTGACAAATTCTTTGGTGGGAAACATCTAGCCAATGAGTGTAATCTTTTACTTATATCTTCTCCTGTCTCTGGGCGGAGTTAGCATTTACCCCAGGTGTCTCAGCTGGACTCACCTCTGGAATCTCCTCATCCTTCCTTCTGGATCATTTGACCTGCTCTCCCACCCTCCCTCCCCTTTGTTATTTCCCCTCGCCTGGGTTCACCTTTATGTGGGTTACGTCGCCCACTTTGTGTGTAGACAGTGTTTGGTACACTGTTACTTGGTTGGTATACAATATTGCTGCTTGTGTCTGAGTGACTAAGCATGTTGGTCTGTTATTGGTTAACAACAGTTCTATTTGATACTGAAGGTCCATCTTTTTGGGTAATGTCGCCCACTTTATGGGTGGACAGTGGATGGTAAACTGTTATTTGGTTGGTATAAGATATTGCTGCTTGAGTCTTAGTGACTAAGCATGTTGGTCTGTTAATGGTTAACAGCGGTTTTGTTTGGTATTAAAAGTTAAAGTTCATTTCATAATTACAATCGTTTAACTACTTCCCACCCGGCCACTGTACATAAAGGGCTGGGTGGGCGCTCTCTCCTTCTGATTGGACGTTCAGGAACATCCCTCAGAAGGAGGGGGATTGGGCCCGTGCAGCGGCGCGATCCCGATACTCTCGTGTCACCAGAACACGGCGCATCTCCGATCGGCAGGAGGGCTCTGTGATTGGCCCTCCTGATCACATGACGGCCGTGTCCAATCACAGCCCTCATAAGGGGGAAATACAGAGCCAGCTGCTAGGCAATCGGCTCTCCTCTCCTCGCACAGAAGTTGTTGGTGAGGAGAGGAAGCCAGCTGGTGATAAGTGAGTATGAGCTGTTTTTTACAGCTTTTTACTCACCGATCATCAACCTAGTGTTACCACACAATGTAAACACACATGTCCCCACACAATGTAAAACACATGTCCCCAAAACACATATGTAACAGTAAAATCACATGTCCAAGTGATTATCTGCACACATATGTCCGTGATCACCTGCGCACATCTGTCCGTGATCACACAAACCAATTATTATACACTTAACAGAATAGTTTTTTACCAAAAACATGTAGCAGAATACATTTTGGCTTAAATTTATGACAAAATTCAATTTTATTGGATTTCTTTTAAAATAGAAAGAAGAAAATATTATTTTGTTTCCAAATTTCCGCTCTTTTTTCGCTTATATCACAAAAAATAAAAAACAGAGTCGTGAATAAATACCACCAAAAGAAAGCTCTATTTGTGTGAACAAAATGATAAAAATTTGTCAGTGAAAGTGCGAGAGAGCTGAAAATTGGTCTGTGAAGGAAGGGGGCGAAAGTGGCCAGTATTGATGTGGTTAAAACCCAATAAAGGGGCCGCAGCCTAAACTAAATCCTTGTTGTGTGTTTATTTTATTATTTGGGTTAGGCCGCGTACACACGCGCGGACTGTTCGCCCAACTTTGTCCGTCCAACAGTTTCGGCAAACAGTCCGCTCAAAATTAGCATGGACGGACATGGCCACACACGACGAACGAACAGTTTGCTGAAACCGTGCGCGATGACGTGAACGGCACGTACGACGGGACGAAAAATACGACGTCCTATACACTGCATTATAACTTTCGGCATGTAAATCCTTTCTGAGCATGCGCGGAACTTAGTTTGATGAACAAGCCTACACACGGGCGGACTGTTCGCTGAAACAAGGTTTCAGCGGACAGTTTTTCGGAAATTCCGTAAAACCTTGTTCGTCAAACTGTCCGCTGAAACTGTCCGCTGAAAGCCCACACACGAGCGGACTGTCCGCCCAAACACTGTTCAGCGGACAAAGTTGGGCGAACAGTCCGCGCGTGTGTACGCGGCCTTACGGTATGTTCTTATGGTATGATGGGTGTTAATGGGGTTACAATCGCATGGAGTGCACAGGCCCCTTATCAAGAGTTTACAGGTAAAAATAGAACCCTACCCCCACTATCACCACCTTATCAGTTCTACCAATAGATTCCTGAAACAAATAAAATAATTCTGTGATGTGGCAAAAGCATTTTGTTATTTTACACTGCATAGCTAGAAACCTAGGAGAAACAGTTTTTTTTAGTACTTTTCAATCATGCCTCTCTTGCTGATATTCTATAAACAGTTTCTAAGGTTAATATATCTCAATAAAGCAAATCTCACAATTGATTTCATAGTAACATAAGCTTGTGTTAGCAACAGAATGCATTGTATTTGGATATTCACATGTAAAATAAAATATTAAACTATGTGGCACTGGAAATTGATTAGGAAAATGATAAATAGTATGGCATATAGAAAATGAAATACAAAGCAATCTTTTCAAAACAAAAAAAATGTAAAAAAATAAAGTCCAAACAAAAATGTCAGCAAAAACAGTTTATCAGAGTCACTTTAACAGATGGGGAATTGTAAAAGGTTTTATGATTAAATCTTGATGAAAATTACTTCCTGTAAGATTAAATAAATTGTATATAGGAACATATTAATTCTGTCTTAAATTAAAATATCAAGATAGGATATAACACTATGAATTCTGTGACATCAATCACTGCCATGAAATATATTCTAATAGTTTCTTTATGCACCTCATAAATATTTGATTTTTATCCCCAATTCCAATAGGAAGCACACATATAAATCTAGTTGTATCACTCTGGCAATTATGGGTGACAAATAATCTACTGTATTGATTTGTAAATGTACTTCTAAGATTTTGTTTTGCAAGCAGTCCACAGTATTCTGATTCCCATGAGGAAAGACGTGTTGGGCTAGTTATTACAAACATACTGAGAGGGCATACCCCATAACAGAAAACTGCAGTAAATCAAGAACTTGTCTTGACTTGTTATTATGGTTAATCTCCAAATTAGACATTTTCCATATAACTAACCACTTGCTAACTGGGCACTTAAACCCCCCTCCTATGTCACTGATGGGCACTGATAAGGCGGCATTGATTGGCAGCACTGGTGAGCACTGATGAGGCGGCACTGCTGGGCACTGATAGGTGGCATTGAAGGGCATTGATAGGTGGCACTGAAGGCCACTGATGGGTGGCACTGATAGCTGGCACTGATAGGGGGCAGTAATGCTCACTGGTAGATGACACTGATAGGCAGCACTGCTAGATGGCACTGATTGTCATCACTGGTGGGCATTTATAGGTGGCACTCTTGGGCATTGATAGGTGGCACTAATTTTCACTGGTGGGTACCAATTGATGGCACTGTGGGCACTGACAGGAGGTACTGGTTGGTACAGGTGAGGAGGCTATGCTTCTTTCTCTTCTGGACCGATGGGTAGGCCTCTTATGTGACCCTTGCTTGGTGCCTAATGAAGAAGGAAACAGTATGTCAAGCTGTTCAAAGTGCCTAGCATATAACACAGAAGAACCCACTCTGGGGTAGGCCTCTTATGTGACCCTTGCTAATATAAAGCAGCAATTAACATCTTAGAAGAACTATTCTGGGAGGGATGGTCGGAAGCAGAAATCCCCATATCTACACCATTATTTAATGGGATGATACATTCCACAATCCGTCCGAAGTCCATGTTTTATCCACATCATAATAAAAATGAATTTATTAAAACCTTTATGCTATGGTGTATGCTGACTTTCAAAAACTATGCGAGTCACCACGGGGGAAGGTAAACATACATAATCTTTTAATGCCTTACTTGCTTTTAAAGAGAATCATGATCTACTTATCCACATAGTGGACAAAGGAGGAGGTATAGTTGTTCAGGATAAGGTGGAGTACTTGAAAGAAGCATAAAGGCTTCTATCAGATGAAGCTACGTACAAAATACTCCAACATAATCCTTTCCCTGGGTACAAATTGGAACTAATAGAAATGATGAATCAAGCTTTTATCCAAGGCATTATATAAAATTCAGAGAAACCATTTTTCTTGGCCAACTACTTTAAGACACCTTATTTCTACCACATCCCGAAGTTCCACAAGGACCCATTATGTCCACCAGGTAGACCCATAGTGGCGAGTATAGATGGAATTACCAGTCGGGTGTCTCAGTATGTGGATGCTTTTCTCCAACCACTTGTCACTTCTCTCCCTGCTTACATTAAGGATTCTGCACATGTCCTGTGTACCCTACAACATATAAGTGAGAGCCAGGATATCTGTGGTTATCATTGGATGTGAGTTCCCTTTATACCTCAATTCCTCATGACGGTGGACTAAGGGTAGTTGAATACTTGCTATCTGAATCAGACCATATTAACCATTTGTCAATGTACTCGATTCGCCCTGGATTATTTTTCTTTCCAGAGTCAGTTCTATATACAGGTATCTGGCACTGCTATGGGTGCACATTTTGCACCCTGCTATGCCAACCTGTTTCTGGGGCATTGGGAGAAATTCCACATTTGTTCCCAGAATCCTTTCTCTAAACATCTGGTATACTATGGGAGGTATATAGATGATGTTATTATCATTTGGGATGGGCCTCTTGATACTATGGACCAATTTGTCTCCTATTGTAACACCAACCAGTTTGGCATTCATTTTACACATGTAGTGGACCCAAACTGGGTAGTGATGTTGATGGTAACATCACATCTAAAACCCATTTCAAAGAAAAAGCTGGTAACTCTCATCTCCATCAAATGAGTTGCCATCATTCAAAATGTAAAGAGAACATACCTGACAGTCAGTTTTGCCAGTTACATAGAAACTGCAGCAATATTAAGGATGAGGATCAGGCCATTATATTAACTACAAAATTCCTAGAAAAGGGATACAAACCCAAACATATCCAGAGGGCAGCTGATCAATACAGAAAAGGTACTACTATTAGGGATACGGCTATACTTGTTAAAGATCAGTATGGCACCCTCTTTATTACAAGATTCAATGATCAACATTGGGCTATTAAAAAGTGATTCAAAAACATTAGCCAATCCTGGGGCAAAATAAAGCACTTGGGAGAGTCCTCCCAAGTAAACCCCAGGTGGTCTTTCGACGTGCAGCAAACGTCAAAAGCCTTATTGACCCCAGTCGTCTTAAAGAAAAGCAGAGTCTCAGGATGGCAAATATCCCCCAATTTTTTAACATCACAGGATGTTACAAGTGTAAAGGTATCAAGTGTAAAGCCTGTAGATTTATCTCACACGGTCAAAAATCTTTTTGTAGTAAAGATGGACGCACTTTCTACATCAAACAGTTAAAGTGGTTGTAAACCCTTACAAACCACTTTGACATACAGGTAAGCCTAGATTAAGGCTTACCTGTAGGTCCAAGCAATATCTCCTAAACCTATATGGTTTAGAAGATTTTTTCACCTAAAACGGGCACCGTAGACAGCGGCGCGCAAGCGCACTGAGCGTGGCATTCTCAGCGACGGAGCTGCGAGACCCCACCAACAAGATGGATGCGGCGAACTACAGGGGACAGCGGCGACTTCGCTGGCTCCTGTGTTGGGTAAGTGACACATAATGGGCTACTATGCAATGCATAGTAGTCCATTATGCTTTGACTTTGCAGGGAATGAAAAAGAAAGTAAACTCATCAGGGTTTACTTCCACTTTAATTTGTTGTAGCACCAAGTTATCATATATGGACAGAGGTGCCCATGTGGGTTCTTTTATGTAGGCAGGACAGTGTGTGCCATGCGGACACATTTTGGTGAACACCGTAGGCTTATAGAGAAGAAAAGTGAGAAGCACAGTGTCCCACACCATTTTAAACACAGACATGGTGGTAGTACTGAAGGCTTGGAACTATTTGGCATTGAGTCCATATCCATGTCAATCCCAGAAGGAGAAAGATTTACCCGTTTATGTATATGAGAATCTTTTTGAATATTCACCCTAAATAGCATGGCACCTGAGGGGTTAAACAAGGAACTTGAGATAGGTACTCTGATTATTATTATTATTATTATTATTATTATTATTATACTATTAAATTGCTAAGTAGTAAATTGTTCTCTATATTTATGGTTGAAACACTTTTAGTCCCTTTTATAGCATTTTATTCATATTCATATATATTCTATTTTTATACATTTTTATTCATAGTTTATGTATAAATCCCCCCCCCCCTCCTTTTTTTGAATTCTTAAAAGGTTAAAAAATCAAGAAGTGAGTATTAAAAATAAAAAATGATTGAAGACAATGAATTAATTATAGACTAAATTATTAAGACTAATTATATAATTGTAGACTAAAATGATGAGTCTAATAGAGTCAAATGAGTCTAATAGACCAAGGATGAATTCCAGTAAATATACAATTGTTAATGTTCTCAAAGCATGTTTTCTGTTAATGATAACAAATCTGTGTCAGGGCTGGCTTAGCCCTTCCTTCTCTGGGCTGGCTGCTCAGCTAATTGCCAGCTCTCATCTCCAGGGCCATCTTTAATATTGATTGGGCCCTGGGCAAAATCTTTCTTGCACCCCCCCCCCCCCATGCAGTTTCGCTCTCCACCTGCTCTGAGACATACAATAAATAGCAGCTAGACTCAAAATCTATTTACTGAATCATATCAGGCAGATATTGCGATTGGTTGCCAGAGGTTACAGTGTATCATTACTGGTCACTGACTGGTTGCTAGAGGTTACAGCACACATTACGGCTCACTGATTAGTTGCTAGAGGTTACAGCACATGATTTCTGCTTGTTGATTGGTTGCTAGAGATTACTGTGCATATGACCTCAGGGGGGCATGTTATACATATCAATGCTGCCGGCCATTGCGATTTACATATCAATGCCACCACTATTTACATATGAATGCCGGTAATTTACATGTAAACACAGGATCTACAGGTGAGTCAACTGTACACAACAATAGGGCAGAGCTGGGCAGCATTAGTAGCAGTACTTCACACGGAGATATCAGGACACAGCACGGGACTAAAACCTCAAGGGACGAGGGAATTTAAACCAGGATAGTTGGCAAGTATGAGGCAACCGCTTTGGGCCCCACAACAATGACAGGGCCCAGGGCAGCTGCCCCTTTTGCTCTGCCTTAAAAACAGACCTGCTCATCTCTCTCCACAGTCACCCAGCTGTTCCTGATCCTACTCGTCGGACCTGCCTACTTAAAGCTGTCCAGCTCACTTCATCTCTGCCTTCGCCTTGGTCACATCCCAAGAAACCATCTCCTGCGGTTCTTTTTAAAGACTGGCTTGCTGACATCCCTTTTGGCTCCTTACCCTGCTTGCTGTTGCTCCACTTGGATCCCTGACTTCTGGCCTGGCTGATTACCCGATCTGGTTATTGAACTCTGGACTGGACTCTGGCTATGCTTTGACTACGCTTACTCTATTTACCTTTTTATTTTTTATTAATAAACAAGTGTGATATAATTGTACTTTTATCTCTGTCTGGTTCATGGTTTCTGACAATCTGATCATATATACACATATACATACACATACATTTATATATTTTTAACATATTACATTTTAGATTTTAAATAGTATACGTAAACACTATTTCTATTTTTTTATCAAATTTTATTAAAGTAAATATAATCAATGTATATACATTTGTTTAAAACTCTTCTTAGGACGTTGTTGCTAAATATCAGGCCCTCCCCTCTCTGAATAAATTTGCTGTTGGGAACTCTGTGCTCCTGGTCTGTTGAACGGCATTGGCTGTCCCAGGGGAGGGGCTGGAGGGTTCATATAAAGACAGGCTAGAGGTGGTAAGGGTGTGACCTGAATAAGGAGGCCACGCCTCCAAAGCATGTATTCTTGGTAACTGTTTTGTTAGTCTAATGCCTTGTACACACGGTCAGAAATTCAGACGGAAAAGGTCCGATCGGATTATATTGTTGGAAAATCTGATCGTGTGTGGGCTCTATCGGACTTTTCCATCGGAAATTCCGACGGAAAAAATTTGAGAGCCGGATCTCAAATTTTCCGACCAAAAAATCCGATCTGACTTTTTTCCGATCGCTTGTAGAGAATTCTGATCGGACAAAGTGCCAAACATGCTCAGATCAAATTACGAAACCAAAGCTATTGGCTACTAGCCTCAACGTAGTCCCCTTGTAATGAACGAATATCATCACGTTCCGAACGATCGTATTTGTATGCAACACCAGTTTAGGACAAAATTTAGGAAAAAAAATCAGATGGATTTTGTGGTCGGAATGCATAAGAGGAGACACTTCACTCACCTTGTCTTTCCTCTCAGGCCGCAAGTGATGTCACGCAGCGCCGGCTGGACCATGCACGGGCCCCACAGCAGACACATCCTGACGAGATGAGGAAGCAGAGTCTGCAGTGCCATCCCACATCATTACCACTCATTTTTGTGAGGCAACCCAGGTATACAGGCCAGGAAGGGAGACATACATCCTGCTGTACATGTGATCCAAGTTCCAGGTTTGTGAATGTAATCCGCTATTATTTTAATCTGTATTTGTATCATTAAAGTGGTATTACACTAGGGCGGCCATGCGCTCTTTGTATATTTTAAAAATATAAAACGCTTTTATATTTGTTTTATGTTTGTTACCCACTAGGGGGAGAACCTCTGGGAGAATACAGGATGGAGAAGGATCTGGGGGTCCTAGATGAAGACACACTGAGCGATAGTATGCAATGTCAAGCTGTATAAAGTGCCTAGCTTATAGCCCAGAAGAATCCACTCGGGGTAGGCCTCTTATCTGACCCATTCTTGGTGCCTAACGAAGAGGGAAACAGTATGTTGTTGTACAAAGTGCCTAGCGTATAACCCAGAAGAACCCACTCTGGGATAGGCCCCTTATGTAACCCTTGCTAGGCGCCCAGTGAAGAGGGAAACAAGGAGGACATGATGACCGCCCTATCACCCTACCCCCCTTCCAGCAGGTAGGACCATCAGACTTTGAGGGATTGCCTTCACAACCATCTCTATAATATAGAAAAGTGACATTCCACAAACGGCACTCAACATTTTAATGATTGTCATTATTTTGACATCTCTACGGTGTCTATTAAGGTTCTTGAGAAGGTACAATGCCCCAAAAGAGTTGATGATGTGTTTCGTCTTCTATGTAGCAGGCAGGTTTTTATGGCTTTCCACCTCCAAACCCTTAAACCCAACAGACTCAGTTTTGAGTGGGATGTGGGATGTCATTAATTTCAATGGGTGACTTGGGGTTTGGGTCTCCCTCCTGCATGGAATTTGCCCTTTATCTGTGTTATTTTCCTTTTATTTGCCTTTTTCCTTGTTTTTTGCTTTTCCTTTTGATTTTTTTATATTCATTGATGGTTTCTATGTAATACTTAACAATATGGGTATACAGAGGGGGTCAAATTGCTGATAAAGTATGCCACACCTGTTGATGTATGATTGTATTTAAGAGGTAGTACTCTCAGCTGTTCTTTGTCATCTTTGTCATGAGTAGGCACTATCCAGCGTGAAATGAGTCAACGAATCTCTCCGATTTTGGTGCTGTGATGTTTTTACCGCCTTATGCCGTGTACACACGATTGGAATTCTCGTCAGAAAAAGCTCTGATGGTTTTCCCTGTGGAATTCGGGTCAAGCTGTCTTGCCTACATGCGGTCACATAAAATTCCAATTATTCGTTTATAAAGCGGTGACGAACAACACGTACGACGGGACTAGAAAAAGGAAGTTTAATAGCCAGTAGCCAATAGCTTTTGTCTCGTGGATGAATCTGAGCATGCGTGATTTTTGCTGTGTCGTAATTGCATACACACTATCAGAATTACCGATAGATTGTTTTTCCATCGGGAAATGGTATACATTATTGGCTGGCGGAAATTCGGACAACTAAATTCTGATGGAGCATACACACGGTCGCATTTTCCGATGAAAAGCTCTCATCTGTCTTTTTCTGGCCAGAATTCCGATCGTGTGAAAGTGGCATGAGGATGCTTCCAAATCTTTATTATTAGAACTAACTGAGTGCACAGCCATCCACTTTTTATGTCCTGAAGTTTGTTGTATTTTTTTCCAATGTACACCTTTCAGGCTTGCCTACAGTTAATTAATGGTGCTGTAGTGAATTTGTGAATGGCACTACTATAAAATCATAAGAAAATAAGGATCATCACCAGTACACTTTCTTATAATTATATGCTTGTTCTTTATTCACATACAAGAACAGTGTCACGTACCTGATAGGAGCCTGAAATTACAAGGTTGGCCTCTCTTTTATCTCCAGCCTAAGCACCACTGAGAGTAGAACTGACAGTGCCAAAGGACAGGAGGAACATGAGTGCTAGTAGATTTTGATAGCAAAACCTTGGGCTGGCAATGCAGAGCTGAAAGATCTGTCCTAACATCAGGTCAGGAACAGCCGAGCCACCAGTTGAATCAGTTAGGGTTAAGGAAGGACTTTATATGTACCGCAGGTTCTGGAGGCGGGGCTGGACAGTGCAGCCAGTTAGTTCATGGCAGGCATGCACAGTGATGGTTGTAGCAAATGATAGGCACTTGGTAATGGTGTTGGTGGTCACAGGGATAGCTGAGGTCAGGAGAGGATGACCAGCAAGGTACAGTGGCATAACTAGAATAAGAGACATAAACTGAGCCAAGGTCAGGAACCAGTGACCCGAAGTGAGAGTGAAATGCAGGATCAGGTCAGAAGCAAGCTTGGTCAGTAACAAAAGACAAATACAGGACACAAGCAGGGCACAGGGAATAACTAAAGACCAGTCAGCAATGACACTGCATAATGGAATCCTTTAAATAGGCTGTTTGGTGCCAACAGGGACTGTGGAATGCTCCCCCGTCCGTGTGCAGGTCTATGAGCATTCCTGTGCACATGCTCGCATCTAGTCACATTTCTACGAGTAATACCTTGCGAATGTGCATGTCTCTGAGACTGCCATCTTACATGGATTCCCTGACAAACAGGCATCACAAGCTAAGGTTTTGGGAGATCACTGGATCTCTTTGTGAAAGCAAGGAGAACCCCCCCTACAAGTCACCATAAAAATCGGACCATCCCCTCCATACCAGACACCCTGATGTCCTTTAATCTCCCTTCCATACTGATCATTCTGCAATCTGTGAACCTCTCTTCATTCCCCATTATGAGACACCTTGCAACTTTTGACTCTTTTAACAAGCCACCTCCAACCCCACTTTTTGCTAAGGCAAAAAAGGTGGTAACCCTAATGTTGCCTAATTACTACTCGCTATTGAGCTTGTCTAGGTAAAGTGGCAGCTGTACCCTTTAGGTTCTGCTACTGGTAAGTGGTTGCAAGCAGCAGAATCACCAGTATGCCATAAGCCTAAAAGTTAGAACCTCTGTCAGGTGCATTTTACTTATGAAATAAATACAGAATTACAGAAACAAATAATTGTTTCTATATAGGTAGTTATTTTTAAGTTATTTACTTCATCTTCTGAAATCCACTTGTTTAAAGCTGAAGTTTATTAAAAATGGTTTTCAGAAAACAGCACTAGGGACATAACTTTCTTCAAATGTAGTGTATGCTACGCTATGCAAGTTGCTGGTTACTGTAAAAAAATTCTCCTTCCAGTGAAGGTGTATTCTTGTTTCTGCAGCACATTGTAAATTATTTAAAGCGGAAGTTTAGTAAAAAAAGAAAAAAATGTCATGCTGGCTGATGGTTACTGTAAAGATCACCTTCAGCGATGGTTTATCCTCCTCACAAAGTTGAATTTCCAGTGCTACGTAGGATAAAGCTTTCCTTTCCCCTTTTTCTAAATTTCTGCATCTCTGCATGCTGATGTAAAATCACCTACATTTTTTTTATATTTTTAGTTTTTTATTTTTAGCTCTGAGTTCAGAGTTTGAGAGCTCACTCCTGTGATGGTGAAGGTGATCAGTAATAACTGGGCCCACTTAACATAGTCCTAGCAACTTCCTGGGAGTTTTCAGGTCAGGCTTCAAGAGGTACATAGATGGCCTACACCTATAGCTAGGGCAGTGATGGCGAACCTTGGCACCCCAGATGTTTTGGAACTACATTTCCCATGATGCTCAACTATACTGCAGAGTGCATGAGCATCATGGGAAATGTAGTTCCAAAACATCTGGGGTGCCAAGGTTCGCCATCACTGAGCTAGGGTATTATTATTATCAAAGCTGCACAGTTTCTTTCTATCTACAGATGTCCCTTATCTGCATAGGCAGTTTTTTTGGTAAAGGTGAACTAATCTTTCAGACCTCTTTCACACTGGGGTGGTGGGTCCGTTAGAGGTAAAGCAGCACTAGTTTTAGCTGCGCTTTAAAATGTGTGCTTTTAACCCACACTAGCGGCCAGAAGAAAGGGTTAAAAGTGCCTGTGTTGGGCAGGGGCTGTCCAATGGGCAGGGTCTGTGTAGGAGCACTGTAAACAGCGCTCCTTCACCATCCCAAAGATGCTGCTTGCAGGACTTTTTTTCCAACACCACAAGCGCACTACCACAGAGTGAAAGCACTCAGACATTCACACTGGGGAGGCAAGAGAGGCAATTTTAAGGCGCTTTACATGCACTATTTTTAGGGTCTTAAGCTGGCCATACACTATACAATTTGATCGTACCGTCTCCCTCACCTTTACCAAAACGATATAAGATGGTGACAAACCCAAACTATCTATAAAATGATTCATTCAAATTCAGGCAAGCTATGATGGTAGATCAAAAGGAGACATAGTGTATGGGCAGGCTTATGCCACGTAAACACACGACCGGACTTTCCGGCAGACTAGGTCCGACAGTCTCCCCGACGGACTTTCGGCGGAGTTCCGACGGACTTTCCGAATGAACTGACTTGGCCACACACAATCACCCCAAAGTCTGACGGATTTGAACGTGATGACGTACGACCGGACTAGAATAAGGAAGTTCGTAGCCAGTAGCCAATAGCTGCACTAGAGTCGGTTTTTGTCCGTTGGACTAGCATACAGACTACAGACGAGCGCAGGAACTGGGTCCAGCTAAAAAAATTTAAACTATTTCCATCAGATTTTTGGACAGCAAAGGTCCAATGGAGCCCACACACGATCGAATTGTCAGATGGATTTGTTACGTCGAACCTTTGCTGTCAAAAAGTTCCGTTGTGTGTATGTGGCATTAGGCTCCCTGCATGTGGGCAATGCTGCTTACTCACAATCCATGGTGGATTGCTTTATCAGTAGTGGCTGGCCCACGGTTATCAGGCCTAACGCATATATGTTTGAAGAAGAATTTCTCTTTTTAACACACATTTACCATTAGACATGGCTGCAGCACAGTTGGATGCAGTTCCATCCACTACTATGAAACATTTTGGCAGGTGTTATCAACTGCTGATTGCAACGTGCCCTGACAAAGTCTCGTGTCTGCAGCACCATGTATGGGGCTTGTTGAAAACACACCTAAACTGATTGCTTTTGCTGACAATGCCTGTGTGAAAAGGGCCTTAAGCTTAGTACACTATGAAAAAATCGGATGAATGATCGTCTGCTTTTCAACTAATGTACATATCACGATGTAACTGAAAATTGTAACTTTAACGACAAAGACAAAATGTAGGCAAACGTAACTATGTCCTAGCGTTTTCCAGGTCTGATCATACACTGTATTTTCTATTTTATTATTTTAGTCAGGGCCGTCTTTAAGGCAGGGCAAAAGGGGCAGCTGCCCTGGGCCCTGTCATTGTTGTGGGGCCCAAAGCAGCTGCCTCATACTTGCCAACCATTCCAGTTTAAATTCCCTTGTCCCTTGAAGTTTTAGACCTGTGCTGTGTCCGGATATCTCAGTGTGAAGTGCTGCTACTATTGCTGGCCAGCTCTGCCCTATTGTTGTGTAAAAATGACTCACCTGCAGACCCTGTGTTTACATGTAAATAACCATCATTCATATGTAAATATCAGTGACATTCATAAGTAAATATCTGGGGCTGAATGCATTGATATGTAAATAACGGTGGTATGCATATGTATATCATACACCCCTGCAGTGAGGAGAAGATGTGCTGTAACCTATTGCAACCAGTGACCAGTATTACTGTACAGTAATCTCTAGCAACCAATCAATAAGCAGAAGTCATGTGCTGTAAACTTTAGCAACTAATCAGTGAGCCTTGATGTGTGTTGTAACCTCTAGCAGCCAGTCAGTAAGCAGTAATGATATGCTGCAACTTCTGGCAACCAAACGCAATCACTGCCTGATCTGATACAGTAAACTGATTTTAAGTCTAGCTGCTAATTATTGTATGTCTCAGAGAAGGTGGAGAGTGAAATTGCATGGGGGGGAGGGGGCCCCAGGATTTTTTTTGCCCAGGGTCTAATCAATATTAAAGACAGCCCTGATTTTAGTATCATTACTGTACACATTGAATGGAAATTGGACATTAGGGGCTATTTACTAAAAGAAAATTCACTTTGCACTGCAAGAGCTCTTGGCAGTAAAGTCGCTGTAGATCTGAGGGGGACATGCAGGCAAAATAAAAAACAGCATTTTAGCTTGCACATGATTTGATTATGAAATCAGCAGAGCTTCCCCTCATTTCAGAGCTATCCCTTAGATTTAGTGCACTTCCAAGTGCACTTGGAGTGCAAAGTGGATTTGTCTTTCGTAAATAACCCCCGCTGTGTTCATGGCCAATAGAAATTCTCTAGCTTGCACCTTTGTTTCTTTTTTTGTCCGTACAGTCAGAATCAGCTGTCCAAAGCTCTATACCAACAAACAGATAATCAACTGATCGTTCCTTGTATAGAAATTTTCATGCAATCTTATCATGTGCCTTTAGTTTGCAGTGACACTACAGCACTCCCTCTTGAAGTCAGCGCCATCTTCTCCACCAATTCTTCCACATCTGATGTCCCTTTGGCCATAGGGCAGCCACTGATGATATCACCTCTGTGTATGCATGTTATGCTGCGTACACATGAACGGACTTTCCGGCAGACGAGGTCTGACGGTCTTCCCAACGGACTTTCGAAGGAACGGACTTGCCCATACACGGACTAAAGTCTGTTAATTTTGAAAGTGACTCCAGGTACGACGGGACTAGAAAAGGAAGTCAATGCAGCTCCCCCACCCCAAAGCACCTTGCCTCCGTGTGGATGAAGACAAGGGCCTCTTCCCGACAACCCTGGCCGTTGGTTGTCGGAGTCTGCAGGCAGGGGGGCTTATCGGAATCCGGGAGCCCCCTTTGATAAGGGGGCCCCCAGATCCTGCCCCCGTTACAACGTACCCCTACCCATTCACTTGGGGGGGAAAAAGCGTCAATTAAAAAAACACACTAGACAGGTTTTTAAAGTAATTTATTAGGCAACTATGGTGGTTTCTTCCGACTCCTCCACTCTCTTCTGTCTCTTCTCCCGCTCTCTGGACTTCTCTCCCAGCCTACGGCCTCTTCCACCACTCTGCGATTTTTCTACCGGGCTCCTCGGCTATCTTCTGCTCTTTTGCTAGCGGTGGCCCGGTCTTCTTCACTGTTCTCTTCTTCCGATGTTGACACAATGCTCTCTCCCACTGTAATGCTGTGTACACATGCGCAACGACTTATATAGGCATGGGACACCCGGTTAGCCCGCCCCTTATGAAGGCACATTCCCAGCATGCCTCGGGCTGTGACATCATAATGGGCCGGGTCCCGAGGCATGCTGGGACTGTGCCGTCATAAGGGGTGGGGTCACCGGGTGACATCACCCGGTAACCTCACCCCATGCCTAGTGTGTCTTTTTATTGACACTTTCCCCCCCAGGTGAATGGGTATTGGTACGATGTACCCCATACTTATTCACATAGGGTGGGGGGCCGGGAGCCCCCTTTAATAAGAATTCCGATAAGCCTCCCGCCAGCTAACCCCGACAACCAACAGCCAGGGTTGTCGGGAAGAGGCCATTGTCCTCAACAACATGGGGACAAGGTGCTTTGGGGTGGGGGGGGCCGCAGGGCGCCCCCCTGCCCCAAAGCACCCACCCCCCATGTTGAGGGCATGCAGCCTGGTACGGTTCAGGAGGGGGGAGGCACTCGCTCGTTCCCATCCCCTTTCCTGACCGGCCGGGCTGTGTGCTCGGTTAAGGGTCTAGTATGGATTTTGGGGGGACTCCTACGCCGTTTTTTCGCCGTAGGGGGTTCCCCTTAAAATCCATACCAGACCTAAGGGACATTGTTGCTTATCTCTCGCTGCAATAGGAAAATGTGTTTTTCCTATTGCAGCGAGCGTGAGATACACAGTACCGTGCAACTGAGAACCAGCGCAATCCGAAACATTCTCGCGGGCAGGTGCTGTAGCTGCCCTTGCATCGTATTTGGTCTGTCGGACCAGCATACAGACGAACCGGTTTCCCGATAGGAACTGGGTCCGGCGGAGTTCCGGTGGGAAGATTTAAAACATGTTCTATTTCTAGGTCCGTCTGATTTTTTTTTTTTTTAAGTCAGATGAAGCCCACACGCGATCGGAATGTCCGACCGCGTCGTTCTGTCAGACCTATTCCACCGGAAAGTCCGGTCTTGTGTAAGCAGCATAAGAGTTACCTTATCCTGGCATTCTTAGCTCCTAACCACATCTCTGTACTAAGTGTGTACACTGTGTTGTCCATGAGCTGCAGGCAATTTACAAAAAATAAATAATTGGTAAGAGAAAGGGGAAAGTTTTTTTTTTTTGCCAGAAGAGACATGTAAAGTCTAAACTACAAATTAAAAATAAATAAATTAATAATTAAAAAAATAAAAAACTTGTTGCTATTTTCTTTTTACTTTAGCACACCTCCAACTTTTTGAGATGGAAACAAGAAATACTTATTGGCAAAAGTCTGTTCAAAAATTCCTGGAACTTGTGCTTGGCAACAATTTAAGCGAAATTGCTGGACCAAAAAGTAGCTGAATACTTAACCACACAAATTCTGTAAAGATATTAAAGAGAAAGTAAACTTTCCCACTCTGATGCTTCTTTTCATTTAGTCCATTATAATAAGTAATTATCAAACTATAGCCACTGTAATCCAGCCCAAATCGCATATTACTTACTGTTTAAAGAAACTTTAAAAGCTTGTTTCCAGGGGTTAGGCAGCGTCATCTTAAGTATTGTTTTCTGAGTCCACAGTGGAGTGTATTTCCACCCTTGAGCACTTCCTGTACTGTTAACCAAACCTCCTTCTCAATCCAACGTTTCTATGGCAACCCTGCTTCACTGCTCATAGCTGACTTGTTTTATTTCATAGTATTTACTTGTGCCAATTGTCTAATGTTTGCCTTTGTCAGTCTTACCAGCTTCAATTGATAAGACTGCAGTAATGGCCAGGTTTACACTGCATGTGATGTCACATGGTCACATGGTGTGTAGGAGAAAGCTCTGAATGATTCTGCAGCCTCCTGGGATATCATTGGTGTGCCGTAGGAAGTCCTGATAACAGATAGATAAGCACATAGAGAGTGTGCCGTAAATCAGGGGAGATCTGGGCATGCTCAGTGATGTCATTCTAAAGAACAAAAAGGATTACAGAAATACTAAGCAAGTAAGGCGATATCTACAAGCAGTGTTCATTAGGGTTTTTATGCTGATTTACATGGAACAAAGTTTTGGGGGAGAGTTTACAACCACTTTAATATTGCACTCAAACAAATGTTGTGTAAATGTAAAAATCACATGTATATCACTGATATCCTGCCATATCAACCACTACCATATAAAAATAAAAGTTTTCAATGAATAACCATATTAAATAATCAAAAATTCATGCAAAGAAAGAAATAAAAAGTAAAAAATGGCAAAATTCACACCAGTGTGATCAGTTCCAGGACTTTCCAGTTCCAGAAAAAAAAAAAATAACACATGTTGAATTTTTGCTGCACTGGACTGTACTGGAACACGGTAAAATGCATCAAAAACTCAGCGGAATGCACTGAAACGCATCAAACATGCACTAAACCCCAGTACAGTCAAGAAAAAAAAAAGGTAAAAATACGAAAAATAAAGCATCTGGAAACACATTAAAAAACTCACCAGAATGCATTAAAAACATGCATGCAGAAACGCATTCGGGAATGGATCTGGAATGCATTTCTGTAGTGTAAACCAGCCCTAAATGAAGTGCTTCAGTGTTACCACCGTGCTCATAAGGGCAAACAGGCTGCTTACCAGACCATGAGATCCCACAAAGGAGATCATAAGCGCATTGGAAATATTCCCCTTTTCGAGAACCACAACTTTCTTCTTAAAAGTCTCAGTCCTGGTGTAAGTCACCTTCTGGCTCTCGAACATACAGTATCTCACAAAAGTGACTATGCCCCTCACAATCATGCTCAGTATGCTCTGTTTCAGTATGTCACAGTACATGTTGGCATTCATGTTTCCCTCAATGAACTGTAGCTCTCCAGTGCCGACAGCACTCATGCAGACCCAGACCATGACACTCCCACCACCATGCTTGACTAGACAAAACACACTTGACTTTTGTACTACTCACCTGGTTGCCGCCACACACGCTTAACACTATCTGAACCAAATACCTTTATCTTGGTCTCATTAGACCACAGGATATGGTTCCAGTAGTCCATGTCCTTAGTCTGCTTGTCTTCAGCAAACTGTTTGCTGACTTTCTTGTGCATCATCTTTAGAAGAGGCTTCCTTCTGGGATGACAGCCATGCAGACACATTTGATGCAGTGTGCGGCGTATGGTCTGAACAATGACAGGCTGAACCCCCACCTCTTCAACCTCTGTTTTTTAGCATTTTTTGAAGAAAAAAAATATTTTATAACATTAAAAAATGCTGGTGAGTGACGTTTTTGTGCATTTATCTATGTTTATAAGCTGAAAAAAAGTCTGAAAAACATCTCTTAGAACCAACTATTTATTTATTTATTTACTGCTCAGAAACACCACTGCCCAAAACTGCTGATGACAGCCTATGTGTGCATGGACACATAGGATAACATGATGAAGAGTTTAATGACTGTAAAAAAAATGTCTACAGCCAAAAACAGCAGCTGTAAAAACATCAAAAAACGTCCAGTGTGTATGAGGCACAATGGCTGTGTGTTGAGCTATTTTAAGAGGACAGTAAATGTACACTGTTAAACAAACTGTACACTAACTACTATACATTACAGTAAAAAGTGTCATTTCTTCAGTGTTGTCACATCAAAAGATATAATAAAATATTTACAAAAATGTGAGGGGTGTACCCACTTTAGTGAGATACAGTACATGCGTATCAGAAATAAACTGGTAGTCCTATACTGCTTAAAAGATTTATTAGAAAGTATTGCATTTACAGAATAAAACTAGTATAAAGGCAAACAGCAAATGTGGATCGGATCGTGTGTGCTGACCTCACACTGCTATTAGCAAAAGTATGTAGGGATAGGACACCCCCACTACCACTCCCCCTTAAAGGAAAATGATACAAATAAAAAAGATTAGTTAAAGTGGAGGGCCACACTGAAAAAAAAAGACATTAAAAATTAGAAAAAAATCTGAAAAAAAAATGAAACAAAATTTTTTTTTTAACTTACCAGAAATGCCTGTTGCTAGGCACATCATCCTAATCTGCCTCTTCCTCCTCCGCGGAGATCTTCTTTCTTCTCTCCTCGTCGCGTTGTCTTCTGGGTAATGGGTCGCTCTGTGTTCTGGGAACTGTGTGTCCCAGAACACAGCGCGTCCCATTCACAAAGGGCTGCGCGACTGGCGTATGCACAGTAGGAAACGGGCAGTGAAGCCGCAAGGCTCCACTGCCTGTTTCCCTTACATAGAATGGCAGCGCCGGGACCCGAGAGCCCTGGACAGGTAAGTGCTTATTAAAAGTCAGCAGCTACAGTGTTTGCAGCTGCTGACTTTTAATTTTTTTTTTTTAAACCGGCCCTCTTTAAAGGGTAAATCGACTTTCATGGAGAAAAAAATAGCAAATAAAGAATAAATAGTATAGCGTATACAATTGAGACACAAATCATAATGTAATTGAATGTTATTAAAAATTACCTTTCCTTTTCAATCTACAGCTCTGTAATTTTCTGTAAAATGCAATGCAATATGGCTACCTGGAGCATCATTTCCTGCTTCTGTGATTGGCTCACTGATTTTCCCAGAAGGCTGCATTAAGATAGAAGTCACATATCAGGCATCCCCTGGAACAAAAATGTTATTTTTGGTGAGATACTTCCAATAGGAACATGTGTAAAGGGATGCAGACCCTGCAGCTTTCCTCATTAGAGTCCTGAACGTGCAGCAGCTGATTGATAGTTATAAAAGCACTCCCATACAGATTCACACAAACACAGAGGGATTTCTTCAGAATAACAAAAGGAAGGAATCTGCAACAAAGTTTGTTATAATCCTTGTAATGTACATAGATAGATTAAGCGTTTTTTACGCTTTAAAATCGACAAGTGCTTTCTTACCACTACTATACCTTTATATTGACTTTTGATATTTACAAGTGCAGCCATTTAGAAATTGGATGAAATGTTTAGCACTGGGAAACACTTCCAACATTTGGAGATGGGAATGAGGGACACCTACCAGCAAACATATGTAGGCATAGGACATGCCCCCTGCCACGCCCCTTAAAGGGGACATAACCAGGTTAATAAAATCCACAAGTTTTTTTTACCACTAATATTCCTTTATATTGGCTTTTAAAATTAACAAATGCAGCAATTTAGAATTTGGATGAAAGGTTTAGCACTGAGAAACACTTTTTAAAGATAAAAGGTGCATTTTATGTACAACTATATAGATTAGACCAAAATGAGGGAGAAATAGGGACAAGGGGACATTGATTCAAATTTAGGGACAGTTGTGAGCTATGCTTTATTTTTGCAACCATAAACAGATTCTGAAGCTCATCTTGACTGAAAGTTCCCCGGTTTGTTCATGGTCAATAAAGTTTTCCTGCTGCTGCAGTGAAGGATTGTGGGTGTTGTGGTCCTGTGATCTTCCTGGGTGTACGACGTCTGTTCAGCCTGTGTAGTCCGTGTGTCAGGCAGTGTCTCCGGCTGTAGGAGGGAAGGGAGAGGTGAGCTGTCTGTTCGCTTCCTATATCTGGAAGGGGAATAGTCGGAGAGGCCCGGACACAGCACTTCCTGGACGGCAGGTAGGTGAGTGTTGTGTGTACACTGAGGTTCTCCCCGGAGGTGTTCAGTGACTGTGTGACGGAGAGGAGAGCTGTCTGCAATAGACTTGTATGTCATCTTCTGTACCGCTCTCCTCGCCTGTTATTACTACATATCTCAGGACAACAGCACAATGTTGTCATATTTACTACAAGTCATTGATTGGCGTTTGTGATCTGGGGAAGGTTTTCTATTTACTGGAGCAAAATTGTATTACTATGAAATATGAATAAAACTCCTACTGGTGGGAATGTCCAGTAGTGTACAGAGCTCATCAGGCTGAGGAATGGATTGTATAGCGTTGTGGAACGTCCAGGGCTGTGATTGGGGTCATGGGAGTGGATGGGCTGTGCCAAGAGTCATTGAAGTGCACAGGTGCATTTTGGGTGTCATTGGATAAGCACTTTTGAGGTGCATCCACGTAGAAGTGTGCTGATGTGTGCCATGGGTCAGTAAAGAAACGCAGGGTGCAGCATGGGTCGTCAGGAAAATGATAGCCAGAGAGGAGTTGTCAGAAGCACACGATTTGTGCTGGGTGGTCATTGGAGAAGCTCTCGGGACAAGAGTGCAGGGTGTGCTGGGGTTGTAGGAGGTGTGCCAAGAGGAGTCGAAGAAATGTGCCATAGACCTTGGGGGGGGCGTTGAGGACGGGCCATGGATCTTGGGGGGGGCGTTGAGGACGGGCCATGGATCTTGGGGGAGGCGTTGAGGACGGGCCATGGATCTTGGGGGAGGCGTTGAGGACGGGCCATGGATCTTGGGGGAGGCGTTGAGGACGGGCCATGGATCTTGGGGGAGGCGTTGAGGACGGGCCATGGATCTTGGGGGAGGCGTTGAGGGCGGGCCATGGATCTTGGGGGAGGCGTTGAGGGCGGGCCATGGATCTTGGGGGAGGCGTTGAGGGCGGGCCATGGATCTTGGGGGAGGCGTTGAGGGCGGGCCATGGATCTTGGGGGAGGCGTTGAGGGCGGGCCATGGATCTTGGGGGAGGCGTTGAGGGCGGGCCATGGATCTTGGGGGAGGCGTTGAGGGCGGGCCATGGATCTTGGGGAGGCGTTGAGGGCGGGCCATGGATCTTGGGGGAGGCGTTGAGGGCGGGCCATGGATCTTGGGGGAGGCGTTGAGGGCGGGCCATGGATCTTGGGGGAGGCGTTGAGGGCGGGCCATGGATCTTGGGGGAGGCGTTGAGGGCGGGCCATGGATCTTGGGGGAGGCGTTGAGGGCGGGCCATGGATCTTGGGGGAGGCGTTGAGGGCGGGCCATGGATCTTGGGGGAGGCGTTGAGGGCGGGCCATGGATCTTGGGGGAGGCGTTGAGGGCGGGCCATGGATCTTGGGGGAGGCGTTGAGGGCGGGCCATGGATCTTGGGGGAGGCGTTGAGGGCGGGCCATGGATCTTGGGGGAGGCGTTGAGGGCGGGCCATGGATCCTGGGGGAGGCGTTGAGGGCGGGCCATGGATCCTGGGGGAGGCGTTGAGGGCGGGCCATGGATCCTGGGGGAGGCGTTGAGGGCGGGCCATGGATCCTGGGGGAGGCGTTGAGGGCGGGCCATGGATCCTGGGGGAGGCGTTGAGGGCGGGCCATGGATCTTGGGGGAGGCGTTGAGGGCGGGCCATGGATCTTGGGGGAGGCGTTGAGGGCGGGCCATGGATCTTGGGGGAGGCGTTGAGGGCGGGCCATGGATCCTGGGGGAGGCGTTGAGGGCGGGCCATGGATCCTGGGGGAGGCGTTGAGGGCGGGCCATGGATCCTGGGGGAGGCGTTGAGGGCGGGCCATGGATCCTGGGGGAGGCGTTGAGGGCGGGCCATGGATCTTGGGGGAGGCGTTGAGGGCGGGCCATGGATCCTGGGGGAGGCGTTGAGGGCGGGCCATGGATCTTGGGGGAGGCGTTGAGGGCGGGCCATGGATCCTGGGGGAGGCGTTGAGGGCGGGCCATGGATCTTGGGGTTAGTGTGCAGGGTGCGCCATTGGTCATGGGGAAGCATACAGGAGTTGTCAAAGTGCACAGATGCATATTGGGTGTGGAGAAACATGCAGGGTACATCAAGGGTCATCAGGAAAGTGCTTGGGTGCAGTTTAGCCATCGGCGGGGCAGCATGCATTGTCAGGGAAGTGGATGTGTTGTGAGTTGTCAGAAAAGTTTGCATGGTACTTAATAGGCCCAAAAAAAAAAAGCGCACGAGGTGCAGTGGGGCTCAGCAGGAAAGCATGTGAGGTGCATTGGACGGTTCGTAAAGAAGCGTGTGGATGCATTATGGGCATCGGCACTAAATCGGAGCCCCGATCTTGTTGTCCTGATGATACTTTTTTTTTCACAGGATGGAAAATATGCAAGGTGGTTGTTTTTTATTAAGCAGATCTGCTTTTAGGAAAGTTCTGGGCTTTTAAAAATGAAAGGCGCTTTATGGCAACTTTTAATCGGGGCTAAAAACTTCAAATCCTGAGCTACTAGCCAGGCCTCAAGGGTTACTTGCCACTAGTTGCCCCACCCAACCCCTAGCCTGCCCCTAATGCCTCTCCAAAACACGCCCTCATTATCTCATGAAATGACACTTAAATGTTTTATGAAGAATTCATTGATAAAAATAAATATTAACAACTTTATCTGTGCAGGGGGAGAGGAATTGCCAGCCGGATGATGAGAGTGCCGAGGAACATCACAGCTTTCATTTTAATTGCTGTGTTCCCAGTCCACCACGTGCCGTCACATACAGCCACTCCCCCTGGCTGGGGAACTTTGATAGGCTTCACATGTCTCGGGATTGGATGGGTGTTCTGTCTATCAAAGTCCTAGACAAAGAGGAGGGGCTGTATGTGACAGCGAGTGCGGGCAACATGCAGCAATGGAAATGGAAGCTGTGATGTTCCTCTGCACTCTCATCATCTGGCCACCTTCTCTCTTCCACTCTGATCGAGGCTCCCACACAACCCCTGTGCTCAAACCCCCCCACCCCCCAGGCAGCCATAGCTCGCCAGTCCTCAAAATCCATTCGCGCAAGTGAAATTTGGGGGCTGTTTTAATGTTTATTTTTCACTTACTTAGAACCCCTAAACATTTTTATATATATATATTTTATTTTTTATTTTTTAAGCAGTGGTTCTAGAGAATAAATTGGAGGGTGTTGCAGTTTTAAAGTAAATAGATACCAAACATGTCATGCTTTAAAATTGTGCATGCAACGGCAACAAACAAACAACGCAAATTTTACTATTCATATGCAACGCTTTAAAAGCCTTTAGAGGTCACTCATTTAGATTTAGACACTAGAATTATTGCCCATGTTTTGGACGTTAATGGTGATCCCTCACATGTGTGGGACTATCGCTGTCTACGTGGAATGGATGCATGAGTTTGCTTTTGCCAGCGAACACGGGGGTGCTTGCATTTTTATTTTATTTTTTTTGCTGTCACAAAGAATGTAAACGTCCCTTGTGTAGGCAGTGACAGGTACTTTTTTTTATGGAGAGATTTTTTTTTTTTTTTTTTTTATTTTTTTTAGGATGCATGCTGGATGTTTTGGCATCTGGTGTGTTTGTTTTTTTTTGTTTTTTTTGTTTTTTCCTGGCTCTAAATGCCTCTCCATGTTAGTCTGTGTCCATGTACACACTGGCTTTTAGCAGCGCTTGGAGGCAGGAAAAAGGAAAAAATAACACTGCCAGTGCATCCAGGAGCAGCAGAGTTTGGGCAGAATAAAATGCTTGATGCTGCTAAATGGGTCTAAAACATTAAGCAATGATTTATTCTGACCAATTAAATTAACGCCCGAAAGCTTGACGCCTCTAAAAGCTGTAGACACTTTTACAAGCATCAGCCATTTGTTTTCTGACATCTATTGACCTCCTCCCAGAACCACTTTCCCTGCGTGCATGCTCTGTGATTGGACATAGCTGATCACAGATTGGGGTAAGGCCCGGTTAACACTGCTGTGACTTGGGATCCGACTTGTGAGACCCCAAGTTACATGACCTATAAAATCCTATGTTAGTGAAATGAGAGCTTTCTTAAAGCGGGAGTCCGCCGGGACTCCGCGTTTTTTTTTTTTTTTTTTTTTAAAAGCCAGCAGCTACAAATACTGCAGCTGCTGACTTTTAAAATAGTGACACTTACCTGTCCAGCGCGCCCGCGATGGCGGCACCCGAAGCCGATCTCTAGATCGTCTCTCGGGTCCTGCCGCCGCCATCTTGGGTATGGGAATCAGGAAATTTCCCAGTTCCCTACTGCGCATGCGTGAGTCGCGCTGCGCAATAAGGACGGTCCCCGCTGCCTCTGGGATCTGTGTGTTTCCCAGCAGGCAGCGGGGCACTTGCGGAAAGGGGAGGGCACTTGCGGAAAGGGGGGTAATCTACGCCCCTTTCCGCAGAGAGCTATCCCGGAAGTGGGTGCAGATACCTGTACTGTACAGGTATCTGCACCCCCCTCCCCCCTGAAAGGTGCCAATTGTGGCGCCGGAGGGGGGGAGGGTTCTGATGAGTGGAAGGTCCACTTTAGGGTGGACCTCCGCTTTAATTGGCACTACTGAAGTTGCTGTGACTTTAGTAAAGGTTCCTGTACTACTTTAAGGCGACTTATATCAGACTTGTGCCCATAGACTAATGGAAGTCACCTCCAAGTCAGATCCTCTTTTATATTGATGTAATTTGGATCCAACATTACAGGAAGATCACGCAGGCATTTCCGAAAGTCACTTCTAAAGTAGCATTAAGTCCCATCAAAATAGTACTCAAGTCGCCAGCAAATTGCTTAGCAAAGTCGCATGACTTTCAGGTCGCGACAGTGTGAACTGAGCCTTAAGGCTGGGTTCACACTGCTGCGGGGGGAGATCGGATGTGATTTGCGGTGCAAATCACATCCGATCTCCGTAGCGTTGCGAGTACAGCCATACAGATAGTATGGCTGAATTCGCATCGCTCCCACAGCAAACTCGCACGGGACCCTTTTTTTGGTCCGCAACAGAATCGGATCGCATGGGGGTTCACACCATGCGATCCGATTCCTGTGCGAGTCGGCAGATCGCACTGCGATATGCGGATGGATCTGGGGGTGTCATTAACATATCATTGACACTCCCAGCCGTCCGCATAGGGCAGTGTGAACTGCCGGCGGGAGTAATGCGATGCGGGAAAACGCCGCGGATTCGCGGCGTTCCCGCATCGCAGCGGTGTGAACCCGGCCTAAGGGCCAATCACAGGGGCCTTTTACCACCTGGTCAGCTGTGTCCAATCACAACTGATCAGTAAACACACTTGCTGGTTATCGTCATTCCTTTCCTCACGCTGTCACAGCATGAGGAGAATCAGATCCGGGAACTGGCAAGTGTTAAAGCAGCCATCAACACTGATCATCAGTGCAGCCCCAACAGTGTTGCTAATCAGTGTCTCCCCTTCGTTGCTGCCTATTAATGCCCATCACTGCTGCCCACCAGTGCTGCCTATCAGTGCCCATCAATGCAGCCTCATCAGCACACATTACCTGTTTGCAAAATTTTAACAGAAACTAAGAAAAATGTTATATATATATATATATATTTGGCTTGTTTAGCAAAAAATAAACCCAGTGGTGATGGGTTAAATCAGGGGTAGGGAACCTTTTTGGCTGAGAGAGCCATGAACGCCACATATTTTAAAATGTAATTTCGTGAGAGCCATACAATATGTTTAAAACTAATACAAGTAAATGTGTGAATTTATGTAAGACCAACACTTTTAAAGTGCAATAAGTCTCTGAATTAAACAATCAGGTGTTCTTTATTAAGAGCTAAATCCCAGAACAAAGAAATACGGCAAAGTTGCCAAACATGACATGACCTCTGAATTCTTTTTAATAACCTTGTTATGCTAACCAATGATGAATAAAGTACTTCTTACCGTTAATGCGACTTCTGGTGCTGCATGGTTTTGCTGATGGCTTTGTAGTCTGGTTGATACGTGGTGAGGTTAAAGCGGTTCTTCACCCTAAAGGGGAAGTTCCGCTAATCTGATCCCTCCCTCCCTCCGGTGCCACAATCGGCACCTTTCAGGGGGGAGGGGGGTGCAGTTATTATCCAGGTATCTGCACCCACTTCCGGGCAGACCGCCGCAGACGCCCCGCCCCCCCGTTGTGTTCTGGGAAACACACAGTTCCCAGGACACAGCGGGGACCAGAAGAGACACGCAGCGCGACTCGCGCATGCGCAGTAGGGAACCGGGCAGTGAAGCCGCGATGCTTCACTTCCCGATTCCCTGACAGAGCGATCGCTCATCATCTGCCGCCGACTTCACTGGACCCTGGGACAGGTAAGTGTGATTTTATTAAAAGTCAGCAGCTGCAATATTAGTAGCTGCTGGCTTTTAATATTTTTTTTTAGGTGCAGAACCACTTTAAGCTTCATGCAGGCGTTGAGACTTCCATCCGTTAAACGTGATCGTAGTTTGTTCTTAATTTTCTTTTTTTATCAATCGACTATTTATAACTGTAATATCCACGTCATCTCCCCCACTGTAATATGTCTGACTCTGCTTACCACTAGCAGGAAGTTCCAGGAGCAGATGAGGCGGGCGATGATGTTGACGTCAGCGTGCTGCTCACCTAGGCCGCCGCTAGGTGTACCAAGATGGCCGCGGCTCCAGAGCTAGGCTGAAGCCGCAGCCTTTCCTAATGGGCTCAATCCACGGATCGGCACACCACGCAGTCCGCGGATTGAATTGCGAGAGCCAGATGTAGTCATTAAGAGCCACATGTGGCTCGCGAGCCATAGGTTCCTGTCCCCTGGGTTAAATACTACTCCAGTTTTAAAATATTCTCCTTTTTTTTTTTTTTTTTAGAGTGCCAATCCCCAGTAAAGAGACAGACAGGCATACACAGATCTACTCAGAATAAATGATCTTGTATGTATACTACAACCAAACTATAAGTATATGTTGAAACAAAAACAGAATGCAAATCAGGAGGTCAACAACAGTTTAAATGCACCTGTCAGCAAACTGGTTGCATCAATACAAGCCCAAAGCGTTTAAACTTTCCCTTACTTCCGGTCTGTCTAAAACCAAAAATCTGCCTAAGGCTGGACACCCAGGATCAATCAGCCAAAAGCAGTTGATTTGGCAGGAACCTGCCAACTTTTGGCCCGCGTATACAGCTCCCTATCCAGTTGTGAGACCAGCTTTCATCAAACGAGCAAGCTGGAAAGCCAGCATCCAATCGGCGTTCACAGCCAATGGCAGTTCCCCAACAGCACAGTGGGGGAGATCTTAGTATGGTGACCTCCTTCTTCCCTTTTTTTTTTTTTTTTGCTCAGCGATCTGTGTTGTAAAAAAATAAACTCTTACCCTAGGGTCACACCTATGTGTTATAAGTGCATTTTGCAGTTTGCAGATAGGCTCTACAGTCCATTTAACATGGTTTCTTATGGTACAAATTCACACCCATGCATTTTTGGAAAGGGTCAGGGAATTTTTCCCGCAATTGGCGGTTAACAGACTTCAATGGAACTGCGCTAGGAATGCAAGTGTTGTGTTTGGGATGTCCCCTGCTGTCTGGCACCTCTTGGAGCCCTTTCACACTGACAACATGGGGGCGTCGACGGTAAAGAGCCGCTAGTTTTTCCGGCCGCTAGCGAGTTGCTTTTAACCCCTATTAGTGGCTGAATAAAGGGTTAAAAGCTGTCGCGGCGCTGCCCATTGATTTTAATGGGCAGGGGCGCTATAGAAGCAGTGTAAACACCGCTCCTAAAGCGCCTCCAAGAAGCTTCTTACAGGATTTTTTTTGGCATCCTGCCAGCGCAGCACCCCAGTATAAAAGTACTCGAGGGCTCGGTTAAGGTTATGGTATGGAATTGGGGGGGGGGGGGATTTTATTTATTTATTTTTGGCATGGGAGGGTCCCCTCCGAATCCATACCATATATATATATATATATATATATATATATATATATATATATATATATATATATATATATATATATATATATATATATATATATATATATATATATATATATATATATATATTATTTTTTTTTTTTTTCCCGTGAATTCTTTTGATGGCTATTTTATGGTGTGTGTTTGTTTTTATTTTATTTTTTTTAAGAATGCTGGCCCTCTCCTTAGAAATCAGTTATATATAGTGTGTTTCAAAGGGGGGGGGGGATGCAAACTGCATGCGAAACGCATAAAAAACATGTGTTTAAAAATGTGAAACGCACTGCAAAATGTGCCTACAAAACGCATCAAGCGCAGCCGCATAAATGTGAAAAAGACTTTAGTGTCTACTCAGCATAACCAAGCTCCAGATAGGACTAAAAATGCAACTGGAGTTTAAGGCTGGATTCACAACTATGCATTTTTTGTGCTTTTTGCAGATTTGCACTACAGTCCATTTACCATGGTTTCATATGGAACACTTTCTGTAGTGCAAAATGCAAAAAGCACCAATACTGCATAGATGTGAATCCAGCCAAAATCTTTTTCCACTCCAAAACTCCAAAAAAGGGGTTGTCTAAACAGTTTTAAATACAAAGATTTCAATGCAACTTTTAATTATTTGACAGTTTATAGTAGCAGCAAGTGGTTTAGGCCAAGCCAAATCTGTTGCTTCGGTCATAAAAATCTGCAATCAATAGTTCCAGAAATATAGGCATCTGCAGTCATTTGCTAAAGTTGATCTTGGCGGTGCTGCTTTCCACTGATCTGCTCTCCTTGCTGCTAGATGAGATTTGCTGTATAAATGACAAGCTCCATTCGTCCCCTTGGATGAATGGAGCTGTCATTCCGGTAAAGTGTGTACAAGCACAGGGAAAGATGTGGTAAAAAAGAATAAGTAGTGTGCAAAATATTCCTTCCTTAATCATTGTAATCCAGCAAAGATTCCTAATCCCGAGAAATACTGGCAAAATCTTATCCATCCGAGAGGAGTGTGATTGGCCCCAAATTTCTTTTGAGCATTTCATGGGCATTTTGTTTTCTTCTGGAGAATGGGAAGAGGGATTTCTCAGCTAAGCATACCCTCCTGTCTGCATGCCTGTGCTAAGGGCAGATGGATTCCAGGAACTAAATGCTACATGAATCTGCCATTATTCAAGATCACAGCTAGGCAAATGATTTTTGAAATCTACAACAAAACCTATGGTGAGCCTGTAGTTCCATCCCCTGATATACAGTAGCTCTTTTATCCATTCTCCGCAGCTCTATAGGTTTCTAGAAAATACACCCATTAAGACACTTCCTCTCTGCTGCAAGACAAATCGTGCCCTCCTTTGGGAAAACCCCACAACCTCTCCATTGACATAAGAGTGGAAAAGCTTTTGGTGATTGATAAAGACCTATGGGATTAGTTTATAACCCTATGCAGTTGATAAGATGGATAAACCTGTTAAATGATTTCTAATTACTCAGATACCCCGATCTAAAATTCAGTACATTTCCACTCGCATAATTCTCTTAGCTTATTAGAATTTGTTACGCAAATCACCCCCCCCCCCCCCCCCTCCCTTACCTGATCCAGGTTATCAGCAAATAGATCTGTAGTATATGGAAGGACAGCAAAGAATGACTGTTATTGAACAAATATGGCTTTCCCCATGTGCATATGCAATTAAAATTCATACATGCATACAATTGATGTTTTCTAAAACATAATGGCACATTGATAAGACTAAATAGAATAAGCCTAAGCGCTGACATGGTATATGTGCTGAGAAATAAAATAGAAAAAAACCTTAATGATTAGGCTGAAACCATGTATACAGTGTTCTGTCACTCAGTAGGTTAAATATCTAATGGTGCGCTCTAATCAATTTCCTACTTAGACACTGCACTAAACATGTAATACATACTACTCAGTTTAAATATAATCAAATCTGTGCATATATATAAAAGTTCTGAGTACAATATTATGTCCGCAGACACAAACAAAGTGCTAAATGCTGTGAAAAAATGCTTAAGTATACCATTCACAAGTGAAGAGAAAAATGCTGCGTGTGATAACCACTGGTGCCTTTAAAATAAAGTGCTAAATACTGTGCAGCATAAATACACCTCCTTAAATGGAGGTAATTATATAACCATACAAAATAAAGTGCTGTATAATAACACTAGGGGTGCAACGGATCAAAAAACTCACTGATCGGATCGTTCCTCAGATAAGTCACGGATTGGATAATTTTTCGGATCAGCAAATAATTGAATTTGCAAAAAACTGAAAATTCCACCACCATATAGTCCCCACTGTAATATTCACAATCTTGCCACTGTAATATCCACCCTATCTCCCCCAATATAATATTGGCTGAGCAAGGATGGGTATGGCAGGGTACTGCAGAGTATTGGCAGGATATTGGCAGATATTGTCACAGAGCAGCGCTGTGGGCACTACAGATGCAACCCACAGCGCTGCTGCCATCCGATTACAGATCTGTACAGAGAGGGGAGAGAGGAACCAGCATCATCATGACGCCGGTTTGTTTGCAAGTGATCGATCCGTCATTTTGATGGCGCGATCACTTTGTAAACACCGACGGGGGCACCAAGATGGCCACCGCTTTGCAACTAGGCCGTAGCCTTGGCCTTTCCTAAGGCCGAGATCGCGGCGTGTGCCGATCCGAGCTGGGTGACCCGTTAGGATCACGGATCGTGCCGATCCGTTGCACCCCTAAATACCACCTGTTAAAATCCTGAAGTTGTGGTACAATAAATATGTTAAATTTTTGTATTAGTAACGTCAATGATATAAATAAGTCAGTGTAAACAGTAACGTAATCTACTCCCGCATTTGTAAAAACAGACTTCAAACCAATTATATAAAGACCACACCCCTATAGATGTTGATATTTAATCTTCTTAATAATCTCGCTTATTTCCTCAAACACTGTGTGTTTCTCAGTCAGGTTTCTCATTAGCATGAAAATAAAGCAGAAAAAGCCATCATTGCGCAGTGATCATAAACTCTGAACAATAAACATAAGCCGCTCCACTCACATAATGGGGTAATGACAGCGCATACGAACAATCAGCTAATCAGAGTGTTCCCAACACAGCCTTCACCGCCCACTGTGTTCATGGAGATACTTCTCAGAATGATGTTACTAGCTCCCCCCGATGCGTTGCGTCACATGACTTTATTAAGGGTAGCCAATTGATCGCCTGTGCTTCTTATATAGGTCTATTGCAGCTTGTCAGTTGCCATGGTGATCTCAGTATCTCACTCAAACATCATACTGTTCAGCGCTTAACACAAACTTCAATCCTTTAATAATTGACAACATATTTATATAGAAACAATTTTAACATAAACCTCTAGGCCATCCTTCGAATTTAATCAGTATATAGAAACAGTATACCAATAAACGGCAAAGTGATTCACAGTCCGCTGCCCTCTAGTGGTCCACTAAATTAATCCCTTGATTGGAACTTCATTATATACAGATTAGCAGCAAAATGACTCACCAGCTACCTCCATCTAGTGGTCAGATAACTTGTGCCTTCTAAACAGATATAAATATATAGGTATATCACAACCATCATGGGGATCATATATAATAACCTAAACTATTTTAATCCACTGCCCCCTATTACAACATAAATAATAATAAAAAAATATATATATAAATATATATCTCTCTATATATATATATATATATATATATATATATATATATATATATATATATATATATCTATATATATATATATATATATATATATATATATATATATATATATATATATATATATATATATATATATATATATATATATATATATATATATATATATATAAATTTTTTTTAAATCTTACATTTTTATATATAATTTCATTAAAAAAAATAAAACGATATAACCGTATAAAAATCTTATTAATGGGAGGACCTTAATAATCAGAAATAAAACAATTTAGGTCGAACTCGATGTTCAGGCCTTTAGGGGAAAGGGTTGATAACTCAAATCCATCGGGATTCACTTCTACTGAGCTCTCTAACTTTATTGCTCCCTCTCCAATGGGGCTTGTAACTTTCTATTGCCCAGAATTTGAGATGTGTTGGATCCTTATTATGGTGGGATGCGAAATGCCGCGAAACGCTCTGTTTGGGAAAACCACTCTTTATATTCTGTATGTGTTCCCTTAAATGCTTCCACATAGGATATTTCGTATGCCCTAAATACTGCGGGGCGCATGAACACTGCAGCATATAGACCACTCCTTCAGTTTGGCATGAAATAAAATCTTTAATAACATATTCACATTTAGCAGGGCCCGACAAACCCCAGGCGCAGGTCGCCAATGCAACCAGAAATCGCAACCTGGCGCCTAAGCTGCCACCAGCCCACTCACTATTGATGCCCCAGACATGCAGCAGCATTAATACTGACTGCCGTCCTCCTCCTTCCTCCACACTCAACGGTGCCGCGCTAAGTAGGTGAAACTGACAAGCAAGGAAGAGTGGAGGATCTGTCAGATTTCAGCTTGATGTTGGGGTGGGCGGGACCCGGCCGGAGTGGGATCTGGGTGGGCTGCTACATGTGGCCCCGCCCCTTTTCTTAAGCAGCCCAATCATTGGCTGGTGTTTGATAGCTGCTGAGTCCCGCCCACCCCGACATCAAGCTCAAATCTGACAGATCCACCTCTTTGTTACTTGTAAGTTTCACACCCTGGCTGGGTCCCGCCCATTCCGACATTAAGCTAAATTCTGACAGCTCCTCTTGTTACATTTCAGTACCCGAGTGCTCTGTGTGAAACCAATCAGTTCCACCGCCAATCAGTGCCACCTGCCAATGTCAGTGCCACCTACCGCCACCAATCAGTGCCACTTGCTAGTGCCAACCAGTGCCACCGCCACCTGCCACCGTTAATCAGTGCCACCTGCCACCACCTACCAGTGCCACCGCCAATCAGTGCCAACCAGTGCCACCACCAACTAGTGCCACCTGCCAACACCAACCAGTGCCACCGCCAATCAGTGCCATCTGCCAGTGACAACTAGTGCCACCACCAAACAGGGCCACCTGCCACTTCCAAACCAGTGCCACCTGCCAATCAGTGCCACGTGCCAACCAGTGTCACCTGCCAATGCCAACCAGTGTCACCTGCCAATGCCATCTGGCAGTTCGACGTGCCTGCCAGTGCCGCCTGTTGCCAGCCTTACTCTTTCTGGTCAGCCCAAAACCCTGATGTAACAGCATTTCATAGGAGTTATTGACTGGGTGCTCCATTGTGAGTTAGGGATAGGGGATGAAAATGAGTGGCGTTACCCCAGGAGCTGACAATCCATACCACTCTAAAAAAAAAAAAAACTGGCTCCTAAATTCAAAGCAAATTTGTCAACCCCTGACATTTAGTACTTGTGGACCCAAAATTTGTGCTTTTTTGACCATTAAAATTCATGTTTTTGCATGCAAAACCTCTTTTGCAAGGATAAAACCCTTTTCCCTGGGAAAAAAAACTCAACTCATCAACTCTACTAGGGGGGTCAGCCACATTGCGTGCCACCAAATCCCTCAAAGTTGGTGCGCGTCTGTATATAAACCCTGGATTGTCAGGTAACACAGATGCCAATTGCCTATCTGCTTTCAGTAGTGCCCAATGTTTTTTAATGATATGCTACATTTGTTTATGTTGGCTGGATTTCATGAAACGTGTTACTATTTTTCTCCTTATCTTGAATTAGCTGCTCTCTTGGTATTCGATAGTCTTCCTCATACCCTTTTTGGATACTAACTTTTTTCCCATCACTCTGTCTTGTTCAAGGTATACCTGTTCTTCCGTACAATTCCTTCTGAGGGGTATCATTTGACCCTTTGGTATATTTATCAGCCATGGCTCATGGTGACAGCTATCTACCAGTATATAGCTGTTATGTTCCACCGGTTTGAAATAGTAGTATAATAGCCCATTATGCTTTACCTTTGCAAGGAAACGAAGAGGAAGTAAAACCCATCAGGGTTTATTTCCTCTTTTAACCACTTCAGCCCCGGACCAATTGTCGGCCTAAGGACCAGAGGTCTTTTTACAATTTCGCACTGCACTGTTTTAACTGTGAATTGCGCGGTCATGCAATGTTGTACCCAAAGGAAATTTGCGTCCTTTTTCTTCCCACAAATAGAGCTTTCTTTTGATGGTATTTGATTGCCTCTGCGATATTTATTTTTTACGATATAAAAGGAAAAAGACTGAAATTTTTTAAAAAAAAAGATATTTTCTACTTTTTGTTATAAGAAAAATCGAATGAACTAAATTTTAGTCATACATTTAGGCCGAAATGTATTCAGCCACATGTCTTTAGTAAAAAAAAAAAAAAAATGTCAATAAGCATATTTTATTGGTTTGCGCAAAAGTTATAGTGTCTACAAACTAGAGTACATTTTCTGGAATTTACACAGCTTTTAATTTATGACTGCCTATCTCATTTCTTGAGGTGCTAAAATGACAGGGCAGTACAAACCCCCCCCCCCCCAAATGACCCCATTTTGGAAAGTAGACACCCCAAGGAAATTGCTGAGGGGCATGTTGAGCCCATGGAATATTTTTTTTTTTTGTCCCAAGTGATTGAATAATGACACAAAAATAAAAGTTTACAAAAAGTTGTCACTAAATGATATATTGCTCACACATGCCATAGTTATATGTGGAATTGCACCCCAAAATATATTCTGCTGCTTCTCCTGAGTACGGAGATACCACATATGTGGGACTTTTTGGGAGTCTAACCGCGTACGGCACCCCGAAAACCAATCACTGCCTTCAGGATTTCTAAGGGTGCAAATTTTTGATTTCACTCCTCACCCCCCCAAATGACCCCATATTGGAAAGTAGACACCCCAAGCTAGTTACTGAGAGGCATGTTGAGTCCATTAAATATTTAATATTTTGCCACAAGTTACAGGAATATTACTTTTTTTTTTTTTTTTTTTTTTGCACAAAGTTGTCACTAAATGATATATTGCTCACACATGCTATGGGCATAAGTAAAATTATACCCCAAAATAATGTCTACTGCTTCTCCCGAGTACGGGGATACCACACGTGGGGGACTTTTTGGGAGCCTAGCCACGTACAGGACCCCGAAAACCAAGCACTGCATTCAGGATTTAAATATAAAAAGCTACCAAACAAAACTGTTAGCGATCAGAGGGATCAGGCCTGACTCTGCGAACGCTGAAGTTATGTGTTTAGTGTTTTGTAAGTGACAGTGATCGATCGATACTGCACTTGGGTGGGCTGGGCGGAGGGGCAAAACGCAGGTGCCAGCAGGTATCTGGGCTGATCCCGCTAACGATGCGTTTTTTTGGAACCCTAAACTGCTGGGGACGCTAGTATAGATCAGATCAGATATTGATCTGTTCGGAAACTATACCACTACGGGAGGTTATGCTTTGCGCGTGGTTGTTAGCGGTACTGGCACTAACCTAGCGATGCCTGGGGTGACGCAGACCCTGACCCTAAAACCTAATTGATATCACCCGCCGGGTGATCAGGGGGTTAAACCTTTATTGGGTAATAAATGGTGGGTGCCCTGATGCTATAAAAAGCAAACTAACTAACCAGAGTCACCCGTAACACTTATACGGTGATCACTGGTGAAAGGGTTAACTAGGGACAATCAGGGGGTTAAACCTTTATTGGGGGGGTAGGGGGCTACCCTGGACCTAACACTAACTGCCCTGACAGTTTTTACTGTCACAACTGACACTAAATGCAGTGAAAAGGAAATAAATGATCTCTGCAATCAGTGACACTGTGACTGGGGGGGTGGCGATCGGGGTGGTGATGGGGGGGAGGGGGGGATTTGTGTGCCTATGTGTACCTACATGTCAGTGTAGTGTTGGTGCACTTAATTTCTCTGTTCTCCTCGCAGTCCGGTCAAAAAGACCGCCCGAGGAGAATGACATCACTTCCTCCCTGCCTGTGTTTACACTACACAGGTGGGGGAAGCTTCTCATTCGCCAGGAGCGATCGAGAGGGGATGGCCAGAAACCAACGGCCATCCCCTCATCCCGGATCAATCCCGAAGTGAAACGGACCGCCGCATCGGACCCCCCACCCGCTGGAAGGCAAGCATGTACGGGTTTGTGCTCATGCCTGTCGGTGCCATTCTGCCAACGTACATTGCCATGCGGCGGTCCTTAAGTGGTTAAAGGAAATTTATAGTGTTTTTTTATTTTTTAATCACTTCACCCCGGAAGGATTTACCCCCTTAATAACTAGGCCATTTTTTACATTACTTCACTGCATCGTTTTAACTGATGATTACATGGTCGTGTGACGCTGTACCCAAGCAAAATTGAGGTCCTTTTTATCCCACAAATCGAGCTTTCCTTGGTGGTATTTAACCACTTGCTTACTGGGCACTTAAACCCCCCTCAGTCCCAGACCAATTTTCAGCTTTCAGCGCTGATGCACTTTGAATGACAATTGCGCGGGCATACAACACTGTACCCAAATGAAATTTTTATCATTTTTTTCCCACAAATAGAGCTTTCTTTTGGTGGTATTTAGTTACAGCTCGGAGTTTTATTTTTTGCTAAACAAACCAAAAAATCATGTTTTAATAGTTTGTTCTAAAATTTTGCAAACGGGTCATTTTTCTCCTTCATTGAAGTGCGCTGATTAGGCGGCACTGATGGGCTGCATTGGTGGGCACTGATGGGCTGCATTGGTGGGCACTGATGGGCTGCATTGGTGGGCACTGATGGGCTGCATTGGTGGGCACTGATGGGCTGCATTGGTGGGCACTAATAGGCACAGATAAGGCGGCACCGATGGGCACGGATGGGTGGCACGGATGGGTGGCACGGATGGGTGGACCGGATGGGTACCACTGATGGGACTGATTGGCACTGATAGGTGGCACTGATAGGTGGCTCTGATAGGTGGCTCTGATGGGCGGCACTGCTGGGCACTGATGGGCGGCACTGCTGGGCACTGATGGGCGGCACTGGGGTGCAGCACCTTTGAGGCAGATTGTGGGCACTGCTGGGTGGCACTGCTGGGTGGCACTGTGGGCACTGCTGGGTGGCACTGACTTTTATTAAATTGGCACTGCAGTGGGCAGGTGGGCATTGGCAGGGGGCAGGTGAGCGCTTACATTACTGGCCGTGATCGGGACTGATGTCCCGATCACGGCCGCCGGTGATCGGCTTTTTTTTTTCTCCTCGCGCTGTCAGTGCGAGGAGGAATAATAGCCGATTACCGGCTCCGTTCTATCACATGATCAGCTGTCATTGGCTGACAGCTGATCACGTGATAAGGGGTCGGGATCGACCCCTTGCACGGATCGGTGATCAGGCGAGTCTCATGGACTCGCCGATCACAGAGCGCGCCGCTCGTGCACGGGACGACATCAATAGACGTCGTCCCGGAAATGTAGGTCCGCGCTAATGCCGTCATTTGGCAATAGCGCGGTACCGAAGTGGTTAATCACCTCTGCGGCTTTTTTATTTTTTGCGCTATAAACAAAGACCAATTTTGAAAAAAAAGAAATACATAAAAAAAAAAAAAAATTACACACATATAATTTTTTTTTTTTTTTTAATTTCTTCAGTTTAGGCCAATATGTTTCTTCTACATATTTTTGTTTAAAAAAAAAAAACACGCAGTAAGCGTCTGTTGGTTTATGCAAAAGTTATAGCGTCTACAAAATAGGAGATATATTTATGGCATTTTTATTAAAATATATATAGTGCCTTGCGAAAGTATTCAGCCCCCTTGAACTTTTCAGGCTTCAAACATAAAGATATAAAATTTTAATTTTTTGTGAAGAATCACCAACAAGTGGGACACAATTGTGAAGTGGAACGAAATCTATTGGATATTTTAAACTTTTTTAGCAAATAAAAAACTGAAAAGTGGTGCGTGCAAAATTATTCAGCCCCTTTACTTTCAGTGCAGCAAACTCACTCCAGAAGTTCAGCGAGGATCTCTGAATGATCCAATAGAATCCACCTGTCTGTAATCAAGTCTCTGTATAAATGCACCTGCTCTGTGATAGTCTCAGGGTTCTGTTGAAAGCGCAGAGAGCATCATGAAGACCAAGGAACACACCAGGCAGGTCCGTAATACTGTTGTGGAGAAGTTTAAAGCCGGATTTGGATACAGAAAGATTTCCTAAGCTTTCAACATGCCAAGGAGCTCTGTGCAAGCGATCCTTTTGAAATGGAAGGAGTATCAGACCACTGCAAATCTTCCAAGATCTGGCCGTCCCTCTAAACTTTCAGCTCAGGCAAGGAGAAGACTGATCAGAGATGCAGCCAAGAGGCCCATGATCACTCTGGATGAACTGCAGAGAACTACAGCTGAGGTGGGAGAGTCTGTCCATAGGACAACAATCAGGTGTACACTGCACAAATCTGGCCTTTATGGAAGAGTGGCAAGAAGAAAGACATTTCTCAAAGATATCCATAAAAAGTCTCGTCTAAAGTTTGCCACAAGCCACCTGAGAGACACACCAAACATGTGGAAGAAGGTGCTCTGGTCAGATGAAACCAAAATCGAACTTTTTGCCCACAATGGAAAACGATATGTTTGGCGTAAAAGCAACACAGCTCATCACCCTCAACACACCATCCCCACTGTCAAACATGGTGGTGGCAGCATCATGGTTTGGGCCTGCTTTTCTTCAGCAGGGACAGGGAAGATGGTTAAAATTGAGGGGAAGATGGATGCAGCCAAATACAGGACCATTCTGGATGAAAACCTGTTGGAGTCTGCAAAAGACCTGAAACTGGGATGGAGATTTATCTTCCAACAAGACAATGATCCCAAACATACAGCAAACTCTACAAAGGAATGGTTCACAAATAAACGTATCCAGGTGTTAGAATGGCCAAGTCAAAGTCCAGACCTGAATCCAATCGAGAATTTGTGGAAAGAGCTGAAAACTGCTGTTCACAAACGCTCTCCATCCAACCTCACTGAGCTCGAGCTGTTTTGCAAGGAAGAATGGGCAAGAATTTCAGTCTCTTGATGTGCAAAACTGGTAGAGACATACCCCAAGTGACTTGCAGCTGTAATTGCAGCAAAAGGTGGCTCTACAAAGTATTAACGCAAGGGGGCTGAATAATTTTGCACGCCCCACTTTTCATTTTTTTTATTAGTTAAAGTTTCAAAAATCCAATAGATTTCGTTCCACTTCACAATTGTGTCCCACTTGTTGGTGATTCTTCACAAAAAATAAAAATTGTATATCTTTGTTTGAAGCCTGAAATGTGGCAAAAGGTTGAAAAGTTCAAGGGGGCCGAATACTTTCGCAAGGCACTGTGTGTATATGTATAATTTATATTTTACATGCATACATTTTTATTTATTGTTTTACTAGTAATGGCGGTGATCAGCAATTTTTAGTGGGACTGCGACATTGTGACGGCCAAATCGGACACTTTTGAAAAAAATTTTTTTTTTTTTTGGGATCAGTGAAATTATTAGTGATCTGAGCTAAAAAATAGCCACTGATTACTGTATGTTGCTTTCAGGGAAGGGGTTAACACTAGGGGGTGATCAAGGGGTTACATGTTCCCTAGAGAGGTGTTTATAACTGTGGGGGGGAGTGGACTGACTGGGAGTAGAGAGAGGGCAATGTTCCTGATCACTCTCTCACACTCACTCTCACACACTCTCTCACTCACACACACACCAACAAGGGATGTTTGTTTACATTGACAGATCCCCGTTCTGGCTTTCTGTGGAGCGATTGCAGGTGGCTGGCAGATATCTCAGCCACGCACATCGGCTCCAGTGACACGCCTCTGACGGCGTGCCTGCTACAGCCATTAACCACTTTTCAACTATCCGCTGCAGTTGTACTGTGGCAGAATGGCATGGCTGGGCGAAATTACGTAATATAACATTGCTTCAGCCTGAGGCCACTGAGCCGATGCAAGTGCCTGGCAGTCACGATCACCGACAGGCTCCCGCGATCGCTTGGGGCACACAAAGACCCAGTTTGTAAACGCTGGCGTCCCCTTTTTTTTTTTTTTTTGCGTCCTTTTTTTCCCCACAAATAGAGCTTTCTTTTGGTGGTATTTGATCACCTCTGCGGTTTTTATTTTTGCGCTATAAACAAGAAAAGAGCGACGATTTTGAAAAAAGGCTTTTTTTGCTATAATAAATATCTCCCAAAAATATATAAAACTTTTTTTTTTCCCTCACTTTAGGCCGATACGTATTCTTCTACATATTTTTGGTAAGATAAATTGCAATAAGCGTATATTGATTGGTTTGCATGAAAGTTGTAGCATCTACAAAATTTTTATCATGAATGCGACATGACCGACACATAGGACATTTTTGACACATTTTTGGGACCATTGTCATTTATACAGCAATCAGTGCTATACAAATGCACTGATTCCTGTGTAAATGACGCTGGCAGTGAAGAGGTTAACCAGGAGGTGGCAGTGTAGGGGTTAAGTGTTTACATCGGCAACTCCGCGTTCTTCCTCTCATGAGGCGATTGCGGGTAGCCCCGTGGCAATCGAGTCCGCGGGACCCGCGACCAGACTTGCGCCCCCGCTGCCTCTTAAAGGGCAACCTACAGGTACGTGATTTTGCCTGTACGTGCCCTTCTGCCGACGTATATTGCCGTGAGGCTGTCGGGAAGTGGTTATGAAGCCCTCCTGTTTTTAACTGCACCTGTTTGAACTCATTGCCTGTATAAAAGATACCTGTCCACACACTCAGACTCCAACCTCTTCACAATGGCCAATACCAGAGAGCTGTGTAAGGACATTAGGGATAAAGTTGTAGACCTGCACAAGGCTTGGATGGGCTACAGGACAATAGGCAAGCAGCTTGGTGAGAAGACAACTATTGGCGCAATTATTAGAAAATGGAAAAAGTTCAAGATGATGTTCAATCTCCCTTGGTCTGGGGCTCGAGGCAAGATATCATGAGGAAGGTGAGGGATCAGCCCAGAACTACACGGCAGGACCTGGTCAATGACCCGAAGAGAGCTGGGACCACCGTCTCAAAGAAAACCATTAGTAACACACTACGCTGTCGTAGATTAAATTCCTGCAGTGCATGCATGGTCCCCCTGCTCAAGCCAGCGCATGTCCAGGCCCGTCTGAAGTTTGCCAATGACCAACTAGATGATCCAGAGGAGGAATGGGAGAAGGTCATGTGCTCTAATGAGACAAAAATATAATTTTAATTTTTTTTGGTCTAAACTCCACTCACCGTGTTTGGAGGAAGGATGAGTACAACCCCGGAAACATCATCCCACTCGTGAAGCATGGAGGTGGAAACATCATTCTTTGGGGCTGTTTTTCTGCAAAGGGGACAGGATGACTGCACTGTATTGAGGGGAGGATGGATGGGGCCATGTATCGCGAGATCTTGGCCAACAACCTCCTTCCCTCAGTAAGAGCAATGAAGATGGGTCGTGGTTGGGTCTTCTGCATGACAACGACCCAAAACGCACAGCCAGGGTAACTAAGAAGTTGCTCCGTAAGAAGCGTCTCAAGGTCCTGGAGTGGCCTAGCCAGTTTGGAGGGAGCTGAAATTCCGTATTGCCCCAAAACCTGAAGTATCTGGAGAAGGTCTGTATGGAGGGGTGGGCCAAAATCCCTGCTGCAGTGTGTGCAAACCTGGTCAAAAACTACAGGAAATGTATGATCTCTATAATCGCAAACAAAGGCTTCTGTACCAAATATTAAAGGGGTTGTAAAGTAAAAATTTTTATTTTTTTAAAATAACAAACATGTCATACTTACCTCCACTGTGCAGCTCGTTTTGCACAGAGTGGCCCCGAACCTGCTCTTCTGGGGTCCCTCGGCGGCTGTCTCTGCTTCCTCCCGCAGGTGCTTCTCACGTTAATGCGAGCTCCCTCGCATTGGTGAGAAGCACTGCGGGCGCGCTCCCGTGATACAGCCGGCGGCTATAGCCGCTCGCTGTATCACAAGGCCCCGCCCCCCGGCATGCTGCGTCATTGGATGTGATTGACAGCAGCGCGAGCCAATGGCTGCGCTGCTTTCAATCCATCCACTCCAGCCAATCAGCGGCCAGGCTGAGCGGCGAAGAGGACGGCGGGGGCGAGCGCGGGATTTTCGAGGGGTCAGGTAAGTAAAACGGGGGGACTGGGGGCGCCGGCAGTGTGAAATGTTTTTTCACCTTAATGCATAGAATGCATTAAGGTGAAAAAACATTTACCTTTACAACCCCTTTAAGTTCTGCTTTTCTGATGTATCAAATGCTTGCAATAAAAAAATGAAATTTTTTTAAAAATCATACAATGTGATTTTCTGTTTTTTTGTTTTGGATTCTGTCTCACAGTTTAAGCGTACCTGTGATAAAAATTACAGACCTCTACATGCTTTGTAAGTACTAAGTAGGAAAACCTGCAAAATTGGCAGTGTATCAAATACTTGTTCTCCCCACTGTAAACAAAGCATTTCCCTGTTCTGCCTAGTTCACAGGGATCCACTGCTCCAGCTGTCATCTGGAGCAGTGATCCGTCATTGTCCTAGGTTTTTTTTTATTTTATTTTTTTAATATAATTTTTGGGGATATTTTATTTATAGCAAAAAGTAAAAAATATAGCTTTTTTTTTTTAATTTTTTCAAAATTGTCACTTTTTTTTTTTTGTTTATAGCGCAAAAAATAAAAACCATAGGGGTGATCAAATACCACCAAAAGAAAGCTCTATGTATGGCAATAAAGGGACTTCAATTTTGTTTGGGTGCTGTCGCATGACCGCGCAAATGTCAGTTAAAGTGACGCAGTGCCGAATCGCAAAAAAATGCTCTGGTCAGGAAGGGGGTAAAATCTTCTGTGGCTGAAGTGGTTAAAGTGTGTTTTTTTTTTTTTTTTTTTTCCAAAAAATTGCATTTGAAAGACTGCTGACCTAAAAACAACCACCATTTTATTCACTAGGTTCTTTGCTTGGGCTTTATAAGTAAATTTCTAGCAAAAAACAATGATTTTAACTTGAAACCAAGTGTCAGAAAAAAGGTTTAGTCTTTAAATGGTTAAATCTCCCTCATTTACAGACTGAAGTTCAATCCTTTGATCTAAAGAACAAAATGTTAAAATGTTTATAGTTAGCTCAAGGCTGAGGAATGTTGTGATGCTTGGCAGACTGCCTGTGTTCTTTTTTTTTTTTTTTTTTTTTTTTGCCCCACTGTCGGTTTGAGTAGAGAATTCTCTGTATAGAAAGAATTGGGAAAGTGCTTTAAGATCGCAAGGGGGGAAAAATTGCGATCTCGATTCCTAACGATTTAATCGTGCAGCTTTAACCACCTTCAGACCGGACCATTTTGCTGGTAAATGACCAGAGGTCTTTTTACAATTTGGCACTGCGCTGCTTTAACTGCTAATTGCGCGGTCATGCAATGTTGTACCCAAACAAAATTTGCGTCCTTTTCTTCCCACAAATATAGCTTTCTTTTGATGGTATTTGATTGCCTCTGCGATTTTTATTTTTTGCGATATAAACGTAAAAAGACCGCAAATTTTGAAAAAAAATGATATTTTCTACTTTTTGTTATTAGAAAAATCCAATAAACTCAATTTTAGTCATACATTTAGGCCAAAATGTATTCAGCCACATGTCTTTGGTAAAAAAAAAGTCAATAATTGTATATTTATTGGTTTGCGCAAAAGTTGTCACATCTACAAACTAAGGTACGTTTTCTGGAATTTACGCAGCTTTTAGTTTACGACTGCCTATCTCATTTCTTGAGGTGCTAAAATGGCAGGGCAGTACAAAACCCCCCCAAATGACCCCATTTTGGAAAGTAGACACCCTGAGGAAATTGATAAGTGGCATGTTGAGCCCATTGAATATTTTATTTTTTTGCCTCAAGCGATTGAATAATGACAAAAAAAAATTATTTTTTTTTTTTTTACAAAGTTGTCACTAAATGATATATATTGCTCACACATGCTATGGGCATATGTGAAATGACACCCCAAAATAAATTCTGCTGCTTCTCCTGAGTATGGGGATACAACATATGTGGGACTTTTTGGGAGCCTTACAGTTTTGAAGGCCATAAAATGCCAAGATGGCACAAAACCCCCACAAATGACCCCATTTTAGAAAGTAGACACCCCAAGCTATTTGCTGAGAGGCATTTTGAGTCCATGGAATATTTTATATTTTGCCACAAGTTGCGGGAAAATTACAAACTTTAATTTTTTTTTTTTTTTTTTTCACAAAGTTGTCACTAAATGATATATTGCTCACACATGCTATGGGCATATGTGAAATGACACCCCAAAATAAATTCTGCTGCTTCTCCTGAGTACGGGGATACCACATATGTGGGACTTTTTGGGAGCCTAGCCGCGTACGGGGCCCCGAAAGCCAAGAACCGCCTTCAGGTTTTCTAAGGGCGTAAATATTTGACTTCACTCCTCACTACCTATTACAGTTTTGAAGGCCATAAAATGCCAAGATGGCACAAAACCCCCACAAATGACCCCATTTTAGAAAGTAGACACCCCAAGCTATTTGCTGAGAGGCATGTTGAGTCCATGGAATATTTTATATTTCGCCACAAGTTCCGGGAAAATTACAAACTTTTTTTTTTTTTTTTTTTTTTTTTTTCACAAAGTTGTCACTAAATGATATATTGCTCACGCATGCCATGGGCATATGTGAAATGACACCCCAAAATAAATTCTGCTGCTTCTCCTGAGTACGGGGATACCACATATGTGGGACTTTTTGGGAGCCTAGCCGCGTACGGGGCCCCGAAAACCAAGCACCGCTTTCAGGCTTTCTAAGGGCGTTACAGTTTTGAAGGCCATAAAATGCCAAGATGGCACAAACCCCCCCAAATGACCCCATTTTGGAAAGTAGACACCCCTAAATTTAGGGGTACACTAGTGAGACTAGGTAATAAATGGCGGGTGCCCTGAAACTATAAAAAAAAATAACTAACCAATCAGCGTCACCTGTAACAGTTATATGGTGATCACTGGTGAAAGGGTTAACTAGGGGGCAATCAGGGGGCTTTATGCGGTAGTATATGGGGGTCCCTGGCGCTATAAAAAGCTGCGGCGAACCTAAATACCTACCTGCCTAACTAGCGTCGCCTGTGACACTAATACAGCGATCAGAAAAACGATCGCTTATTAGGCTGGGTTCACACTGGAGCGATGCGGGAACGCCACGAATGCGCGGCGGGTTCCCGCATCGCATGCCTCCCGGCGGCAGTTCACACTGCCCTATGCGAACTGCTGGGAGTGTCAGTGAAATGTTAATGACACCCCCAGATCAGTTCGCATATCGCAGTGCGATCTGCAAACTCGGATCGCATGGTGTGAACACCCATGCGATCCGATTCTGCTGCGGGCCAAAAAAAGGGTCCCGTGCGAATTTGCGGCGGGTGCGGCGAATGGCTGAACTCGAATCGCACAGAGATCGGATGTGATTTGCACTGCAGTGCGGTGCGAATCACATCCGTTCTCATAAACCGCTGCAATGTGAACCCAGCCTTAGTGACACTGGCGACGGGGGGTGATCACGGGGTTAAACCTTTATTGGGGGGGTTAGGGGGGCACATTAGAACTAAAGGGGGCTAACCCTAACTGCCCTAACAGTTATTACAGTCACAAATGACACCAATGCAAAAAAAAAAAAAAAAAAAAAAAAAAAAAAAGCAATTGGTGTCACTGTGACTGGGGGGGCAGGGGTAATTGGGGGGTGATCGGGGGGTAAAGGGGGGGTGTGAGTGTGCCTGGCATGTTCTACTGTGTAGTGTAGTGCTTGTGCAACTCACCGATGCTCTCTCCTCGGTGCCGAAACGAAAACTACCGACACGGAGGAGAGAATACATCACTTCCTCTCCTGTGTTTACATTACAGGAGAGGAAGTGATGTCACCGGACAATTTCATTCGCCGGGAGCGATCGCGAGGGGGTGGCCATGAATGAATGGCCGTCCCCTCGTCCGGGATCGCTCCTGAACGAATACCGACCGCCGCAGGCACCGGGCAGGGGCCCGATCGGGCCCCCGACCCGCGGGAGGCAAGGGACGTACATGTAAGCCCTTATGCCTGCCCGTGCCATTCTGCCGACGTACATCGGCGTGCGGCGGTCGGCAAGTGGTTAATAAAAGATTTTTATTGTAAGCACCCCTGCTATTGTTGCATGGGAACAGACTTGCTGGTTGGGGATCACCATATGAAAATAGAAGAGAGAGCCTGAAGCCCCATACACACTATTAGATTTTCTGCAGATTTATGTCTTCAGATTTGCCAAAACCATATAATATGAGGTCAAACCTTAAGAGTTTCGATTTGTATGCAGTCGGGCAGGCCTTTGCACTATATGATTTTGGTAAATCTGAAGGCAAAAATCTGTAGAAAATCTTAGTCTGTATGGCAGGGCTCAACAAAACCCGGACGCCAGGTCGCATTTGCGACTAGAATTAGCGACCTGGGGCAGCACAGCTGGGGGTATCCTGTCTCCGTGGACCCCCCCCCCCCCGGGGTGGGACTTACAAGCGCACTTTTTTTGGGAAAAATGAAATGTATTAATCAAAAAATAAGACAACAGTAAAGTTAGCCCAATTTTACGCAGAGTAAATTGATACCCAACGTGTCACGCTTCAAAATTGCGCTTTTACCCTTTAAAATCTCCATAGGCGATGTTTAAAAATTTTTGCAGGTTGCACGTTCTGAGTTCGAGGAGGTCTAGGGCTATACCTCACATGTGTGGTTTGAACACTGCTTTCATATGCGGGTGGGACAGGGCAAGTTTAAAATTATTATTTTTTTCTTATTTTAACTTTTATTTTATTTTTTTCACTGTTCTTTTTAAAAAAAATTGTGTCACTTTTATTCCTATTACAAGGAATGTAAAAATCCCTTGTAATAGAAAAATGCATGACAGGTCCTCTTAAATAGGAGAGCTGGGGTCAGAGAGACCTCAGATCTCATATTTACACTAAAATACTATTAAAAAAAAATTGTCATTTGACAAAAATAAATAAAATGTCCATCCTAAGAGCTATGGGCAATGACTTGGAGACAGGTGGGGGGGTGGCGGTGGCGCACTATCTTCCCCTCACTCGTCTCCATGTCAGGCCAGGGACAGGTCTGGATTGTTGTTACGGACCTGGCTCCTAGATTCCAAGCAAATTTGTCAAGCCCTGCTGTATGGGGTCTAATGCCGGCCATACACGGTTCGAATTTCGAAAGAATTTTCTTTCAAAAATCGTATCTAAGAATTTTCGTATGAATTTCGCACCATTAGTGGGCTGCAGCAACAGCCGATTTTCGTGCGGAAATAAAATTTGAGGAATTGGACATGTTGGAAATTTTTAGAAAAACGAACGATTTTCTAATCAATGATGGGAGAATCGTGCGAGAACCGTAAGAAAATGTACGGAGATAAAAGAAAATGTATGGAGATAAAAGAAAATGTACGGAGAGAAAAGAAGATTCCCAGCCAAGAAAATTCTTTTCTGTAGCAACATGAGGTGAAATTGAAGGCTTGGTCGAAAATCAATGGTGGCATGATCGGATCACAAAAAAAACGAATTTTCTGATTTTGAAAAGAAAATTCGTTCGAAATTCGACCGTGTATGGCCTGCATAAGAGAAAACAAATGCAGCCATCACATCTAAAGAATTGGTAAGCTGCAATATGTTTTTTTTTTTTTTTTGTGGTTTAAAACCTCTTTAACCTCCCTAGCGGTAATCCCGAGTCTGGCTCGGATTGGAAATTTTCTAGCAGGAACAGTAACCCCGAGCCAGACTCGGGATCGCATCGCTGGATGCAGGGAGGACACAGTGAGAGTTACTTACCTTGTCCCCTGGATCCAGCAATGTCCCCCGCGCTGTGTGATCGAGCTGTCCTCCGCTTGATTCACAGTGCCGAATGCCGCCGAGCTCCGTTCCCTGCGACGTTACGGCGCACGGGAGCGGAGAACGGCAGCAAATTCAAAAAAGTAAAAAGACACAACGCACACAGTACTGTAATCTTACAGATTACAGTGCTGTATTAAAAAATACACACCCCCTTTGTCCCTAGTGGTCTGTGCAGTGCCCTGCATGCACTTTTATATTAGAAATAATGATTTTTTATTTATTTTTTCTGCCTGGAATTTGGAGATTGTCCATAGCAACCAAAAAGTGTCCCATTTTCAGTGTTTTAGGATTTGATTACATTATTGAATAATTTTTATTCTTTATTATATTATAAACTTTATCATACCCAGGATATCTGCTAGACTCTGGTTTGAAGAGATTTAAGAGCCTTATTCCTAAGAATTACAGGACTACAAAATTAAAGCCAGATTTCCATGCAAAATAATTGTACCGCTTTCAGCACCTAATTCCAGGCTGAATCATACCGCCAGGGAGCTTAAAACTTTGCACATCTGCAGTTCGAGCAGGTGATACTTACCTGGCTGCCATTGTTGGATACCTGGCTGTTCCTGGATAATACCTCACCCCCTTCTTCCTCTTCTTTTTTTTTTTTTTTTTTTATTATTTTTTTTATTCCTCCCCCTGGTCACTCTATTTACTGCAGGGTGGAGATCGTAGTTGCAGTATAAACTATCTTTGTTGAGGAAAAAAAAACAATGCTTTCTGGATGATTAGTGTACTTTGCATGAATGTTAGCTTTTGTATCAGATTATTACCTTTTTGACTGTGAAAAAAATAGATTATTTTATTTATTTTTTTCACTATGTCACACGGAGCCACAAGCAGGGGACCACATGCAGTGTAGTATACTTATTAACAAGTCTATATTGCACATAAGATAATTAAAAGGCTTCATCCAAATGCCAGTAAAACGATTGTCATTCCAAATACAACCATGCACTTACAAAAAGAGCTGCCGGTTCCAAGCTTGGAAGTAGTGGCGTCTAACACCTTGCCCTGACGCATTTCATCAGACTGCATGTCTTCAGGGGACACTAGTACACCAACGTCCATACATCTCCTCCTTTAAAGTAATTGTACAGTCTTGGTTTTTAAAAAATAACAAACCTCTTAAATTCACCACCTCTGTGTAATGGATTTGCGCAAAGCAGCCCAGATCCTCCTCCAGTCCCTGGCTAGAGCTTCTGGCCACTCCCTCCTGTTGGGTGCCCCCACGGCAAGCAGTTTGCTATGGGGGCACCCCAGCTGAGTCACAGCTCCCTGTGTCCATTAAGACATGGGAGCTGTGGCCCCACCTCCTTTCTATTCTCATTTGGCTGACTGACAGCATCCGGAGCCAATGTCTCAGTCAATGAGTAGGGGAGTCCCAGGCAGCCGAGACATTCTTACAACAGCGCTGGAGCTAGAGAGACCTCAGGTAAGTATTAAGGGGGCTGAGGTGGGTTGTAGCACACAGTTTTTTTTTTTCTTAAAGAAACCTTCTGCTTTTACAACCACTCTACTTGCCGACTAGCCGCCGCAGTTGTACTGCAGCAGGTTGGCTCAGCTGCGTAAATTGCCGTAGTCGTACATTGGGCGTGTACAAAGTGATCTGTGGTCATGCGTGCCGATTCGCTAGCAGGGGAGCCAACCAGCGAGTCTGGCGGACTCTAAGTCCGCCGACCACCCGCGATTGCTCCAGAGTAATGTGTAAACAAACAGATCCCCGTTCTGTCAGGGGAGTAGAGTGAGATTGTCTGTCTGTTCCTAGTGATTAGTAACAGCGATCTTTATCTCCCTCCTCTGGTATGCCCAGCCCCCATACAGTTAGAAACACCTCCTCAGGGAACTCATTTAACCCCTTGATCACCACTAGTGTTAACCCCTTCCCTGCCAGCTTCATTTATACAGTAATCGGTGCATTTTTATAGCACTGATTACTGTATACATGTCACTGGTCCCCAAAAAAGTGTTGATTTTGTATGCCACAATGTCGCAGTCCCACTAAAAATCACAGATCACTGCCATCACGTGGGGAAAAAAAATTGCCCTAAACTGAGGAAGACATTTTTCATTTTTTTGGGGGGGGGGGATAGTATATTTATTCTAGCAAAAAGTAGCATATTATGGTTTATACCGCAAAAATAAAAACCACAGAGGTGATCAAAATCAAATGCCACCAAAAGAAAGCTCTATTTGTGGGGAAAAAGACCTAAATTTTGTTTGGGTACAACGTTACATGGCCGCGTAATTTAGTTTAAAAAAAACGATTTTTTTTTTTTAGTTTTGGGGTTGATGGTTTTTTGATAGAATAAGGAAGTGATACATACCAACAGGGAGACCTACAGGCAGTGCTGCCTTGGAAGCCTATCCAAATAACCTGAAAAAAGAGATCATCCATGCCATATGTCACCCCAAGTAAAGACATAAATCGGAGGGTATATGGGAAATATATTACCAATAAACATATTCGAAATACTTTATTGGTAATATGGTCATGATTGTTTGTTTTGTTTATTGTAAAAATTGTTATTGTGAATCTAATGAAGAAATGTTGCTCCTCTGAATTCTTAGTATTTTGTTCTTCATCTTCTCTTCTGCAGTTGTAGTAATTGAATGGAAATTGCTGCTTGGTCTTTCCTGACATAATCCAAGCAAGTGCGACTAATTTGAGATTATCTAAATGGTATTTAAAATCTTTCAGATTATGTTGCTGACTCCTTTTTAAATGCCTACTACTTGACTGAATTATCATACCTTGCACTTGAATAAAATAATCCAGTTTACAGCGCATTTCATTTGTTTGAGTTATTTGCTGCGTTAGTTCTGAGAAAGCACCATTTCTCTTTGCTTCTAATAAGGTTTTCTTTTCTTCTACAGAACAGAAAACTGAATTACAATTCCACAGCAATAATAGCACCCATTACTCAGTTTGTTTACTGCATTATTCTCTTTTATCTGCAGACTGTATGTACTCTAATTGTATATGACATTAACATCTTCTGCAACCTCTGACACCCAAATACCCCTGAAGATTTGGTCGGGTACTATTATCCCACTGCAGCCACATTCCTTCAGGTGTGAGTTGTCACCATGTCACTGACACATTATTTCCTCCCAATTTTGGGTAGGTGCTGCCCCCTTGCTGCCTCACGCATGCTTTTTTTTTTTTTATTTTTTTTTTTTTTTTAACAACTTAATATAGAATTTCTTGTGTAATACTAAGCACAGACCTTAATCTTTCTTTTAGTGCAGCGGTTAAAGTCTTTCTTGCCCTAGTCCTTCAGTATATGAATAGTTGTCTACTACAAAAATAGCACTTAAATATCATTTTCACAATGTCTGATTTACAACCTGTATGATTTATTCTTGGGAATATAATTTAATTTGTTGCCAACTTATTTCTGGGGGTTATGCTATTGTTTTGGAGATTCATAGTTGGAATTTCCCAGATTTTAAATGTGATTCACATTTTTGGATGGTTATAGCTGTTTTAATTACCTCATCACATTTACTTGCCCTTTAACCACTTAAGCCCCGGACCAATTTTCAGCCTAAGGACCAGAGGTCTTATTACAATTTCGCACTGCACTGCTTTAACTGGTAATTGCGCATTCATGCAATGTTTTACCCAAACGAAATTTGCGTCCTTTTCTTCCCACAAATGGAGCTTTCTTTTAAAGGTATTTGATTGCCTCTGCGATATTTATTTTTTACGATATAAAAGGAAAGACTGAAATTTAAAAAAAAAAAAAAAAAAGATATTTTCTACTTTTTGTTATGAGAAAAATTGAATGAACTAAATTTTAGTCATACATTTAGGCCAAAATGTATTCAGCCACATGTCTTTAGTAAAAAAAAATGTCAATAAGCGTATATTTATTGGTTTGCGCAAAAGTTATAGCGTCTACAAACTAGAGTACATTTTCTGGAATTTACATCTTTAGCTTTTAATTTATGACTGCCTATCATTTCTTGAGGTGCTAAAATGGCAGGGCAGTACAACCCCCCCCCCCCCCAAATGACCCCATTTTGGAAAGTAGACACCCCAAGGAAATTGCTGAGGGGTATGTTGAGTCCATTGAATAATTTTTTTTTTTTTTTGTTGTTGTCCCAAGTGATTGAATAATGACGCACACAAAAAAAGTTTACAAACAGTTGTCACTAAATGATATATATTGCTCACACATGCCATAGTTATATGTGGAATTGCACCCCAAAATATATTCTGCTGCTTCTACTGAGTACGGGGATACCACATATGTGGGACTTTTTGGGAGTCTAGCCGCGTACGGCACCCCGAAAACCAATCGCTGCCTTCAGGATTTCTAAGGGTGCAAGTTTTTGATTTCACTCCTCCACTACCTATCACAGTTTCGAAGGCCATAAAATGCCAAAATAGCACAAACCCCCCCCAAATGACCCCATTTTGGAAAGTAGACACCCCAAGCTATTTACTGAGAGGCATGTTGAGTCCATGAAATATTTTATATTTTGCCACAAGTTGCAGGAACATTACAATTTATTTTTTTATTTTTTGCACAAAGTTGTCACTAAATGATATATTGCTCACACATGCTATGGGCATAAGTGAAATTACACCCCAAAATAAATTCTGCTGCTTCTCCCGCATACGGGGATACCACATTTGGGGGACTTTTTGGGAGCCTAGCCACGTACAGGACCCTGAAAACCAAGCACTGCCTTCAGGATTTAAATATAAAACGCTACCAAACAAAACTGTTAGAGATCGCAGGGATCAGGCCTGACTCTGCGAATGCTGCAGTTATGTGTTTAGTGTTTTGTAAGTGACAGTGATCGATCGATACTGCACTTGGGTGGGCTGGGCAGAGGGGCAAAATGCAGGTGCTAGCAGGTATCTGGGCTGATCCCGCTAACAATGCGTTTTTTTGGAACCCTAAACTGCTGGGGATGCTAGTATAGATCTGATCAGATCAGATATTGATCTGATCAGATTCTATACCACTACGGGAGGTGTATGCTTTGCGCGTGGGTGTTAGTGGTACTGGCACTAACCTAGCGCTGCCTGGGGCGACACAGACCCTGACCCTAAAACCTAGTTGCTATCACCCGCCGGGTGATCAGGGGGTTAAACCTTTATATGGGTAATAAATGGTGGGTGCCCTGATGCTATAAAAAGCAAACTAACCAGAGTCACCCATAACACTTATACGGTGATCACTGGTGAAAGGGTTAACTAGGGGCAATCAGGGTTAAAATCTTTATTAGGTAGTATATGGTGGTCCCTGACGCTATATAAAAACCTGACGGGGAACCTAAATAAATAACTGGCTAACCAGCGTCACCAGTGACACTTATGCGGTGATCGCTGGTGAAAGGGTTAACTCTAGGGGCAATCAGGTGGTTAAAACCTTTATTGGGTAGTATATGGGGGTACCTAGCGCTATAAATACCTGGCGGTGAACCTAAAAAATAACTAGCTACCTAGCGGCACCAGTGACAGTAATGCACGATCAGAAAAACGATTGCTTAGTGACACTGACAAAAGGGGGTGAAAGGGTTAACTCTAGGGGCAATCGGGGGGATAACCTTTATTGGGGGGGGGGGGGGTAGGGGGCTACCCTGGACCTAACACGAACTGTCTTGACACTTTTTACTGTCACAACTGACACTAACTGCAGTGATCAGTAAATAAATGATCACTGCAATCAGTGACACTGTGACTGGGGGGGGGGGGGGTGATCGGGGGGTAATTTGTGTGCCTATGTGTACCTACATGTCAGTGTAGTGTTTGGTGCACTTACTATGTGTTCTCCTCGCAGTCCTGTCAAAAAGACCGCCCCAAGGAGAATGACATCACTTCCTCCCTGCCTGTGTTTACACTACACGGGCGGGGGAAGCTTCTCATTCACCAGGAGCGATCGAGAGGGGATGGCCAGAAACCAACGGCCATCCCCTCATCCCGGATCGCTCCTGAAGCGCAACGGACCGCCGTAGCCAGCGGGAGGGGGTCCGATCGGACCCCCCACCCGCTGGAAGGCAAGCATGTACATGTACGTGTTTGTGCCTGTCGGTGCCATTGTGCCGACGTACATTTACATGCAGCGGTCCTTAAGTGGTTAAGGTAAAAATTAAAAGGAAGCATCACATTCAAACCTTTTTATTGCATTAACAGTCTGTGCTACACTGACTTTTTTGTTGAAATGTTTTTTGGAGCAGGGTGCTCAGTTCATGATAGTACCATATATAACTGACTGAAGAGAATGGCCAGCACACCGTAATTTTGTTGTTCTGTTGAAGTTCCATACAAGCTAATTGGGCCTCGGGCACACATGGGGTGTGTGTGTGTGTGTGTGTGTGTGTGTGTGTGTGTGTGTGTGTGTGTGTGTGTGTGTGTGTGTTTTTTTTTTATTTTTATTTTTTTCTCTAGAAGCCAGCAGCTTTTTGTTGCAGAAAAAAACTGCCTGATGCTTGTAATAGTGTCTAAAAATATTACAAGCTTTTAGGAGCTTTTACATGCATCAGGCTATTGGACGTTTATTCATTTCATTGGCCAGAATAAACGTGTTCTGGCCATTGAAATTAATTAATGCTTAACACCATTGTTTAGTAGCATCAAATGTTTTTTCTGCCTAAAGTCTGCTGTTCCTGTACGCACTGGCAGTGGGTCCAATTTCCTGCCACTAAATGTTGCTAAAAGCCTCTGTGTGTGGACATTGGGAGGCATTAAGAGGCAGGAAAAAAAAAAATGCCAGACGCAACTGGAAGCAGCAGTAAAAACATCCAGTGTGCATAAGGCCCAATAGTTTATTCATTTAATAAGCATCTTTTACTGTACAACAGAAGAATACATGAGTGAGTTGAATGAGCCAGGGGTTCAGATGTACAGCAAAGCTTTGGAATCTTCAGAGACAGTGAGCTGACTGCCAAACTAAAGAGTAGGCATCTCCAGGTCTGGACAGGGCTTGCTACAGTACAGTCATTACATCCCTGGTTGCATTTTGCATGAGGCCCCTTTCACACGGGATGGATCTGTGATGATCCACCCCATGAACAGCTGCTTTCTCAGCGGGGATCGCTCCGTTTATCCCAGCGGATGACAGGGCGTTCCCTGCACACTGCAGGGACCGCCCTATCAGAATTCCACACTCCTCTGAGGAGATCGGATGAACATGTCTGTGTTCATCCGATCTGCTCTGTAGATGGATAGAAAAATAGGATTTTCCTCCGTCTGTAGACTCGGACCATAGCAGAGATGGATTACATCGGCTGTCAGCGGCTATCCCATAGGGATACACGTATGTCCGTATTTCCCTCCGAAAACGGGTGGATGAAATGCGTATATGCGGTCCGCACATGTGAAAGAGGCCATACATGGAGCTCCCGGCAATCTGGAAATGAGCTGAACACACCTGAAGGAAACTAGAGAGACCTGCTCAGCATTCTGGTGTCATGTTTCCTATATGTGAAGAAGCCACTAATAGCCTACACGTTTCAGGTTGTCTTATCCAAAACATAAAAAAAAAAAACTTTTTTTTTTTTTTATACTTTCGTGTCAAATTTAGGTTTCCACTAGTGCCACTTTAGGAAGCTGTTGCTATGACAGTGACAAATTCTTAAAAATTGCTGCCAGTTCTCAGTTTAAGAAATTGGCGGATTCCCAGGACTAAAGCCAAACATACGGCCTATAATACAGCTGATATGATTACCCAATGTCCATATTTGGGAAATTACTTTGTACTGAGTGGGCGGAGCTTAACGGGAATCTGAGACAGGTTCGCTTAACTTTTGGTTTACAGCGCACAGTAGTTGGCACATTCTAAAGCCACTGTTGGACTGTATAGCGGCTTTGAATCAGCCCAATCCTGTGCATTGTCAATCAAAAGTAAATCAGATCTGATGGGAAATTAAGTCTGGGTGCCTATATGGGCAGAGATTCACCAATCTGTGAAAAGCCGTGCCTAAAAATTGTCAAATAATTTCAGAATAATGTTCCCCAACAGAAAATTGCATGGACTTTAAATCTACAGTACATAAAATCAAAAGATTCTGAAAAATTGGAGAAATCTCTGGGCGTAAGGTACAAGGCTGAAACGCAAAGTCAGATGCTTGTGATCTTTGGGCTCATAGCCGACAAATTGTGGCAACAAATGGGATCTGCAAAATACTTAATATGCCGGAAAAAAATAATGTGTGGGGTTCCCCCCAAAATCCATACCGGAGCCTTATCCAAACATACAGCCAGTAGGTCAGGAAAAGGAGGGGGGGCGAGCGAGTGCCACCCCCCCATGGACCATACCAGCTTGCATGCCCTCAACATGGGGGGGGGGGGGGGGGTTGGTGCTTTGGTGCAGGGGGGCGCCCTCCCACCCCAGAGCACCTTGTCCCCATGTTGAGGACAAGGGCCTCTTCCTGACAACCCTGGCCTTTGGTTGTTGGGGTCTGCAGGCGGGGGGCCCCCAGATCCCAGCCCCTCTCCATGTGAATGAGTATGGGGTACATTGTACCCCTACCTATTCACCTAAAAAAAATAAAAAAAAATAAAAAAATAAACACAGTTCACCGATTTTTAAAGTGTATTTTATTAAGGCAGCTCCAGCGTCTTTTCCGATTTCTTCTCCCCTCTCCAGCTCTTCTTCCTCTTCTGGAGACTTTCTCCCTCTCCAGTTCTTCTCCCGCTGTTCTTCTTCCAATGTTGACTTGACACTATTTCCCAGTGTAATGCTGGGTTCGCCATGTGCAATGACTTATGTTGGTATGGGGCAGGCCACCGCTGACGTCGTCTGGAGGCCCCACCCCTTGTGACATTGACCCATCATGCATCGGGCAGTGACGTCACAAGGGGCGGGACCTCTGGAGGTTTTCAGTGGATGTCCCCTGCCCATGCCAATATAAGTCATTGCACACTGCGGACCCAGGATTACGTCAGTAGATCGCGTTGGATGAAGAATAGATGTAGAAGAACCAGAGAGGGGCAAAGAAACCGGAAGAGACGCCTGAGCTGCCTTAACAAAATATTTAAAAAAATCATGTATAATGTTTATTTTTGACTTCTTTTTTTTTTTTTTTTTTTGATGAATAGGTAGGGGTAAAGTGTACCCCATACTCGTTCACATAGGGTGGGGCAGCCGGGATCCCCCTTGTTAAAGGGGGCTTCCAGATTCCGATAAACCCCCCCCTCCCGAAGACCACAGCAACCGTCGACCAGGGTTGTCGGGAAGAGGCCCTTGTCCTCATCAACATGGGAACAAGGTACTTTGGGGTGTGTTAAGGGGATGTGGCCTGGTATGGTCTGGGGAGTGTGAGTGCTCGCTCACCCCCTTCCTTATTTACCAGGCTGCGTGCAGGGTTAAGGTTCTAGTATGGATATTGGGGGGGGGGGGGGGTAATAAACCCAACCCATTTTTTTTTTTTTTTTTTTTTTTTTTTTGCGTGGGGGTTCCCTTTAAGATCCAACAGACCAAAGGGTCTGGTATCGTCCTGGGGGGGAACCCCACAACTATATGTTTTTCATTTTGCGGGGGTTCCCCTTCAAGATCCTCAGCACACAAGTCGCATCATTATGATCCAACTTCTGATGCGGCTTCTATTCTATGGGATCCCTTAGGTAACCCTTGATTTTGAACAGAGGCAGAGAAATGCCTGATAAGGCTTAAAGCTCTGTATACAGCGTTAAGCCGTCTTTAACAGCTCTTACCAGCGTCTGGCGTTTTTACAGCTCTAGAGCTGAAGGCTAATGCACTGATTCTGTGTGGTGTGTTTTTTTTTTTTTTTTTTTTTTGTAGCTTAAGAATGCCTATGCCACTTAAAGCTCAAATGCCTATGTGGTTATAAAGCCTTTGAAAAACATGGAGAGGCGTTTTTAAGATGTGTAATAAAAAAAATGTGTAAATGCACCTGTATAAACGCCTATGGGCATGAGGCCTAAATGTTACGGGAGCCAATGCAAAACCAGAAATGACTTACAGCACCGAGGTGGCTAAAGGCGGAAATGAAATTTAGATTTGGGCATAAATCTGTTAAGTGAACAGAAAAAAAATAATAAATTGCCAATTCATTTTAAGGATGCACATTGGCACTGCAGTGAAAAACGTGGGTGGAACTCCACTTTAAGTTTTCTCACAGGTTGCATACATGTTTTATGAAATACAGGCTTACAGCGATGAATGCATGCCAGTGAAAATGCACATGACTTTGAAGGGGCTGAGAAACTGGAGGAGCTGTTCTCATTAAAATGCTGAAGCCTCACTATCGCAGACTGTCCAGGGCCATAGAGAGAGAAGGTGCCAGCAGAAAAGCATATTACTTCTGCTGTATGAAGTCACACATAGAGAACACCAGTTCCCATCTTCACAGAAGCACTCTACTTAATGTATCCATCAGGGAAATCCCTCACTGCCTCTATTAACCTTCATGGGAAGAGGAACCTTTCTAGATAAACCTCTCACTTCATACCTGCTCTGAATGACAATTTTCTCCTCACTCAGCATATAGATCCAGAGAGCTGCATTGTCACAGCATCCATCTGATTTCAGATTTAAAATGAATACATACTGTATTATATGTACCTTGTCTTCTACAAATGTTTTACTCAGTTTGTTGGGAAAATTATGCATGCCTGGCTTGTGTATTAGTGGGGGGGAAAAGCCTCTGCCATTGACCACATCAACTCCCCCTTGATAAAATCCATGTTTATATGCTTTGCTATAGATATCTGTGCTAAGTAGGGGAAAAAAAAAACGAATTGATAATTTACACACTAAATAAATTCAGTCTGTTTTAATGTTTAGCTACTTTCACACAGAGGTGCTTTCAGGCATTTTAGCGCTAAAAATTATGCCTAAAAAGTGCCTCAAGCCGCCCCAGTGTGAAAGCCCGAGAGCGGTGCGCTTGTAGGATGGGAAAAGTCCTGCAAGCGGCATGTTTGGGGAGGTGCTGGAACAGTGTATACATCTTTCCCAAACGGCCCTGCCCATTGAAATAAATGGGCAGTGCTGCCGAATCGCCTGCAAAGCGCTTTGGCAGCTCCGCAACACAGGTGCTACCCCTTTCTTCGGCTGTTAACTGGGGTTAAAGTGCAGTTACGTAAAGAACGCTAAAACTAGTTTTAGCGGCACTTTACTGCCAATGCACCCCTGCCCCAATGTGAAAGTACGCTTAGGGGTGGTAAATGCAATTCTGCTGTGCAAGGAAAAAAATATTTCCTGCAACTACTAGAAAGGAAAACATTCAGATTTTCCCTAATAAAAGGTAAATGGATATTGGTAATTTTCTTCTCTAACATTGTAAAATATTAATAGTAGTAAATGTATTATTTTTTTCAGTTTGTTTTGTGCTCTAAATAAATAATTGAGTCACATTCCGCCTTCAGGTAAAATTCACATCTTTTGAAACCCCAGCTGTGGTTCTAACTTGCTATAGCTGCAATGACTGACAAGAAAATGCATATGTAGCTCTAAACCTAAAATGCATATGCCTTTTTTATATAAGGAAATTAAAAAAAAAATTTGTAAACTGGTCCAATTGCCCCTGATTTAGTAGTGTTGAACTCTGAAAACTTTTACAAAATTTCAGATTTGTCATACACTTTGCTGAAAGATATCTGCTGTTTTTAGTGACCTGTTTTACTTTAAAGGGATTACTAAAACTCTTTGGGGACAGTCCAGGTTTATATTAGCAATGTTCTGCAGATGTAGCCGTTGGAAGTTTGAGACAAATAATGTACTACTGGCAGGGGTGTTTAGAATGGTCAGCTTTCGTTTATTTATGTAAAACTTTTATCCCAAAAGGAAATAAATAGTTGCTGGAATTGACTTCTATTTGTTAGTGTACAAGTTCATCTAACATTCCCAGCCAGCCCCCATTGATAATGCTGCTGTCCAAAAGTTTCTCACTGCAGTATGCAATTCTAATGCAGCCACCATATCTAATGACTGGTAAGCTGCAAAATATTACGTTTTTGGGTTTAACCACTTGCCACCAGGCAATGTACCTTTACATCACTTGACTTTCAGTGGTTAAACCAGGATGATGCCTTCAGTTGCATTATCTCGGTGTTTTTTTTTTTTTTTTTTTTTTTTTTTAGAGCCAGTGGAGCTCTGTCTTGTAAAAGCAATCCCAGCTGCTGGATTTCTTTTGCAAGTGGCAGGAGGGGCCCTCCCTCTGCCTTCCTGGGCTCCTTCATACCACTGAGGAACCCAGAATTGCAGCCAGCTGACCATAGAGCTGATCTGGTACTTGAAAAGTACCATCATCTTTTATATTGTGCCAGAAAGTGGGTATTGTATAGTGTTTTTGTGCATTAAATTAATTTTAGAGTATTTTTTTTCCGACAAAAATTGGGTTTGGAAAATCGCTTCCCAAATACCATGTTACATAAAAAGTTGCAAAACCCACTATTTTATTCTTTAGGGACTCTGCTTTAAAAAAAATGTTTGTGGGTTCTAAGTAATTTTTTAGCAAAAAAAATACCCCCAGATTTTTATGTGTAGGAGAGAAGTGTCAGAATAGGCAACTTTTTTAAGTTGTTAATAACACTTTACATTGTAAATTGCTGTAATGACTCCAAATAGCTTGGTTATGTGATCAACCTGGCAAACAGAAGCAGTGTAGCAGTTGTTCTGTGGTTAAAGCCATTTGGAAGAACGTACAAAGAGTCTGGCTGCTTCTATTAGGTCAGATAGCAGAATTGTAAGTATGTAGCTAGTGGCGCTACAAAAACCTTAATAATTAACCCAGTTTACAGATCGGCTCTGACTGGGCTTCATGAAATTATAACTAGCCCGAATCTGAAATTTTTATAAATTTGACATTTCCCAGCACGTGCACTCATTTTACCCACATCTCCTGTGCATCAAGAATCCTTAATATACCATAATCACCTCTTCTGATTCAATGAGAACCTTTCTTACCATCTCAAACATACACTGGGTTACCTTTTTATACCATCACTCAGTGGCATGGAGTGGGGTGTATACAATACAGTCGAAGAACCTTTGTTGAAAAAAAATGCTGCACTGACCAAGTGATGGCATTAGTTGATTATTGAAGTAGTTGTCTATTACTACCTAGTACTATATTCACAAAGTCTTTTTATTCAGTCACCGCAGGCATATGTTATGTCACAGGGGCACATCAGGACCCCTTCATCAAGGTAACGGTGACATAAGTCCCAATTGTCTGTGGTGACTGATTACAAGCTCCAGCTGCTCTCAGAATTATAAAGGAGATTTCCAAATCTCATATGGTAAAAAAAAAAAAAAAAAAAAAATTGGATCTCTCTGATCTCTATCGAACAGCCTAAGGGCTCATTCACCCTGCCTTAGGCCCCTTTCACACATGTGGACCGTATGTCCGTATTTCACCCTGTCATCCGCCGGCTCAGCGGGGATAAACGGAGCGAACCCCTCTGAGCAAGCGGATCATTACGGATCCGTCCTGTGTGAAAGGGGCCTTAGACAGCTGCCGCACACTAAACTGCAGTGGTTTATTATGCGGCAGCTATCCATTCTGTCTGCAGTGAGCTGGCGATAGGGGGCAGTGTGATGGGATGTCACCCAGCTCCCTTTTTATTTTTTGTAAAAACCTTATGAAGTGCACAAAATTGACACTTGATTCATGTCTCTGTACAGCAACACGGTACATGTTTCTGCTGTACAGTGACATACAATCCTGTTCTGTGTGCTGTGATAAAATGCAGCATGGTGGTGTGTTGAAGTGTGAATAGGACACCTAATAGCAAACATTTGTTTTCTGTGTGTCCTAGTGGTGACCTGCATTTTTCCAGTGTGGTAAAACACATTTTACTGCACAGGGCAGTAAAGTAATATGTAACTCTTGGCTTGTTCTGTGGATTCTGACTGTTAAATATGGACCGTTAAGGTGGCTTTTGAGGGGTTGAGACACATTTTGAATTATTTTTTTGACTTTTTTTAAATTTCCATATAGCTTCAGGTGCCTAGATCTTTGCTTGTACTTATTTTGGCATGCTCTTTTTCACTTTGGTAATTTTGTGTCGCCATACTGACCTTGGTGCAAGGTTGACAATTTAACCACTTTAACACTGGACACTTTCACCTCCTTCCTGCTCAGGCCAATTTTTAGCTTTCAGCGCTGTGCACTTTGATAATTTCGCAGTCATGCAACACTGTACCCAAATAAAATCTGTATAATTTCCTAACCACAAATAGTTTTGTTTTGGTGCCATTTAATCACTACCCCCTACCCCCTCTGTTTTCTGGGGAGGATTCTGATCCAGGGTCAGGCTCCACCATAGCGGGTGGCCCCTGCCCGGAGGGCTCAGATGATGCGGGCCCCCGATCCTTCGGACGACGAGGAGGAATCCTCTGCATAAAGCACTGGGGGCACCATTATGGTGGTGTGCGATACCTTAAAAATTGAGGATCCGTCGGGGGCGTCTGAAGAGGTGTCAGTTCCTTTTGGGTCTCATAAGCCGGTCCGTAATGCTAAGGTGTTTCCGTACCTGTCTTATTTCGATTTATTTACAAGGGTTGGGAATGACCGCAGCGGTCCTTTTCATTCCCGAGATGCTTTTCGGTGCCTTACCCCTTTGGGTAGAGTCTGCTGAATATATGGTCTCCCCCTCCTGTCGTTGATCCTCCAGTATCTAGGTTTAATAAGGCGACCACAATTCTGGTGTAGAGGTCCCCTTCTTTCAAGGAGCCTACTGTCAGACTGAGGGGGTCGCTCGGTCTGTTTACGATGGCAAGTTCGGCCCTTCCTCCAGTGTTAGCCACATGTCTGTCGCAGACGCTTACTGAGTGGGTTAAGTTATTACACTGCAAGTTGAGTAATAAGCAAGTTTCTCCGGCCTGTGTCGACCTGGCAGACCAGTTAGTGCCAGGTCTCAATTATGTTTGGGATGCGGCCTTGGACGCGGCCCAGTTACTTTCTAAAATCTGTCGGCCGGGGTTCTTCATCGGTTGCTTTGGCTTAAGTGCTGGTCAACGGACCAAATGTCTAAGAAGGCTTTGCCGGATTTGCCTTTCCAGGGTGGGTGGCTATTTGGAGACATTATAAAGTATATTCCTGGGGTGAAGAGTACCTTTCTCCCGCAGTCCAAAAAAAGCAAGGAATGCAGAGCGACTGCTTTTCACTTATCACAAAGACAGCAGAAATCCTTAGTACTTAGATCCACAGATGCGGAAAAAGCATTTACTAGGGTTGATTGGGTGTTTCTTAGGGCCACTTTACAACATATTGTTCTGAGAGATGGAATGTTGAGTTGGTTTACAAATTTATACTCGCTACCGAGTGCTAGGATCAAGATTGACAATCTCGGAGCCTTTCTTTATTCGGAATGGCACACGCCAGGGATGCCCTCTGTTGCCCATTATTTTTATCCTTTAAAATGGTAACATTTTTAAGGAACATACGGGCTAATCCAAACATTAAAGGTATAGCGACAAAAAGAGAGGAGTACAAGCTAGCGGCCTATACCGATTGTTTTTTTTTTTTTTTTTTTTTTTCTAACCTCCCCAGTCATTTCCCTCCCATCCCTTCTTTCAGAGCTACGTGAATATGGGTGAATAGCAAATTTTAAGGTGATTTATAGTAAATCGGAAGCAATGGGGCTAGGAATGAACTCATCCCTATTGCATAAGATAACTACGCAGTTCGATTTTTATATGTATATAAGCTATTTAAGGACAGAAGAAGCTGAGTAAGATATTTGAACTTAACTATGCCCTGATGGTGAGACAGTTTAAATTTGATTTTCAGAGCTGGGATTGGGAGGTTTATACATGGTTTGGGAGGACAAATATTATAAAGATGAATGTGTTGCCTAGGCTCCTTTTATTTATTGCAAAGCCTGCCAATTAATATTCCCACCTCCAAATTTTCTAAGAGAACTCTGATCAAATTTTGAAGCTTATATGGGGGGGGGAGCCAGCAAGAGTACGGAGAGTCATTTTAGCACTCCCTAAAGACACAAAGGAGGGATTGGCTTCCCGAACCCAGTTGGCTATCTCAGGAGGCTTCACTGCTGGCCAGAGTAGTGGATTAGTGTGCAATGAGAGGAAACCATGGGTACATATGGAACGCGCGATGATTGATATTCCCCTGGAGGGGTTGGCATGGGTCCCGGGAACTGATATTCCAATAGCAGCGAGGAAACCTCCAGCGATAGGCGTAACTTTAAAAAAAGATTTTTAAAAATACGACTATATCAATATACCTGAGCCCTATGGTCCCAGTTCTGGGTACGCCAGATTTTCAGCCTGGCTTGACAGACTTGGGATTTGATGTCGTACAATGAAGGGGTAAAAATAGGATTATACATTTTTCAACGGGCAATCGCCGAATGACACCAAGTGAGATTGAAGGAGAGGTAACGCCAGATCTGGGGTTTTTTTTTTTTTAGGGCGATGCAACTAAGGGTTTACATCGGTTCAAAATCCAAACTGTACTCGGAAATACGGGCGCCATTGGGATTTGAGCAGATATGCTAGATGAAGAAATATTGAGGCACTCCTTGTCTTATTTTTACGCTATACTGAAGCGTCTGGAGGCACCACAAGACCTTAACTCTATTCAGGCATGGGAAAGGGATTTGGGGATTACATTCTCCCAAAGGCAGAAGCATATGATTTTAATATCTACTCATAAAGCCTCAGTGGCGAGTAGATATCAGGAGGAAGGATACAAAATCCTTACCAGATGGAATAGAACACCAACGTTATTGCTTTGGATATTCCCACAGGTCTCAAGTTTGTGTTAGCGGTGCCACCAGGCAGAGTGGGCACTATGTTGCACATATTTTGGTAAAGTGAGAAAATGAAGGAGTTTTGGAAAATGGTTGAAGAAACTGTTAGACATTACAGGTGTGTCTCTTGGGGAATAATTTATAAAAAAGATTCCTTGTTGAAACATCTTCTCACGGCAGTGAGGGCCTGTATTCCGGTTTTGTGGAAGAGTGAAGTCCCCCACCCCCCCAACTAGAGTAAAGTGGTATGCTAGAATTGCAGAAATCCAACAAATGGAGAATCTCACCATGATGTTGAAAGAACAGGATGAGAAATACTGGAGGATATGGGCCCCTTTATTGTGTGTGTGTATATAACAAAGGAGAAGATGAGCGCTAGAACGGTTTGTGCGGTTGACTGGGAGAGGGATAGATTTTTTTTTTCTCTCTTTCTCTGTGAGGAATAGCATGAGGGAAAAGGAGGTGGGGGGGGGGGGGGAAGGGAATCAAATTTGGTTTGTGAGCAGATTAGATTGGTTAACATTGATCACATATGTATATGTTAATGTATTGTGGTGATATAGAGAGTAGACGGTGTTAGAGATATTATAAAGAGATAATGTATGGTCTGTGTGAAATATAATGTTTATGAAAATAAAGAATTAAAAAAAAAAAAAGGGCAAGGAGCCATGTGGCAGGGCTTCTCCTTTTTTTCTGCTCACAATCCTTTTTTGTCCATCCAGTTCTGCGGGCAAGGGTTCCCAGCCTGCCAAGGCTCCCATGGATGGACTGAAGTGTCTTCCGCATGAAGGTTTACCCCGACCGACTTGCAGGTGGGGGGGTCGCCTTTGGCGCTTTACGGCCCAATAGACTTCCTGTCTTTCTGACCAGTGGGTCCGCAAACTAATTTTGTCTGGATACAAAATAGTTTCTTTCCTGTCCACCAGGGTTTTCCCTCCAATCTTCATCTTCCCCCGTCTCACCGGCAGGCTTTGTTTGAGGCCAGTGCAGGACTTGCTTCTTTGCAGGATGATAGTTCCGGTACCAGCTTCAGGAAGGTTTCGGGCTTCCTACTCCAATCTGTTCATAGTTCCAAAGAAGGAAGTGGTTTATCCGATCCTTGCTCTCAAGGCCCTCAATTGTTTTGTGAAGGTCCGGAGGTTCAGGATGGAGTCTGTTTATTCTGTAGTGGCTGTGCTTCATCAGGGCGATTTCCCGGCTTCCCTTGACATCAAGGACATGTACTTGCACGTCCCCATCTGTGTCATGCACCAGTTTTCCTGTGATTTGCGTTCGGGGACATGCATCAGTTTGTGGCACTTCCCTTAGGCAGGGCCTCGGCTCCCCAGGTGTTTGCCAAGGTGCTGCCATCGGTTCTAGTGTTGCTGAGACAGTGGGGGATTGCAGTCGTGGGCTACTTGGACGATCTCCTGCAAGTGGCATCAGCTTCAGAACTGAGGGACAATGTGGCAATCTCCATGCAAGCCTTAAAAGCGTTTTTGGCAGGGGTTGATTCTTGAGACTGCGTTGGCGAGGGATTTTCTTTCTGCCAATTTAAACTTCAGATCCTTCACTCTGGTGCGGTTGCTGCTGTCCCGCAAGTGGTCGCCTCTACGTTTTTGCATGTGGATGTGAGTTCTGGGCCTCATGGTATCCACCTTCGAGGCAGTCCTATATGCCCAGTTTCACACTCGGGTCTTGCAGAGGGAGATCTTATCCAAATGGGACAAATCTACAGCATTTCTGGATTGTCAGATCCGCGTGGGCAGTCTGACCAGGGCCTCACTTTTTGGTGACAACAGTCTCTGGCCCTATGGACCGGGAAGTCGTTTCTCCCTCTCCATTGGACGGTGATCACTACAGATGCCAGCCTGACCTGCCTGCGGTGGGGAACACCGAACGTGGATCTTCTGGCCCCCCGTCTCAATCAGAAGATGCAGAGCTTCATGGCCAGAACAAGGGATCCCTTGGCGGATGCATCGGATGCACTGGTCGCGCAGTGGGGGCTTTATCAGCTCATTTACGCCTTCCCTCTCGAGCTCCCCCCTGTCTACTGCACAGGGTAGAGACAGAGGGGATGCCGGTTATTCTAATCACTCCATTTTGGCCTTGGCATTCATGGTACTTCTGTGGTATGTATGTGGCGGACCCCCCCCCCCCCCGGTGACTGCCAGTGCAGGAGTCTGGGGGACAACTATATTCCACCCTGCTTTACCGTCTTTGGCTTTGACGGCCTGGTTATTGAAAGCCAGGCGCTGAGAGTCCAGGGTTGCCGGTTTCTATGATTCCCACTATGTTAAAGGCGCGCAAGTCCACTTCACAGAGGATTGATCATCGCACCTGGAAGGCTTATATCTTTGGGCGAAGCTGTGGGGTGGTGTCAGCGCTTCTATTCGTTATCTAAGATCCTTGTGTTCTCCTGCAGCATGCTGTTGATCAGGAGCTGGTTTTGAGCACTTGTCAGGGAACTCACCGTGTGAATGCCCATTCCCGTGTAGCAGCAGCTTATTTTTGTTCCGTTAATGCTAAGGGCCATGCGCGGTGTCCCTGTCAGAGGCGAACAAGTTGTGGAACGAACGGACGCATGCACACGCCAATACAAACACATGGGCGCACTCGCACGCCAATCTGAACGTGTGCACGCACTCGCGCACAACCACGTCCACCAATCCTTTCACATGACACCATATATAAACAGAGTCCTGACCTGATAGCAGTGCTGGATTGTTTTCAGCTCGTTCCTGAGAGAACTGACCACTGTTGTACCTGTTACCTTGTTCCTGATTACCCGTCTTGCTCGACTATTCTTCTGGATCACCCCTGTTTACTACTTGCCTCGATTTACTATACTGACCTCGGCTTGGACTCTCTACTTCGACTTGCTTCCTGACTTTGTACCTTGCTGCCAGCACGTTGGCAAATCTTTGCCTGTCCTTGACTACGAACCTGCCTTCCGTTCCTGTACCTTGTTGCCAGCCAGTTGTCAACCTTGCCTTTTCCTGATGTGCAGCATTTCTACATACCTGCTTGGTTCCCGCTGTACACTTCTGGTGACCAGTCTACACTTCTTCCTCCGTGAGGATCCAGTATCTTCGAGCCTCAATCTTGAACCTGCAGGCACCTGCACCCTTTCGCTGCCTCAGCACTCCCTGTCCTCACTACCAGGGGTGTTGAGACCGGAACCGTGCAAGAGGCCACCACAGTATTCGGACTCCGCTGTAAGGTATGTGACAGCACTATCAAAGGGCAAATATTGACTCTTGCTATCTTTTCTTTTCCATTGGCTACTCACTTGCTGCTGCGCACCTTTGTTTGAGGTGTTCGACGCGTGGCTCTCCCGGTACGCTCGTCTTTGTGGGATCTAAACCTGGTGCTCTTGATGCTTCAGAAGCCACCATTCTAGAACATTAGGTAGATCCCCCTTACTCGCCCTTTCTCAGGTTTTCTTTCTAGTGGCCATTAAGTCTGCTTGGAGAGTTTCTGAGCTGGCGGCCTTGTTGTGTAAGTCTCCCTATTTGGTTCTCCACAAGGATTAGGCTTCACCTCGTTTCTCCCAAAGGTGGTATCTGCCTTTCATCTAAATGAGGACATTGTCCTTCCTTCCTTGTGTCCTTGATATTGTCACCCCAGGGAGGCCGCCTTGTACGTGCTTTTGGCTCTCCGTGTGTATCTGTTGGTTATGGCTCCTTTGCATTAGTCTGATTCGCTGTATGTGGATTGCCCAAGGAAGGGCCTGGTGGCCTCTTCGGCCACTATTTATCGTTGGATCAGACAGACTTATTGTACAGGCTTGTGCCATTAGGGCACAGGCACCCCCCTTTCCCGTTGTGATGCATTCTACCAGGCCGATTAGTGCTTCATGGGCCTTCCGACATCAATCGTCTGTTTCTCAAGCGTGTAATGTGGCCACCTGGTCATCCGTGCACACTTTCACCAAGTTCTACAGGGTGGATGTTTGGACATCTGATGCATTTTTTGGCTGCAAAGTTTTGCAGGCGGCCATCTGAGGTTTTGGCTCCCTTAAAGGGGGGTTCTGTTGGGGTGGAGGTTTATTTATTTTTATTTTTTAACTTTTTTTCTGTGTTCCCACCCCTCGTGGCACTGCTTTGCGATGCCCCTAAGTTCAAGAATGGAAGTGCTGTGTCCGTCAATGAGCGAAAGAGAAAACCAGGATTTTTTTTTCTACTCACCGTAAAATCCCTAAATTCATCGACAGACACAGCACCCACCCCTCCTGTTTGTGTTTTTGTACTGCTTTGTAACGAACTGAGATGCCTGTAGCAAAGTGGGGGGGGGGTTACTACCATTAAGGGCCGCCCCTAGGCGGTGCTGTGTTCATTTTTTTTATTTTTATTTTTTATGTCTAGTCCTCCTCCTCTGTCCATCAATCAACTCAGAGAAAGGGATTTTATTGTAAGTAGAAGAGTCCTTTTTTATCTTAAAAAATAAAATAAAAAATACCCCTATAATACACAAGCTTAAAGCCTTCAGATCTGAGCTATAACCGAATGACGGCTACAGCGCGTATCTGCTTTGCTGGAGTATGTCTATTGATGCCCTCCCCTTTGCAGGCTTGCCACGCCCCTGGAAGGGGGCGCTCGGCGTGCGCTGTGATCAACCAAGTCAGCTCCACGTTCCAATGTAAAACGGCACTTAAAGCGGAGGTTAAACTTCCGCTTTTCGGAACACCCCCCCCCCCCCCCCCCAAGACGGGTATTTGCACCCACTTCCGGGCATAGACTTCCACGGGAGTCTATGCCTCTTCCCGTCCCGCCTCGCTGTCTGCTGGGACACACATGGGTCCCAGAGTAAGAATGGACCATTTACATTTCGCTGCATGACTCAAGCATGCTCAGTAGGGAACCGGGAAGTGAAGCAGCAAGGCTTCATTTCCTGATTGCCATAGCAAAGATGGCAGCGGCAGTATTTGAGAACCAAGGGACGGCTCGGCCTTGGGTGCGGACATCGCTGGACCCTGTGACAGGTGTGTGTCCTTATTTTAAAAGTCGGCAGCTGCAGTCTTTGTAGCTGCTGACTTTAAAAAATAAAAAAAAAGTTTGCGGTAAAGGTTATAAGGTAAAAAAATATATTTCATTTTACCTTTTTGCTTACTAGAGCAGGAGATGTTTGATTGTGTAGGAGTTCTCACCCATTATTAGTTTGTGTATATTAGCAACAACACATGTATGTAGCCAACCAAATCATCACTTCATAATTTTTTTGAGAAAACTAGTAAGACAAGTGCTCTCAAATGTCTTTTATTACTGAGAGTAGTTCAATAGTGTTGACATGTGGCATGAATGTAGTTTCTTGGTACTGTCAGTGCTCTCAGCAGATATTGATGAGAAATCAGATTGTTATATTTAAAGATAAAAGCATTCTTGTGTAATACTCACATTAGTGCTGTAGAGCTTCTCTGTGTTAAGCTTAGCTGTCTACTGCATTGCAGAAATTGCTACCAACTAGCAGCTGCCAGCAAATAAATCTGCCAACGTATTAAATTACTGGATGAGACTAAAGAGGAGATTCCAGGCGGATGCGAATGACATTGGCTAGTAAAGCGAGAAGTCTGGTAGCGTTAATAAAAACTGAATGTACGCTCCTGAAACAATGAGTGAGCCAGGACGTAAGAAACCATATATATATATATATATATATATATATATATATATATATATATATATATATATATATATATATATATATATATATATATTTATTATTATTAATTAATCTTCAGCCATATACAAATATACATCTGACCTATGTTGTAGTTGAGCAAATAGTCCAAGGTTTACAGTATAAATTGGGAAGTTAATGAGTGAATTTGACAAATTGGTTGATCGTTTTTGGTTATATTTTCATTTTTTCAGGGATCTGTATGTACAAATTTGGCAAGTGTACAGATAATCATGATACTAGATCTACAATTGGGTTAAACCAGAAAGACTAAATAGGGGCTTTAATTAGAAACCATTTGCGGCATGGGTACAAACTTTATTGATACAAATAGCAAAAAGTATCAGAATCGCCAATAAACGCCTATAAACCTTCACCAATTCATATTAACAAACTCATGACAAAGTTGTTAGAAAAATAAAAATGGTGTGGGGAATGTTAGCCAATTTGTGGATAGGATATGTGTCGCGTACCTTACAGCAGAGTCCGAAATGACGAGAGTGGCCTCTTGTGCGGTCCCAGTCCTAGCACCCCTGGAGGTGGAGACTGGAACTGCTAGGGCAGAGGAAGGGTGTAGGTGCCTGTAGGCAGGTAAATAGCAGGTCAGGAACAAGCAGGAGTTGGCAACGGGCTAGGCAGCGAAGTACAAAATCGCAAGACGGAGCCATAGTCAGAAGTCCAATCCGGGGTCGGTGCAGGTAAACAGAGTCAGACAAGGATGCAGGGGTAATCCAAGAGAGTAGTCGGGGAGAGACGGGTGTTCAGGATCAGGAGAAGTCAAATAAGGTAACAGCAGGTATACAGGAACAAGCTGAGACAATTCAGCACTAACACTAAGTGGCACCTCATTTAAATAGGGCGTTGTGCGCCGTGATTCGTTGGTATGCGCACGCATACCAGTGCAAAGGATGTGCCTAGTGTGTATATCCGTTCCAATGGATGCGCCAATGCAAATATCTGTTCCAATGGATGCGCCGATGTGCATATCTATTCAGGTGGATGCGCCAGTGCGCGTACTGGATCCGGGACTCGCTTGCTCTTGCTTGCGACTTGGGGCGCGTGTGCTCGCATTGGAGGGACGAAGGTTGATGATTAGTGCACGGGAATGGGCGTTTGCTGCGGAGGTTCCCTGACAGTACCTGTGAAATCAGAGTGTACCAAACTGTCTTTAAAGCGGAGGTCCACCCTAAAGTGGACCTTCCGCTCATTGGAACCCCCCCCCCTCCGGCGCCACAATTGCCACCTTTCAGGGGGAAGGGGGGTGCAGGTACCTGTACAGTACAGGTATCTGCACCCACTTCCAGCGTAGATTCTGCAGAAGGTACGCCCCTTTCCGCAGAATCTACGCTCCTTTCCGAAGGTCCCCCGTTGCCTGCTGGGAAACGCACGGATCCCAGAGACAGCGGGGACCATCCTTATTGCGCAGCGCGACTCGCGCATGCGCAGTAGGGAACCGGAAAATTAAGCCGAAAGGCTCCACTTCCTGATTCCCATACCCAAGATGGCGGCGGCAGCACCCGAGAGACGATCGAGAGATCGGCTTCGGGTGCTGACATTGCGGGCGCGCTGGGCGGGTAAGTGTCATTACTTTAAAAGTCAGCAGCTGCAGTATTTGTAGCTGTTGGCTTTTAAAAAAACAAAACGGCGGACTCCCGCTTTAAGATTCCTAGCCCTCTTAGAGAACAGAAGTGATTTTGAACCAACAATTCGGGGGAGATCAGGGGATCTGGTCAAAATTGGTCAATGTTTAGCCAGTATTAAGACGAGCGCGGCTGATTCAGACCGATAGATTGTCTCAATTGAGCAATTCCTCCGGTTACAGAGGAACTGACAGTTGGGATTCCTTTAAGTGATGGAGGGTGGTGATCTGAGGACTGGAGGGGTCTATTGGCTGCAGTGGTCTTCCTGAAGGTTTTTGTCTCCAATTTCCACTGCAAATCGATATAGACAGATCAGGGAAGGAAATGGTTTCTGAGTCCTACGTGTATGTGAGACTGATGTTCATGTCATTGGCATTTAGTTCAGGCATGAACTAGTGGTGTTCACTCACCTCACTACTTTAGACTACCAGTATATCGTCAATGTACCACAGCCGTACGTGGCAGAGGTACATCGAGTGGTAGAAAAGGTATTTGTCCCACCACCCAAGGTGGAAGCAGGCATGCATATGCAGGTGCCCCCATAGAGGTCTCCCTTATTTGTTGATAATTTGTTTCAGAAAATTGGAAGCAATTATGTGTGCGGGTAAAATCCAATAGTTCCAGAATTAATAAATTCTGTGATCCCATGGAGGGATGTTTCATCTTCAGAAAGTGGGCAACCCCAGCTGTCTCCCAACAATGGGGAGGGGGGGGGGATGGAGGTATAGATGGTCTCGACATAGATTCCAATGAGTATGGTGCCCCTCTGCACCTTCATCTCAGCTATCCTAGTCAGGGCATCCTGTGTATCTTGAACAAAGGATTGCAATTCCCTCCACCATACCCTTGATCAAAGCGTCCAGATATTTCCCAATTCGCTCAAGTGGACCATCAATAACTGAAATTATCGGGCGTCCAGGTGGGCTGATGTATTCTGGTTTCACCGTACATGTAGTTTTATGCAGCGAGATCCAGCAACGTGTGATCTGAATACATCAATTCTACTGTACCTACACCTGTGAAATGTCCTTGACAGCCTGATGGTGCTCTTCCTCAACTGCTGCTATTATTGAAGGTTTTTCTTCTGAATTACTCCCCGTTTCCGACTTTTTTGACTTCCCCCCTCGTTTGTTTGATCCATGGGTCCTATGTTTACCCGCATATATTCAGAGAATTTGGGTGTCAGTTGATGCTTGCTATCAAGTTTGAACTACTGGCCATCTGGCTAGTCCTCCGTGTGATTGTATGAAATGCCTGTGAGCCTGGGTTGTTTTTATTTTTTTGACAACGTTGTCATGAAGTTTTTAATATGAATTGGTGAAGGTTTATATGTTTTACCTGGTGATTCTGCTGCTTTTTTCTATCAAAGTTTGTACCCATGCTGCAGAGTGTTTTTCTAATTAAAGCCCCTGTTTAACCTTTCTGGTTAAACCTAATTGTATATATGGTCATTTTTGGCTTCTGAAACCCCACCCTATCTGTTACATCGGTGGTGTATTATCGATATAAATTTTGTCAGTGTTGATTATCCCCCTATTTTTTATATTTATAATTAATCATGATCCTAGGCAATGAGAATTCTCTGCAGAGAATTCACCCAGTTCTTCAATCAATTGGCATTTATAGGATAATGGCTCTTAAGCTGGGTACACACGATCAAATAATCAGGTGGAAAAGTCCAGCGGACTCAAGTCTGCTGGACAATCCGCCCGTGTGTGGGCTCCGGCTGACTTTTTGTTACCCAAAAGTCCGGCGGACTAAGATTGTAGTTTTGCACATCAATCTGTCCGCCGGACTCGCATTTCGGCAGACAATACGGCCGTGTGTGTGCTAGTCCACCGTACTTTTGAAATGAACGGACTTTTCCCGCCCGGAGAAAGCGTGGCTCCAGGTAGCCGGGACCAGCGAAAGAGGCGTCGCTGGCCCCGTCACCTGGTATGGCATTAAAGGGGAATCCCTATGCCGAAAAAATGGTGTGGGGGTCCCCCCCTTGGTCCATATCAGACCCTTTTCTGAGCATGCTACCCGGCCGGCCAGGAAAGGGGGTGGGGCAAGCGCCCTCCCCCCCCCTCCTGAGCCGTACCAGGCTGCGTGCCCTCAACATGGGGGGTACCTTGGGGAAGGGGGGCCGCCCGCCCCCCCCACCCCAAAGCACCTTGTCCCCATGTTGATGAGGGCAAGGGCCTCTTCCCGACAACCCTGGCCGTTGGTTGTCAGGGTCTGCGGACAGGGGGCTTATAGGAATCCGCGAGTCCCCTTTAATAAGGGGGCCCCCGGATCCCGCCCCCCCCCCACCCTATGTGAATGAGTATGGGGGACGATGTACCCCTACCCATTCACCTGTGAAAAAAATGTAAAAAAAAAACACAACACACAAGGGTTAAAACAGTTTATTTCACAGCTCCGGGGGTCTTCTTCCGTCTTCGGGGGTCTTCTCGCCGGACTCCTCAGCTATCTTCTGCTAGCTCTTTTACTAGAGGAGGAGCCCGGCTTTCTTCTTCGCTGCCGCCCTCTTCTTCCGACTTCGGGGGTCTTGTCCCCCTCTTCGGTGGTCTTGTCCCCCCCTTCGGTTCTTCTTGCCGGGCCACTGTGCCGCCTTCTAGCTCTTTTACAAGCGGTGTCCCGATCTTTTGTCGCCGCCTTCTGTTCTTCTCTTCTTCTCTTCTTCGATTCTCCTCTCTTCTTGAGCTGTTGCCTCGTCGCTGTCTCTGGTCACAATGACAGGCACGCAGCATGCAGCAAGTTATATAGGGACATCGCCGGATGATGTCCCCGCCCGTTTTGTCACAGTCTCAGCATCCTGTGGGACTGTGACATCATAATGGGCGGGGACATCCGGCGATGTCCCTATATGTCGCTTCGTGCCTGTCATTGTGACCGGAGACAGCGACGAGGCAACAGCTCAAGAAGAGAAGCGAAGAAGTGAAGAACAGAAGGCGGCGACACAAGACCGTGCCACCGCTTGTAAAAGGGCTAGAAGAAGGCGCGGTAGCCCGGCAAGAAGAACCGAAGAGGGGGACAAGACCCCCGAAGTCGGAAGAAGAGGGCGGCGGCGAAGAAGAAAGCCGGGCTCCTCTGCTAGTAAAAGAGCTAGCAGAAGATAGCGGAGGAGTCCGGCGAGAAGACCCCGGACCTGTGCAATAAACTATTTTAACCCTTGTGTGTTTTTTTTTTTCCACAGGTGAATGGGTAGGGGTACATTGTACCCCATACTCATTCACATAGGGTGGGGGGCCGGTATCCGGGGGCCCCCTTATTAAAGGGGGCTCCCGGATTCCGATAAGCCCCCCTGCCCGCAGACCCCGACAACCAACGGCCAGGGTTGTGGGGAAGAGGCCCTTGTCCTCATCAACATGGGGACAAGGTTCTTTGGGGTGGGAGGGCCACGTGCCCCCCCCCGCCCCAAGGCACCCCCCATGTTTTGGGCGCATCTTAAAAGATCTATTTGAAACTGAAGTTTCAGTGAGGAAGTAGAAGCTGGCTTTCAGCTGTTGCAGGAAGAAAATAAAGAGGATCGTCAAAGATGGGCATCAGGCTCTTCCCCTCCATAGCAGTGTCCTCTTCCCCCTCCATAGCAGTGTCCTCTTCCCCCCTCCATAGCAGTGTCCTCTTCCCCCCTCCATAGCAGTGTCCTCTTCCCCCCTCCATAGCAGTGTCCTCTTCCCCCCTCCATAGCAGTGTCCTCTTCCCCCCTCCATAGCAGTGTCCTCTTCCCCCCTCCATAGCAGTGTCCTCTTCCCCCCTCCATAGCAGTGTCCTCTTCCCCCCTCCATAGCAGTGTCCTCTTCCCCCCTCCATAGCAGTGTCCTCTTCCCCCCTCCATAGCAGTGTCCTCTTCCCCCCTCCATAGCAGTGTCCTCTTCCCCCCTCCATAGCAGTGTCCTCTTCCCCCCTCCATAGCAGTGTCCTCTTCCCCCCTCCATAGCAGTGTCCTCTTCCCCCCTCCATAGCAGTGTCCTCTTCCCCCCTCCATAGCAGTGTCCTCTTCCCCCCTCCATAGCAGTGTCCTCTTCCCCCCTCCATAGCAGTGTCCTCTTCCCCCCTCCATAGCAGTGTCCTCTTCCCCCCTCCATAGCAGTGTCCTCTTCCCCCCTCCATAGCAGTGTCCTCTTCCCCCCTCCATAGCAGTGTCCTCTTCCCCCCTCCATAGCAGTGTCCTCTTCCCCCCTCCATAGCAGTGTCCTCTTCCCCCCTCCATAGCAGTGTCCTCTTCCCCCCTCCATAGCAGTGTCCTCTTCCCCCCTCCATAGCAGTGTCCTCTTCCCCCCTCCATAGCAGTGTCCTCTTCCCCCCTCCATAGCAGTGTCCTCTTCCCCCCCTCCATAGCAGTGTCCTCTTCCCCCCCTCCATAGCAGTGTCCTCTTCCCCCCTCCATAGCAGTGTCCTCTTCCCCCCCTCCATAGCAGTGTCCTCTTCCCCCCTCCATAGCAGTGTCCTCTTCCCCCCTCCATAGCAGTGTCCTCTTCCCCCCCTCCATAGCAGTGTCCTCTTCCCCCCTCCATAGCAGTGTCCTCTTCCCCCCTCCATAGCAGTGTCCTCTTCCCCCCCTCCATAGCAGTGTCCTCTTCCCCCCCTCCATAGCAGTGTCCTCTTCCCCCCTCCATAGCAGTGTCCTCTTCCCCCCCCCCCCCCTCCATAGCAGTGTCCTCTTCCCCCCCCCCCTCCATAGCAGTGTCCTCTTCCCCCCCCCCCCCTCCATAGCAGTGTCCTCTTCCCCCCCCCCTCCATAGCAGTGTCCTCTTCCACCCCCCCTCCATAGCAGTGTCCTCTTCCACCCCCCCCCCTCCATAGCAGTGTCCTCTTCCCCCCCCCCCCCTCCATAGCAGTGTCCTCTTCCCCCCCCCCCCTCCATAGCAGTGTCCTCTTCCCCCCCCCTCCATAGCAGTGTCCTCTTCCCCCCCCCCCCTCCATAGCAGTGTCCTCTTCCACCCCCCCCTCCATAGCAGTGTCCTCTTCCCCCCCCCCCCCCTCCATAGCAGTGTCCTCTTCCCCCCCCCCCCTCCATAGCAGTGTCCTCTTCCCCCCCCCCCCCCCTCCATAGCAGTGTCCTCTTCCCCCCCCCCCCTCCATAGCAGTGTCCTCTTCCCCCCCCCCCCCCCCTCCATAGCAGTGTCCTCTTCCCCCCCCCCCCCTCCATAGCAGTGTCCTCTTCCCCCCCCCCCCCCCTCCATAGCAGTGTCCTCTTCCCCCCCCCCCCCCTCCATAGCAGTGTCCTCTCCCCCCCCCCCCCCCCCCTCCATAGCAGTGTCCTCTCCCCCCCCCCCCCCCTCCATAGCAGTGTCCTCTTCCCCCCCCCCCCCTCCATAGCAGTGTCCTCTCCCCCCCCCCCCCTCCATAGCAGTGTCCTCTTCCCCCCCCCCCCCCCCTCCATAGCAGTGTCCTCTTCCCCCCCCCCCCCTCCATAGCAGTGTCCTCTTCCCCCCCCCCCCCCCTCCATAGCAGTGTCCTCCTTCCCCCCCCCTCCATAGCAGTGTCCTCCCCCCCCCCCCTCCATAGCAGTGTCCTTCCCCCCCCCCCCCCTCCATAGCAGTGTCCTCTTCCCCCCCCCCCCCCTCCATAGCAGTGTCCTCTTCCCCCCCCCCCCTCCATAGCAGTGTCCTCCTTCCCCCCCCCCCCCCCCCCCTCCATAGCAGTGTCCTCTTCCCCCCCCCCCTCCATAGCAGTGTCCTCTTCCCCCCTCCATAGCAGTGTCCTCTTCCCCCCTCCATAGCAGTGTCCTCTTCCCCCCTCCATAGCAGTGTCCTCTTCCCCCCTCCATAGCAGTGTCCTCTTCCCCCCTCCATAGCAGTGTCCTCTTCCCCCCTCCATAGCAGTGTCCTCTTCCCCCCTCCATAGCAGTGTCCTCTTCCCCCCTCCATAGCAGTGTCCTCTTCCCCCCTCCATAGCAGTGTCCTCTTCCCCCCTCCATAGCAGTGTCCTCTTCCCCCCCTCCATAGCAGTGTCCTCTTCCCCCCCTCCATAGCAGTGTCCTCTTCCCCCCCTCCATAGCAGTGTCCTCTTCCCCCCCTCCATAGCAGTGTCCTCTTCCCCCCCTCCATAGCAGTGTCCTCTTCCCCCCTCCATAGCAGTGTCCTCTTCCCCCCTCCATAGCAGTGTCCTCTTCCCCCCTCCATAGCAGTGTCCTCTTCCCCCCCCCCTCCATAGCAGTGTCCTCTTCCCCCCCCCCCCCCTCCATAGCAGTGTCCTCTTCCCCCCCCCCCCCTCCATAGCAGTGTCCTCTTCCCCCCCCCCCCCCCTCCATAGCAGTGTCCTCTTCCCCCCCCCCCCCCCCCTCCATAGCAGTGTCCTCTTCCCCCCCCCCCCTCCATAGCAGTGTCCTCTTCCCCCCCCCCCCCTCCATAGCAGTGTCCTCTTCCCCCCCCCCCCCTCCATAGCAGTGTCCTCCTTCCCCCCCCCTCCATAGCAGTGTCCTCCCCCCCCCCCCTCCATAGCAGTGTCCTTCCCCCCCCCCCCCCCTCCATAGCGGTATCCTCTTCCCCCCCCCCCATAGCGGTATCCTCTTCCCCCCCCCCCCATAGCAGTGTCCTCTTCCCCCCCCCCCCCCTCCATAGCAGTGTCCTTTGCTTTCTTAACATCACCCCCACACATAAGCAATGTACTACCTGTGTACACAAGGAGATTACACTCAAATTTTCAGGGTGCTATTTGTGTACCAGACTTAAAAGCATGCATCCAAATCCTGTAAACAATACTGTTTTCCCGGGTTAGTTTTTACTGCATATCCTCGTGTTTCCAACACACTGTGACCTCAGCCAGTTCCTCCCCTACACGTTATGCCACAGGTCACACGCTTCCTCAGGGGGATATGTTTTAGTTTAGAAACAAAAAACTTAGTTTTTTTTTATTTTTGATTGGAACTTTCTGGCAGGAAAAAAACATGCTAAACACTCCTAAATGATCCTATATAGGAAAAATTTTTATTTTTTTGCCAATTTTTTAAGACCACTGTGCATAGACCTTAAAACTCCAAGATGAGACTTTATTAAAGCTAAGCAGGGATAGTTTTGTGTTTTTTGCCTGTAGAAGCATCTCAGTGTTATTCTATTGGTCCATGCACTTTAGGACGTTTTTAAGGTCCGTGTTAAGAGGCAGGAAAAAACCTTCTTGTTTGTGTGTTTGTTTGTTTTTTTGTTTTTTTTATTAGAGCTTTTTGGCAAACAGCTAAACTCTTCTAAATGTGTGTACAAAAACACTGAGCTTTTTTTTTTTTTTTTGTTAATGTCCAGTGTGCATGGGCTTAAGTTCCTTAAATTCCCCAGCATGTTTACCTATAGATAATATAACTGTCAATGTAACTGAATGTAAGTAGCTGGACTGTTTCATGGTGATGAACACAAATCCAAAATGTAGCAAGTTTCTTCACCTTATGCCTGTAGCGTGTATGTTGTTTTTTTTTATTTTTTTATTTTTTTTATTATATAAAATTCTGTTCATTTATTTTTTTCAGCATGTTCCGTCTCCGCTTCTTGCCAGCAGTTGCTGGATTGGCAGCTGTAACTCGCAGGTATCATGGAGTGGCTAATCCTGTCCGCCACAGGCGGAAGCTAATGATGGCAGCTTTTGTGGGTGCGACTGCAGTTTCCGCAAGTGCCGGATTACTTTGGAAGAGGTAACTGCATGCATTAGTAATATGTGCGAAGAACATGATCTACACTAGCAATGACCATGGAATGTGTAGTGAAATGTACATGGGCCGTGAGCAATTATTGTTCTGACTTCTTTGCCAGGAATTGCTAGGAATCCTAAGTGAATGAGGGTTTTATTTCCAAACTTTACCATGTTATGAACATTCCAAGGATATCGATCGTTTCTGGTTCAATACAAAGTTAAAGCAAGATTCACAAGAACAGCACATTTAAAATATAAGATTGCAAAATCAACTTTTGCTGTAATGTTCAGCATCCATCCAGAGATTTTCCCTGCCACAAGATGCCGTTAGTCTGGTGGTCAGCATCATTTAATCCACTCCCTCTGAGTCCAGGCCATGGTATCCTGGATTCGCCCCAGCCTGTTACTGGAGAATAAAATGAGAAGTGGCACAGTGATGAGCTCATCTCTCTGTCCTTCTGCTCTGTTTTCCTATTAGTATGCTTCTTGTCAGCAGATGAACTTATTAGCTCCTTCTGCTGTTTGTTACTCTCACATGCCAGATCTGCTGTACAGGGACTACAAGAGGCTGATACCTGGTAAAATATAGGTACTAAAATGCAGTGTTTGCTGGTGCTCAATTTTTTTTTTTTTGGGGGGGGGGGGGGCGAAATACAAACACACATCGCCTGCTTGCCAGCCCTGCTCACAAGCCCCCAGCCCGCACTTGCCCCATCCAGGCCGTGGGCGGCTTCTCTGGATTCTCCTCCCGGCCAGTCTAGTCGCTTCTCCTCCCAGCCAATCCAGTCTCTGGACTTGCTTCCTGTCCAGATTGGCCGGGAGGAGAAGCAGAATGGCAATAGCGAATGTTGATTTGCTACTGTCACAAGTGGGTGTGCTCAGGGTGCAGTGATCTGCTCCCCTAGCCCAACCTTTTTAAAGTGAATTTAATGCCTCCGGCTCGAATTGTGCTTCACAAAAAAAAAAAAAAAACCTAGAACTCTATGCATTTGGCACCCCACATAAAGATCAGGGGGGCGGCGCCCCTGTGCCCCTTATGGACGGGCCTCAGCTGCTTAAATGCTTACATTAAAAAAATATACATTTAAATTATGTACTAATTATTATTACAGCGTAATTCATTTGTCCTCTGTCTGCCGTTTAGCTTTAATGTTATAACTATCATAGTATGCTTTACTTTCTTATTAAGATTAAAAAAAGTGTACTTGGTCCTAGTGTTATGCTTGGAAAATAATAAAATCCATCAATTTTGGAACACAGAGTTTACATAGTACAGTATATATGCAGTGGGTATAGAAAAGAATCGCCCACTTGAAACTGATCACATTTTGTTGCTTTGCAGCCAGAAATTAAAGCTGAGGTCCACCCAAAAGCCTAGTTTTGACAGGTACTCAGCTCCCACTTCGCTCGTGCTGCTTAGGTAATAACTCCTCTCTCCCTGCAATCTTCTGGGACCCGTCGCAGGTCCCAGAAGATTACTCGGCCATTCACAACTCGCAGTGCGACTCGCTCAGTGCGCACCCGGCTGTGAAGCTGCAAGCTATTACAGCAGGGTTCCCACACTAGTGATGTGGGCACCGCGGAGAGGCGGCAGAGAAGTGAGGCTTCGTGCGGCCACATCGCTGGACTGTGGAACAGGTGAGTGTGTGTTTATTAAAAGTCAGCAGCTACACTTATTCTTTTTGGAACTGCTTACTTTTAATAAATAGAAAAACAAGTGGAACGCTTTAAGATGGAAACAGTTTTTTTTTTTTATTCAGCTGTATTTACTTTACTTTTAGGCTACTTTCACACTGGGGCTGGGGGGCGTTAGCGGTAAAGCGCCGCTAGTTTTAGCAATGCTTTACTGCTGTTATGGCGGAGCTTTTCGGGCGCTAGTGGAGCGCATTTATCCCCTGCTAGCAGCCGAATAAAAGGTTAAATCCGCCCGCAAAGTGCCGCTGCCATAGCATTTTGCAGGTGCTTTGGCAGCGCTGCCTATTGATTTCAATGGCAGGGGTGTAAACTCGATTGGGTGTGGCCATTTTGATTTAGCTCAATATGGAAAGAGCTTTCCTGGAGCATTTCAGTCCTGGTAGTGAAACTGAAGCAAACAATCCACTGTGGGTGGCAAGCAAGGATGAGCTCCAGCATGTTCGCATGCTCCACGTGCAGAGCTCACCAGGAAGTCAGCGCTGCGCTAATCACAAACAGTGAGACATTGCCCCGATGCGCGGCTGCAGAGATCGGGCAATGTCTCGCTGCCTGTGATTAGCGCCGACTTCCTGGTGGGCTCTGTACGCTAGGAATCGCTACATTCGGTGGTTCTGAATATATGCCAGAAGCTCGGAGTCCCAATCTCTCCTCGTGATCTGGAGTTTGATAGATTGCACAGGGCTCTGGGACCACGCTCCACAGATCTTGAAAGACCTAGAGATTTGATCGCTCAGCTCCATCGCTATGCACACAGTGAATTGATCAGTGAATTGACACACGGGTCCCAGTGACAGCGCGGAGATTTCCTATTGCGCGGCTCGTGCATGCGCAGTAGGGAACCGTGAAGTGAAGCCGATTCGCTTCACTTCCTCATTCCCTCACCTAGAATGGTGGCGACAGCAGCCGAGAGCCGAGCGATCGATCGGCCTCGGCTGCCGGCATCGCTGGAACCCGGGACAGGTGAGTGTCCATTTATTAAAAGTCAGCAGCTGTAGTATTTATAGCTGCTGGCTTTTAATATATTTTTTTTTTTTTTGGTGGAATCCCTCTTTAATATTCTGGAAAAGTGAAGGATGCTACTTAATGATTTGAAATGCATGAATACTGATGTGGGATTTCTGCAAGAAACTCATTTTAGATAGGGGGGGGTTTCCTCCTAGTTCAGGATAGATTTTTCCTTGTGTATATATCATGCCTCCAACCAAGAAGAAAAAAAAACAGAGGAGTCTCTATTTTGATCTCCAGCCAAGTCCCATGGTCCCTTATGGATAAATGCTCCGACACAGGTGGGAGATATCTTTTTCGTAAAACTCTCTCAAAGTTGATGGAGTTAATGGAGGGAAAACTAATCCTGGGGGGCGACTTTAATGTCCCCCTAGACTTTAGAGTAGATACTACTGCTGGTACATCATCTGTTTTGACTGGAACCAGAAAGAATATCCTACGGAAGCTCCTGAATTGCAGTTGGTGGATGCTTGGCGTATTTTGCATGCAGGAGAGAGATTATTCTCTAACCCGCATCAATTATATTCCTGCATTGATTATTTCTTGTTTCCCCACCAGTTACGTTCCACAGTGTGAGATATATCCATAGGGCAAATAACATGGTCAGACCATGCACCAGTAACGATTCGTCTCTCTCTGTCTAGCTCAACCTCTCCCCCGAATTTGGTGCTGGCGTTTAAACAAAAGTTTGCTACAGACCCCCGAGATCTGGGAAGATCTGATCAAAGAAATTTCAATGCACTTTCAGATAAATGACTCCCCAGGGAGCGATCCGGGAATAGTTTGGGAGATGCATAAGCCATAAGGCAGTCATCCGAGGGATCCTAATTAAACACTGATATAGAGTGAAGAAGGCACTTGAAGAGCGTATTGAAAAACTGCTTGAGGAGATACAGGAGTTGGAACTGCAACATAAAACTATACCAGTACCCTCGCTGGGCAACGATCTTGGTCATTTGAGACGACAGATAAAGGATCTTCTCCGTTATAAAGCTAAAGCGGCAATACAATCCTGAAAGAGGATATCGTATGAATCCGGAGATAAATGTGTTAAAATGCTAGAGAAGAAACTCAGGGAAAACCACATGGGGACGTATATACCTCCATATAAAAGGAGGTAAAGGTCAAATACACTCATTGCCGAAAGATCTTGCTCAGGCATTTGGGGAATACTATTCCTCATATAATCTGGCATTACCATCTCTACCTCATCTTCCAGTGGAGGAATATTTATCCTCATCACACCTGCTACGTTTGTCATCTCCAGTCAGGTGTAAAATAG